>NW_025422061.1:2400000-3000000 GCF_011764305.1 Mustela putorius furo | reverse complement strand
GATTGTCAACAGACACAAAAAGATACACAACATCATTCATTATCAGGAAAAGGCAAATCAAAACTCAATGTTAAATTATTATTCAACATACATAAGGAACACATTCAGCTCAAGAGCAAAACAAAAATAAATATTCCAATTACAGATGGGCAAATAATTTCAATAGATATTTTAAAATTCTATTTATTTGCGAGAGAGCAAGGGAGAGACTGAGCATGAGCTGGGGGTGCAGCAGAGGGAGAGGGAGAAGCAGATTCCCTCTTGAGCATGGAAGACAATGTGGGACTTGATCCCAGGACTCTGTCTGCTGAAGGCAGACACTTAACTGAGCCACTCAGGCCCGCCTCCTAAATATCACTATCAGGAAATTGTAAATCAAAATTTCAAAAAAATATTTCCTCACACTTGCTAAAATGTCCATTGTTGAGGGATATTGAGATAAGTCAACATTCGTGCACTGTTGGTAGAAATGTAAATTGGTAAAACCAGTGCATGTAAGCCATGTAGGTTCTTCAAAATATTAAAATTGGAACTAATATGAGATCAAGCAATCCCACACTTGGTATTTTCCAAAGGAAACAAAATCAGCATCTCACAGATATATCTACATTCTCATGTTCATTACAGCATTTTTCACAATAGTCAAAATGGAAACAACCCAAGTGTCCTTCAACGTAAGAATGGATAACAAAAATGTGTTTACACACACACTATTAAGCAATTATAAAAGAAAATCCTGTCATTTCTGACAACATAGATTAAAGTAGAAGGCATTATGCTGCGTGAAATAAGCCAGATGGAGAGAAACAAACGGTTATCAGTAGGTTCTTTAAAGCTGATTTGATAAAGAGAAAAAATATATATAAGACTGCTTTAAGAGATGGGTGGAGGGGAAAACTGTGAGGTACCAACTTTTACTTGAGATGAACAAACCCTGGGTCACCGGGGTGGCTCAGTGGGTTAAAGCCTCTGCCTTTGGCTCAGGTCATGATCCTGGGGTCCTGGGATTGAGACCCGCATTGGGCTCAATGCTCCTTGCTCAGCAAGGAGCCTCCCTCCCTGCTCTCTCTGCCTGCCTTTCTGCCTACTTGTGATTTCTCTCTGTCAAATAAATAAATAAAATCTTTTAAAAAAAGATGAACAAGCTCTAACAATAATGTACAGTTAATATGGCATTGAGTACTTGAAGTTGCTGGGACTGAGTGACTTGCTGATATATTAAGAATTATCACCCACAGCCACAAAATATTTAACTTGTGAGATGATGGGTATGTTAATTATCTTCATCTTGGTGATTATTTCCTGGTGTATATATTTATCAAATGATCACATTGTGCACTTTAAATATATATTATTATATCTGTCAATTGTTTCTCATTACATCTGGAAAAATAATAAAGTTGAAGAACCCCCCTAAAATGGTCAAAATATTTAAGTAGGCATTTCTCTGAGGAAAATATACAATGGTAAGAGAAGCATTGAAATGGTGCTTAAGGGGTAAAGGATCTGTACTTGAGGAACTACAGAACACTTATGAAAGAAATTGAAGAAGACACAAAAAGATGGAAGACCATTCCATGCTCTTGGATCGGAAGAATAAACATTGTTAAAATGTCTATACTGCCTAGAGTAATCTATACTTTTAATGCTATTCCGATCAAAATTCCACCAATATTTTTCAAAGAGCTGGAGCAAATAATCCTAAAATTTGTATGGAAACAGAAGAGATCCCGAATCACTAAGGAAATGTTGAAAAACAAAAATAAAACTGGGGGCATCACGTTACCTGATTTCAAGCTTTACTACAAAGCTGTGATCACCAGGACAGCATGGCATAAAAACAGACACATAGACCAGACACATAGACACATATACCAGAGAGCCAAGATATGGACCCTCAACTCTATGGCCAAATAATCTTGAACAAAACAGGAAAAAATATCCAGTGGAAAAAGAAACAGTCTCTTCAATAAATGGTGCTGGGAAAACTGGACAGCTATACACAGAAGAATGAAACTCGACCATTCTCTTACACCGTACACAAAAATAAACTAAAAATGGATAAAATATCTCAACGTGAGACAGGAATCCATTAGAATCCTAGAAGAGAACATAGGCAGTAATCTCTTCGATATCAGCCACAGCAACTTCTTTCGAGCTATGTCTCCAAAGGCAAAGAAAACAAAAGCAAAATGAACTTTTGGGACTTCATCAAAATCAAAAGCTTCTGCACAGCAAAGAAACAGTCAAGAAAACAAAGAGGCAACCCATGGAATGGGAGAAGATTTTTATAAATGACAGTACAGACAAAAGGTTGATATCCAGGATCTATAAAGAACTCCTCAAACTCAACACACACAAAACAGATAATCATATCAAAAATGGGCAGAAGATATGAAGATAGAATAGACACTTCTCCAGTGAAGACATACAAATGGATATCAAACACATGAAAAAATGTTCATCATCACTAGCCCTCAGGGAGATTCAAATCAAAACCACATTGAGATACCACCTTACACCAGTTAGAATGGCCAAAATTAACAAGACAGGAAACATGTGTTGGAGGGGATGTGGAGAAAGGGGAACCCTCTTCCACTGTTGGTGGGAATGCAAGTTGGTGCAGCCTCTTTGGAGAACAGTGTGGAGATTCCTCAAGAAATTAAAAATAGAACTTCCCTATGACCCTGCCATTGCATTCCTGGGTATTTACCCCAAAGATACAGATGTAGTGAAAAGAAGGGACATCTGTAACCCCAATGTTTATAGTAGCAATGGCCACAGTCGCCAAACTGTGGAAAGAACCAAGATGCCCTTCAATGGACGAATGGATAAGGAAGATGTGGTCCATATACACTATGGAGTATTATGCCTCCATCAGAAAGGATGAATACCCAACTTTTGTAGCAACATGGACGGGACTGGAAGAGATTATGCTGACTGAAATAAGTCAAGCAGAGAGAGTCTATTATCATATGGTTTTGCTTATTTGTTGAGCGTAAGGAATAATGGAGGACATGGGGAGCTGGAAAGAAGGGAGTTGGGGGAAATTGGAGGGAGAGATGGACCATGAAAGATGATAGACTCTGAAAAACAATCTGAGGGTCTTCATTTTTTCAACCCAGGCATGTCCAACAGATTCCATGTTTCCACTGAACAAAACGTGCCATGAGTTCTTTCAAAACAACAATTCTGGAACCACATTTGAAGCCTTTTAGACAGAGGTAGACAGTATGGATGACCACAGGTCGTGTTCTGCCATTCCATGTTTGGGAAGCCTAAGGCCCATGGCCTGCACTATACTCAAAGTATCCAACCTGCCCAGAGCCCATTCTTGTTCTAGCTTCTTTCCTCAGCTGGGAACACACTGTCACAAATGGGGGTCTGCCTAGTTCCCACAGCTTCCCTGAAGAGACCATCTCAGATAAGTCTCGAGTCCTACCTAAACCACACTTCCCTTACAAAGTTTAAAGCATTTTCAACAGAGGTAGACAGTTTGGATAACCTGAGGTCGTGCTCTGCCATTCCATGTTTTAGAGGCCTAAGTGCCTTGGCCTGTACTACCCCAGAGTCATTGGGTCGTTTCACTGAAACTTAGAAGTTCCAACTTCTAAGCTCACTGGTATGGATGTTCTAGATTAGTGTCCTGGAAGCAAATCACCATGGTGTCAACGCAGGCATATCCAGCAGATTCCAAGTTTCCATCAATAAAAGTCGCGAGTCTTCCTAAACCATACTTTCCTTACCACGTTTGAAGCCTTTTTGACAGAGGTCATTTTGGATGAGCTGTGGTCATGTTCTTGCATAACATGTTATGGAGGCTTAAGGGCCTTGGCCTCCACTTACCCCAGAGTATCCAATGTGCCCAGGTCTGTCCTTGTTCTAGCTTCTTTCCTCACTGAGAACACACTGCCATGAATGGGTGCACGCTGGAAGATGTTTCACTGAACATGGACCATCCTATGGTCACAGGTATGGGTGTTCGAGATTTGGGCCCTGTAAGCAACTCACTATGATTTCAAAACAGGCACGTCCAACAGATTCCTGTTTCCACTGTCAAATACAGTCGCGATTCTTTCCTAAACCGCAATTCCCTTTCTACTTATGAAGCCTTTTCGACAGAGGTAGACACTTTGCATTGACCACAGGTCGTGCTCTGTCATTCCATGTTATGGAAGCCTAAGGGCCATGGTTCGATACTTTACTTAAAGTATCCAATCTTCCCAAAGCCCGTCCTTGTTCTAGCTTCTTTCTTCAGGTGGGAACACACTGTCACGAATGGGGGTCTGCCTAGTTCCCACAGCTTCCCTGAGTAGACCATCTCAAAGCAGTCTTGAGTCCTCCCTAAACCACACTTCCCTTACCATGTTTTGACAGAGGTAGGCAGTTTGGATGACCTGAGGTCGTGCTCTGCCATTCCATGTTTTGGAGGTCTAAGAGCCTTGGCATGCACTTACCCCAGAGTATCCAAGTGGCTCAGAGTCCGTCCTTGTTCAAGCTTCTTTCCTGAACTGGAAACACTGCCATGAATGGGTGTCTGCCTGAAGAAATGTCATTGAATACAGAGCTTCCTATGGTCACCGGTATGGATGTTCGAGTTAGGGCCCTGTATGCGACTCTTCAGGTTTTCAGCACAGTTCCAACACTTTCCAGATTTCCACGGTCGGAAAACTACCGTGAGTCCTTTCAAAACCAGACTTTCTTACCATGTTTGAAGGCTTTTCGACAGAGGTAGAGAGGTTGCGTTGACAGAGGTAGTGCTCTGCCATTCCAGGTTATACAGTGGATGCACAGATTGTGGGTGCTGAAAGGGCTGTGATTCCTTGGTTGCCTGTGGAATGTGTGTGAGGGGAGTAGGTGACTTGACTTCTCATAGTGGAGTGGAGTGTCTTGGTGGTGTGGTGGTGCGTTTGGGTTTTGTATGGGTGGTGAGTGCAGGTGATAGGTGCTCTGCGTGGAATAGGTGTAATGAGTGTGGAGCATAGACAGGGTCGTGTGTGTGGTCTCAATGATGTGGGTAGGTGTGTGTGTGTTCTCTAGGTTGTCTGTGTTTTGTATCTATGATTTCTGATGGACATGCACAAGAAGGGACAACGATGAGTGGTGTGAATCGGTTGGCTGTGTGTTATACACGTGGTTTCAGTGTTGGGTGTGTGGGGGTGTTTTTGCTGGGAATTGTTTTGATGGCCTGACGTGTATGTTGGCATTGTAGGGATGGGGTGTGTTGGAAGTGTCATGTGCCAGTAAGGGAGGAGTTGCCTGTGTCTGCTGTCCATCCGGTGTACATGTCTTTTGTGTGTGTGTGTGTTCTCTGAGTGCTGTGTGTGGTGTTCATTGGTTTTCACACATGGACTTATGTGTGCCTATTGTATGTGGTTGGTACATGTCTCTGGGTGCCTTAGCAGTGTTGGTGTTGTAGGTGTGGTGTGACTCTTCATGGTATTGTGTGTTCCCTTTCTCGACTTCCTTCGAGGTATACATATTTGGAGTCTTGGGACGTTTTGTGTGCCCTGTGTGTGTCCTGCCTATGTCTTGGTGTGGTGAATGGGTGATGCAGACACCTGAAGTTTCTGCATGTGCCAGGTGTTCAACCCCACTGGGAGGAGCCCTGCACTGTAACATAACCACAGTCTGGGCAAGTCTGTGGGTGTCTCCTCTTTCAAGGGAGCATATAGCTCTTTGACAAGGACATGGAATGATTAGGAGGGCCCCTCTACTTTAAGACAAAGAGAACAAGAATACAACACGTGGTGGGCTCTGTGCGTTCAGTATCTGACTCTTGGTTGCATCCGAGGTCATGTTTTCATCGGTGGTGGTATGGAACATCCTTGTGCTGCTCCATGCTCTGTAGGACATTCTCCATGAAGATTCTGTCACTCTGCCCCTCCCCCAAGTCATGTGTACCCCTCAGACTTGCCTTTCCAATGAAACAGTGATATTCAGAATGGAAGCACAAGCCCAGTTTCCCAACGAGTTGACTTGCTGAGGACTAAGACTCAAGTCTGGATTCTGACGACGGGAACACGACACCGGATACAGCAGAGAGTTGTTCAGAAAGAGGCGTCCATTCCTATTTGAGAAAAAGGAGGAACCGCATCTGGTATTCTATATTTGTCTGCCCTTCGAGCCAGTGACTGGGAGATAGCAGTCGTTCAGGGGAAGCCGTGATGGATTACTCTCTGTGGAAGCTCCTAATTTGCAACTGGGCCTTCAGTCAATACTCCCTGAGTTTGCTCTGAAAAAGGCCTCACCAGGACCGGCAGAAGACTCTGACGGCCCTCGCCATCGGGTCTTCAGATCAGAGGCATCAGAGACGGTCAGAGAATAGAGTCAGCTGACCAGCTTACTTACCAGTCCTTACTCCATGCAGCCCAGCAGCATGCAGGCACAAGCAGGAGCCAAAGATTCCTTGGCAATATCTAACCCTGACTGCTCTCACTGAGCACAGGACCACAAGGAAACTTGCCACCGACCAGTGAGTGCTGGCTGGGTGCATGACAGCTTCATATCCCAGGAATGGAAGCCTAGGAAGGCGCAAAATTCATCAAGCATGGGAGAAGAACTAAAGGAGGGCCAATGGCGTCCATCCCAGTGGGAATGAAATCAATCTGACAAATGCATTGTCTGTCCCCCTTGGCTATGGAAATGTTACCTGGTGTCTCATGGAACCTGCATCCCAGCCTCTGGGATGGGCTCCCATTGTCCATTTATTTCTTAGACCAGATTGTAGCATATCCTGGGGCCCAACCTACTTTACAGGCCCAAGGACTCGGCCAGACTCCCAGCTTTACTGAGATGCAGGATTCGAATGGGCTCAGGACTGAAGCTAGTATGGAATGAGACGCCATGCAAGGAAGTGGATACTGAGGGCCATATTTCTTGAGTACAGAGGAACATGTGATGATGTGGAAGGGGAAGGGAGTATCCAAGCACACTTTCCTAGTGAGCTCCCCATTTCAGCAATAAGAAACAGCTGTGGGCTCGGCCAAAGGAACATCCAGAGGCTACACCTGGGAGCCCTCTTAGGAAGAGAATTGGGTCATTTCTCCTAAAAGAAAATGAAACCTGCTGGCCCTGGCTCCTTTTCCTGTCTTTCCCATACTGAATACCATTAGAATACCATCAGGAGGGACTGGGGTGCTTTGGTGGGCGATTCTCAAGTGTTTGGCATTGGGACCCAGGGCACTATACCAGGCAAGGGCTCTTTCAGAGCACGCCGTGCTGTGAAGCATTCTGGGAAGGTGTTAGCAATATTTTCTTCCTCATGAAGGCAGGTCAGTCAGCCTGGGTAGGGGATAACCTGGCTCTGCATAAGCAGGTTGACACCGGCCACCCGAGAAGGAAGCTGAACTCTGTGTGTGTTTGTGTGTCGGTGTGTGTGTGTGCATGTGTGTGTGTGACTATTTGTGTGGTCGGTGTCTTTTCTGCATAGCTTGAATCTGACAGGTGTTTTGACTCTTGAAGTGGTTGTGTGTTTTCCATAGGTGTGCTGGATCAGTGAGTGTATATCTGAGCTCGAGGTGTGTTGAGGGCTCGCAGTTCACTAGTCCGAATGGTATGGTGTGTGTCTTGTGGGGTTTACGTGGCACTGGTGTGGGAGGGAGATGTGTTTCCTGTGGTGAATAATTTATATTTCTCCTGTGCATATGGGTGTAGGGTGGTGTTTATGCATGATATCCATGCACTGTGTTAGTGGGGCATGTCTTGAGTGTAGGTTGTTTGTGTTCTTTTCTTCTGGTGTGTGTGCAGTGCCTATTAGGGTGGACTTGCTGGGCTGAGTTTGGGGTATCTATAGAGTGTTCATGGTGTGTGGGGGTTGCCCATTCATGTGGTCTCTGTGCGGTATGGTTGTGGGAGACGTGTGGTGTGCGTGGTGAATCGTGGTGTGTGTATGGTGTTTGTTCGGAGTGAGTGGGCTAAGAGTTTGTGCTTCAGGTCTAGAAGTGGTGTGTGTTATGATGTGACGCCTCATTTGAAGTGTAGGCACGTAATTTAAGCTGTCTGTGCAGTGTGCATTGATCCATGTAACAGATGGCTCTATGTGTTGCTTTTGGCATGGGTTTCCTGTGTGTGCTTGGCTTATGTCTGGGGTGTCTGTCATGAATAGGAGGAATCCCTTTGGTACATGTGTAGCGATATGAGGTGTGCACGAGGAGTAGAGTTGTGGTAGGTAGCGAGTGGATGCACGGATTGTGGGTGCTGAAAGAGCCATGATTCCTTTGTTGCCTGTGGAGTGAGTGTGAGAGGAGTAGGTGACTTGACTGCTCACAGTGGAGTGGCGTGTCTTGGTTGTGTGGTGGTGTGTTTGTGTTTTGTATGGGTGGCAAGGGCAGGAGATATGTGTTCTGGGTGGAATAGGTGTAATGAGTGTGGAGCATAAACAGTGTTGTGTGTGTGGTCTTAATATATGGGTAGGTGTGTTTGTGTGTGTGTGTTCCCTAGGTTGTCTGTGTCATTGGTATGTGATTTATGACGGGATGTGCAAGAAGGGATAACAGTGAGTGGAGGGATTTGGTTGGCTGTGTTTTCTACACATGGTTTCAGAGTGGGGTGTGTGTGGTGATTTTCTGGGCATAGTTTGGACCCCATGAGGTTTATGTCGGTGCTGTAGGGATGGTGTATGTTGGAATTGTCATGTGCTAGCGAGGGAGGAGTTGCCTGTATCTGCAGTCCTTCCGGTCTGTGTGTAAGTGTGTGTGTGTGTTCTCTGAGTGCTGTGTGTGGTGTTCATTGGTTCTCACAATCTATATGTGGCTGTGGTATGAAGTTGGTTATACTCCCTGGTTGCCTTAGCAGTGTTGGTGTTGTAGGTGTAGTGTGACTCTTTAAGGTGTTGTGTGTTCCCTTTCTCGAACTCCTTCGAGGTACGCATGTTTGGAGTTTGGGACATTTTGTGTGCCCTGTGTGTGTCCTGCCTATTTCTTGGTGTGGTGAATGGGTGATTCAGACACCTGACGTTTCCGCATGTGCCAGGTGTCCTGAAACCCCAATGGGAGGAGCCCTGCACGCAACATAACCACAGTCCGGGGAAGTCTGCGGGTGTCTCCTCTTTCAGGGCAGAATATGCTCTTTGTCACAGACACGGAATGATTCGGAGGACAACTCTACTTTCAGAAAAAGAGAAAAAGATAGCGACACGTGGTGGGCTCTGTGCGTTCAGTATCTGACTCTTGGTTGCATCGAAGGTCATGTTCTCATGGGCAGTGCTATGGAAAATCCTTGTGCTGCTCCCTGCTATGTGGGGCAGTCTCCGTGAAGATTCTTTCCCTCTGGCCTCCCCCAAGGCGTGCACACTCTCCAAACCTGCATTTCCAAAAAAAGAGGGATGTTTGAATAGAAGCATGAGCCCAGGCTCCCAAAGAGTTGACTTGCTGAGGACTAAGACTCAATTCTGCATTCTGACGATGGGAAATCTGCACTGAATACCCCAGAGAGTTGTTCAGACAAAGGCATCCCTTCCTCCTTGAGAAAGCGCCAGAACTGCATCTGGCATTCGGGTGCTCCCTGCCTTTGAAGCCAGTGACTGGAGATAGCAGTCGTTCAGGGCAAGCCGAGGTGGATTACTCTCTGTGGAAGCTCCTGTTTTGCAACTGGGCCTTCAGTCAATATTCCCTGAGTATGCTCTGATAAAGGCCTCACAAGAATGAGCCTAATACTCTGCCCACCCTCGCCATCTGGTCTTCAGAACAGAGGCATCTGAGGCGGTCAAAGAACAGAGTCAGCTGACCAGCCATTCCAGTCCTTACTCCATGCAGCCCAGCAGCATGCAGGCACAGGCAGGAGCCAAAGATTCCTTGGCAATATCTAACCCCGACTGCTCTCACTGAGCACAGGACCACAAGGAAAACTTGCCACCAACGAGTGAGTGCTGGCTGGGTGCTTGACAGCTCCGTATCCCAGGAATGGAAGCCAAGGGAAGGTGCGAAATTCAGAAAGCTTGGGAGAAGAGCTACAGGGGGGACAATGGGTTCTATTCCAAAGGGCATGAAATCAATCTGACCATTGCATTAACTCTGTGTCCCTTGGCTACGAAATGTGACCAGGTGTCTCTGAGAACCTGCAGCCCAGCCTCTGCTGCCAAATGCCATCCCCCATTGCTCCCCATGTCCATGTATTTCTGAGACCAGATTGTAGCGCATCCTGGGCCCAACCTAATGTACAGGGTCAAGGACTCGGCCAGACTCCCAGCTTCACTGAGACACGGGATTCGAATGGCCTCAGGCCAGAAGCTAGGATGGAATGAGAAGCTATGCTTGGAAGTGGATTCTGAGGGCCAGATATCTTCAGCACAGAGGAGTATGTGATGGTGTGGAAAAGGAAGGGACTAGCAAGCACGCTTTCCTAGCGAGTTCCCCATATCAGCAATAAGAAACAGTTGTGGGCCCGGGCAAAAGGAACGTTCAGAGGCTACACCTGTGAGCCCTGTCAGCAAGCCGACTGGGTCCTTTCTCCCAAAAGGCAATGAAACCTGTTGTGCCTGGCTCCTTTTCGTTGCTCTCCCATACTGACTACCATCTGGAGCGTCTCAGGAAGAGCTGGGGTGCTTTGGTGGGCGAGTCTAACGTTTTTTGCTGGGACCCAGGGTACTCTACCATGCGAGGGCTCTTACAGAGAACACTGTGCTGTGAAGCATCTGGGCTGGCAATAGCAATCTTTTCTTCCTCATGAAGCAGGTCAGTCAGCCTGGGGATGGAGACGAGCTGGCTCTGCTTAAGCAGGCTGACACCAGCCACCCAAGCAAGAATGGAACTCTGTGTGTGTGTGTGTGTTTGACTATTTGTGTGGTTGGTGTTGTTTCTGCATGGCTAGAATCTAACAGATTATCTGACTCTTGAAGTGGTTGTTTGTTTTCCATAGGTGTGCTCTATCAGTGAGTGTGTATCTGTGCTCGAGAGTTGTTTTGAGTGCATGCAGTTCACTAGTCTGATAGATATGGTGTGTCTTATGTGGTTTTTGTGGCAGTGCTGTGAGGTGGAGATGTGTTTCCTATGGTGGATATTTGATGTTTCTCTAGTGCAAATGGATGTGGTCTATGTGGTTTGTATGCATTATATCCATGCACTGGGTTAGTGGGGTATGTGTGTGTGGGGGTTGTTTGTGTTCTTTTCTTCTGGTGTGTGTGCAGTACCGATGAGTGTGGACTAGGTGGGCTGAGTTTTGGGTGTCTGGTGTGTGCATGGTGTGTGGGTGTTGCCCTTTAATGTGGTATCTGTGTGGTATGGTTGTGTGAGTTGCCTGGTGTGCATGGTGAATCGTGGCATGTGTATGGTGTTGGTGTTGTTTGGGTGGGCTAAGTGTTGTGCGCTTCTGGTATCGAAGCTTCTCGTCTCTGTGTGTTGTGATATGACGCCTGCCTATGCAGTGTAGACACGTAATTTATGCTGTCTGTGCAGTGTGCATTGATACATGTGACAGATGGCTGTATGTGTTGCTTTGGGCATGGGTTTACTGTGTGTGTTTGGCGTATGTCTGGGGTGCATGTGATGACTAAGGAATTCCAGTGGTACATGTGTAGTGAAGTGAGGTGTGGATGAGGAGAATAGTTTTGGTAGGTAGGCAGTGGATACACAGATTGTGGGTGCTGGAAGGGCTGTGATTCCTTGGTAGCCTGAGGAGTGTTTGTGAGGGGAATAGGTGACATGACTTTTCATAGTGGAGTGAAGTGTCTTGGTGGTGCGGTGGTGCATTTGGGTTTTGTATGGTTGGTGAGTGCAGGAGATAGGTGCTCTACGTGGAATAGGTGTAATGAGTGCGGAGCATAGACAGGGTCGTGTGTGAGGTTTCAATGATGTGGGTAGGTATAGACAGGGTCGTGTGTGAGGTCTCAATGATGTAGGTAGGTGTGTGTGTGTTCTCTAGGTTGTCTGTGTTGTGTGTCTATGATTTCTGAAGGACTTGCACAAGAAGGGACAACGATGAGTGGTGTGAATCAGTTGGCTGTGTGTTATACACGTGGTTTCAATGTGGGGTGTGTGGGGGTGTTTTTGCTGGCATTGTTTTTTTTTTTATTTTTTATTTTTTATAATCATATATTTTTATCCCCAGGGTACAGGTCTGTGAATCACCAGGTTTACACACTTCACAGCACTCACCAAAGCACATACCCTCCCCAAGGTCCATAATCCCACCCCCTTCTCCCAAACCCCCTCCCCTCAGCAACCCTCAGTTTGTTTTGTGAGATTAAGAGTCACTTATGGTTTGTCTCCCTCCCAATCCCATCTTCTTTCATTTATTCTTCTCCTACCCCCTTAAGCCCCCATGTTGCATCACCACATCCTCATATCAGGGAGATCATATGATAGTTGTCTTTCTCTGCTTGACTTATTTCGCTAAGCATGATACGCTCTAGTTCCATCCATGTTGTCGCAAATGGCAAGATTTCATTTCTTTTGATGGCTGTATAGTATTCCATTGTGTATATATACCACATCTTCTTGATCCATTCATCTATTGATGGACATCTAGGTTCTTTCCATAGTTTGGCTATTGTGGACATTGCTGCTATAAACATTCGGTGCACGTGCCCCTTTGGATCACTACGTTTGTATCTTTAGGGTAAATACCCAATAGTGCAATTGCTGGGTCATAGGGCAGTTCTATTTTCAACATTTTGAGGAACCTCCATGCTGTTTTCCAGAGTGGCTGCACCAGCTTGCATCCCCACCAACAGTGTAGGAGGGTTCCCCTTTCTCCGCATCCTCGCCAGCATCTGTCATTTCCCGACTTGTTAATTTTAGCCATTCTGACTGGTGTGAGGTGATATCTCATTGTGGTTTTGATTTGTATTTCCCTGATGCCGAGTGATATGGAGCACTTTTTCATGTGTCTGTTGGCCATCTGGATGTCTTCTTTGCAGAAATGTCTGTTCATGTCCTCTTCCCATTTCTTGATTGGATTATTTGTTCTTTGGGTGTTCAGTTTGCTAAGTTCTTTATAGATTCTGGACACTAGTCCTTTATCTGATATGTCATTTGCAAATATCTTCTCCCATTCTGTCAGCTGTCTTTTGATTTTGTTAACTGTTTCCTTTGCTGTGCAAAAGCTTTTGATCTTGAGGAAATCCCAATAGTTCATTTTTGCCCTTGCTTCCCTTGCCTTTGGCGTTGTTCCTAGGAAGATGTTGCTGCGGCTGAGGTCGACGAGGTTGCTGCCTGTGTTCTCCTCAAGGATTTTGATGGATTCCTTTCGCACATTGAGGTCCTTCATCCATTTTGAGTTTATTTTCGTGTATGGTGTAAGGAAATGGTCCAATTTCATTTTTCTGCATGTGGCTGTCCAATTTTCCCAGCACCATTTATTGAAGAGGCTGTCTTTTTTCCATTGGACATTCTTTCCTGCTTTGTTGAAGATTAGTTGACTGTAGAGTTGAGGTCTATTGCTGGGCTGTCATTTCTGTCCCATTGATCTATGTGTCTGTTTTTGTGCCAGTACCATGCTGTCTTGATGATGACAGCTTTGTAATAGAGCTTGAAGTCCGGGATTGTGATGCCACCAACGTTTGCTTTCTTTTTCAATATCCCTTTGGCTATTCGAGGTCTTTTCTGGTTCCATATAAATTTTAGAATTATTTGTTCATTTCTTTGAAAAAGATGGATGGTACTTTGATAGGAATTGCATTAAATGTGTAGATTGATTTAGGTAGCATAGACATTTTCACAGTATTTATTCTTCCAATCCAGGAGTATGGAATATTTTTCCATTTCTTTGTGTCTTTTTCAATTTCTTTCATGAGTATTTTATAGTTTTCTGAGTATAGATTCTCTGCCTCTTTGTTTAGGTTTATTCCTAGGTATCTTATGGTTTTGGGTGCAATTATAAATGGGATTGACTCCTTAATTTCTCTTTCTTCTGTCTTGCTGTTGGTGTAGAGAAATGCAACTGATTTCTGTGCATTGATTTTATATCCTGACACTTTACTGAATTACTGTACAAGTTCTAGGAGTTTTGGAGTGGAGTCTTTTGGGTTTTCCACATATAGTATCATATCATCTGCGAAGAGTGATAATTTGACTTCTTCTTTGCCGATTTGGATGCCTTTAATTTCCTTTTGTTGTCTGATTGCTGAGGCTAGGACCTCTAGTACTATGTTGAATAGCAGTGCTGATAATGGACATCCCTGCCGTGTTCCTGACCTTAGTGGAAAAGCTTTCAGTTTTTCTCCATTGAGAATGATATTTGCGGTGGGTTTTTCATAGATGGCTTTGATTATATTGAGGTATGTGCCCTCTATCCCTACACTTTGAAGAGTTTTGATCAGGAAGGTATGCTGTACTTTGTCAAATGCTTTTTCAGCATTTATTGAGAATATCATATGGTTCTTTTTCTTTCTTTTATTGATGTGTTGTATAACATTGATTGATTTGCGGATGTTGAACCAACCTTGCAGCCCTGGAATAAATCCCACTTGGTCGTGGTGAGTAATCCTTTTACTGTACTGTTGAATCCTATTGGCTAGTATTTTGTTGAGTATTTTCGCATGTGTGTTCATCAAGGATATTAGTCTATAGCTCTCTTTTTTGATGGGATCCTTGTCTGGTTTGGGGATCAAGGTGATGCTGGCCTCATAAAATGAGTTTGGAAGTTTTCCTTCCATTTCTATTTTTTGGAACAGTTTCAGGAGAATAGGAATTAGTTCTTCTTTAATGTTTGGTAGTATTCCCCCGGGAAGCCGTCTGGCCCTGGGCTTTTGTTTGTTTGGAGATTGTTAATGACTGTTTCAATCTCCTTACTGGTTATGGGTCTGTTCAGGCTTTCTACTTCTTCCTTGTTCAGTTTTGGTAGTTTATATGTCTCTAGGAATGCATCCATTTCTTCCAGATTGTCAAATTTATTGCCGTAGAGTTGCTCATAGGTTGTTCTTATAATAGTTTGTATTTCTTTGGTGTTAGTTGTGATCTCTCCTCTTTCATTCATGATTTTATTTATTTGGGTCCTTTCTCTTTTCTTTTTGATAAGTCTGGCCAGCTCCTAGTTACGGTGATTTGTTCTATTCTTTTTTTGGTTTCTATTTCATTGATTTCTGCTCTGATCTTTATGATTTCTCTTCTCCTGCTGGGCTTAGGGTTTCTTTCTTGTTCTTTCTCCAGCTCCTTTAGGTGTAGGGTTAGGTTGTGTACCTGAGATCTTTCTTGTTTCTTGAGAAAGGCTTGTATCGCTATATATTTTCCTCTCAGGACTTCCTTTGTTGTGTCCCACAGATTTTGAACCGTTGTATTTTCATTGTTATTTGTTTCCATGATTTTTTTCAATTCTTCTTTAATTTCCCGGTTGACCCATTCATTCTTTAGAAGGATGCTGTTTAGTCTCCATGTATTTGGGTTCTTTCCAAACTTCCTTTTGTGGTTGAGTTCTAGCTTTAGAGCATTGTGGTCTGAAAATATGCAGGGAATGATCCCAATCTTATGATACCGGTTGAGTCCTGATTTAGGACCGAGGATGTGATCTATTCTGGAGAATGTTCCATGTGCACTAGGGAAGAATGTGTATTCTGTTGCTTTGGGATGAAATGTTCTGAATATATCTGTGATGTCCATCTGGTCCAGTGTGTCGTTTAAGGCCTTTATTTCCTTGCTGATCTTTTGCTTGGATGATCTGTCCATTTCAGTGAGGGGAGTGTTAAAGTCCCCTACTATTATTGTATTATTGTTGGTGTGTTTCTTTGATTTTGTTATTAATTGGTTTATATAGTTGGCTGCTCCCACATTGGGGGCATAGATATTTAAAATTGTTAAATATTCTTGTTGGACAGACCCTTTGAGTATGATATAGTGTCCTTCCTCATCTCTTATTATAGTCTTTGGCTTAAAATCTAATTGATCTGATATAAGGATTGCCACTCCTGCTTTCTTCTGATGTCCATTAGCATGGTAAATTCTTTTCCACCCCCTTACTTTAAATCTGGAGGCGTCTTCGGGCTTAAAATGAGTTTCTTGGAGGCAACATATAGATGTGTTTTGTTTTTTTTTTATCCATTCTGATACCCTGTGTCTTTTGACAGGGGCATTTAGCCCATTAACATTCAGGGTAACTATTGAGAGATATGAATTTAGTGCCATTGTTTTGCCTGTAAGGTGACTGTTACTGTATATGGTCTCTGTTCCTTTCTGATCTACCACTTGTAGGCTCTCTCTTTGCTTAGAGGACCCCTTTCAAGATTTCCTGTAGAGCTGGTTTGGTGTTTGCAAATTCTTTCAGTTGTTGTTTGTCCTGGAAGCTTTTAATCTCTCCTTCTATTTTCAATGATAGTCTAGCTGGATATAGTCTTCTTGGCTGCATGTTTTTCTCGTTTAGTGCTCTGAAAATATCATGCCAGCTCTTTCTGGCCTGCCAGGTCTCTGTGGATAAGTCAGCTGCCAATCTAATATTTTTACCATTGTATGTTACAACTTCTTTTCCCAGGCTGCTTTCAGGATTTTCTCTTGTCACTGAGACTTTTAAATTTTACTATTAGGTGACGGGGTGTGGGCCTATTCTTATTGATTTTGAGGGGCATTCTCTGAACCTCCTGAATTTTGATGCTCGTTCCCTTTGCCATATTGGGGAAATTCTCCCCAATAATTCTCTCCAGTATACCTTCTGCTCCCCTCTGTCTTTCTTCTTCTTCTGGAATCCCAATTATTCTAATGTTGTTTCGTCTTATGGTGTCACTTATCTCTCGAATTCTCCCCTCGTGGTCTAGTAGGTGTTTGTCCCTCTTTTGCTCAGCTTCTTTATTTTCTGTCATTTGGTATTCCATATCACTAATTCTTTCTTCTGCCTCATTTATCCTAGCAGTGAGAGCCTCCATTTTTGATTGCACCTCATTAATAGCTTTTTTGATTTCAACTTGGTTAGATTTTAGTTCTTTTATTTCTCCAGAAAGAGCTTTTATATCTCTCGAGAGGGTTTCTCTAATATCTTCCATGCCTTTTTCAAGCCTGGCTAGAACCTTGAGAATTGTCATTCTGAACTGTAGATCTGACATATTACCAATGTCTGTATTGATTAGGTCCCTAGCCTTCAGTACTGCCTCTTGTTCTTTTTTTTGTGTTGAATTTTTCCGTCTTGTCATTTTGTCCAGATAAGAGTATATGAAGGGGCAAGTAAAATACTAAAAGGGTGGCAACAACCCCAGGAAAATATGCTTTAACCAAATTAGAAGTGATCCCAAATCATGAGGGGGGAGAAAGGGGATAAAAATAGGTTCAAAATGGAAGAAAGAAAAAAAAAGAAAAAAGAAAAAAAAAAAAAAAAGAAAAGAAAAGAATTAAAAAAAAGAAAACAAATAAGAAAAATATAAAAAAGAGAAAATATATATATTGGATAAACTAGTTAAAAAATGTTAAAAAAGAAAAAGGTAAAAGTTAAAAAATATTTACCAGAAGGCGAGAAAAAAAACAAAAAATGAAAAAGAAAAAAATTAAACTAACTGCAAGACTAAAAACATCACAGGGAAAAAGCCATGAGTTCCGTGCTTTGCTTTCTCCTCTGGAATTCTGCTGCTCTCCTTGGTATTGAAACCGCACTCCTTGGTAGGTGAACTTGGTCTCGGCTGGATTTCTTGTTGATCTTCTGGGGGAGGGGCCTGTTGTAGTGATTCTCAAGTGTCTTTGCCCCAGGCGGAATTGCACCGCCCTTACCCGGGCCTGGCTGAGTAATCCCCTGGGGTTTGCTTTCAGGACCTTTTGTTCCCTGAGCGCTTTCCGTAGAGTTCCGGAGGACGGGAATACAAATGGCGGCCTCCTGGTCTCTGGCCTGGAGGAGCCAAGAGCCCAGGGCCCCACTCCTCAGTGCGCCCTCAGAGAACAGCGCCCAGTTACACCCGTCTGCCTGACCTCCGCCCGCGATCCGAGCTCACCGAGCCTGCGACCGGTTCAAGGTAACACTGAGCTACGAGCTTACTGTTGGCTCTGTCTCTGTAGCCGGCTTTCCCGTTCCAATACCCACAAGCTCTGTGACACTCAGACACCCCCGATCCTTCTGTGACCCTGCGGGACCTGAGGCCACGCTGACCCCGCGTGGGCTTCGCCCCGGTTTAGCCTCTGGAGCAATGTCCCTCAGCAGAACAGACTTTTAAAGTCCTGATTTTGTGCGCGGTTGCTCCGCCGCTTGCCGGGAGCCGGCCCCTCCCCCCCGGGGTCTATCTTCCCGTCGCTTTGGATTCAGTTCTCCGCCGGTCCTACCTTTCAGAAAGTGGTTGTTTTTCTGTTTCCAGAATTGCTGTTCTTCTTCTCTTCGATCTGCCGATGGATTTTCAGGTGTTTGCAATCTTTAGATAAGCTATCTAGCTGATCTCCGGCTAGCTGAAGTAGTCTCAGCCTGCTACTTCTCCACCATCTTGACTCCTCCCCCTGCTGGGCAATGTTTGGATGGCATGACGTGTATGTTGGCGTTGTAGGGTTGGCGTGTGTTGGAAGTGTCATGTGCTAGTGAGGGAGGAGTTGCCTGTGTCTGCTGTCCATCCGGTGTGCATGTATGTTTGTGTGTGTGTGTGTGTGTGTGTTTTCTCTGAGTGCTGTGTGTGCTGTTCATTGGTTTTCACACATGGACTTATGTGTGGCTATTGTATGTGGTTGGTATGTGTCTCTGGGTGCCTTAGCAGTGTTGGTGTTGTAGGTGTGGTGTGACTCTTCATGGTATTGTGTGTTCCCTTTTTCAAATTCCTTCGAGGTATGCATGTTTGGAGTCTTGGGACGTTTTGTGCACCCTGTGTGTGTTCTGTCTATGTCTTGGTGTGGTGAATGGGTGATTCAGACACGAAGATTCCGCGTATGCAAGTTTTCTGAAACCCCATTGGGAGGAGCTCTGCACTGCAACATAACCACAGTCTCGGCATGTCTGTGGGTTTCTCCTCTTTCAAGGGAGCATACGGGTCTTTGACATGGACACGGAATAATTCGGAGAGCCCCTCTACTTTCAGACAAAGAGAACAAGAATAGAACATGTGCTGGGCTCTGTGCGTTCAGTATCTGACTCTTGGTTGCATCCTAGGTCATGTTTTCATCGGCAGTGGTATGGAACATCCTTGCGCTGCTCCATGCTCTGTGGGACGGTCTTATGAAGATTCTGTCAGTCTATCCCTCCCCCAAGTCATGTGTACCCCTCAGACTTGCCTTTACAATGAAACAGTGATATTCAGAATGGAAGCACAAGCCCAGTCTCCCAACGGGTTGTCTTGCTGAGGACCAAGACTCAAGTCTGGGTTCTGATGAAGGGAAATCGACACTGGATACAGCAGAGAGTTGTTCAGAAACAGGCGTCTATTCCTCTTTGAGAAAAAGGAGGAACCGTGTCTGGCATTCTATATTTCCCTGCCCTTCAAGCCAGTGACTGGGAGATAGCAGTCGTTCAGGGGAAGCTGTGATGGATTACTCTCTGGGAATCTCCTGTTTTGCAACTGGGCCTTCAGTCAATACTCCTTGAGTTTGGTCTGAAAAAGGCCTCACCAGGACTGGCAGAAGACTCTGCCGGCCCTCGCCATCCGGTCTTCAGAACAAGGCATCAGAGGCGGTCAGAGAATAGAGTCAGCTGACCAGCCATTCCAGTCCTTACTCCATGCAGCTCAGCAGCATGCAGGCACAAGCAGGAGCCAAAGATTCCTTGGCATTATCTAACCCTGACTGCTCTCACTGAGCACAGGACCACAAGGAAAACTTGCCACTGACCAGTGAGTGCCGGCTGGGTGCATGACAGCTTCATATCCCAGGAATGGAAGCCTAGGGAAGGTGCAAAATTAATCAAGCTTGGGAGGAGATCTAATGGAGGGCCAATGGTGTCGATCCCAATGGGAATGAAATCAGTCCGACAAATGCATTGTCTGTCTCCCTTGGCTATGGAAATGTTACCTGGTGTCTCTGAGAACCTACATCCCAGCCTCTGGGATGGGCTCCCCTTGTCCATTTATTTCTGAGTCCAGATTGTACCGGATCCTGGGGCCCAACCTACTGTACAGGCCCAAGGACTCTGCCAGACTCCCAGCTTTACTGAGATGCAGGATTCAAATGGGCTCAGGACTGAAGCTAGTATGGAATGAGAAGTCATGCATGGAAGTGGATACTGAGGGCCAGATTTCTTGAGTACATAGGAGCATGTGATGATGTGGAAGAGGATGGGAGTATCCAAGCACACTTTCCTAGTGAGCTCCCCATTTCAGCAATAAGAAACAGTTGTGGACTTGGGCAAAGGAACGTCCAGAGGCTACACCTGTGAGCCCTGTCAGCAAGTGGACTGGGTCCTTTCTCCCAAAAGGCAATAAAACCTGCTGGCCCTGGCTCCTTTTCCTGGGTCTCTCATACTGACTACCATCAGGAGCATCTCAGGAAGAGCTGGGGTGCTTTGGTGGGCGACTCTAATGTGGTTGGCTGGGACCCAGGGCACCCTACCAGGCATGGGCTCTTACAAAGCACGCCGTGCTGTGAAACATTCTGGGCAGGCGTTAGCAATTTTTTCTTCCTCATGAAGGCAGGTCAGTCAGCCTGGGGAAGGAGACAAGCTGGCTCTGCATAAGCAAGCTGACACCAGCCACCGAAGAAAGAAGCCGAATTCTGTGTGTGTGCGTGTGTGTGTGTGTGACTATTTGTGTAGTCGGTGTTGTTTCTGCATGGCTTGAATCCGACAGGTTATCTGACTCTTGAAGTGGTTGTTTGTTTTCCATAGGTGTGCTGGATCAGTGAGTCTATATCTGTGCTTGAGAGGTGTGTTGAGTGCATGCAGTTCATGAGTCCGACGGATATGGTGTGTGTCTTGTGTGGTTTTTGTGGCACTGCTGTGAGGTGGAGATGTGTTTCCTATGGTGGATATTTGATGTTTCTCTAGTGCAAATGGATGTGGGCTAGGTGGTGTGTATGCATGATATCCATGTACTGGGTTAGTGGGGTATCTGTGTGTGGGGGGGTTGTTTGTGTTCTTTTCTTCTGGTTTGTGTGCAGTGCCAATGAGGGTGGATTAGGTGGGCTGAGTTTGGGGTGTCTGGTGTGTGCATGGTGTGTGGGTCTTACCCTTTAATGTGGTCTCTGTGTGGTATGGTCGTGTGAGTTGGGTGTTCGTTGTGAATCGCCTGGGAGCTCGTCAGCAAGCCAAGTGGGTCTTTTCTACCAAAACATAATGAAAACTCCTGACCTGGCTCCCTTTCCTGTCTTTACCATGCTGACTACCATTAGTAGTGTCTCAGGAAGAGCTGGTGTGCTTTGGTGGGCAATTCACAAGTGTTTGGCACTGGGACACAGGGCACTCCACCAGGCAAGGGTTCCCTCAGAGCACGCCTTGCTACTAAGCATTCTGGGCAGGTGTGAACAATCTTTTCTTCCTCATGAAGGCATGCCACTCAGCCTGGAGAAGGAGACAACCTCGCTATGCATACGCAGGCTGACATCAGCTACCTAAGAAGGAAGCCAAACTCTCTGTGCATGTGTTTGTGTGTGTGTGTGTGTGTGTGATTATTTGTGTGGCCGGTTTTGGTTCTGCATGGCTTGAATCTAACAGGTGTTCTGACTCTTGAAGTGGTTGTGTGTTTTCCATAGGTGTGCTGGATCAGTGAGTGTATCTCTGTGCTCAGGGTGTGTTGAGTGCTGCAGTTCACGAGTTTTTTGGATATGGTGTGTCTTGTGTGGTTTACATGGCACTGGTGTGTGATGGAGATGTGTTTCGTATGGTGGATATTTAATGTTTCTCCAATGCATATGGGTGTGTGGTAGGTGGTGTGTATGCATGATATACATGCACTGTGTTAGTGGCGTATATGTTGTGTGTGGGTTGTTGGTGTTCTTTTCTTCTGGTGTGTGTGCAGTGCTGATAGGGTGTACTAGGTGGGCTGAGTTTGGGGTATCTATCGTGTGTGCATGGTGTGTGGGTGTTGCCCACTTGTGGTTTCTGTGTGGTATGGTTTTGGGAGATGCCTGGTGTGCATGGTGAATCGCGGTGTGTGTATGGTGTTTGTGTTGTTTGGGTGGGCTAAGTGTGCGTTTCTGGTATCCAAGTGGTGTGTGTTGTGATGTGACCCCTTCATATGGAGTGTATGCGTGTAATTTATGCTGTCTCTGCAGTGTGCATTGATCAATGTAACAGATGGGTATATGTGCTGCTTTTGGCATGTGTTTACTGTGTGTGTTTGGCTATGTGTGGGGTGTGTGTGATGAATAAGAGGGATTCCTGTGGTACATTTTAGTGATGTGAGGTTTGGATGACGAGTTGAATTGTGGTAGGTAGGGAGTGGATGCACGGATTGTGGGTGCTGAAAATGCCATGATTCTTTTGTTGCCTGTGGAGTGTTTGTGAGGCGTGTAGGTGACTTGACTGCTTATAGTGGAGTGGAGTGTCTTGGTGGTGCAGTGCTGCGTGTGTGTTTTGTATGTGTGGTGGCTGCAGGAGATATGTGTTCTGAGTGGAATAGTTGTAGTGAGCATAGAGTATAGATAGGGTCATGTGTGTGGTCTCAAAGATGTAGGTAGGCGTGTGTGTGTTCTCTTGGTTTTCTGTGTCATGTGTATATGATTTGTGATGGACATGCACAAGAAGGGAAAATGATGAGTGGTGTGAATCGGTTGGCTGTGTGTTACACACATGGTTTCAGTGTGGGATGTTAGGGAGTGTTTTTGCTGGGCATAGTATGGACAGCATTATGTATGTGTTGGCACTGTAGTGTTGGAAGTGTCATGTGCTTGCACTTTTCCCAGAGTATCCAACCTGCCCAGAAACTGTCCTTGTTCTACCTTCTTTCCTTAACTGGGAACACTGCCATGAATGGCTGTCTGTCGAAGAAATTTCATTGAACACAGAACTTCCTATGGTCACCAGTATGGATGTAGAGCCCCAGGCCCTCTATGCAACTCTTCATGTTTTCAGTACAGGCAGTTCCAACAACTTCCAGAATTCTACAGTCGGAAAACTGCCATGAGTCCTTTCAAAACCAGACTGCCCTTACATCTTTTGAAACATTTTTGACAAAGATACACAGGTTGAATTGACCATCGGTCATGCTCTGCCATTCCATGTTATGCAAGCCTAAGGCCAAAGCCCTGCACTTTACTCAAAGTATCCAACCTGCCCAGAGCCCGTCCTTGTTCTAGCTTCTTTCCTCAGCTGGGAACACACTGTCACGAATGGTGGTCTGCCTAGTTCCCACCGATTCCCTGAGTAGACCATCTCAAAACTGTCTTGAATCCTCCCTAATCCACACTTCCCTTACCATGTTTAAAGGGTTTTTGACAGAGGTAGGCAGTTTGGATAACCTGAGGTCGTGCTCTGCCATTCCATGTTTTGGACACCTAAGGGCCTTGGCCTGCATTGACCCCAGAGTATCTAACCTGCCCAGAGTCCGTCCTTGTTCTAGCTTATTTCCTGAACTGGGAACACTGCCATGAATGGGTGTCCACCTGAAGAAATTTCATTGAATACAGAACTTCCTATGGTCACCAGTATGGATGTTCGAGACTAGGGCCCTGTATGCGACTCTTCATGTTTTCAGCACAGTCAGTTCCAACACCTTCCAGAATTCCATGGTCAGAAAACTGCCATGAGTCCTTTCAAAACCAGACTTCCCTTACCACGTTTGATGTCTTTTTGACAGAGGTACACAAGTTATATTGACCACAGGTTCTGCTCTGCCATTCCATGTTATTGAAGTCTGAGGTGCATGGCCTACACTTTACTCAGAGTATCCAACCTGCCCAGAGTCTGTCCTTGTTCTATCTTCTTTCTTCAACTGGGAACACACTGCCATGAATGGGTGTCCGTCTGAAGTAGTTTCACTGAAGATAGAACTTCTGTGCTCAGTAGTATGGATATTAAAGATTAGGGCCCTGGAAAAAACTCACCATGATTTCAACCCAGGCACATCCAGCTCATACCATTTTCCACAGACTAAAACATCTTTTCATGTGTCTGTTGACCATCTGGATGGGCTTCTTTGGGACATTTCTGTTTATATCTTCTGATTAAATTTTGATTGGATTGATTATTTGGTTTTGGCTTTTGACTCATACAAGTTATTTATATATTCTGATACTAACAGAATAATTTAAAGATGGATAGTGAAGCAAAATCTCAAAATAATTTGACATTTGTATCTCTTTACTTTTGTTCTTAACTAACAGTGGCCACATACCCAATATGGAAATAACACAACCCTGAAGGCATCGGTTGTCCCTACAAGGGGTTGATTAATACATAGCATTTCTTCTCTCTGGGACACCAGGTTTTTGTAGGGAATGTTATATAATCTTGCTGACAGTGATTAGAACTGTGGAGTGTAAGTCAGCCCTTAACTGTATGACCCTCCACAGTTGGTATCTAGATGCATGGAAAAGAACAATTCTTCTCAATTATGGGCTTGAATAAGATAGTCTAACTCCCACTAATTATTAGAAGCATGGTCACTTCCTTGTCAACATAGGCACTCATATTATCATGCCTCTCTTACAGCATCTGAGGGTCCATTCAGCAGTACACACCCACCTCTAACAGAACCCTTCTGGGCATTTTTATAAAATAAGAGGACTGGGCTCCCAGTGCTAATAACTGGCATGGTACCAGTACACAAGGATGTTGTGACATGAAGATATGCATGAATAAATTGGTGCATCATCTCTAATGTGATACAGACAAGCCTCACCTTTGATTCTGTGTCTCTGGGTGTGAAGTTCCTGTGGGTTGAACCAGCATGTCAGCATCGGGATCCTTGTCCTATCCCTTATAATCTGGAGCCTAACCCAACCTCGGTCAAAGTAGACACTATTAAATAAACACTTATGGAATAAATGATCATACACATTCTTTGCCAGATTCATAATTTCCAGCTGCAAGGACACCAAGGCCTGATTATCAATATAGAAAAAAAAATTTTTTTTCCAGAGATGCCAGGCTCCATCTATTCCTTGCTCAGACTCACAGTCACTCCAGTGGTGGCTCTCAAGTCTCCCTCCTTTTCAGAGTAAACTGTTCAGTGATTTACAGCTGCCAATCCTCCTTCACAATCAGAGTGATATTCCTGCCTGAGTATTTGTCACCTCATGCCTTTCTGTTCAGCATCTGCCTGCTCCCACTGGGATCAAGCCCTGCCAGTATCTATGACAATGATCTAAACCACGTGTGAAAGGACCACATCAGGCACAAGAGGTTATTTTCATTGAATGTAAAAACCTGCAATGACAAAAGAAAATTATTCTGACTAGAAAGAGAAGCAAGGAAATGCTTATGTCCTTATAATCCATATGTGACTTAATGACAGAAATTAAGTTATGAAAAATGTAGAAAATTGATTTCATGAGGACTTTAGTTAATAGTGATTAGAGTTAATCATAGTTTACTGTATATATGAAACTTGCTACAACAAAACATCTTAAGTTATTTTTACAAGGAACCATGTAATGTAGGGAGAAGTGATAACCAGAATTGTGGTGATTATTTCACCAAATATACATATATCACTCTGTTGCACATCTTATGGTAACAGAAGTTTACATGTAAATTATATCTCAATTTTAAAAGTAAGTGAATTAATTGAAATCAACTAAATGTAAAGTAATGCCAAAATTAATTGCTTTTATACATGCACTTGTAGGTGAACCAGGAGAAGTGTAAGTCAAGGGAAAATCTCTGTGAGACTCAGGGAAGACTTCACAGAGGATTAATTACACTGATTTAAGAAAATAAATTTTCCAGTTTGGGATTTTAGTCTAGTGGGAAAGCATGTATAAAAACACATCTTGATATGAGGAAGTGTGATGCAACATGGGGGCTTAAGTGGGTAGGAGAAGAATAAATGAAACAAGATGGGATTGGGAAGGAGACAAACCATAAGTGACTCTTAATCTCACAAAACAAACTGAGGGTTGCTGGGGGGAGGGGGGTTTGGAGAAGGGGGTGGGGTTATGGACATTGGGGAGGGTATGTGCTTTGGTGAGTGCTGTGAAGTGTGTAAACCTGGTGATTCACAGACCTGTACCCCTGGGGATAAAAATACATGTTTATAAAAAATAAAAAATAAAAAAAATTAAAAAAATTAAAAAAAAAACACATCTTGATCTGGTCACTGTAAATAATCATCCTTCACCTTAAATGAATTAAATCATTTCTTCAGAGTCATAAAAGCCTCTTCACCATCATTTTTACTTTCTCCCATCTAATCTGCATAATATATTTCTCAAGACACATCCCAAAACACAACTCTATGTCCTGTTCTCATCAGTCTGCAGACCCACCACTGTCTGCTTCACATGGCTGGCATTATAGTGTATATTGTTGTAGTCTCCAATTCCACTTATTATCTCATTGTCTTATCATTTCCTTTGGTTTGCTTTCCATGCTTTACTCTCCATTATGCACTGATACCTCAGGTTTTTAGTGGCTTGTCTGGAAGATATAAACATAAACAAAATGACTTATTATAAAAATCATATTTTAAAGCAAAAATATACATAAATTGCAAGTGTAATTTAAGCCACAAATTACACAGGTATTGCAGTGAAATACGTAGGTGGTAAGGCTCATCTTGGATTCATCCCAAGAACTTACAAATGCACATATTTCCCCTTAAAGTGATAAATATTTCCCCTTAAAGTGATAAATAATTCCCACCAATATCCTTTAGAAGAGAGATTGAGAGCTCATTGTCAATGTAGAACAATATTGCCTAGCAACATGCTAATATTTTCACGATCAAGGGCTACCTTTATTATAAGCTCCCCAATGTACTTCAGGTATGAGAGAAAACTCAATAGCAGGTTTTAAAATCAAAAATTTAAAATTCAATTTAATTAACATATGCTGTATTATTAGATTCAGAGGTAGAATTTAGTGATTCAACAGTTGCATATAATGCCCATGCTCATTTTATCAAGTGCCTGCCTTAATATTCATCACCCAGTTACCCAATCCCCCAACTGCCTCCCCTCTGGCAACCATCAGTTTGTTCTTCAGTTAAGAGTCTCATATGGTTTAGCTCTCTGTTTTCCTCTTATTTCATTTTCCCTTCCCTTATGCTATGATTATCCATTTTGTTTCTTAAGTTCCACATATTAACGAATTCATATGGTATTTTCTTCTGCTGACTGATTTATTTCATTTAGTGTAACACCTTCTAATTCCATTCATGTGTTTGCAAATGGCTTGATGACATACTTTATGATGGTTGAGAAATTATCTGCTGCATACATACAAATGGTGAACACACATGAAAGAATGCTCAGCATCACTCTGCATGAGGAAATACAAATCTCAACCACAATCAATTACCACTTAACACTGTTCAGAATGGCTAAATAGAAAACATTTTGCTAAAGCAGTTTTTTAGTCAGCAGCCATGATCATAGAAAAATATAAAGCCAACACACAGACAACCTGTATCACATACTCTACTGAGGAAGAATGATATGGGACAAAGAGAAATAGAAAGGGAAGCAAGAGGCATCTGCATAAAGGAGACATTTAAACACATCTAAGGAAATTGTGCACTTAGTTTCATCCCCTTTTCACATGTTAATGCATAAGATTTTTTGGCCTTGTGGTGTGTTTCTGTGATAACAGCACACCTCAGGGGGCCCCTTGGCATACCTGTTCCTTGAAAGTATGAAATTCGAGTGGGTCTCAGTGGTTAGATAAGAAGGCCCATCCCTGTACTCCTCTGAGCATAGAGAACATTCCTAGGGAAGGACAAGTGCTTCAGTTATTACCCTGTAATCCCAGTCCTGTCCACTGGTGCTCATCATGAAAACCTCTCAGTCTCAGTGATCTAAAATTGAAAATGCTCCCAACATGGAAAGAGTGAAGGGCATTTTTGGTTTCCCCAGGTCCCTTAAAAAATCACAGTCAAAATCACAGAAGGCTTGATTGAAACCCAAATAGAGAAAATTTATATCACTTTGTCATCTTTAATAGAATTATTATCAAAACATGTTTATTGAATATATTTGGCTTACATTTGTGAAAACAGAATGCTGTTTTTCTGGCTAGGTTTAAATAAGTGAAGTGTTGTATCAATAAAACAGGTGGCCAGACTGGGAAACCTCATCCTCTGTTACTTCAGTGGAAATCTGTGGGGTCCCAGAGCTCACAAGAACATATGATTAAATGCAAAAATAATCTCTTTTAATGATAGTTTTTAATTATGTATGGGAATATAAACATCTGTACACTTTTAAAATATCTTTTTAGAAGGCTGAGTGGAAGGCCAGAGGGAGAGAGAATCTTATAGAGGTTCCACATGTGACTTAGAGCCCAGCTTTGGGGCCCCAGCTCACATCTCCTTAGACAAAATCAAGACTCAGATTCTTAACTGACTAAGCCACCCAGAAATGCCAATCGTTGGTACTCTTATTTAAAAAAAATACTGGAAACTCTGTTTTACCAAATTGATTTTATGTGAGTAGCAACATATTACAATGGAATAGCCACATTGGTGAGTATCGTAAGTCACCAGTGTTACCTTAGAAACAGTTGATTTTAGAACTCAGCTGGTTACTAGGAACTTTCTTTTTTGTTTGTTTGTTTTGTTATGTTTTTGTTTTTTTAAATTAAATTTATTTATTTTCAGCATAACAGTGTTTATTATTTTTTCACCAAACCCAGTGCTCCATGCAATCCATGCCCTCTATAATACTCACCACTGGGCACCCCAACCTCCCATCCCCCCACCACTTCAAACCCCTCAGATTGTTTTTCAGAATCCATAGTCTCTCATGATTCACCTCCCCTTCCAATTTACCCCAATTCCCTTCTCCTTTCTAACTCCCCATGTCCTCCATGCTATTTGTTATGTTCCACAAATAAGTGAAACCATATGATAATTGACTCTGCTTGACTTATTTCACTCAGCATAATCTCTTCCAGTCCTGTCCATGTTGCTACAAAAGTTGGTTATTCGTCCTTTCTGATGGAGGCATAATACTCCATAGTGTATATGGACCACATCTTCTTTATCCATTCGTCCATTGAAGGGCATCTTAGTTCTTTTCATAGTTTGGTGACCATGGCCATTGCTGCTATAAACATTGGGGTACAGATGGCCCTTCTTTTCATGACATCTGTATCTTTGGGGTAAAACCCAGGAGTGCAATTGCAGGGTCATAGGGAAGTTCTATTTTTAATTTCTTGAGGAATCTCCACACTGTTCTCCAAAGAGGCTGCACCAACTTGCATTCCCACCAACAGTGTAAGAGGGTTCCTCATTCTCCACATCCTCTCCAACACATGTTGTTTCCTATTTTGTTAATTTTGGCCATTCTAACCGGTGTAAGGTGATATCTCCATGTGGTTTTAATTTGAATCTCCCTGAGGGCTAGTGATGATGAACATTTTTTTATGTGTCTGATAGCCATTTGTATGTCTCGATTGGAGAAGTCTCTGTTTATATCTTCTGCCCATTTTTTTTTATATGATTGACTGTTTCGTGTGTGTTGAGTTTGAGGAGTTCATTATAGATCCTGGATATCAACCTTTTGTCTGTACTGTCATTTGCAAATATCTTCTCCCATTCTGTGGGTTGCCTCTTTGTTTTCTTGACTGTTTCCTTGGCTGTGCAGAAGCTTTTGATTTTGATGAAGTCCCAGAAGTTCATTTTGGCTTTTGGTTCCTTTGCCTTTGGAGACATATCTTGAAAGAAGTTGCTGTGGCTGATATCGAAGAGATTACTGCCTATGTTCTCCTCTAGGATTCTGATGGATTCCTGTTTCACGTTGAGGTCTTTTATCCATTTTGAGTTTATCTCTGTGTACGGTGTAAGAGAAGGGTTGAGTTTCATTCTTCTACATAATGCTGCCCAGTTTTCCCAGCACCATTTATTGAAGAGACTGTCTTTTTTCCACTGTATATTTTTTCCTGTTTTGTTGAAGATTAATTGACCATAGAGTTGAGGGTCCATATCTGGGCTCTCTACTTTGTTCCACTGGTCTATGTTTCTGTTTTTATGCCAGTACCATGCTGTCTTGGTGATCACAGCTTTGTAATAAAGCTTGAAATCGGGTAGCGTGATGCCCCCAGCTTTATTTTTGATTTTCAACATTTCCTTAGTGATTCGGGGTCTCTTCTGATTCCATACAAATTTTTGGATTATTTGCTCCAGCTCTTTGAAGAATGCCAGTGGAATTTTTATCACAATGGCATTAAAAGTATAGATTGCTCTAGGAAGTATAGACATTTTAACAATGTTTATTCTTCCAATTCAATAGCATGGAATGGTCTTCCTTTTTTGTGTGTCTTCTTCAATTTCTTTCATGAGGGTTCTGTAGTTCCTCAAGTACAGATCCTTTACCTCTTTGGTTAGGTTTATTCCCAGGTATCTTATGGTTCTTGGTGCTATAGTAAATGGAATCGATTCTCTAATTTCCCTTTCTGTATTTTCATTGTTAATGTATAAGAAAGCCACTGATTTCTGCACATTGACTTTGTATCCTGCCACGATGCTAAATTGCTGTATGAGTTCTAGTAGTTTGGGGGTGGAGTCTTTTGGGTTTTCCATATAAAGAATCATGTCATCTGCGAAGAGAGAGAGTTTGACTTTATTGCCAATTTGGATACCCCTTATTTCTCTTTGTTGTCTGATTGCTGTTGCTAAGACTTCTAATACTATGTTGAACAAGAGTGGTGGAAGTGGGCATCCTTGTCTTGTTCCTGATCTCAACGGGAAGGATGCAAGCTTTTTCCCATTGAGGATGATATTTGCTTTGGGTCTTTCATAGATTTGATGAGGTTCAGGAATGTTCCCTCTATCCCTATACTTTGAAGCATTTTAATCAGGAATGGAGGCTGGATTTTGTCAAATGCTTTTTCTGCATCAATTGAGAGGACCATGTGATTCTTCTCTCTTCTCATATTAATTTGTTGTATCACATTGATTGATTTGCGAATGTTGAACCATCCTTGTCGCCCAGGGATTAATCCCATGATTCATGATATCCCCATGATATCATGGTGGATATCTTTTTAATGTCGTGTTGGATCCTGTTTGCAAGGATCTTGTTGAGAATCTTAGCATCCATATTCATCAGTGATATTGGTCCGAAATTCTCCTTTTTGATATGGTCTTCGTCTGGTTTGGGGATCAGGGTAATGCTGGCTTCATAGAAAGATTCAGAAAGTTTTCCTTCTGCTTAAATTTTTTTAAACAGCTTCAGGAGAATAGGTGTTATTTCTTCTTTGAAATTTTGGTAGAATTCCCCAGGGAATCCATCAGGTCCTGGGCTATTGTTTTTTGGGAGGTTTTTGATCACTGCTTCAATCTCTTTACTAGATATCAGTCTATTCATGTTGTCGATTTCTTCCTGGTTCAATTTTGGGAGTTTATAGTTTTCCAGGAATGCATCCATTTCATCTAGGTTGCTAAGCTTATTGGCATATAACTGTTGATAATAACTTCTGATGATTGTTTCTACTTCCTTGGTGTTAGTTGTGATCTTTCCCTTTTCATTCCTAATTTTATGAATTTGGGCTTTCTTTCTTTTCTTTTGGATTAGTGTGGCCAGTGGCTTATCAAACTTATTGATTCTTTCAAAAAACCAACTTCTAGTTTCATTGATATGTTCTACTCTCTCTTTGCTTTTTACCTCATTGATCTCAGCTCTAACCTTGATGATTTCCCTTCTTATGTGTGGAGTTGGTTTGATTTGTTGTTGATTCTCCAGTTCTTTAAGGTGTAGAGAAAGCTGCTGTGATCTGGATTTTTCAATTTTTTTTTTTTTTTTTTGAGGGAAGCCTGGGTGGCTATGTATTTCCCCCTTAGGACCGCCTTTGCTGTATCCCATAGGTTTTGGACAGAAGTGTCTTCATTGTCATTGGTTTCCATTAATTCTTTCACTTCTTCTTTGATCTCCTGGTTGATCCAAGCATTCTTGAGCAAGGTGGCCTTTAGCTTCCAGGTGTTTGAGTTCCTTCTGAAATTTTCCTTGTGATTAAGCTCCAGTTTCAAAGCACTGTGATAGGATAATATGCAAGAAATAATCTCAGTGTTTTGTTATCAGTTGAGTCCTGATTTGTGACCCAGTACGTGGTCTATTCTTGAGAAGGTTCCGTGAGCACTTGAGAAGAATGAGTATTCTGTTGTTTTAGGGTGGAATGTTCTGTATATATCTATGAGGTCCATCTGGTCCAACGTGTCATTCAATGCTCTTGTTTCATTATTGATTTTCTGTTTCGATGATCTATTTCTGAGAGAGGTGTGTTAAAATCTCCTATGATTAGTGTATTCATATCAATATGACTCTTTATCTTGATTAACAGTTTTCTTAAGTAATTGGCTGCTCCCACATTGGGGGCATAGGTATTTACAATTGTTAGATCATCTCGGTGGATAGTCCCTTTAAGGATTATGTAGTGTCCTTCTGTATCTCTGACTAAAGTCTTTAGTTTAAAATTTTATTTTGTCTGATATGATAATCGCTACCCCAGCCTTCTTTTGAGGCCCATTGGCATGAAAAATGCTTCTCCATCCCTTCACTTTCAGTCTGGGTTTATCTTTAGTTTCAAAATGGGTCTCTTGTAGACAAAATATGGATGGGTCCTGTCATTGTATCCAATCTTCAACTCTGTGCCGTTTTATGGGTGCATTAAGGCCATTCACATTGAGAGTGATTATTGATAGATACGTTTTTATTGACATCGAGTTACCTTTGAAGTCTTTCTTTCTTTAGATTGTCTCTACATTTCTGTTCAATGCTATTCTTGGGATTTTTCCTCTTTTATAGAACCCCCTTAATATTTCCTGCAGTGTCGGCTTGGTGGTTGCATAGTCTTTTAGGCCTTGCCGGTCTTGGAAACTCTTTATCTCTCCATCCATTTTGAACGTCAGTCTTGTGGATAAAGTATTCTTAGCTGCATGTTCTTCTCATTTAGTGCCCCGAATATTTCTTGCCAGCCTTTTCTGGCTTGCCAGGTCTCTGTGGACAGGTCTGATGTTATTCTGATGGGCTTTCCTCTCTAAGTAAGGAGCCTCTTTGTCCTGGCGACTTTCAAGAGATTATACCTACGATTATAATTCATCAATTTGACTATCAGGTGTCGTGATTTTTTTTTTTTTTTTGGAATTTATAATCTTGGGTGATTATACATTCCGCCTCCAGTACATGAACGCTGGTTCCATTCACGAGATCAGGAAAATTTTCATGAAGAACTTGTTCCATTATGTCTTCTAGACTTCTCTCTTTCTCCTCCCCTTCAGGGATTCCAATAATTCTGACGTTGGAATGCTTCATGGCATCATTTATTTCCCTGATTCTGTTTTTGTGGCTTTTAAGCTGTTTGTTCCAGGCTTCCTCCTGATCTTTTCTTTCCATCTATTTGTCCTCCAGATCACTAGTTCTATCTTCTGTCTCAGTTTCTCTAGCTTTGAGAGAGTTTAGATTCGATTGGAACTCATTGAGAACATTGTGAACCTCCTCCCTGGTAGCTTTAAGCTCCGCCCTAACATTGTGAACATCCTGTCTGGTTGCTTTCAGTTCGGCCCTAATCAATTCCGTTTGGTCACCCATGGCTTTCTCCAACCTAGCTATTGCCTGGATAATTGTTAGCCTGAACTCTCTTTCCAACATATTGTCTATGTTGATAGCGGTTATCTCTGTTGCAGAAGGTCCATCCTCTGTATTTTTCTTCTGTTGGGCATTCCTTCTCCTAGTCATTTTGGTGGGAGATGACTGAACAGATGTAGCTGGATGTATTAACCATGGTGCAGTCATGGTGCACCCTGGAACACTTTTGAGCAATCAGGATTCCCCTCTCCCCAAACGAGAGACTAAAGAAAAGAAAAAGAGAAAGAGAAAAAAAATGAGATAGAGAGAGAGACAGGAAAGAAAGGGAAGATGAAAGAGAAGGTTCAGCCTAAATGGGCCCCATGGTAAGATTTATGAAGTAGACAAACAAAAACAGACAAAAAAAAAGACATACAAGTATATGACAAGAGAAAAAAATATATATATATGCAAATAAAGGAAAAACCTTGTCAAAGAGAACCCCAAGTGTAAGAGTTATATACTATCAGGACAAACACAAAAACACAGAAACACTTGTGGAATAAAAAGATGGGAGAGTGTTTATAAATTCTCAGTGTGTGTGAGGAAGGTTGTTTTGATTCTTCCTGGATGTATCTTGATAGCTTTGTTAAAGGACTCAACTTTCCTAAGATAAAGGGGGATTAAAAATTAGTTTACCTATGGGGTAGTATTGATTGGGGAAAGGGGATTACTTTGAAGTTTAACTCTATATGAATATTAGAAGAAAAAAATAAAAAAGAATAATGTAGACTAAGCTAAACTAAAATTTTTTAAAAAAGAAAGAATTCAAAAAATAGAAATGCAAAAGAAAAACATAGGTTTATGTATCAAACAGTTCAGGTTAGAAGGTTATTATGGGATTTGATGTACTGGACAGCTCACTGTGATGGTTATTAGGTTAAAGAATTACCTATATATATATTAAAAAAATGAACCAGTATAGTGGGAATGAATGAAAAATAAAAGTTTTCCTATGAAGTAGTGGTTGTTCTCTTGTAGTCCTTTTTTTTCTTTTCTTTTTTTCTTTCTTGGTTTGCTTTCTGGGGGAGGGGCCTGCCATGTGGGTTTTCAGTCAATGATGTTCCCTGACTTAAGTTCTCCCACCCCCCTCAAGGAGGTGGGCTCTGTAGAAACTGGTTTGTTTTGTTTTTTTTTCAGGCTTTTGTTCCCTGGCAGTTTTTATGTTTGTTCACTTTTTTTTTTTCTCACTTTGACTGCTTTTGATGGTATTTGTAGTTAAGAGGAAAACAAACTGCACCCTGATCTCCCTCTCAGAGAGAAGCCTCAGTCTGGCTGCAGAGCCTAAATAAGTTCCCCCTTGACCACTGGCAGAGCAGGTTCCAAGTCGTGGTCCCTGGGGGATGCAGGATCTTTTGCTTGTACCCAAAGCTAAGGCAGTGGTGGCTGTCTGGGCAGCTCCAAACCGCCAGAGAGGTTCCCAGCAGCAATCGCGCACTGAGATTTTCCCGCTGGCCCGGGCTGGGAGTGCCTGGCTTGCATGCACCAATTTCAGGCGAGGCTGAGGTTCACGCGGGTCTCAGGCTCTGAGAACGGGGACAGGTCCAAGAGCAGGAGGCTGGGCCTTCGCACACCTCTCTGGGGTGGGGGGAGAGTCTGAAACAATGGCGCATATCAAAGGACTGGGCCTTTATACCTCTCCCAGTGGTGTACCTCAGGCTCTATAGCAGGGCTCTCACATTCTGCCACCCGGTGAGGCTCCCATCCCCTCACAGGAAATGGACCCCACACGTTCTCGGCCACGCTGGCAGCTTAGGGACCAAGACCTGGTTTCTCTGCCGCACTCTCTCTGCCTCAGAGCCAGGGGAGGCTGTACTGGGACCAGGGACTTAAGCCCCTGTCCCTAGCTATCCTGATTACCACAATCCCCCCCCCCCCCCAAGATCCTTTGCTCTTTTGGAGTGCTTTCAACAAGTCTCCAAGTTAATGCTGGTCCCCAAACACAGGGCACTCTTGCTCGTATTGGGGTATTATTTTCCAACCAGTCGCCTCTGGTGCCTCTCTTCCCCTTTTGTTTATCTTCTGATATCAGTCCGCCATTCCCACTCTGCTTTACTTGCCCACTGGTGTCTTCTCCCCCTGTAGGGATCCAGACGTGTATAATTCTGATCTCAGGCTGATTTCATGGGTGATTGGAGTTCTTTGGTAGGTAATCAGCTCACTTTGGGGTACAAGTTGAAAAGGCGCCTCCTCCTACTTCCCTGCTATCTTGTCCCCCTCTCTTAATCTGGCATTTTCTATTTATAATTCAACTGAATGTGACAAGCTCTATGCAGCAAAATTAATATTTTCCAGACAGCTAAGGATGGTTATTGTTAGAATAGGAACCACTGGTGGCATGGAGAATAGAGAAGAACCATTTTCTGAAGGTCATCAAAACGTAACAGAACCACCAGCATTCTATGTGTGTCTACTGTGAGTGGAAATGAAATCTCACAAAACCAAAGCTATGATACGGATTGGTTCTAATCCAGGATTTTCCACTTTCAAATGTGTGAAATTTATATGTTTCCTTTTTATTTGGTGTTTTGCATTTTATATTCATATCTTATATATATGTTTATGTGTTTATATTTATGGATATATATGTTAATTTTTTTTAAAGATTTTATTTATTTATTTGACAGAGAGAAATCACAAGTAGGCAGAGAGGCAGGCAGAGTGAGAGAGGAGGAAGCAGGCTCCCTGCTGAGCAGAGAGCCCGATGCGGGACTCGATCCCAGGACCCTGAGATCATGACCTGAGCCGAAGGCAGTGGCTTAACCACTGAGCCACCCAGGCGCCCTATGTTAATTTTTCAAAGAGAATTAGGTTATGTTGCTTTATTCACTAATTCACAGTAGGATTGGTAATTGATACAGATTTTTAAAAAAAATCATACTTTATTCGAGCATAAACTGAGAGGCATTTGCAACAATTAAATGCAATGTGAATTCTATTACACACTGAAATTAGATCATTTGCAACCACTTATTTTTTAAAGATATTATTTTAATTCCACTTAGTTAAAGTACAGTGCAATAGTAGTTTCAGGTATACAATGTAGCAATTCAACACTTGCATGCAACAGTTGTGGTTCATTACAAGTGCACCCCTTAATCCTCATCCCCTATATAACCTATCCCCTGCACCCTACCTTCTGGTGACCATCAGGTTTTTCTTTAAGGTTAGGGGTCCTCTCTTGTTTTTTTCCCCTTTGCTCCTATGTTTCTTAAATTTTCATAGGAGTGACATCATATAGTATTTCTCTTTCTCTTTTTTTTCTCTGAATGACTTATTTCACTTCTGTAATACTTTGTAGCCTTATTCATAACATTACAAATGGTTAGATCTCATTCCACTTTTATGGTTGAATAATATTAATATACATATATACAAATTATATATATATATATATATATATATATATTCTGTCTATATATTTGCACACACACCAATTTGTCTTTAATATAAGTGTGAATTTATTTCAGGGATTTGTATACTATTCCACTGATCTCCGTATCTATTTTTATGACAGTACCATACTATCTTCATTAGTACACCTTTGTAATATAAAGTTGAGACTGGCACTGTGCTGCCTCCCACATTGTTTTTTTCCTTTCAACATTGCTTTCACTTATTAGGGATCTTATTTTTCTCTGGTCAGATTTTAGAATTGCTTCTTTTTTTTTTTAAGATTTTATTTATTTATTTGACATAGGGATCACAAGTACGCAGACAGAAAGAGAAGGGAAAGCAGACAGGGAGCCTGATGCGGGGCTCAATCTCAGCACCCTGAGATCACGACCTGAGCCGAAGGCAGGGGCTTAACCCACAGAGCTACCCAGGTGTCCCTAGGATTCCTTCTTCTAACTCTGTGAAAAGTGCTGTTGGTATTTTAATGGGGATTGCATTAAATGTGTGACTTGTTTGTGTAGTATAGAATTTTTACATTTTTGCCCTTCTAATCCTGGAGTATGAAATGTCTTTCCATTTCTTCCTGTCAAATTCAATTTCTTTCATATGTGTTTTATAGTTTCTAGAGTACAAGTCTGTCACTTCTTTGGTGAGTTTTATTCTTAGATATCTTATTATTTTGGGTACAATTGCAAATAGCATTGTTTTCTTGTTTCTTCTATCTGCTGCTTCATTAGTAGTATAGAGAAATGCAGCAGACTTTTGCACATTGTTATTGTATCCTGTGATGTTATTGAATTCATTGATCAGTTCAAATTTTTTGTTGTTGTTGTTGAGATTTTCAGGGTTGTCTGTATAGAGTATCATGTAATTTGGAAATACTAAATATGCTACGTTTTCTTTCCCAATTTGGATGTATTTTATTTCTTTTTGTTGTCCAATTGCAGGAGAGCCATAGGGCAGGCAAATCCCCCAGACCAGAGACTTTCTAGAAACCCTCTGACCAATTCCCTTTCAACCAAACTTGGCACTAGGATAACATGTGAACTGAACAGTGGGGTGGCCAGGAGCCTTAGTAATCACCAAGACCCTGGACCATTGTCATGCCCTCTAACCCAGCAGAGAACGGGCAATTGACTTCTCAGAAAATCAGGCCTCTTGGGAGTCTTGAGAATATAAAACCTCTAACCAAACTCTGCACTTCCAAATGAGGATGCATGACACCAGGCTGAAGGAGAATCCTCTGAACAAGAGCCCTTCAATCAAGCAGACTACAAGGTAGTCAAGTCCACAGAATTCCACACTTGCCAGGACCTCCAGGCCATGAGAATTTCTAGCCCGGTTTAGCACTGAAAAATGAAACTCCTACACACTGGAATGAGATGGAGTCGCCTAACTTAGAGCTATCCAGCTCAGAAGAGCACAGATCAATTGAGTTCTAACCATACCAGACCAAGCAGAAGCCTTCCTCCATTACAGCTCCACATTTACAATAGAGTCAAATGGACATCTGACTGACTATAGATCAGGAACCCTTTATCTCAACAGTGGATAGATCCATTGTGTCCCCTAGAACACTAAGCCCACCAGGATCACTCAAGCCACAAACTCTCCAATAGAGCTCAGCACCAGCCAAAGGAATCCTCTGGACACCAGGCTGACCTGGAGCCCTCAGATCATGAGGCTTCCAACTCAGCTGAGAAGTGGGTGCAAGAATTCCCAGTCTGACAAGGAGCCCTCAGAACACAATCTCTCCAAAGTGGGAGAGCACATGCCAATTAAGTCCCCAGAACACCAGTAGCCCTCAGGCTAAGAACCTTCCAACACAGGTTAGGACTGGAAAAATTAATCACCTGGAGTGTAGAATAAACATGAGACCTCAGAGGATGAGAAGAGCATAAGGCAATCAGCTTCTCAGAACACTGGGATTTCAAGGAGCCCTCTGACCAAAACCCCTCCAACAAGACCAGGAAGTAGATAATTATATTATCTGAAGAGTAGGTTCAGTAGGAGCCTTAAGTTCCAAAAACCTCCAACCCAACTCTTTACCAGGGAAAGGAGTAACCTGGACACTGAGACAAAGACAGGGAATCTTCTAATGCAGTAGAAAACATGACAATGCATTCCCCAGAGTACCAGGCCCACCGGATACCCTGAGACCATGATACTTCCCACCCCACTGCACACTGGGCAAAAGAGACCCCTGGACACTGAACTGAGTGGAAGTACTCTAACCAGAAACTCTTCAGCCCAACAAAACATAGGGGAATTGAATCTTTACATCATTGCACCAACAGGGAGCTTGAGACCATCCAACTCAGCCTAACAGTGGGCAGAGGAATCTGTTGGACACCAGGATGACAGGACTCCCTCTGAGTGGGATCCACCAACTGAGCAGACAACTGGCAATTGAGTCCCTAGAAACACCAGGCCCACTGGAAGGTATGGGACCCTACATCCTCTGTATCAGCTTGGCACTGTGCTGAGTATCTCAGACACCAGGATAAACAGGAGATCTGACCCACAACCCTCCAACCCAGTAGAGCACAGGACAATTGGATCTCTGGAACACAGATTGACTGGGATACCTGTGGTCATGACTCCTCCAACTAAGCAGTGCACTGGCCAACAAGTCCCTAGAACACTGTGATGATTGGAAGCCCTTTAACCAAAATAACAGAAGGGCAACTGAGACTCCAGTGCTCTGAGGTGGACTTCACGCTATGATTCTTATAGATTGTTATGTGGATACCTTTCCTACTTTAGGCAATTCTCCTTAGGAGAAAAATGTGCCATGACAAAAAGAGGAGGCACACAAAACGTTTGAAGAGTTTGAAATATAACTCATAGCAGAAGATGATGTTGGGGGCTGGAGGGAATTGTAGAAGAGACCTCTGGCCCTGAGGACCAAGGAGTCATTGGCTCAGGTTCTCCAGATGAAGGAAAGGTTCTCCAGCTTGGAAGGAGAGGGCAAGACTTTAAAAAAAACAGGATAAGTAGTGGGTGAGAGGCAGGCACATGTCTGTGAGGTGGGGAGATTCTCTGGGTAAACGAAGGACTTGCTGGAAGCTTTTGCCTTCCAGGAAATGTCCATGTGATGTTCCTGTACCCACACATTCAAGATGGCAGAAAAGTGGAGCTAGGAAAAGTGTGGTATGAGTTTCAGTATTTATCAGGGGACAAAATATAATTTAAAACCATCATTTCATGGGGTGCCTGGGTGGTTCAGTGGGTTAAGCCTCTGCCTTCAGCTCAGCTCATGATCTCAGGGTCCTGGGATTGAGCCCTGCATTGAGCTCTCTGATCTGCAGGAATCCTACTTCCCCCCACTCTCTGCCTGCCTCTCTGCCTACTTCTGATATATCTCTCTGTCAAATAAATTAATAAAAAATTTTTAAAAATAAAATAAAACCATCATTTCAGAATTACTAATTTACAAGAAACAACTGCTCAGTGATTGTGATATTTAGCCTGCCTTATAGTTACTACTGTGCTTTATAAATAATCACATTATCCTGTTGGTGGCCAAGCTCCACATCTATGAGAAGTGTCAGTGAATTATGCAGAGCTGACCTGAGCACCACCTTCCTGTCCCCCATTAACACTTTCGGAATCCTGAGTCCTAGAAACCAAGGTCAGAAACTGAGGTGAGCCCCATTCTGATTGAAAGGAAACGATGAGCTGTAGGTGGGTATGTCAGGAAAAATTATTTTTAAAAATTTTTAATTTCTTATAAACATATAATGTATTTTTAACCCCAGTGGTATAGGTCTGTGAATCGCCAGGTTTACACACTTCATAGAACTCACCATAACACATACCCTCCCCAATGTCCATAACCCCACTCCCCTCTCCCAAACCCCCTCCCCCCAGCAACCCTCAGTTTGTTTTGTGAGATTAAGAGTCACTTATGGTTTGTCTCCCTCCCAATCCCATCTTGTTTCATTGATTCTTCTCCTACCCCCTTAACCTCCCCATGTTGCATCTCCACTTCCTCATATCAGGGAGATCATATGATAGTGGTCTTTCTCCGATTAACTTATTTCGCTAAGCATGATACCCTCTAGTTCCATCCACGTATTTGCAAATGGCAAGATTTCATTTCTTTTGATGGCTACATAGTATTACATTGTGTATATATACCACATCTTCTTTATCCATTCGTCTCTTGATGGACATCTAGGTTCTTTCCATAGTTTGGCTATTGTAGACATTGCTGCTATAAACATTTGGGTGCATGTGCCCCTTCGGATCACTACATTTGTATCTTTAGGGTAAATACCCTGGTAGTGAAATTGGTGGGTCATAGGGTAGTTCTATTTTCAACTTTTTGAGGAACCTCCATTTCGTTTTCCAGAGTGATTGCACCAGCTTGCATTCCCACCAACAGTGTAGGAGAGTTCCCTTTTCTCCGCATACTCGCCAGCATCTGTCATTTCCTGATTTGTTAATTTTAGCCATTCTGACTGGTGTGAGGTGATATCTCATTGTGGTCTTGATTTGTATTTCCCTGATGCCGAGGGATGTGGAGCACTTTTTCACGTGTCTGTTGGACATCTGGATGTCTTCTTTGCAGAAATGTCTGTTCATGTCCTCTACCCATTTCTTGATTGGATTATTTGTTCTTTGGGTGTTGAGTTTGATAAGTTCTTTATAGATTTTGGATACTTAGCCCTTTATCTGCTATGCTGTTTGCAAATATCTTCTCCCATTCTGTCAGTTGTCTTTTGTTTTGTTAACTGTTTCCTTTGCTGTGCAAAAGCTTTTGATCTTGATGAAATCCCAATAGTTCATTTCGCCCTTACTTCCCTTGACTTTGGCGATGTTTCTAAGAAGATGTAGCTGCTGCTGAGGTGGAAGAGGTTGCTTCCTGTGTTGTCCTCAAGGATTTTGATGGATTCCTTTCTCACATTGAGGTCCTTAATCCATTTTGAGTCTATTTTCGTGTGTAGTATAAGGAAGTGGTCCAATTTCATTTTTCTGCATGTGGCTGTACAGTTTCTCCAACACCATTTATTGAAGAGGCTGTCTTTTTTTTTCCCATTAGACATTCTTTCCTGCTTTGTTGAAGATTAGTTGACTATAGAGTTGAAGCTCTATGTCTGGGCTCTCTATTCTGCTCCATTGATCTATGTGTCTGTCTTGATGATGACAGCTTTGTAATAGAACTTGAAGTCTGGAATTGTGGTGCCACCAACTTTGACTTTCTTTTTCAATATTCCTTTGGCTATTTGAGGTCTTTTCTGGTTCCATATAAATTTTAGGATTATTTGTTCCATTTCTTTGAAAAAAAAATGGATGGTATTTTGATAGGAATTGCATTAAGTGTGTAGACTGCTTTAGGTAGACTAGACATTTTCACAATATTTGTTCTTCCAAACCAGAAGCATGCAACATTTTTCCATTTCTTTGTGTCTTCCTCAATTTCTTTCATGAATACGTTATAGTTTTCTGAGTATAGATTCTGTGCCTCTTTGGTTAGGTTTATTCCTAGGTATCTTATAGTTTTGGGTGAAAGTGTAAATGGGATTGACTCCTTAATTTCTCTTTCTTCTGTCTTGTTGTTGGTGTCAAGAAATGCAACTGATTTCTGTGCATTGATTTTATATCCTGACACTTTACTGAATTCCTGTATAAGTTCTAGCAGTTTTGGAGTGGAGTCTTTTGGGTTTTCCACATAGAGTATCATATCATCTGCAAAGAGTGATAGTTTGACTTCTTCTTTGCCAATTTGGATGCCTTTAATTTCCTTTTGTTGTCTGATTGCTGAGGCTAGGGCTTCTAGTACTATGTTGAATAACAGTGGTGATAATGGAAATCCCTGACGTGTTCCTGACCTTAGCAGAAAAGCTTTCAGTTTTTCTCTATTGAGAATGATATTTGCAGTGGGCTTTTCATAGATGGCTTTAATAATATTGAGGTATGTGCCCACTATCCCTACACTTTGAAGAGTTTTGATCAGGAAGGGACACTGTACTTTGTCAAATGCTTTTTCAGCATTTATTGAGAGTATCATATGGTTCTTGTTCTTTTATTAATGTGTTGTATCACATTGACTGATTTGCGGATGTTGAACCAACCTTGCAGCCCTGGAATAAATCCCACTTGGTCGTGGTGAATAATCCTTTTAATGTGCTGTTGAATCCTATCGGCTAGTATTTTGGTGAGAATTTTCGCATCTGAGTTCATCAAGGATATTGGTCTGATCCCATTTTTTGATGGGATCCTTGTCTGGTTTTGGGATCAAGGTGATGCTGGCCTCATAAAATGAGTTTGGAAGCTTTCTTTCCATTTATATTTTTTTGGAACAGTTTCAGGAGAATAGGAATTAGTTCTTCTTTAAATGTTTGGTAGAATTCCCCCGGGAAGCTGTCTGGCCCTGGGCTTTGTTTGTTTGGAGATTTTTAATGACTGTTTCAATCTCCTTACTGGTTATGGGTCTGTTCAGGTTTTCTATTTTTTCCTGGTTCAGCTGTGGTAGTTTATATGTCTCTAGCAATGCATCCATTTCTATCAGATTGTCAAATTTGTTGGCATAGAGATGCTTATAGTATGTTCTTATAGTTGTCTCTATTTATTTGATGTTAGTTGTGATCTCTCCTCTTTCATTCATTATTTTATTTACTTGGGTACTTTCTCTTTTCTTTTTGATAAGTCTGGCCAGAGGTTTATCAATCTTATGAATTCTTTCAAAGAACCAACTCCTAGTTTCGTTGGTTTGTCCTATTGTGTTTTGTTTTGTTTCTATTTCATTGATTTCTGCTCTGAACTTTATGATTTCTCTTCTCCTGCTGGGTTTAGGCCTTCTTTGTTGTTCTTTCTCCAGCTCTTTTAGGTGTAGGATTAGGTTGTGTACTTGAGACCTTTCTTGTTTCTTGAGAAAGGCTTGCACCACTATATATTTTCCTCTCTGGACTGCCTTTGCTGTGTTTGACAGATTTTGAACGGTTGGGTTTTCATTATCATTTGTTTCCATGAATTTTTTCAATTCTTCTTTAATTTCCTGATTGACCCATTCATTATTTAGAAGGGTGCTGTTTAGTCTCCATGTATTTGGGTTCTTTCCAAATTTCCTCTTGTGATTGAGTCTAGATTCAGAGCATTGTGGTCTGAAAATATGCAGGGAATTATCCCAATCTTTCGATACCAGTTGAGACCTGATTTAAGACCCAGGATGTGATCTATTCTGGAGAATGTTCCATGTGCACTAGAGAAGAATGTGTATTCTGTTGCTTTGGGATGAAATGTTCTGAATATATCTGTGACGTCAACCTGGCCCAGTGTGTCATTTAAGGCCTTTATTTCCTTTTTGATCTTTTGCTTGGATGATCTGTCCATTTCAGTGAGGGGAGTGTTAAAGTCCCCTATTATCATTGTATTATTCTTGATATGTTTCTTTGATTTTGTTATTATTTGGTTTATATAGTTGGTTGCTCCCATGTTAGGGGCATAGGTATTTAAAATTGTTAGATCTTCTTGTTGGACAGATCTTTTGAGTATGATATAGTGTCCTTCCTCATCTCTTATTATAGTCTTTAACTTAAAATTTAATTGTTCTGATATAAGGATTGCCACCCCTGCTTTTTTTCTGTTGTCCATTAACATGGTAAATTGTTTTCCACCCCCTCACTTTGAATCTGGAGGTGTCTTCGGGTCTAAAATGAGTTTCTTGTAGGCAACCTATTGATGGGTTTTGTTTTTTTTATTCATTCTGATACCCTCTGTCTTTTGATTGTGGCACTTAGTCCATTAACATTCAGGGTAACTATTGAGAGATAAGAATTTAGTGCTGTTGTATTGCCTGTAAGGTAACTGTTACTGTATATTGTCTCTGTTCCTTTCTGATCTACTACTTTTAGGTTCTCTCTTTGCTTAGAGGACCCCTTTCAATCTTTCCTATAGAGCTCGTTCAGTGTTTGCAAATTCTTTCAGTTTTTGTTTGTCCTGGAAGCTTTTTATCTGCCCTTCTATTTTCAATGATAGCCTAGCTGGATATAGTATTCTTAGCTGCATGTTTTTCTCATTTCAGTGCTCTGAATATATCATGCCAGCTCTTTCTGGCCTGCCAGGTCTCTGTGGATAAGTCTGCTGCCAATCTAATATTTTTACCATTGTAAGTTACAGACTTCTTTTCCTGGGCTGCTTTCAGGATTTTCTCTTTGTCACTAAGACTTGTGAATTTTACTATTAGGTGACAGGGTATGGACCTATTCTTGTTGATTTTGAGGGGAGTTCTCTGCACCTCCTGGATTTTGATGCTTGTTCCCTTTGCCATATTAGGGAAATTCTCTCCAATAATTCTCTCCAATATACCTTCTGCTCCCCTCTCTCTTTCTTCTTCTTCTGGAATCCCAATTATTCTAATATTGTTTCATCTTATGGTGTCACTTAACTCTCAAATTCTGCCTTTGTTGTCCAGTAGCTCTTTGTCCCTCTTTTGCTCTGCTCAGCTTCTTTATTCTCTGTCATTTGGTCTTTTATATCACTAATTCTTTCTTCTGCCTCATTTATCCTAGCAGTGAGAGTCTCCATTTTTTATTGCACCTTATTAATAGCTTTTTTTTTGTTTCAATTTGGTTAGATTTTAGTTCTTTTATTTCTCCAGAATGAGCTTTTATATCTCCTGAGAGTGTTTCTCTAATATCTTCCACGCCTTTTTCAAGCCTGGCTTTAACCTTGAGAGTCATCATTCTGAATTCTAGATCTGACATATTACCAATGTCTGTATTGATTAGGTCCCTAGCCTTTGGTACTGCCTCTTGTTCCTTTTTTTGTGGTGAATTTTTCTGCCTTGTCATTTTGTCCACATAAGAATATGAAAGAGCAAGTAAAATACTAAAAGGGTGGCAAAGACCCCAGGAAATATGCTTTAACCAAATCAGAAGAGACCCCAAATCATGGGGAGGATAAAGGGGATCAAAAGAGGTTCAGAAAAAAAAAAGAAACAATTAAAAAAATAAAACAATTACAGAAAAAATGTGTCATATATATATATATATATATATATATATATATATATATATATTAGATAACCTAGTTAAAAAATGTTAAAAAAGAAAAGGGTAAAAGTTAAAAAAAATTAAAAGAAGAAAAAAAATTGAAAAAAAAATTAACTTCAAGACTAAAGAATCATGGGGAGAAAGCCATGAGTTCTGTGCTTTGCTTTCTCTTCCTCTGGAATTCAGTTGCTCTCTCTGTTATTGAACCTGCACTCCTTAATAGGTGAACTTGGTCCTGGCTGGATTTATTGTTGATCTTCTGGGGGAGGGGCCTGTTGTAGTGATTCTCAATCAGCTTTGCCCCAGGCTGAATTGCACCACCCTTACCAGGGGCTGGGTTGAGTAATCCGCTCAGGTTTGCTTTCAGGAGCTTTTGTTGCCTGAATGCTTTCCATAGAGTTCTGGAGGACAGGAATGAAAATGGAGACCTCCCAGTCCCCGGCCTGGAGGAGCTGAGAGCTTTGGGCCCTCTACTCAGTGCGCCCTCAGAGAATAGCGCCCAATCACTACCGTCTACTTGGCCTCTGGCCATGCTCCGAGCTCACCCAGCCTGCTACTGGTTCAAGGTAACCCTGAGCTGAGAGCTCACTCCTTGACTCTGTCTCTGTAGCCGGCTTCCCCGTTCTAATACCTTCAAGCTCTGTGAAACTCAGACACCCCGGATCCTTCTGTGATTCTGTGGGCCCTGGGACCACGCTGACCTTGCATGGGCTTCACCCCGGTTTAGCCTCTAGAGCGATGTCCCTCAGCGGAACACTTTCAAAAGTCCTGATTTTGTGCTCCATTGCTCTGCATCTTGCTGGGAGCTGGACCATCCCCCTGCGGTCTATCTTCCCATCACTTTGGATTCACTTCTCCACCAGTCCTACCTTTCAGAGAGTGGTTGATTTTCTGTTTCTAGAATTGCTGTTCTTCTTCTCTTTGATCTCCCATTGAATCTGTAGGTGTTTGCAATATTTAGATAAGCTATCTAGCTGATCTCCTGCTACCTGATGTCGTTTCAGCCTGTTACTTCTCTGCCATCTTGACTTCTCCCAGGAAAAATGATTTTTGTCACAAGCCTTACCACTCACTTTGTGGCAAACTTGAGTTTGTACCCTGATGTGAAGTTTAAAAATCTCTATCATATGATCTTCTTGATAGGAGGGTGTGGAGATGCAACATGGGGGGGGTTAAGGGTATAGGAGAAGAATAAATGAAACAAGATGGGATTGGGAGGGAGACAAACCATAAGTGACTCTTAATCTCACAAAACAAACTGAGGGTTGCTGGGGGAGGGGGGTTGGGATAAGGGGTTATGGACATTGGGGAGGGTATGTGCTATGGTGAGTTCTGTGAAGTGTGTAAACATGGCGATTCACAGACCTGTACCCCTGGGGCTAATAATACATTATAAGTTTATAAAAAAATAAAAATAAAAAGCTCTATCCACCACAGCGAGTACTTCCTGACTAATGTCCCTGTGTGATGCAAGCCTTTGGAGAGTAAATGTGACAAGAAAATGAGGGAATCAAGGTGAAGGGAGGCCAGAGACATGCACAGTTCTCTGTCTCTAGGTGACTTCCTATGGGGTAAGGGAGGCAGGTACAGGCTGGCGTGAGCATGCTGGAGTGTAGGCTCTCTGGTCTGAGCCACAGAATCACTGAGAATATGATTGAGATACATAAATTCCTACTGACTGCTGCAGGTAAAGGGATGGATGAACAGAGTAAAGCAAAGAAGGAGAAGGAACATTGAGAATAGGTGCATATGGAAAACTCAAGTTTGTCTATGGATATGGAAGAAGGTGACTACCTCTAATAGGCAAAACAGATTCTGACATACTTTGGACAGAAGAAAGGAGCAAAGTAAATTTCCCGGTTTGTCGTCTCCCTGAAGATTACCCCTTTCACTTCAAGGGATGATGTGGAAGCACAATGAATTGTGGATACCAATGAGCTTAGGTATGCCTGTGGCCATAGCTGAGGTGGAAGAGAGCCTAGAGCCATGGTCCCTTGGGGTAGTTCAAGGCACTCTGGTCATAGCACCAGGGCATCAAATAATGGGAGCCATGAAAGAGGTGTCTCTTGGAGGAACAATAAAAATGAGGGCGACTTGGGAGAAGAGAAGTTAGCGTCTTTAAGATGGATGTTGTCTGAGCTTACAGGAGGGCTGCCACTTTCAGGAGCCAGTTGGGAGGCTGGTGGCATCTGGGTCACTTTATTTGAAGGAGAAATGGATCACTTGTGTTATCCCAGAGCTGTGAACCTCCAGGAGTCAACAGTTCAGACCCCATTTACCTGACACATGTATTTATGGCCACAAAGTTTCCTGGAGGTGCTGGGCCCCACTTGTGGTGTGTGAGGCAGGGTCACATCAGAACCAGGAATGGTTCTCCATTCCTTCATCTTTAAAATGTGGACAATGCTAGGGTGATGGTTGTGTGATCAGGATGCAAGAAATGGCACAGTGGTAGAGGGTATCTACAAGAGCAGGGGACAGATAATGTCCAGAGGAGGGAGGGGAGGGTGTGATCTAGGTATTTACCCTGCCCTTTCCTTCCCAAACTCAAAATATCAGCTCTGGGAGAATAGCAGCCTAGGTGCTGCCTCTGTCCCATCCCACACCTGGCCTTCTCTGCCCTTTCTATACAATGCATCACAGTCCAGCATATGCCCAGTCATAGACCAGGGTCAGACCTCTCTTACCTCCTACACTGATGCTTAACACACACACACACACACACACACACACACACACACACACACACACACACATTAGAGAGTCAGGTGGGGATTGCTTGCTTTAGGGATCTCTTCTGAGGTGTGTTGCCTGGTAGACCACTAATACAGGTAGGGAGGGATTTGGGTATATTTATAGGTTCACAGTAAGCTTCAGATATTCAGTAATGTCCCATCACAGGCACTTTTGTCATATTTCACCCCAGGGTAACACCCTACATCATTGTAGAGCACTATTAATACCAGGAGCCTTACAGTGGTATGATGGACATGTCTACTTTTTTCAGTTTGTCATGTACATTCATATATTCTTCAGCACAATCCGGATATGGAAGTTCCATCAAAAATAAGATCACTCTCATGCTACCCACATGAGGTGGCCTGCCCCCACCATCACAGCCCACGGCAATCACCCCATTGCTTTACATTTGGGGAGTGTTGGCATTTTGTTACATGAGGTGATTCCTACAGCTATGAACTGTGACATTGGGTTTTTGTTTGTTTTCACTCAGGCTAATACCCCAGGATCCATCCATGATGTTCTGTGCGTCAGAACATACGGCTTTTTATCAATGAGTATAGAAATGCCACATTTTTTTTTTTCGCTCAGTGACCTTTAGAGGGATATTTTAATTGTTTCCCGTCTTTGAAGACTATAAATAATCCTACATTGAATATTTGTTCACAGGGTTTTGTGGGATCTTAGATTTTATTCTCTGAGATAAAGATTCAGGAGGGTGAGTGATTGCTGGGTTGTAGCATTGTTGTTTCATGTTAGTAGAACCTATCAAATGCTTACCAGAGTAGATGTTCCATTTACACTCCCATCAGCAATGTAGGAAAGCTGGGTCTTTCCAACATTTGGTGTTTTAACCATGTTTTATAATAACCTGCTGTCTTAACAGGTGGCAGTAGTAGTGATTACTCAGTCAGGTTTTCATTTACATTTCCCTCATGGATCCTGATGTACAGATTTTCCTTGTGCTTATTTGCCACCTGCTTATTTTCTTTGGTGGGAGTGGTATGAGCTTCAGGATGTCTATTGCCTTTAAATAGTTGTATTTGCAGAAAGAGTTTCTGGATCTCTGTAATGCACAACTCAGGATCATAGTCACCACAGCAATGCACTAGACAGTGTTTTCTCCACATGGTGGTCAGGGATCTCTATGGCTCTGAGGATGTGGTAGTGAACCATAGGAAGCTGAGAGTCAGCACAACCTGCTTATCCTAGATAAAATTGTTCACACACTCACTCCTCTAGAACTCAAGACCAGCTACTGAGGTGTTTTCAATCTGATAGAATGGAAAATGGAAGCAGACTGTCTACACACAGGTGTTCTGCTTTCTGATCCAAGAACTCATAGCCTTTGTGACAAAACTTGGCTCCAAACTTTGGCATTTAAAGACTCTGCAACAAGCACATTCACATCCCATTGGTCAAAACAAGTAATACACCCATGGCTGTACCTTTCAAAAAGAAAGGTAAATGCGGTCCATTGGAAGGGCTATGTCCATGAAGGAAGGTGAAAAGATGGGGACAAATAATATAATTTACTTTACTTTCTTGGCCTATGGTCCCCTAAACAGAAGGATTTAGTTTATTATGTTTTTCCAGCTCCTATCACCTTGCCTGCATTAGCAAATGAAGCCATGAAGCTTGAAGGAAAGAGTATGAGCAGCTTTGTTCTAAATATATTTAGAGCTCTAATTCTTTTCATTTTGGATCCAGGAGGATTTAGGTTGTCATCCAAGCATCCTCTATTGTAGGTCAGGATTTTGAGTAGTAGCATTTATAATAGCAAAATTAAGAACAGACCATATTTCTTGAGACTTTATCATGTGCCAGAAACACTGGTAAGGGTCTAAGGTTTCTGATGTCATTTCAATCTTCAAACACATTTATGAAGTATGCATCGCTGCCTCCATGTTGTGGATGAGTGGTTGAGAATCAGAAAGGTTCATGAATGTACTCAATGTCACAAAGCTTGGAGGAGATGGAGTTGTGATGTGAACACAGGCCCTCTAAACTCTGTAGCTCCTTTCATGCACTGCGCTATAGCACCCCTATCTGCTAAGGTGAGCCCAATGAGTCTCACGTTCCCCGTCTGTAATATAGGAACACACAAGAGCATGACCACACTGTAGAATTGTTACCAAATTCACAGGAATAATCCTCTATCCATTGCCTGATCCACTGAAGCTTGCACTCTGGGAACTCAGCAATTTTAGATCCTTCTATGCTTTCCATTTCATGTCTGACTCCCTGGTGCAAGATTGATGGAAACATTCCTCAGGACATCAGGCTCACAATCTACAGTTATAGCATTATTAAACCAACACAAGTCAACCACAAAGACCCTCCTATGCCCTCCACTAAAATTTTCTCCATAATCAAACCATTAGCAATGAATTTATAAAAAGCTTGGGAGTATTTCCCTTGGCTACTAAAGGTATTTGCAACCCTTGAGGGATTCTGAAGTTAGCCTCCTCCCAACAAGGATTTATAGAGAAGACTTGAAACAGGCACATTCATGTCTCAGTTGAGCAGTTGGAGGGAAAGCAAGCAAGTGGCAAGCAAGATGCCAGAGTTGACTGTGAGGTACTAAGCTCAGGATCAGGGCGGGTTTTCCCAAACTCTGCTTAGAAATTTCAGGCATCCCTTCTCCTTATGTTTTCCATATTATTCATTATGTTCCACAAGTAAGTGAAACCATATGAACATTGACCTTCTCTGCTTGACTTCTTTCACTCAGCAAAATCTCCCCCAGTCCCATCCATGTTGATGCAAAAGTTGGGTATTCCTCCTTTCTAATGGCTGAGTAATATTCCATTGTATATGTGGACCACATCTTCTTTATCCATTTGTCTGTTGAAAGGCCTCTTGGCTCTTTCTACAGTTAGGTTATTGTGGATATTGCTTCTATGAACATTGGGATACATATGACCCTTCTTTTTACTACATCTGCATCTTTAGGGTAAATACCCAGTAGTGCAATGGGCTGGTCATAGAGCAGCTCTATTTTTAATTTTTTGAAGAATCTCCACACTGTTCTCCAAAGTGGCTGCACCAATTTACATTCCCATCAACAGTGTAAGAGGGTTCCCCTTTCTCCACATCCCCTCCAACACATGTTTCCTGTCTTGCTAATTTTGGCCATTCTAACTGGTGTAAGGTGGTATCTCAATGTGGTTTTAATTTGATCCACAGAGCAATCTTAATCAATTACATTGATTTGAGAACAGACAATTTCAAGTTTGGGAGGGGAAGGCCTGGTGGGAGAGCATGTATGACCACACATCTCAATATGGACACTGTAAACAATCTTCCTTCATGCTAAGTGAATCGTAACCATTCCTTGAGAAGCATGAAAACCCTTTTCCATACAAGGCTCCCCTGTATCTTCTTTTTTCCAGCTATTCTGTACATCTACTCCTCAAGGTTGCCCCAAGACATAACTCTCTCTGTGTCCTCTTCAGGTCAGTTCACACTCTCAAACCACTGTTTACCTCACATGGCTGGCATTTTAGTGAAGATTGTTGTAGTCTCCAATCTCACTCATTAGGTCCTTGTTCACATGGCTTTTTTGGTTTGTTTTGTGTGCTTTATCTCTTGAAAGAAGTGATACCACAAGTTTTTAGTGGTTTGTCTAGGAAATTATGAACACACTCAGGTCATTTGTTATACAAATGACGATTTTCTAACAAAGGTAAATACGAATTTAAGTGTAATTTAAGCTACAATTTACAAAAGTATTGCAAAGAAATGCATAGATGGTAAGGCTCAACTTGGATTCATCCCATGAACTTAAAAATACATTATCTCTCCTTAAACTTAAAATTAAGGCAGTTCTTCAACTTTCCTTCATTGAATATTCAGGAGATGATCTTCACACCAGTATCCTTCTTTGAAAACAGATTGAGAGCTCATCATCAGGGTAAATAAATATTTTCTGGCAACGTGCTATTATCTCCACCCTCTAGAACTACCAGCATTACAAGCTCCCCAATGTACCTCAAATTTGAAACAAATCTCAATAATAGGTTTTGTAAATTTATTTTTGGTGAAACAGTATTCATTATTTTTTCACCACACCCAGTGCTCCATGCAATCCATGCCCTCTATAATACCTACCACCTGGTACCCCAACCTCCCACCCTCGCCATTTCAAACCCCTCAGATTGCTTTTCAGAGTCCATAGTCTCTCATCGTTCACCTCCCCTTCCAATTTCCCTCAACTCCCTTCTCCTCTCTAACTCCCCATGTCCTCCATGATATTTGGTATGCTCCACAAATAAGTGAAACCATATGATAATTGACTCTCTCTGCTTGACTTATTTCACTCAGCATAATCTCTTCCAGTCCCATCCATGTTGCTACAAAAGTTGGTTATTTGTCCTTTCTGATGGAGGCATAATACTCCATAGTGTATATGGACCACATCTTCCTTCTCCATTCGTCCGTTGAAGGACATCTTGGTCCTTTTCACAGTTTGGCGACTGTGGCCATTGCTGCTATAAACATTGGGGTACAGATGGCCCTTCTGTTCACTACATCTCTATCTTTGGGGTAAATACCCAGTAGTGCAATGGCAGGGTCATAGGGAAGTTCTATTTTTAATTTCTTGAGGAATCTCCACACTGTTCTCCAAAGAGGCTGCACCAACTTGCATTCCCACCAACAGTGGAAGAGGGTTCCCCTTTCTCCACATCCCCTCCAACACATGTTGTTTCCTGTCTTGTTAATTTTTGCCATTCTAAATGGTGTAAGGTGATATCTCAATGTGATTTTAATTTGAATCTCTCTGATGGCTAGTGATGATGAACATTTTTTCAAGTGGCCTGTAGCCATTTGTATGTCTTGATTGGAGAAGTCTCTGTTCATATCTTCTGCCCATTTTTTGATATGCTTGTCTGTTTTGTGTGTGTTGAGTTTGAGGAGTTCATTATAGATCCTGGATATCAACCTTTTGTCTGTACTGTCATTTGCAAATATCTTCTCCCATTCCGTGGGTTGCCTCTTTGTTTTCTTGACTGTTTCCTTGGCTGTGCAGAAGGTTTTGATTTTGATGAAGTCCCAAAAGTTTATTTTCGCTTTTGTTTCCTTTGTCTTTGGAGACATATCTTGAAAGAAGTTGGTGTGGTTGATATCGAAGAGATTACTGCATATGTTCTCCTCTAGGATTCTGATGGATTACTGTCTCACAGTTTTGATCAGAATCTGACCTCTTCCCTCTCAGGATAAGCAGAAATATTGGGATAATCAAGCATTTGTAAGGTTAACAATGCCAGAATCTGGAGACAAATTTCTTCTCTCAAATTTCCTATCATTTTGTGGTAGTTTAAAGTTGAAAACATGAAAGAACAGGAGAATATGCCATGCCCAGGCCTGCAGGCAGCACACACACAGCTCCTAGCTCCACCTCTCATTTGCACCCAGGCAGCACTAAACACCTGCATGTCACCCACATATAAATCAGGTCAAACATTGGTGAATGTCGCACACAGTGAGAGCGTGCTTCCCTTCTGGACAGAAATGCACTTCCCACCCGCAGCTTCCCAGGGTATCTCAAGGACAGAGGTAAGGGGCAGAGACTTCCTTCCGGTATTTTTTCTTAAGTTGTAAAGTATCCAAAACAAGATAGAAATCCTACAAATGAGTACTTCTTTAGGCACAGAGCAGAATATTATAAATAATGCCTTAGCAAAAAGAACCATGGAAAATATTTACAGTACAATGTTCAAGCAAGAAAATTATAAATTAGTATACACATTCTTCTACTTAAAGTATCCATGTACAGAAAACAGGAATAAAATAGGAACCTCCAAAATAACACATAGCTGAGATTTTCCTCTGGGTTAATCTCTTCATTTTTCTATGAGGTACATGTAGAGATTTGGTCCAACATACAGATCCAGTTTGGATTTACTTCTTGCTCTGGAATCACCTGCCATGCCCTAGGTCTCCACAAACATGTTTTCTCAACAATTTAACAGAGAAAATGCTCCTATCGTCAAACTGTGCTGTGACAATTACAGGAGGTGATCTAAATGAAGTGCTCAAAGAAGTGTTATTTTTATGTATTATTTGTGTCATTTAAAAAGTTGAGAGAAAACGATACCCAATGTTTTCCTCTGGAACGTGCTTCACTGCAGATCAGTTTCCCTGTCAAACTCTATCACATCAGATGAATAAAACAATATTGGTCATGTTGTATTTCATCACGTTTGATTACATGGCATTGAGGAGCCACCTCTTTAGATCACAACTCACTCCAGCTGGGCATGAGACAACATCAGCATGGGATTCATACCTGGGGCCAGCCCACTGCCAGAGCCATCTTCATGCAGCCACACAAACCCTGCAGGACACATGGACCCTCACAGAAGCCTGAGGTCCTCTGGAGAGACAGGATGGAGGACACTGCATCCATCCATCTTCTTTACAAAATGTTCAGTTCAACATGATTGTGTCCAGAGAAATAACTTCCATGGCTGTTTTCCATTCTTGGAAAAGTCAGTTTCCACTCTTCTGCAGCCGTGAGCCCAGATGGGTGGTCTGTAGGTCTGTATCTCAGGGAGTCCACACCTATATCAGTGGGGGCTGTGTCTACTACTAAGACCGGTGCCCAGGAAAGCAAAGCTTCCAGCTCATCCTGATGTGGAGGCCCTTCCTCCCCACAGTTCACCCTGCATCAGTGGTGCACAGCAGACCATCTGTCTATGTTCCAGAGGTGACCTGAAGTTGGTCCCAGACGTGGGAGGTGGCTCTTTGGGGAGAGGGGAGAGAGCCACAAGAGGCCAGTGGAACAGAAAGCACACATCTAAAGGAGGGTGAGCTCCCGGATGAGAAATGCACAATCAGACTCCATCTGTGAGTGTGTGAGTACCTGCCTGCACACGTGTGCCCTTGGTGTACACACACTCACATGTTCTCCTTCCCAGGGCCGGCGCTGGTCTTGGCGTCCTCCCTTAACCTCCTTTGCTGGATTTTGTCCATCCTTCTGAACTTTGGTCCCAGGGCTCACTTTTTAGGCCCAAATCTGTCCTCCTCTACCCACACTCACCTCCTGTGGTCACACAGGCCTTGGCTCCAGGTACCTCCATGCCCATAACACCCCACTGTCATACTCCCCACATATGTTCCCCTATGTCATTCACCCCAAACCAAAGCCTGTGTCACGATGGTGTGGTTCGGCTGCCCTCCCAGTCACTGGAACCAAGCACTCTGTCCGTGCATCTTCCTAAAGTGCTCTATGTCCCCGCCTGTGTCTGCACAGCCACCTGCATCTTGTGGGACCCCTGCTGGTGTCACCTCCTCAAGGGGTCAATGCCACTTTTTTCCAGAATGTTCATCCCTTCTCTGACCTCCCCCTGCCCCGCCACCATCCTGATGTGTTCCCTTCTCGTCATGCATGATGCCCACACATTTTGTATTTAGGGCTGACTTGCTTTTGGTTGCCTCGATCAGGAATGAGCTCCAGGAGAGGAGGGGGCTCACTGGGCCCAGCATTCATACCGCAGAGCCCCCAACAAGACCTGGTACACAGGGACTACATGACTATCGGATAACAGTTCCAGGAGCCCAAAGCCACAAAGGGCCGGGCACCAGGTGGGACACATGGGCCTATAAGCAAACTACAGTCACGTGCTTAATAAGCATGGCAGCGGGGACTTAGATCTCTTGGAGAATGTGCCTTGGTATGCAGCATTGGGTAAACTCTGTGCTTCTCAGTCCTTGCTTCTAAGCAGCATCCAGCTGGACTGAGTCCCCATGGTCCTTTCTTGCCTGAGACTGGCTGCAGCCTTCAGGGGGCCCCAGGTCCCTCCCTTCACAAAGTGTTGTCTCATTTCCAGCTCAGGAGTGACTCCATGGACTTTGTCACTTGGCCCAAAAGGAGCTGCCAGATCCTTGATCGTTGCCAGTGTGACCCACTGGTGCTGTGCCCAGCCATAAGCAGTCTCTGGGCCAGGCCTAGGGCACTGAAGTCTCATTGCTACCATGTCCTGGGTCACTAGCCTGTCTACCATCCATGAGCCAGCTCTTGGCAGAAGCCAGGAGCTCGGCACTGGCTATAAGATGCCTTAACTTTTTAATCTCACAATGGCTCAGAGGAGATAGTGCCTTCAATACACATCTGTCAACAGGACAGCCTCCACAGGTTGGGAGCACGGTCCCACCTGCTGGCTCCTGGCCATCCCACCAGTTCCTCTGTCTATGGTGGTGACTTGCATGCTTACCACTAACAATTCATCAAGTTCAGCCTCTACTATGTTGCTATGTGCAGGTCATACTTCAATTTTTGGAAATAGAGGCTATCCAAGTATGCAGCCTCAGACTCCTCCCTGGACACTGCTGTGCATGATGATGCCCCCCTAATGGCCACATAGCCTCAGACCTCTCCCTGGAAATTGTCTTGCATGCTGACACCCCCTACGTGATCATGCAGCCTCAGACCCATCCCTGGACACTGCCCTGCACATTGACTCCCCCCTACATGACCACACAGCCTTAGACTCCTCCCTGGACTTTGCCCTTCAAACTGATGTCCTTCTACAGGAGCACACAGCCTTAGACCCTGGACACTGCCCTGCATGCTGATGTCCCCCTGCATGGGCACGCAGCCTCAGATCCTGCCTTGCACACTGACTCTCCCAGCTCATCCTTTTCCCATTGTTCATTATGAGGGTCTTGGGAAATCAAGGAAACCTCTGCATTGACCCTGATGGAGGCAGTGAGAGGCTTCTTCCTCCAGGCCAAGACCTGCCCCACCTACCAGGAAGGGCACTTCAGGGAATGTGACCCCCTTTGGCATGGACACCAGCCTCCCCAGGACCCCATTGACCTGGAGCTGATCCTTCACAAACTGTGGCCCTTGTCAGTGTGGACACCTGCCTCCCTGGGACTCTACCAACCAGAAGCTCACCCTTCAGGAAGTGTGACTCCCATTGGTGTGGACACTAGCTTCCCTGGGACCCCACCAACAAGGAGCTGGTCCTCAGTTGCTGGAGGCTGCAGAGACCCAGGTGTGTGTGGACACCCAACAATAGGTGTGTGTGTGTGGGGGTGGTCCTTGCACACTTAAAAGCTGCTCCAACAGCTGCTGGTCCCATGTGCCCTGGTCATCCTAGAACAATCCTCTCTCTCTAGCACCCAATGGATGCCTCCCTGGGGCATATGGCCATCTAATGCACCTGAACACAGGTCCCCCTGGAACAGACCTGTCTCTCCGCACCAACTGCAACCCCCACTTCCAGCCCCAGGCATGGCACACATTGGTGGGCAGCATGTGTGATTAGCGGATAACAGCTCTTTCTAGGGTGACTCTGGCACGAGACCAAGACCTCACCATACTAGATGTGTTGATCTTTCCTCCATAAAGAGCACTCAGAGCCGGTGTGAACACTTCTTTTCTTCCTCTGCAGAGATCCTGTTTTCCAGGATCCACAGCATAAACACAGGATGCAAAGAAGAATCTGATCTTTAACCTGAAGGCCAGGGATCTGCAAACTGCAGATGTCACCTGCTTTTATAAAGCTTTATTGGAAGGCCCTTACACTCTCTTTGCTGCTCCAAGTGCAGGACCAATGGATGAGACAGGCAGGCCCAGTGCAGCCCTGGCAGGGCTGGGTCAAGCGGAGAACACAGGACCCCTTCTCTGAGAATGAAGAATCTCAGTGCAGCTGCAGTAAAGCCACCAGCCCGCATCCTGTGTGTTAAAGGCTACAGTACTCGCACCTGGGCTCAGGAAGCCTGCTCTGGAGGATGGGGCCTGCAGCTCCCAGAAGAACGCAGTGGGAATATCCACCCCTGCCCCATCCTTGTTGGGGGTTTTCTTCTTTTGGGGAAATGGGCTGCCTGCCAGCCACAGACCCTTGATGATGCCACACTGCAAAGACAGAAGGCTTCCAAGCAGATGTAGGACCTCACTGCAGGTAAGGATGGCACTCTAGGGCAGGGGGTCTCCCTGGGGAGAGAGCAGCAGGGGCACTGGCAGCAGAAGACCTCAGGGCCAGGCACCTGCTCCTAGGCTTCCTGCGCTGCCAGGCCGCCCATGCCCAGCAGGTGGAGCTGCTGTGTTGCTCTTCCAGAGGGGCCTGCAGGGCAGATGTTCCAGTCCCAACCCTCAAGCCATGAGGGGCTCCAGCCTCTCTTCTGCCTTTCAGCAAGCTAGACCGAGCCTCAGGACTCAGGGTGTCCCCCTGCCCAGGAAGGGCAGTCCCTCAGAAAACAGTCGATGCAGAGCTGCTGGCCTGGAATCTTGCTTCTTCCCACAATGCTACAATCTCTCAAAGCAGACAAGACTTGGTCCAGACAGAGGAGGTGTTCCTCCTGCATGAAGAAGCCCCTGCCACTTGTCTGATTTTGCTTGTGTCCACTTCTGGTTTCTTAGGCTCCCAAACATAACTGAAGAAATGAACCAGAGATGAGGTCAAGGGCCCATTTGGGAAACTCGCAGAAACTGTCAGTGCCTTCAGATGCAACCTCCAAATGCAGGGCCTCATCATGCGCTTCAGCTCAGCCAAGGATGGAAGATCACTGTGCCTACATCTCTCCCCCTCCTTGACCCTCTGCACTCTGGTTAGTGGCTCTCCACCAGGGCTCATGACTGATCCCCATGCAGGGACATGCAGCAGCAGCTGGAGGCACCGACTGCCTGACTGCCACTCTATGCCCCACCACGTACACAATGGCTCAGCCAGCATTGTTCTGAAACACCGAGAAGGCTGTGGCTGATGACCCTTCCTTCAGAATCTCCAACCCCCTGTCCCTCTTTATTTTCTTAAGGATTATATTAAATAATATGCATAAACCATTTAGGAAATTGCAATGCAGCAAATTCTGAAAACATAAGAGTTACCAGTGGTGGTATAATATCTAAACTGCTGCTTGTTGTCTTTCCTGCATCTAGGAAGTTTGTGAGATCATCAACGGGAGGTGGATCAGGGACCAACACAGAGCTAACCTCCACTCAGGACACTCACGCAGCTTACGAAGCTGCAACCACTTCAACCACCTGCCTTCCTGATATTATCATTCTAAAATTTCATTTAAACTGGAAACAAAAGCAGAAATAGTCTATCTAGTCATTCATTGTCTCCAATGCTATTTGAACACACACACACACACACACACATACACACACACACAAATGCCACTTTTCTCAGAGAAGTATTAAATTATTCAGACAAAATGCAGAGTTTCAGGAGAGTGGACACACTGTCAGCTGGAGGAGGGCATTCTGCAGGCCTCCCCTGAGGGCTCGCCTCAGGCACAGACCCCTAGTCCATGAAGGTCACATGCTCCAGCAGCACGGAACCTAAAGCCATGGTAGCCACTGGGTCCAGCTGCATGGTGCTGAGACCTGCATTTCCACGCTCTGCATGGCCAGTCATTGCCTTCCATGGAAGGGACACAGGAGGCAGACAGGGGCCCCGAGGTGGCAAGCGTGCACCTACCCAAGTGAAAGTGCAGAGACCACTTAGGCATTAGAGCATGTGGAGCACACTGATCACCCAATTAACTGTGGGTGCCTGCACAGCCATACCTGAGAGAGAGAAGCTGGGGAACAAGAAAGCACCCTCTGTGCATTTCCGTCAAAGACACTGACTGCAATGCTGGATCCCTAAACTCATGACCCACATAGTGCTGTTGCCGCAGGCTTTCTGGGAAGAAATCATTCATATCACACACACACACAAAAGAAAAAAAAAAAAAAGAAAAGAAAAGTACTTTAAACATAGACGCTTTTTGCTCCTTGAGAGAACAGAGTGAGAAAACAGCCCCATGCATCCTTACCCTCATGTTTCCTGACATGTAGTCATGCCACTGGAAACTGAGGAAATCTCCAGTGTATAGAACTAAACATTGGAGAGGCCACACAAGATGCTCAAGTTAAGACAAATGTGTCAAACTTAGTCTTTCCCTGAGAAGTTTTTTGTTTTGTTTTGTTTTTGGAATGTTTCCCAAGAGGGAGGACAGTGTATTTCACAGAGGGGGTTTGTGCAAGTGACACAGGAGGGGAGGGATGGTTTGTAAGGGAAGGGGTGTCAGCATATGATGGCCTCACTTTGAAAAAAACTGTTCATACTCCCATCAATTAGTCAGGTAAAGGAAAACTAAATACAAGCAGTCAGGTTTCTGAGGGGGCACTCTGTGCACAAAATCCTAGTTCTCCCCAGTACAGGTGTCTGTCAGTGAAACCCTCTGAAGAGAGTGGATGGCTTGAGAAAATGGAGTATTCAGTCCCCAAATGTGTCATGCGCAAGTTCAGAGCATGTCAGAGAAACCTGGGGAAGATTCTGTTAGGGTACGGAGTCAACCACCCCCCAATTAGACAGAGAACACTCTCAATAATGTAAGTCACACTGCGAGGTTTATTTCCTGGTAGCTGGGGTCCAAGCATCCACCTGGCGCAGCTGGTTTCAACGAGGACCCCCAGCACTCAAAGCCAAGGGTTTATATAGCATTTTCAAAGCACTTCTTCATAGATACATACATATCTTGCACCCCACTTTGACAGTTTAACTTTAACCTTTTGCCATGCCATCCTGGCGGTTAAGTGAGATTTAGGTTTAGAAGAAATTTAACTTTATTTACATTTCCTTCTGCCTCAGACTCCCTCAGTTTTTTGGTGGGAGGGTGGCCTTAGGCCTTGAGGAACTGAGCCCTTTGTCTCTGGAAATTGGGCCATTGAAGAGATAGCCCTTTTTGTTGTAAATCATCAGGACATTTGCAAACCAAGGGAGATCCCAGTCTTGCAGGATTGTGATCTCTGCAAGTTAACTATTTGTTTTCTTTAACATCTGGTCCCTGTGGCACCATTGCCTAACCGCCCTGGTGATATATGATTAAGTTGTTTCTTAGGTTTTAGCTACTTTCTCTTATCTCAAGTTACGTGCGCCCTGTGGGATGGTTAGGGACACTTAGTAAAATGGCTTCCCGGCCTTCAGGATAGCCATTCTTATGCTAACCCACTATTACAGTGCAAGGTGCCAGCTTTTGCTTTGCCAAGATGGCTGTACTTATGTCAGGGCTAGACTTGAGGTGGATACAGCCTTGTTTTTCTTGGCCTCCATACCTGGAGCTGGTTTCCAGGACTTGTTTTTAAGTCCCCTGGGGGAAGGGGAGCAGGGACAGTAAAATAGGTCCTTACAATTCGTCCCAGCCAACACCCTGCATATCAGCATCCAAGTCCCTTCTCTTCACGGGGAACCGAGATCACCCTCCTGATTAAAGCAAACTATGCAACAGAGTTCACTGCCAAATTGAATCTATGCCTGAATAAACTTAAGAAAACAGAGTTGCATTTATGTTTGTGATCTCAAGAGTAGTCCTTTGCAGGGAGAGGTTGGAGTTTCCACCATGGACACTCACAACAGAGAATCAGAGATGAACACTGAGATCCTGGAGTTCAAAGACATGGACTTATGGACAGAGAGTTTGAATATCTTCATTAATTCTTGACCATTTTAATCCAATAAATTTTCTCTAAGTAGTATCTTAAGATGTAGTGTTAACTCTCCCACGTGATCTGATATAAAGAGGCCCTCCTGTGCATAAGGTTGTATAGCCCAGCCATGAAGTACACCCTCTCAGGCTGTCCACCCCACAGATGAACCACGGCAGCACAGCTACTGCTCATGGCACATGTGGCTGGTCCACATGGAGGTGTCCCACAGCACACACACACACACACACACACCCCTCCTTAATTGTGCTTCTCCTGGTTACCTAGTGTGCAGGAAAGCATGCACACAGACAGCTGGGGCTGCAGACTTTAGAAAGGCTACTTGCAGAGGTGATCCTTGTTGGCATCTTGGACCATGACTGTTCTACTGTTCTCTACCCCAATAGTTATGGAAACTTCCCTAAATACTGACTCACTCACTGTGTCTGAACTCTTTGTTTTTTTGTGTGTTTGGTTTGTTTGTTTGTGTGTGTGTGTGTTTGTTTATTTTGTTTTGTTTTGTCTGAATGCTCTGTACAAGCAGGGTTGTGTCTGGAAAGCATGGGTACCTTCCTCATGGACTCTGGGACTTCTGTGTCTATGATCAGCCCCCAGGCAAATCTCAGACACCTGGCTCAAGTGAGAAAATCTGACAGACAACACTCACATGGGGAAAAGACTTGGAAAGTCAGCCTGGTATCTCCCAGGCACTTCCCCCATGTGTCCTTCCTTTTTTTTTTTTTTAATTAAATTAATTTATTTTCAGAAAAACAGTATTCATTATTTTTTCACCACACCCAGTGCTCCATGCAATCCGTGCCCTCTATAATACCCACCACCTGGTACCCCGACCTCCCACCCCCCCGCCACTTCAAACCCCTCAGATTGTTTTTCAGAGTCCATAGTCTCTCATGATTCACCTACCCTACCAATTTACCCCAACTCCCTTCTCCTCTCTAACACCCCTTGTCCTCCATGCTATTTGTTATGCTCCACAAATAAGTGAAACCATATGATAATTGACTCTCTCTGCTTGACTTATTTCACTCAGCATAATCTCTTCCAGTCCTGTCCATGTTGCTACAAAAGTTGGGTATTCATCCTTTCTGATGGAGGCATAATACTCCATCATGTATATGGACCACATCTTCCTTATCCATTCGTCCGTTGAAGGGCATCTTGGTTCTTTCCATAGTTTGGCGACCGTGGCCATTGCTGCTATAAACATTGGGGTACAGATGGCCCTTTTAGAATGGCCAAAATTAACACAACAGGAAACAACATGTATTGGAGAGGATGTGGAGAAAGGGGAACCCTCTTACACTGTTGGTGGGAATGCAAGTTGGTGCAGCCTCTTTGGAGAACAGTGTGGAGATTCCTCAAGAAATTAAAAATAGAACTTCCCTATGACCCTGCCATTGCACTACTGGGTATTTACTCCAAAGATACAGATGTTGTGTCCTTCCCTTTGCTGAGGTTACTTCATACCATGTCCAGTACCAAACCCTCTATGTAAGACTACATACAGAGCCCTGCAAGTCCACTAGAAAAGTACCACACCTGGGTGGAGGGGTGGGTTCTGGGGACCCCAGCATAGCTTGTAACAGAAGTGGGATTCTCTAGCCTGCCACTGGCTCAGTGAAATACAATGCAAGTTTGTTTTAAAGAGATGAAGGCGTGGGAGGTGTCAAATATCAGTGCCTGGAAGGCTCCTGAATCATCCCTGACATCAAACAGCAGCCCTGTTGTCAACTGAAAGGCAAACATTATGCATACAATTTAACAATCACAGGTCCAGACCCAGAAGAGAGGACCTGCTTGGTCCTTGATTGGTTCTCAGTGGCTCTGGCTAAGGCAGGCAGGAAGAAGCACAGCCTGGTGATGCCTTTGGGTTTCGTGCTCTCCTCTGGGTCTGGGGAGAAAGACCTCACACATTCCGAAGGTGAGCCTAGATTGCCAAACAGTGTTACATTTGTGTTACTTTCTCCTTTATGTGGGGAGAATGGAGGTTAAATCAGGTCACAGAAGTGGAACTGATGTTTAGAGAAAACAGGAAAACAGGAAAGAAAATACTCCCACAGCTGCTGTGGTCTCCCCTTGCTTTCCAGGAATGCCCCACCCCCGCCCCCAGGCAGCTCAGATGCAGGCCTTGGAGAGACTGATTTCCATGCTAAGGATTTGAGAAAACTTTCACAGAATGTTCTGGATGTCAGAAACAGACCTAGCCTGTATTGCTGATGACAGTCCCTATTATTCTGTTCCACTGGAGGGGAGACAGGACGAGAGACAACATCTAGTTGGGAACACACTTTTGGAGTTCTGACAAACAGTCTTTAGTTTGCTAACAAGCTCTCATTAAATCAGATGTCTGGCCTGAGAACCTGGTGACTTTCCAGGCTGATGTGCATGCTCTTGAGTAGTAATTTAGGCACTCAGATGGACAAAACAAAGGGCTTAGGAGAGGTCTGCTTGTCACCTGGGCTAGGACACAGCCATCCAGCCACTACAGCTTCATGGCTTACAGAAAAAAACCACTTTTTTGTTCATTTGTTTGTTTTTTGTTTTTCTTAAGTCCTAGAGTCTACAAAATCTGGCTGTCAGACCTCATGCTAAGCTAAACCATCAGTGTCTGCTGTGAGCTGTTTTGTTCTCAAAACTCATGGTACTGGGCTGAAATCTGGCAAAATCATTGCCAATAGACACAATTCAGCTTCAGGAATGAGCAGACAGAAGTCCTAGTCCAGAGGGTCTCTGGCACCAAAAACCCAGAGGCTGGCTGGGTGGCCAGTGTCCCATCCGGTACCCATAGGAAAGGGCTTATTCTCTGACAGGGGGTGAGGGGGAGGGCTGGGGGCAATCTGGTCAACTCCATATTTCTCATACAGAGAAAGACCACATCCCCAAGGTGCCATTCCTATAAAACCAGAATGCCAGGGGGCCAGAAGCCCTGTCACAAGGTTGATGGCCTTCTACCTTCTCCTGACCCCTATGCCCCAAAGTCACCAGGATCTGTGTTCTGTCAGACTCTCCTTCCCTAGCCTCTCACTGGTGCCAACCCCACCCAGGCAGCTTGATGATTAAAAGGCAGTGAGGACGAAGATATGGTCTGTATATACAGTGGACTATTACTCAGCCATCAAAAAGGATAAAATCTTATATTTGCAAAGAAGTGGACAGACTTGCGAGTATTATGCTAAGTGAAGTATGGCAATCAGAGAAAGACAATTATCATATGATCTCACTCATATGTGGAATTTAAAAAATAAAACAGGATCATATGGGGCTGAAGGAAAAAAAATAAGATAAGATGAAATCAGAGAGGGAGATAAACCATAAGAGACTCTTAACTCTAGGAAGAAAACTGAGGGTTGTTGAAGAGGAAGCAGGTAGGGGAATGGCATAACTGAGTGATGGGAATTAAGGAGGGCACATGATGGAATGAACACTGATATGCACGTGATATTCAACTGATCAACCACTAAATTCTACCCCTGAAACTAGTAATGCACTACAAGTTAATTAACTAAATTGAATTTAAATTTTTTTTAAAGGCAATAGTCTTTTCTAGAATTCTCACTATATCAACATAACAAGAGGCGTCAGGTGTGCAACACTATGTTAGACTACCCTGAATATTCAGGATTTCGTCCTGACCGAATCCAGAATGAGATGTCCTTGCTGTTAATGTTGTAGAAGGACATGATATCAAAAGACGCTTGTCCCCCTCTTGCTCCCAGTCCTTTCTGAGAGAAGGTCTGCATGAGAATAACAGAGAGCAGGAAATATATAGAGTTAGTTACTGAATGGGTCATGCTGATTTTTGTGATAATGGGGAAAATCCCAAACCCAGCCACTAGAGACACATGGGGTTGGGGGAGAACATTAAGACCAATGCTATCTTTTGAAGCTACTCCCTGGAGCTGCCCAGGGACACCACATATGTCCACTCTTGCCATGACCATGACCATGACCTCTGACGTTGCCCATACTCAGAGGTGAATACACATGTACCATAGACAAGGAACACAGCAGCTGACCCTGAATCCAAGCACTGAGCTCAATGATGAGGACTGCACAAAGTGGAGAAGTGGACAGAGTGGGGTCTGGGAGAGATCATGCAGGGCTGCTGCCCCGACCCCAGGCATCAACAGCATGGGGAGTGTGTGGCATCCTCCTGGGACCCTGGGAGCAGAGGGTGTGGAATGCTGGCTCCCAGGCTCAGTAAGCCTCCTGGATGGATGCTCCACCATGTTTTGATGAGAGGCGGCTGAATCTAGGTATGTCCTGCATGACCCCGGGACAACTTGGGAAACATGGCTTCCTCGAATGTGGCTGCACACACCCCTTCTTTTGATGATTATGCCTTGTGTCCTTTGCTGCAATAAATCATCACCATAAGCATGACTGTATGCTGAGTCCTGGGACTCCTGGTCCATGGTCAAACCTGGGGGGTGATCTTGAGGACTCCAACACACATGCTGAAATGACTGTTTGGATACATAAGGGGAAATAAACTGTATTATTAGATTCCATCCGCCCTTTCACTGTAGGACCACAAGGTAGACGAAAATGGCATGTAGCTCACAAGAGATCTGCAGCCCAGCTTTGTGTGTAGGGGTCCAGCCCTTGCATCCATGACCTGGGAAGGTGCGTGAAGCTCCTGCCTTTGTCTCCATGCCCCACACAGGCTAGGAGCCAGGGCGAAATGAATGCTCTCTGGGGCACACTGGAGGGCTGAAATAAGCTTATGCACATGGAGCTATCTGAAGAGTACCTGACATACAACAGGGGCTAGTCACTATTAGTTCCTTATTTGTTTAACGCACACACACAAAACAAGAGTGGGGCCACGAACTGCTTCTCATGGCTATAAGCATGATCTGAATCTAGGTTTGATTCCAAAGTTGTGTTTCTTAAAAAGCATAAATAGAGAATTTTTTTTCTTTAGCATTTTCTCTCCATGACACAGGAGCCATGCACACTGTAACTGAGTTCTGTGCTCAACAGTAATCTCCCCGAAAATTATTTTTTAAAACAAGCATGCATGCCAGTTTCATCAAAAGCTCATGGTGCTCTTCTAGACAGTACCAACACTGAGAACATCCATTTGAGCAGAGAATTGATGCTGATATTATCTGATGGTGTGTAAACAAATTTCCATCATTATCAAGTGCTTGCTGACAAATGCTATATACCACATGTATGCATAGATGTGCCCAGTGCACACACAAGGTACGCTATGGTGGTGCTGCATACCAAGTGGTGTATGCATGTGCCTAGTATGTGTACTCGCTATTTTCTGAACATGGCAAGTGTGTACCTAGTGCATGTGTGTGCTACACACTGCCATTTATGTATACACACGGGATCCACATCTGTGCTTATACTACACAATGCACATATATGCAGTGTGTTTGTGTTGCATGTGTGTACATATGTGTACAGGTGTGTGCTGGTGCTGCATGGTATAAATATGTGCATGATGCATGCATGTACTGGTGACACATAATGTACAGGTATGCATAGTGCATGCATGTGCTGGTGCCACACAGTGTCCTTGCATGCATGGTGCATGCATGTGCTGGTGCTGCACAGTCTATAGGTATGCACAGCGCATGCATGTGCTTACACTTCTCCTACACATGTGTACACAGTGTGCATGTGTGCCTGTGTTGCATGGGACAAATACGTGGACAGTGAATACATACATGTGTTCTGCACAGTGTGTGCAGGGCTCACGGGTGTGCCGAATGCTGCAGATCCTGCACAAATGATAGGACAACAAAGTTCACAGAGTCCCTCAGACCAATGGGTCATACCTCAGGTTCAATAAGGGAACTTCACACACACAGAAAACCTGCCTGGGTCCCACATCTGAAGCACTGAGTTCCATCCCCTTCTGTTCCTGTTCCTGCTCGCTATGCTCATCCCAGCCAGCAGGAAGCATCTGTGACAGCACAAACTGTTTTATAGGCATTCCCTGTTCACATTACTCAAGCACCTTCTATGCTGCCATTATTATTATACCAATTTTAAAGGTGAAATGGGAAGTCAGAGAATTTAAGTAAATGTCAAAAGAGTCATAAAGTAAGTAGCGAAACTCAAACATTAAAGCCAGGTCTTTAGACTCCAAGGCCCACAGTCTTTCTGTGGCTCTTGTGGCCTTCATTTAAATTCCAAGCATTATTGTTTCTTTAATACAAGCCATAGGCACTTTTAATTTTCAAGATGAAATCCCTCCTATCCCAGGGTTTCCTTTATTGGTAGTTGTAGGGTCTGGCCAGTGTGTGCAGTCCCTGCATCCATGTCTGTGTCAGCAGCCTGGGAAAGTCCTTGACATTGCCACCACCCTGCAACTCATGTCCCCTACATCTGTCACCCACTCCACTTACCAGCAGCGTCTGAGACTGGCCTCTGCAGCCTTGTCACTTTTTCAGAGACACACTTTGAAGAGTTCTGAGCATAAATACTTTATTTTTACAGGACAAACATTATCTGCCCCTGAAATTCAATCCTTAGTGAGTTTCTACCATATTTTCTGTCACACCTTTAAGTCCCCTCCATGCCCTCCCCAGAAAGGAGATTCCCCTGGCCTCTGCTGCACCTTGTGCTCATCCTAGAGTCCCATGGGGCTGAGGCAGAATGGGATAAAGGTGGGACAGACCCCCAGCCATGGCCCTGGGGTGGCCACAAAGCCTCTTACAGCTTCTGACCAGACTGTGTGCACCAGCCGCACAACTCCTTTCCAGCAGCATGTTGAGAAGGGGAATTCTACACACAGCCCCATTGGCCATCCTGGGTCTCGCTCCAGCCCACAGACCCTACCCAACCACAACCACAACCCACTCCCTTCCTGCTACATCTTGTATCAGACTCTAGGCCTTGGGCCACTTATTCTGCCCACATGGACCTCACTTCCCACCCTATCCTCTGGAGAATGTCTACCTATCCTCAAAACCTGCTGGACTACTCTGGGAAGTGTCCATGGTGGTTGCAGACATCCCCTATCTCCTGTGTGAGCTGCTGACTCTGAGAACAGACAGTGTCCTGCCTGCCTTTGTTCCCCAGAACCTGGAGCGATACAAGACACATCATTAAAACTCTGTGAACTGTCTGAATACAGACTGAGCTCCCCATGCATATACAAGTCTTAGATGCAGGTGAGTGTTACAAGGTCGTCCTCTGATATACTTTGTGCTTTCTTACAGAATAGAATAAACCCAGTCTAATTACTTGAATTCACAATATTCTCTAATAGATATAGAATAACCACCCCCTAGGGCTCCTGCTTCCCCTGCTATCATCCCAGAAAGGCCACAGGACTGCAAGAAATCTAAGTGTCCTACAGCTCAGGGTGGTAGGACAGCCAAGATACCTACCTGTGACCCTTGTGACATTAAAGAAAACCTGCATTAGGGAGCATCCCTTCAGAGCTGCTTCCCTTACAGACTCACAGAGGAAACAGTTCCTTGGGGGGAAATTAACTAATAATGAGACAAGATTTTAAAATAACAAAAGACTGAACTTGTCACTTCCTTTTTGATCCCAACATGGCTTTGGTGGTTTTTGAATCAACAGTAAAGACCCAGCACTTGCCTATAACCATCCCCAGAGACAAGAGAGCAGTCTATCTGCAGGTGGGTGACACACTTGAGATGAATTCTGCTTGCTTGGCAGCAGGAGTCCTCAAAGCAGGGTCAGGAGAAGCAGCCTGAGCCCCTCCTTTCCTACACATGAGCAGCTGTGCCAATAAACCAGACAACATCTGTATGTAATAACATGTTTTGCAAAAACCAACAGTAGCATCACCCTCAGGCTAGCTAGTAAGGTTTGAAGAACATTCCTGAGAGATCTGGAAAGAACACCCTGATGAAGGGGCTGATATTTTGGGGTATTCACAGAGAACATCGGCACACGGGGATGTCAGCATGGGCACAGGTGCCTGACCAGCAGCTCTGGGGCCTGTAGGAAACTTAGAGACAAGTTCAGGCATTTAGAAAGGGCAGTACTGATTGCGCACTGGCACCACATGAAATATTAAATGGCCTGAGCTCCTGGAATGACTGATGAGAATCCTCCCAGACCAATGGGGCCTCCTCCTGGTGGGGCTTTATTTTGTGGGGAAATCTTGCGGGAACAGTGCTGACCATCCGCTCCTGTCCTATCCCCAGGTATCTACAAACTCCTCACGAGGTACAGCTCTCCTTCTACCACGCGACTCTGATTATGGCCTGCATGGTTCTGGAGGATGGCCCGCGTGGCTCCCAGGGTGGCCCACGTGGCTCCCAAGGGTGGCAAGCACGTCTCCCAGAGTGGCCCTTGTGGCTCCCAGGGTGACCCACATGGCTTCAGGGTGGCCTGTGTGACAGTTTCTCCAAGTGTTCTTCAATGACCTGGCACTTTACTTCTGGTCAGGCTTACTCCGCCAGCAGACAGGTGGGTGGGCAAGCCATCCAGCTCAGCAGCGGTCCTGCGGAAATAAGTGCATATCCGCTGAGCAGGTGACATTCTTGAGAAACAGAATAGGCATCCTTCTAGGGTTTGCCCACTGGCTCCTTCCACCTTTATGGTAGGAACACAGGCATGTATGCAGAAGCCATAGCTCTGGGCAGAGAGGAGGAGGAAGAGAAACTGGGCCATATGCTGAACATGGCTTCTCTGTCCCCATGCCATGCCCACCCCACCAAGGATTCGCTGACCCCCTAGGGACTATGTGGGCATAAGTTAAGAGGCCGAGGGTGCAGCAGGGCATGGGAAGGAGTCCGGCAGCAGACGGACCTGACACTGGATCATAACCTAACCACTCTTGTGTACAAGGATGTGCAAAGCCATGGGAGCCACAGATCCCTCCTCAGAGGAGAGGGATGACATGTCTGATGGTGTTTTGGAGCTTTGGGGTCCTCAACCAAAGATGGCCAAGGAGGAATTCATAAGACATCTACGGTGCAAAAAGGTGGTTTTATTAAACACAAGTACAGGGCCCTTGGCCAGAAAGAGCTGCTGCTCCAGGGTTGGGAGTGGTGGCTGATTAATACAGTTTGGAGGTGGGGGAGTTAAAGACCAGGGAAGTTTCTAAAAGGACTATGTTATGCTAAAGAGGACTCCCAGGCTCCTGGAGGCCTGGCTATTGCCAAGCTAAGGAGGTTTTACCCTCCAGAGAGGCACTAACAGCATTAACATGGGCACCAGATTGGCTCAGTGGGATAAAACCTCTGCCTTCGGCTCAGGGTCCTGGGATCGAGGCCTGCATCAGGCTCTCTGCTTGGCAGGGATCTTGCTCCCTCCATCTCTGCCTGCCTCACTGCCTACTTGTGATCTCTGTCAAATAAACAAATAAAATCTTAAAATAAACAACAACAAAAAAAACCATTCAGACCAGAAAGCTTCCTCCAGAAAAGTTCTACTCTATTTCAAGTATTTGTCAGTGAGCTGCAGGTTGTAAGGATGTTTATCTACATTATTTTATCTACATTCCCTTCTGCTTTTTCTCCATATCACCCCCATCAGACAGGGATTTGCACAAGAATTAAGGTGGACAGTCCTGTAGATGCCCTCATGGGCCAATATATAAGAACTCAGTGAAAACATCAATTCAATTCTTCCACAAATCCTCACAGTAGAGTGCAACAACACCCTAGCCATGTCATTCCCAATATCCTCTACCTTTCCCTAAGATAGTAGAAGGTCACGCAGAAGAAGCAACAAAAGGGCTTTTCTTTTATTTTTTTATTAACATATAATGCATTATTTGACCCAGGGACACAGGTCTGTGAATCATCTGGTTTACACATTTCACAGCATACACCATAGCACATGTGCTCCCCTATGTCCATAACCCAGCCACCCTCTCCCTACCCACCACTCCCCAGCAACCCTCAGTTTGTTTTATGAGATTAAGAGTCTCATGCTTTGTCTCCCTTCTGATCCCATCTTGTTTCATTTTTTCCTTCCCTATCACCCACAGTCCCCTGTCCTGCCTCTCAAATTCCTCATATCAGACAGATCATATAAAAATTATCTTTCTCCGACTGATTTATTTTGCTCAGCATAATACCCTCTAGTTCCATCCACATCATTGCAAAAGGCAAGATTTCATGTTTTGATGGCGTCACAGTATTCCATTATATATACATACACCACATTTTCTTTACCCATTCATCTGCTGATAGACATCTAGGTTCTTTCCATAGTTTGGCTATTGTGGGCATTGCTGCTATAAACATTTGGATGCACATGCCACTTCGGATCTCTACACTTGTATCTTGCAAATACCCAGTAGTGCAATTGCTGGGTTATAGGGTAGGTATTTTTCAACTTTTTGAGGAACCTCCATGCTGTTTTCCAGAGTGGCTACATCAGCTGGCTTTCCCACCAACAGTTTAAGAGAGTTCTCCTTTCTCCACATCGTTGAGAAAGGCTGGATTTTAAAGAAGAACTCAAACATTGAATTTTTTTTTGACCTATTGGTTACCCTAATTTTCTTCACCCTCATAATTCTTAACTTTTAATTTTGCAATGATTTCCAACATACAGAGAAGCTGAAGACACAGGATTTATCTCCAGATTTCCCACACATGACACTTTATCACGTTTACGGTTCATTCTTGGTCTTCCATGTGTTGTTTTTTTTCTGAACCACTTGAGACAATACTGCCAACAGAACAGCTCAGGGTGACTCGTGTTTCCTGAAAGTGGGGGACATTTCCATGGTCAGCACAGGAGATGGATCTGCCAGTCTTCTGACTCCCGCATGCTGACCAAGACTGCACACCACACTCCCTCCTCACATCTCTGGTTTTCTCTAACATGGAACCATTTCTCAGGTTCTCTCTATATATTCTGAGAAACTTCCTCCTTAAAAACTTGAGAAGGGAGACATCAAGTCTGGTAGGGCTTTGTTGTCTTCTAATGAACTACTGAGCATGTGAGATCCCGAGCTCACACACTCAGGGGGACCCTTCGGCCTGCAGGCCTCCAGCTGTTCGTGAGGCCCCAGCCAGCTGTATGCAGAGTCTGGGCCGACAGCGCATGCAGGATACCACAGGGGGTTGGGGGAGACAGTAGCTGTTAATGGAGAAAAATCAGGAAAACCCACCTGCCCCACATGGAGGTCTCCAGACATCTGTCTTTACTTAATTGTTTCCTAGAAGGCATTTCTGATTAAGAGATTGTTCCTCAAATAAAAGAAAAATTATAAAATATACACAGGACAGATAATCCTGTAATTTCTTTTCACCTACAGGGACCAAACAGTATTCCTCAAAGTCTCTCTCAGACAAGACCACGCAAAAGGACTCTGGTGAAAAGACTGACAGTCATAAAGAACTGCCAGAAACTGGAGGAGAGAAGCAACATTTTAGGCTTCGTGATACACCATACTTCATCGAGATTCCCAAAGAATGGAGATCCAAGGGGTATGGGATTATAAAGGTTTTTAAGAGAGAAAAATGTCACACGGGGCCCTTTCCTGTGTGGGCTCTAATGTGTGCCGGCTCATGGGGCCACAGCACACAGGGAGAGGACAGGCCCTACGCTCAATCCATTTCAAGAGCAGCAGGAGAAAGGAGTCAGAGGATGTGGGATGCCACGTGGATGTGGGATATCTGCTTTCCAACTGCAGGAAGAACATTCTTAGGAGCCACAGGTCATGGAATCAGTAAGGGCAGCATCAGAAGCCCCAGCATCTCCATGGAGCTGGGGAATTTAAAGAACAATATGAGGTGGTATCTTACCGCATGTGCTCTGGATCCTTCCAAAAACTGGGAGGCCAGTGAAGGACAGGGGCCCCTTAATGAGGCTGGTGTGGCTGGCATAACTGCCGCGGGCACTCACTCACTTGGTATCTGTGGCACACATGGCGCTCAGACTTGGAAGTCAGTGGAGCCACAGGCTCAAGGCCCTCACCCCAGCTTCCATGTGCACTGGCTCATGTGGTCCCTCTACACATGTACATGGGTTTGTTGTGCTGCAAACACTCCCCTGGCCTTCTGCCCGCACCTCAGGGAGTCCTTTCCCAGAGAGAGCTCTGTGATCCCACAGTCTTCCTGGGCCTTGAAGGAGGGTGTGCACTCTGTTCTATACCCAATTCCTCCCCAGAGCCCACAGAATCCCCCACTCAGTGCAATCCCCATGGGAATTTTCAGTCTAAGACCTTTAGCCCATCACACGAACCAATGTCTGAGCTTCCTTGTGCTTATGAGGATAGGACTGTTGCTTGTGCTGCTCCCTGAAAGGCTCCTTGTAACAGCCCCAGTGTGCACATCTTGACTGCTCTGGACCACATGAAGGTGTCTGTCCAAACAGTGACACCTGTTCTGGGGTTTCTTCCTCACTCCACATCCTCTGCTTCCTCGCCAAGTCCCACGCGATAATCAAGCCCCAAGTGTCAAGTCCCTATGCACAGTGTGCATAGTGTGGGCTCACCAGTCACCTCCCCAAAGCAGACATCTCATCTGCCTTCAAAGACAACACAACTGGCAGAGTCCACACAGAGTCCATACAGCACGGTAAACATGTGCAATCCACAGATGGCCTGGAATCTGTTGACTTCATTTCTGTTAGAAAGGTAAGGGTCTGTGCTGTGTGGCTTTGGTTTGTGCAGGTACTTCTATAAACGCTGTACAAAGACACCAGGATTTGTACATGGGATTCAGAATTGTTAGCCATTGACCCCTGCACTCATATCAGGGGGCCTGTCTCAGGCTGAAACACACAGTAAAAGCATAGTGCAGATGCACACCAATTCATTCCTCCTTGGAACACAGCACAGAAAAGCAGAATTGCAATAAAAGGAAAAAATAATTTCAGAAATGAGAAAACAAATCCACATAGACAAAAGTAGTTTGCTAGTGTATTTCAGTGACGTTGAACATGGATATGTCTTATCTTGACAACTATCTTGAAGGTGGAAATAACTCGCCACATGAACCGTAGCAGCTCAGACCAATCCCTCTCCACAGGTGCCCTCAGACTCGGGCCTCACAGTTGCTGGACAGCGGAGGGCATCAAAGCAAACATCTGAAGCACACATACACATCTAAAGGAGACACCTGTGTCAGCCCCCGATAGCTGGTGCCCCCACAGGCACAAAGGAAACTGCCCATGAAGCCAGGCATTGAGATACATCCTCTTTAAGGCATTTCCATCCCTGGACCCCCAGGGCTTCAAGTTTTACCTGCACTGGGGGAACTCCTCTTATCCTAGGAACACATGTGAAGATCCTCATGCTTGGTAAGAAAGGGACAGAGAGTGCTTTCCAGGCTCATCACCAACAGACCCCCCACCATGTGTGTTCTGTTGTGTTCAGTGCTCCAAGTGACAAGTGTCATGCTGTGGTCTAGGTGTGTCCCTGGCTACTCAGATGCCCCCATCACAGGCAGACAACACCATGTCACCCCAGCCTCACCGAGGCAGTCTTAGGAGCATCTGTCCAAAGGGCAGCCTGCTGTCGGTCCTCCATGACACCTGTCAGAATGCCGCCACACTACAGACAGCAAATCTGTGCATCACACCAGCAGACTTGACTAGAGGACAGCAAGAGATTCACCTAGAAGTATAACGTGGCCACATGGATCCAAGCTCTGGTTCAAGGGCTGTGGGATGAACAGTGAACATGGGGCTATCCCCATGAATGTCCAGAACTCTCCAACACCTCCCAACCCTAGTTCCTTCCCTCAACCATGAGGAATGCCTCCCTCCACAAAGATGTAATGTTTGTTGCCCTAATGATCAGCACACAACATGCCTCAAATAGACCCCACGTAAGGAGGCTATCTGGGGCGCCAGACATGACAGCAAGCAGATGGACACATGCACCACTCAGTGGGCTCTGACAGAGGGTCCCATGGCCTTGCTCCACCTCAAGTGACCCTGAGAACACCAGACTCTTGAATAGTGCAGTTTGACCTGAGGGGTCCATGTAGCCAGGGTTGCTTATCCATAAATACAGCAGAATCCTCTATCCCCTACGACCTTCTCAATTATGTTCTCTGTCCTCTAGCTTACTCTCTCTCAAGAACACAGGATATAATGCATACAAAATATGCGTGGACCAACAGTTTATGTGATCTCTAAGGCTACTGATCAGCAGCAGGCTATAAGTAGCTAAGATCTGGAGGAGTCTATACCTGGATTTTTTACTGCACAGGGGTGGAGGGGATCCCTGACACCTCCACTGGACACCAGGGTCCCGGTAATTGTGAGTCATCTGATGGCCACATCCACAGATGCTGCAGAGCCTCCCAGAAACCCTCAATCATCCCTGTTCCCTCAGCTGACAGCCATCTGTAAAGAATGCATTCTCCCTTGGAGAGGATTCCTGGAGGACATGACACATGGGCACGTCTGTCCTGACTTTTGCTCAGTCACCATCAACTGGCTGACCAGTGGGTTCTGAGGGCTCTACTGTCTGGCCCTGGGTTTTGGGGAAATAGTTTGTTTGGCTCAAATTTGCCAGAAATCTGTATTAATCCGGGGAGGCTGGCATGCAGATGCAGAAATGGTCATCCCAAGGAAGGCATTTTCACTCAGATTCCTGGCCACAGGAGGCATGGTACAGGAACCACTGCAGAAGCACCAGGCATGTGGGGAGAGAAAAACAGGGGCAAAGCCCTCCCTGTGGTTTCCAAAGAGAATGGGCAGGGCTGGCCAGTGTGAATCCTACAAGCTGCTCTGGCCTCAAGGCCGGTCCCTCACTGTCCAACATATGGCCCTGGGCTGAGGGTAGCAGGCGGACATGGCCCAGGTATAAGAGCCCATGCAGGAGATAATTGGGGTATGGGCTCTGGAGCTGCTGGCCTAGGAACTGCCCCTGACTCCCCACTGAAGGGAAACACTTACAGAGCACACAAGCTCCCAGATGTCATAGCCTCAGAAACAGAAACAGATGTCAGCCTCAGAAACATAGCCTAGAAATAGGTATGTGGTAACCAACACACCATCCCTCCAAGCAGAGCCCAAGGGGTTCCACGTGGGGAAGGCTGACCCCATGTGGGAAGGAGACCATGTCCGAAGGCACATCATGCTTCTCAGACCTCCAGGTTCTCCACAGGGTGGGTGTTGGCAGCAGGATTCCTGGGATTGCCAACACCCCGTCCTGGAGCCATCGGTTCCCCCTGAGGATGCTGTTGGCAGAAGCAAGGAGTCCATGGTCAGTGAGCTCCTCCCTGCTCAACCACGGCCCTAACAGGCCAGGCTTTGTGGACCTCAGCCACGATGACTCCTGCCTCAGGACCACTCCCATGAGGATACCAGGGCTCATTGGTGGGTCCAGGTGAGTTTGCCCTGGGCTCCCACTCAGATATGACCTGGGATGGTGGATTTTCTGTGTCTATGTGGCTGGACGGCTAGGTGACAAGCTATCTGGTTGCTGTTGTGGGGGAGTCTGTGAAGGCTTTTGCAGAAGAAATTAACATATGACTTGACAGAAAGCCAATAGCCCACCTCGGTGAGGGTGGAGGGTGGGCCTCATCCAATCTCTTGAAGGTCAAACAAGAAAACTGAGAGGGAGACACCACCTGACTGCCTCCACACTGGAAACTAGCTCTCCTCCTGCCCTCAGATGGATGATACCATCAGCTGTCCTGGGGTTCCAGAATGCTGACACCCCTCCAGATTCTGCGACCAGCCTGCTTCCATGATCATGGGGGCCAGATGCCCCGTGACACAGCAATCAGTCTCCCTCACTATTGTGTGAATGTGTATAAAATGTGTTTAAATGCATGTGTACCTGTTTATATGTATGTGTACATGTGTGAATGTATACGTGCATTTGCACAAAGGATTCATACATGTAAGAGGCGTGTGCATACATGTGTACACAGGTGTATGTCTTTGTGTATGTTTGTGTGTAGGTAAGTATACATGCCAGTGTGTATATGTGAACATGCAAGCACATCTGTGTGCATGTGCATATGTATGCATGTGTGTGCTTGCATGTTTGTGTGTACACATCCACATTCTACTGGCTCCATTTCTCCAGAGAACCCTAATCCCTCTTTGGACTGAGGCGGCAGAATTTCTCTGTTCACCATGTAGACAACCTAAGGACACTAACTGAGCTCTCTATGCACGTCTGTAGGACTGCCAGGATTCTGGGATCACCGGAAAGCCACCTCTTCCCAGCACCGCACACAGCACAGCATCCTTCCTGTGGCTGGCCCATCTCCATCCAGAGACTGGAGGCAATTCCCTTCCATACATAAAATCCCAGTATATCCATAGCACTCTACATGACCATCCGTATCATGTTCCTCTGTGACTGTTCTGATCCATACAAGTACAAATCCTCCTGTCAAAGGCATTATTCACAAGTCACTAAGGACAATTTGGAAGTAGCAGGCAGTGACCACATCGGGAGGTCTCTGAAATGCACCTGCAGGCTTGCCCACCCACACCCCTGTCCAGACTGGAACCCATGCCCCTGTCCAGGCTGGGGCATCTTCAGCAGTGACTGCAAACCTGCTGCTCTGCAAACCACCCAGATGGCCTCCACCTCCGTGTTCCCACCCTGGCTCCTGGCCCACCTGCGGCAGCCAGCAGTTTGCTGGCAGGAATGTGGAGACTATGAAAACATGCCCCTGAGGACAGAGGCCTCATCTTTCCATGTTCACAGCTGGTAAAGCACTGCATGTAGACAGAACTGAATCAGTGTGCTTCTGCTTCAGAACACAGATGACCATCAGATAGCATGGGACACATCATTGACACTGATCCCGTTGAACATGCCAATATGTCCACACACCCTGAGAGATACAGAAATACTCTGTAAGCCCCTCTCTGCACACACAAGTTCCCGAGCTTGCACGCTCCTGTGTGTGATCACCAACACCAGTGTTGGGCTTTACTCTCATGCACATGGGTGAGGACCAACTCAGAGCAGCAGCAACGACACCTTTCCCTGAATGGAGGGTCACATAAATGCCCGTCTCTTTGGAAGAGAATGTTTGCTTGAATTGACCCTGAGATCACTCAGCAGCCATGCTTGCCTTCTCCGCAGATGCTACGATCCTCAGGCATGTGGCTAATAAATGGCAGACCTCTGGTGGACTTTGATTGCTTAATTATTTTAAACACTTCTCTCTGAGACATTTTCCCTTAATTAGTTATTTCTTCCTCCTCCATTACATGCCTAGTAACAGGGCACCAGTCATCTGATAAAAGTAACAATGTTTTTACTGATGGTGCACTGTGTACCCTGTATGATAAGGTCACCAGCATCGGTCAGGTGCTGCCCTGACCCCAGGGGAACCTACCAGACATTAGTGCCCCCCCAGTGGACCTCACGAAGACTTCACAGTCCTTCATCAGCAGAGGATCTGCACGTTCGTCCAGCAAGAATAAAACCCGTGACCACTCTGATAGAGGGTCCAACTTCTCACTTATGGATCAAGCCATTCTGACACATCAAGTTCATCTCGGCTCAGTGCTAAGCACATCACTGCTCCAGAGCCAGCCCTGGGCACCACACGTGGTCTCTGGCTTTTCTGCAGCCCAAGGCCTTGGCTCCACTTCCCCAAAGAAGCAGTTTATTTCTTTCATTATCTGTGTGTCAGTTCCTAATATTCCTGCACATCACCCAGCTCATAGCTGAGCGAATGGTTGTTCTAAATCAAGTGTGTGCAGCATGATTTATGTGCTGCCTGAATACCTGTTTAGAAATGAAATTGCACCTGCTAAATAAGCAAACCCTAGATGGGAAAATCAATCACTGTCTTTATCTGAAACTTTCCTTGAACTTTAAAGTGAGAATATTAAAACACATCCTAAAACTACTTCTATTAAGTATGGGTTTGTGATTGCAGATAATAAAAGGTTCTCAGACACAAAGAACACCAAAAAAATCATCCTGAAACTTATATTTGGGCAGGGCTTAAGAGTTTATTTTTAAAACTCCATAATAAGTTCCATGAAAGACAAATAAATTTATAGTTTAAAAAAAAAAAGCTTTTACCTTTATGCAGAGTGCTTTTACAATAAAATCCCTGGAAGTCAGTCCCTCTGAATCCCCTTCACCTGATCGACCCATTCCCCCACTCCATCCCCTCTGGCAATCACTAGTTACAGAATAAAAAAGTCTTGGGGTTGAAAAGTACAGCACAGGGAACAGAGTCAGTGAACAGTGTCAGTAATGCTGTAAATATATTGTTCATGACAGATGGTGATGATAGTTATTGCAGTGAGCGTTTTGTAATGCACAGAACTGTCAAATCTCATGTTACAGACCTGAAGCTGATGATACCGTGTGTCAACGATACTTCAATAAAAACTGATGAAATGAAATACAGTGTTTTCCAGATGAATATGGAACTGTCTTCAATCTCAGAACCAGAAAGCCAGCATGACTTGAGAAACCCTCAGCCTCCATTCCTGTCAGGAGTTCAGGACTTGCCTCTGTTTTACTGAGAGCCTCTCTGAGGACATGGCAGGTGCCATGACCATAACAGAGAGCAGAACTTGCTTCTGGTTTGAAGTTGCCTCTGTCTGGTAGCTCCAATGCAGCCTCTCCCACTTCCATGAAAACAGGCACAGTAACACTGAAAACGGGACCCACACTGATAATGAGCAGACAATCACCAGCTTGTAGAATCAACCCTGGTGTCCATAGCAGACAGGTTTGAAAGAGCAGCCCTGACCTGGCTGTGCCCAATGTGAACATAGGAAAGGCCCGCCCTCTAGCCACTCTCACCCTGCACACCACTTACTGTCCACTCAGAGCTGCACAAGATAGAGGAGAAGCCAGTAGCAGGAGAGGAAAATAGGCAGTTCACCCAGCATTGCAGTATCCACAGCATGGTTCACTCTCGAGGTGCTGGGCGTAGCCTGGTGGCAACTGCACAGGCTCAGAGTCAGATAACAGGACAAGGAAGGAGGAGACCTGCCCAAGGCCATTTCTGCACTAATAATCTGGCTTTTTATGCCTAAACCATTAGCACAAATGTGCTAAACACCTGCTCTCCTCTGGGGAGCCTGCAAGTCTGGATGAGCTAGGCAAAGGGTGTGTGTGTGGGGGACCAGCTCCCCATAACTCCCCCATAAAAACCCCAGGTGCTGGTCCCTACAGCCTCCTGGGGATGATGCATCACAGGTGTCTTATAATAATTTTCAGGGGACACAGTGTGCCCTGCATGACTGGGCAGGATGGGCCTGAAAGCTGGCCTGGTTCCCCTGTGCATGTCCTCTGACCTCGAGCTTTGCCTACTTTCACTACAGTAAATCCCAGGCATCAGCACAACTACATGCTGTATCCTGGGAGTCCTCCTGAGAATCACTGAGCTGGTAATGGGCTTAGGCTCCCCACCCCAGGCTAGCTACAGACAGGGGATGGAAGAGGTTACTGAAACAGCTACCCAAGCTTAAACACATTTTGAGTTTAAGACACTTCCTGCAAAGGGAAGGAAAAGTTCTGGACAAACCACAGACTGTGGGAGAGGAGACACTGAACAGGCACTGGAAGGGGCAGCCCCCACCCCACAAGGTGAGTCCCCTCACCTCACATGCACCTGCTCCACCATATGCCCTTTTCAGGCCTCCCGTTCCCCAAAGACCTCCCTCCTCAGGGAACCAAAGGCCATGTCAGAGCAGATGACCTGCATTTCCCCAGCTTCTCTTGGGCAGGGTAGGCTAATGGGCTTCCCTCTCTGCCCCACCCCACTCTGGCCAGTCCCCCATTCTTCACGGAAGGCATAAGACTGTGAAATACACTTAACCTTCCCCCTGGGGCCATATTACAGGCCCATCCTGTAATATTCTGGGGCATCCAACACCCCCGCCCCTACCGCATCCCACCATCTTAGGCAGGATTATGGGACAATTTCCTCCCCCAACGCAGCAAGCTAGATTTAATTACTGTATCAAATTGTATCTACTTTGCATGAGTAGTGCTCTTTTACATGTGAAGGTTTTTTACTCCCAAAATATGGCCTCTAGAGTGCTGTCTATAGATTTGATGGTATTTTGTAAAATAATATGCTTTGGTATTTTCATTAACTCATAAAATATACCATATGATTGTATCTCTGCTTCAAGTTGCTTTGTGATAACCAAAATACCTATATATCTAAAAGGCTATAAAGGTAAAGGTTGGAATAATACTTTAGTTAAGAACTGAAACGAAACCACCAGGTGGGTCAAAATAATTGTCTTCTTGAAAACAAATCTATAGCAATGACCAGTTTATCTGCAAGGTATTAGTGTAGTTCTTGTTCAGAGAACAGACTGTTGTGAAGCCCTGTTCAAGACCCTGCCCTCCAGGGGCCTTGTACACGGAGATCCAATGAAGCTTAATGCGTTGTCCTTACCAAGGAACCACATCCACATACTTTGACCCATGAGACCAACAAGACTGATGTGGGCCATCATGCAGGCTCATTGCAGGGCAGAGGAGGACCAGACAATTTGGTAAGCCCTACTTTCCCCTAAAGCCTGATCAAAAAACACCAACCCTCTAAATTTCAAGAAACCTCAAGTAACTACACCCAAATAGCCAAGGCACAATTTCAAACATTTGGCTCAGGTCATAATCTCAGGATGGTGAAAGTGAGTCCTATGTTGGGCTCCCTACTTAGCCTGGTGTCTGCTTCTCCCTCTGTCTCCCCACCCCTCTTCTTTCTCAAATAAATAGATCTTTAAAATAAAAGAACCTTAAATCAATTTTTTAAAAGATTTTATTTATTTATTTGACAGAGAGAGATCACAAGAAGACGGAGAGGCAGGCAGAGAGAGAGAGAGAGAGAAAGGGAAGCAGGCTCCCTGCTGAGCAGAAAGCCTGATGCGGGACTTGATCCCAGGACCCTGAGATCATGACCTGAACTGAAGGCAGCGGCTTAACCCATTGAGCCACCCAGGTGCCCCACCTTAAATCAATTTTTTAAAATTTTTTATTTTTTATAAACATATATTTTTATCCCCAGGGGTACAGGTCTGTGAATCACCATTAAATCAATTTTTAAATCAATTTTTAAATCAAATTTTTGAACTTGTACAACACACACACACACACACAAAATAGCTGCACAATTCAGGAACTGAGATTTAACATCTGCAGAGACCAAGACCTTGAGAAAATTCATTTGGATTTCAAGTCCATGACTCCCAAACAGCAGCATCAAATACCTCGTTAGCTCCACGCATCACCCACAGCTTTAGAGAGAAAAGTGACCTAAGTATTGGTCTCTACGCAGGACAAATCATCGCGAGCCGTCTCCGAATCCAGACAGTCGCACAGCCATTCAATCTGGATTTGCTCATTTTTGATCAGTTGCTTCACAGGAGAACAGACAGGCCTTATAGACGGTATCCCAGGACAGTGACAAAGACAAAAATTCAGGGTAAGCATCAAGGTTTCCTGGGGAAACACAGGTTCCCAACATTAGAACGGTCTCAGAATTTCAAGTCCTCAGGGTTCCTGGGGGGGCTCTTCCTTCAGCTGAAGCCTCTTCCTTCAGCTCAGGTCTTGATCCCAGAGTCCTGGGATCCCAGTCCTGCGTGGGGCTCCCTGTTAGGTCAGGAGTTCACTTCTCCCTCCCCCACTCCTCCTGCTTGCTCCCTCTCTCATATGCATTAATGAAATCTTAAAAAGCAGCAGCAGCAGCAGCAGCAGCAGCAGTTCAGCCAAGAGGAGGCCAGAGCCTGTGGCACGATGTCTGGCACACTGGAGAAGGGCAGCAGATGGAGATCTTCCCTTCCCAGCCACGGCCACTCCCAAGGCACCACATAAGCCAGTGCCCCACAGAGCATCCCCAGCAGGCTGCTCAGAACTAGCAGCAGGCAGTGGCTTGCCCCTTGATGGGCAGCAGTCTAGCCAGTCCCGCCGCAGCCCCACTTATAGCCAGGGAGAGAGACTGGAAGACCCCGTGCCCTCCTGCCCATGCCCAGCACTGATGGCCTCTCTCCTGCCCACTGCTCCCCCAGGGGCCCCCCACCAGACTCCCGGAAATGGCCCACCCAGCAGGCCTTGCCTGCCTGCCTTCAGGATGATATCACCTAGCTTTGCAGGTCACGGCAGGTACCCAACCAGGCTGGCCCAGATTCAGGGCCCTCACTGTGGGGCAGGGCAGTGGTCTCTGCACACCATCGGCTTTGCTCACTGGGAAGCAGGCTGAAAAGATGTCTTCAAGTGGTGACCCAGTCAGCCCCTGGACGCAGGGACAGCTGCTTGAAACCCCCAGGGAGAAGCACATACCTCCCTCAGGGCTACTTTGCCCACAGCACTGCTGCTGCTATGCGCTCCTCTTCCAGAGCTCTCCCCTCAAGGGGGCAGTATCATGATGCGTTCCCCTGGAGGGAACGCGGGCATGGGGGCGGCACCCTCAGGAAAGAGGCAGGAGAGATCACCACCCTGCTCTCTGCCAGTGAGAAGGCAGCCTCCGGGAGGCCTCCAGGATCCACTCCTTGGGGGCCTCTGACTGACCTTGGACTACCGGTCTTCCCCGGACCCTGACTGACAGCGGACTTCCGGCCTCCAGAAGTGAGAGAAAACACCATGGAAGCCAGAAACAACCAAGAGGAGAGTCGCTGAAGCTCCTTGGGAGAAGCAGCGTGAGCACATGTGGACTCAGGGACACCTGGCCTGCCTCTGCTGCCTCCCGCTCCCCTGCTTGGGACTTTCTGTCTTCGGTCACTTCCAGGGAAGGAGGTGCATTTCCACACCCGGCAGAGTCGTACCCTGTGGAGACACCAACAAAACCACGAGCAGACGTTCCCTTGTGGATACGCCTGTGCGCACAGCTCAAGAAGGTTTCCTCAGGAGAAGGAGACACTGGCAGCCTCAGGAGCTCTGGGCACTGGACTCCCTCCTGTGCCGGAGAAGACACACATGGAGGCACAAGACAGACACTTCCATAAAGTGGAAGCCAAGGGATGCGGGCCGGGTGAGGGGTGCTGGTCCCTACAATCAGCCACTGCGGTTCAGGCTTTCAGGAGCTCAGTCCCTGGTTCCCAGGACTGAATCCTCATGCCGGACATGGCACTCAGCACAGATCACACGGGGTTCACTCAGGACCTTTCCCTCTTCAGTTCTGGTGGGTAACAAGGCTTAGGTTGGATAGAGTGATCAATCCCAGAAGGATAGAAGCCCATCGGCTTTCTGCCTGGATGGATGCAGGGGCATCTTTTCTCACACCAGAAGGAATTCAAGGTCGCTTACAAATGACAGGCTGTATAGTGACTTGTTTCACTAGAGCAACAGAGACTCATGAGAAAGAAACTGAGGCAGAGGAGGAAGAGGGCAGGGTGGACTTCTGGTAGAAGTGCTGGTGGGGGGAGGGGCATGCTGTGGGCAGACAGACTCTTCTTCAGAGCCTTGGACAGAGCACCGAATAGAGGAAAGACAGACACAGTAGTTGGATCTGGAGTTTTGCCCTCAGTCACAAATTCACCCCGGAACCCCAGCCATGTCAGCACTCCAGGAATGAGTTTCCTTGGAGGCACCAACACTACCAGGACCTTGCTCCCTGAACAGGGCAGTGGGCCAGGGTGTATTCAAGGACACATCCTGCAGCCACAGCTCTGAGGCTTAGGGGCAGACTGCCCCTAGCTTCAGGCAACTCTTCTCCACAGAACCTGTGTGTCTCTCTGCGGCTCCTGAAACACACTGAGCGCTGTCACCATGGTGGCCTCACTAAGCACCTGGAGTCCCTTCTGCTCCCGTGGAATGTACTTAAGGGTCAGCACCAGCCATGGCCAGCACCACAAGGACAAAGAGGGGGACAGAAATCCATGCTCCCAAGCTCCCACAATGAGAACCTTCACGGAAAGCTGCACATATTCCCAGCCAGGAGTAAGTCCAGGTGCTCTGGTCTTTGAGGGGTACAGACTCACAGCCTCCAGGTCGGCACCACACAGCAAATCCCCAGGAAGTTTTTTGGGTGGTGTCATTAAAACAGGTGGGCTCAGACACCAGGTTCAGTCCTGAAACAGCTGACAGAGATGCATCCAAACCATGTTTGGCGTCACGCCACAGAACTGTGAGTCTCCTCATGAAACTGCCACCGAACCACAAACCTCTGTCAGCAAATATATGCACTTGCCCCACAGAGAAGCGCCTGCTCCTGGGGTGAGTGGGACTGGAACTGCACTTAAACTCACCTTCCCAAAGAGGTGACATTTTTTCTGCTCAGCACAGAGAGGTCAGCTAGGCAAGAAACAGGCCCTCAGGGAGAGGAATAAGCCACAAGGCAGAAAGAAAAAAACCTGTTTGGGCCTTAAAAACTATTGATCCATAACATTTCATTCTGGCACTAATTAAATAGCATGACTCAGCTTCCAATAAAGTCAGTTTATGAAATAAAGCCCTTTCCAGCAGATGATTTGTTTCTGTCCCCAGCCAGGGGACAGGGAAGGAAGGAAGCATCCTTCGCTGGGCTTCAGAGACATGGGCTAAGCAGTGAGGGTGTCTTTTTGGCTTCTCCTCAGCCTCCTTGCCTTTCCACAGCCACCCCTGACATCCCCACCGTGAGCCACAGCACAAGGCAATGCGCTTGCACACCTCAGAAGCTTTTATAAATGTTCAGTATAATTTATAGTATAATTTATAATTTCAGTACGTCGCCAAAGGAAACTTACCTGAAATGTTGGTCTTTGACAGAAGTGACATTCCACCCTTAACCTAGTCTGCTCAAATGTTACTCATCTAACATATTGAAAACCATTCAGCATGCCATGGGGGTGGATGTCCCATTTAACTGGGCATCCTTTTGGCACCAAAGCTGCCTACAGCATTTGCCAATCTGGTCCTGAAATTCCAGAGGCTGAGGTGAGGGGGTGGCCCCTCACTGTCATCCCCAGCCCATAATGCCTGTCTGGTTCTGTATTTGGTAGGGAAATCATACCTCTGTCAGGAAGGACTCATTAAGGGTCACTGAAGTGTCATACTGACATAGAGCGAGCACACATATTTGCATCCCAGCAAAGTACTGAGCATCTGTGCGAAACCATGGAAGGGTCACCCATAGCTTTAGAACTAAATGCTCATCCCTATTGCATGAGGAATTTGAAAGTCTTGCCAAAATTGACACAAAAGAGCTTTTTAAAAAAAATGATTTTATTTATTTATTTGACAGAGAGAGATCACAAGTTGGCAGAGAGGCAGGCAGAGTAGAGAGAGAGGAAGCAAGCTCACCGCTGAACAGAGAGCCCAATGTGGGGCTCGATCCCAGGACCCTGGGATCATGACCTGAGCTGAAAGCAGAGAGGTCTTAATCCACTGAGCCATCCAGGTGCCCCACAAAAGAGCTTTTTAAACTAGAGTCATGTTAGAAATACAAAGTATGATGCCCACAGTCACTATAGGGCTGAAATTCAACACTGGAAGACACAGATGTGTGCAGAGCTCAGGGAACCACATGCACACTAGGTGTGAAAATATGCCCATTTGTGCACTAGTCTCCTCTGTGCCAGGGATGGGGAATCAGGTCCTCTTGAGACAGGGCTGTGGCAAAGAACATAGACTCATTCACTGATTTTCCTGATATGCCCGAAAGGAAATTGAAAGCTTTTTAAAACCTAGGACTGACTAAACACGATCATCCCTGCTCTTTCAACAACTATACTCTCTCTGCCATTTTGAACTCCATATGTAAATGACTCCAGTGGGTATCCATGTTTCAAAAGCCATGCTCACCGAGGAGTTCAATAATGTATAATTAAACTTCCAAAACCTTATGTAAGCATGCACTGAGACTCTACATCCAAGTAGACATTACAAAAATTATTTGCTCAACCTATATAGATTTTTTAAAGCTGAATAACCTGTTATAGACATTCAACTTCAACCCAAGACTTTATTTAGCCTACTCACAACTGAACAGTGTGTTCCTCCTAGCGAGAGCACATGCAGAGTGTACCCTGCCAATGAACACCTTGGGCCAGACACATGGAAGCACACTCAGGAGCCAGTGGCCAAGATGCAGCTGAACCAGCTCTCCCCAGCTTTAAGGGCAGGTGGTGAAGAACGCCCCCTGGACCCGCACTCAGCAACAAGTGGCGAGGGCAGTAGAGCACAGAAACCGGGCCTTTTGCCTCTGCATTCGCTGCTGGATAGTGACCAGCCTTTCTTGGGCAGTGACCCAGTGATGATCAGAGTCAATAACCTTTATGCCCTCCATGAATACCTCAGTGCATGTCCGCAAACACACACAAGTCAGCTCCACAAAATGTGTGGGAAAACCTAACATCTTTCCACCTGATAATATACAATTTATTACGCATTTTTCATTCTGTTAAGCAGGGGTATACCATCTCTCAAAAATCAAAGGTTGCCACATGCTCCATCTGCTTGAGGTATCCTGGCTCAGTCATTAATGTCAAGCTTTGCAGAGGACACACCACTGCTTGATGGCAAAATCAATTCACTCTTGAAACTTCTCATTATTCTTGGCAGTCAAATGGGCTGTCTCCCAAAGGACATGGGATAAATTCTGCACAACAGTACTCGGGATCAGAACTCCAGCCTACTGTATATCACAGACACAGGAGGATCTGCAAGGCTCTCAACATCCACAAATGACATGGCAAGAAAGCAACTCCAGTGATGATCAAAATGAGGAAACTTGACTGGCAAAGAACAAAGTATCTCCCAACCCCCTCACTGCTCAAGAAACATGTAACTGTAGTCTACATCTCTTTTATGGGAGGCTGACACCATGTGTTACCTGATCTTGGTTTTTGAGAAACTGTACACTAATGTTGTGAGACACAGGACAGCAGCAGAGAGATGATGAGCCACTTACACCATGAGTCAGCAAGGAACCAACATTCCAAATTCCACCACATTCACTGTGGAAACTGCCATAAAACCTCAAGGATGGGCTAACTCTAGTGCTAAAAACAGCCAATCATAATATAATGATGTTTGTAAAGAGGTCACTGTCTAAAAAGTTTCTAAACCAACAGGAATGAGCACCATTTTGGACTATTGTAACTGGAGGGTGTCCTTGGGTCCTACCAAAGACCAGCCAGGGGGCGTTCAGATGCAGAGAGCCAGTTTCCATGAAGGCACACACAGATTGTGTGAAACACTTGCCCTCACCCCGCATGCTGGTCAGACACAGCTCCCCCAAAATGGGGTTGAGTGAGGGAGGGGCCCTCAGACCCCTCAGCAGCCATTCTGATCAAGGCTGATAGGGGATTTGAGTCCAAGACAGCCACTAATATGCCAGCCATCCACCTTCATGGTCCACCACATCAACCATTCTCCCCTGCAAATGGCGCTTATCCCATCCACATGCTCAACAGTGGGGCTCTCCAGAGACAGGGCAAACTAAAGGCAGAGGAAGGGTCAAATGGTCCCCAAAACAAGAAAAGGAACAGTGTTTGGAAGTGAAGCCTGATGTAAATGACTTTAAAATGCAGAAAAGTCTCAAAGCACATTTTTCGTCTTGCAAGTGTTTCTCCTTCACAACATAAACACATACTGCTTCCCTAACTCTCTGTGTCACTGAGAAAAACATGAAAAATAAGGCAATTTGTAGTGCTGGTCACGAGAAATCACTCCAGCTCTGTGTATCAACCAAAACTATCATGAGTAATCAAGATACCAAGAGAAGATGATGTTTGTCATGTCTAACCTAGAGAAGGACCACTTCCAATGTGCCATCGGATTTCACTCATCATAGTTTGTCACCAGATCTGCTTAGTACATTGACTCCATTAACAGCAAAAACGCCTGCAAGTATGTGCATCTTCTCCTAGGTTCTCACCTTGGCAAACAGAAGTTAGTGGAGTATATACAGCATTTCAAAAATAACTAAAGAACAAAAAGAACATGACAGCCACAGCTCATCCAAAAGCTGTTCTATTCTTGAACTGCAGTAAAACACAAATCCCATAAAATTTATCATCTTAACCATTTTCAGTGTACAGTTCAGTGACATCACACTCAGGTCATATAAGAATCTCTGCCATCTATCTCCAGAACCCCTTATTTTCCCCAAAATGAAGCTTCTGAACCACTCCAATGTTGACCATCATAAAAAATATGAAAATGCTTTTATATAGTCACTAAAGTAAAAAAAAAAAAAAAGTTCATTCATGTCCATAAGGAAAATTTCTGTTTATTACAATGCAAAAGCAAGAACTGTTACATCTGATTCTGAAGAAATTTCTAAATATTTCCTAAATAATTCAGCAGCTTCAGGCATTCTGGGTCACATTACACAGTAAAAACAAGAATCCACACGTCATTCAATTATGAAAGAACTGACAGAGTTATCATTTTAGCCAACTCAACTTTCCTCTCATTTTATATGATTCCTTCCCCAAACCATGCCTAATGTTTTGGGTCTTGGGTCTTCTATAACCTCTTCTATAATATAAAAATCTTCAAAAGAATATTGCCTAGCAAATGTCCTCAATATTCAAGTCATAGTGGGAGGATGTTTTCTTGGTTCTAAAGGTTGAGTACTTGGATTCCTACAGAAAGAAAAGGAAACATCTGAATTTGGCAGTATTTCACAAATTAACTTGAAGCTTCTAGTATAACAGAGTGGTTAAAAATACAGAAAGCTCCTTTCAACATTTAAAATCCAGTCAGAATTCCAGAAAATGGTATTTAACTTTTTATTAATTTTGTCATCAATTTGGTGCTTCTCAGATTCAGAAACTTGCCTAGAAGACAGAAACTAATCATTTGTTCTTTAAATTGTGTTGTAATCACTCTTAGTGATGGGCACAGTTTACAGAAATCTTTGTTTCTTTGTATATGACCTATTCATCTATTTTTGTTAGTAAGCAAGACTTCCAGAATATGGAAAGAGGCTCAAAAAATACCTAACCCTGTTCTCAATAAACTTCCCTGTAACTAAGTGTACTCAAAGTCACAGCTAATGTATGTCTGAACAGGTGATGTAATAGTGGCCACATTATTGTTGGCAAAATACTATGGGTGTTGATATAATCTGTCCATGATAATAAGTAAAAAATAAATAAATAAATACCCTACTTTCCCCCCCAAAATACCCGATGTTTTACACTGGAATGCATAATATAAAAAAACAACTTACTGACCACTTTAGAATGAGATTTCAATAATCATGCTAGCTAGTTAATATGCTGTTTATATTCAAAGCAGAGTACATCCCAACACATTAAGCTCTTATAACTCCTACAGAGTCCATTATGGTTCATATTATTAAAGCTGGAAAACATAAGGAAATATCAGCACAACTCTGTTTCATACCCAATACAAGTATCCTGGGATTCAGACAGATCTATCTGAGAGGACACAGCTGATCTCAGGAAGGAGGAATTCTCAGAGCTAGCTCCTGGCAGAAAAGACAGACCCTTCCATATTTTCCTCAGGAACTGCTATTTCTTTGATGAAAATGCCCCAAATTAGAAACCCCACAGGGGAGAGTAACTAAGATGAAGACCTATAGAACAACAAGCTCCCTGTGATCTTCATTTTTTTTTTGTTTGTTTGTTTGTTTCTGAACTTAAACACAATACCCTTCCAAAGCTTTCTTTTCAGGAACCATCCCTCCCCTATCATGCTTCCTTAAAAGTAACACAAACTACCCCACTTACAACCTCCAGGCACCTACATCTGTGAGCAGTAACATGACATACACCCTCCCACTGCAAGATAACCACCCTTCTGTGTTTTCATTGAGACTCTCAAGACTTTATGCACAGACCATCTTCCTAGGCCTACCCAGACTGAAGACAAAGTCTTGACTGCAAACAGAACACAAAGGTGTTCCATGCTAGATGGTAATGGTGTTCTTCCTCAATGAGGAAGCACGACCAGCAAAATCAACAACTTTGAAACTCACATATTCAACTTCAAAAGATAACCAGTTTCCCTTAAAAATCCAAGACAACTATCACCTAAATCTATGCTCCATCAAAAACAGATCTTTGAGCTTGGGCAATAACTCACTGCAAAACTGAACAATCCAGTTTTGTGCTTGTTTGGTCAATATGCAATCTTGCAGTAAAGCAGCAGCTATGAAAACAAGACTCCTACATTATACAATCATATTTCTCAAATTTTCCGTGTCATACAACCTATGCTCTCAAAGCAAAAGAACAAAATATATTTACCTGTATTCCCATCTGGTAAGATACAGCAATACTTCTGCAAAATGCTGGGCAACACCCATTTCAAAACACATAGATAAAAAACATTTGGTTGTTGTTCACGTAGAGAAAGGTATCTCGTTAATGTGGTGAGTGTTTTACTAATAAGGTCGTTCAGTGCTGCACAGAGTCCTCATGTCTAGAATTCTCTAAGAAATTAAATAATACAGAAAAATTTTGATGACATACATTTTTTTATCAGAAAGGTTTATCAGGTAGGTGTGCTCATTGTAAATGCTGTTACAGAATGGTAATGCAGTTCTATTTAATGTATGCCCCTAATGGGTCCTGGGAGTATTTTGGAAGCTGCTCTCAGGGGACTCCTACAATAAGGCAAATGGGTCCACCAATTTTTGTGGTGGCTTTTAAAATATTAGATGCACGGAGGAGTCAAGATGGGGAGAAGTAGCAGGCTGAGACTACTTCAGCTAGCCGGAGATCAGCTAGATAGCTTATCTAAAGATTGCAAACACCTGAAAATCCATCGGCAGATCGAAGAGAAGAAGAACAGCAATTCTGGAAACAGAAAAACAACCACTTTCTGAAAGGTAGGACCGGCGGAGAAGTGTATCCAAAGCGACGGGAAGATAGACCCCGGGGGGGAGGGGCCGGCTCCCGGCAAGCGGCAGAGCAACCGGGCACAAAATCAGGACTTTTAAAAGTCTGTTCCACTGAGGGACATCACTCCAGAGGCTACCCGGGGCAAAGCCCATACGGGGTCAGCATGGCCTCAGGTCCCGCAGCGTCACAGAAGGATCGAGGGTGTCTGAGTGTCGCAGAGTTTGCGGGTATTGGAACAGGAAAGCCGGCTACAGAGACAGAGCGGACAGTAAGCTCGCAGCTCAGGGTGACCTTGAACCGGTCGCAGGCTCGGTGAGCTCGGAGCGCGGCCGGAGGTCAGGCAGACTGGAGTAACTGGGCGTGGTTCTCTGAGCGCTCACTGAGGAGTGGGGCCCTGGGCTCTCGGCTCCTCCGGGCCGGAGACCAGGAGGCCGCCATTTGTGTTCCCGTCCTCCGGAACTCTACGGAGAGCGCTCAGGGAACAAAAGCTCCTGAAAGCAAACCCAAGCGGATTACTCACCCCGGCCCTGGGTAAGGACGGTGCAATCCCGCCTGGGGCAAAGACACTTGAGAATCACTACAACATGCCCCTCCCCCAGAAGATCAACAAGAAATCCAGCGGAGACCAAGTTCACCTACCAAGGACACCAAGGAGTGCGGGTTCAATACCAAGGAGAGCAGCAGAATTCCAGAGGAGGAGAAAGCAAAGTACGGAACTCATGGCTTTTTCCCTGTGATTTTTTTTAGTCTTGCGGTTAATTTAATATTTTTCTTTTTCATTTTTTGTTTTTTTTTCTCGCCTTCGGGTAAATTTTTTTTAACTGTTACCTTTTTCTTTTTTAACGATTTTTTACTAGTTTATTTAATATATATATTTTTTCTTTTTTATATTTTTCTTAGGTGTTTTCTTTTTTTTTAAATTCTTTTCTTTTTTTTTCTTTTTTCTTTTTTTTTCTTTCTTCCTTTTTGAACCTCTTTTTATCCCCTTTCTCCCCCCTCACGATTTGGGATCTCTTCTAATTTGGTTAAAGCATATTTTCCTGGGTTGTTGCCACCCTTTTAGTATTTTACTTGCCCCTTCATATACTCTTCTCTGGACAAAATGACAAGACAGAAAAATTCAACAAAAAAAAGAACAAGAGGCAGTACCGAAGGCTAGGGACCTAATCAATACAGACATTGGTAATATGTCAGATCTAGAGTTCAGAATGACAATTGTCAAGGTTTTAGCCGGGCGCGAAAAAGGCATGGAAGATATTAGAGAAACCCTCTCGAGAGATATAAAAGCCCTTTCTGGAGAAATAAAAGAACTAAAATCTAACCAAGTTGAAATCAAAAAAGCTATTAATGAGGTGCAATCAAAAATGGAGGCTCTCACTGCTAGGATAAATGAGGCAGAAGAAAGAATTAGTGATATAGAAGACCAAATGACAGAGAATAAATAAGCTGAGCAAAAGAGGGACAAACACCTACTGGACCACGAGGGGAGAATTCGAGAGATAAGTGACACCATAAGACGAAACAACATTAGAATAATTGGGATTCCAGAAGAAGAAGAAAGAGAGAGGGGAGCAGAAGGTATACTGGAGAGAATTATTGGGGAGAATTTCCCCAATATGGCAAAGGGAACGAGCATCAAAATTCAGGAGGTTCAGAGAAAGCCCCTCAAAATCAATAAGAATAGGCCCACACCCCATCACCTAATAGTAAAATTTACAAGACTCAGTGACAAGAGAAAATCCTGAAAGCAGCCCGGGAAAAGAAGTCTGTAACATACAATGGTAAAAATATTAGATTGGCAGCAGACTTATCCACAGAGACCTGGCAGGCCAGAAAGAGCTGGCATGATATTTTCAGAGCACTAAACGAGAAAAACATGCAGCCCAGAATACTATATCCAGCTAGGCTATCATTGAAAATAGAAGGAGAGATTAAAAGCTTCCAGGACAAACAACAACTGAAAGAATTTGCAAACACCAAACCAGCTCTACAGGAAATCTTGAAAGGGGTCCTCTAAGCAAAGAGAGAGCCTACAAGTGGTAGATCAGAAAGGAACAGAGACCATATACAGTAACAGTCACCTTACAGGCAAAACAATGGCACTAAATTCATATCTCTCAATAGTTACCCTGAATGTTAATGGGCTAAATGCCCCTGTCAAAAGACACAGGGTATCAGAATGGATAAAAAAACAAAACACATCTATATGTTGCCTCCAAGAAACTCATTTTAAGCCCGAAGACACCTCCAAATTTAAAGTGAGGGGGTGGAAAAAAATTTACCATGCTAATGGACATCAGAAGAAAGCAGGAGTGGCAATCCTTATATCAGATCAATTAGATTTTAAGCCAAAGACTATAAAAAGAGAAGAGGAAGGACACTATATCATACTCAAAGGGTCTGTCCAACAAGAAGATTTAACAATTTTAAATATCTATGCCCCAAATGTGGGAGCAGCCAACTATATAAACCAATTAATAACAAAATCAAAGAAACACATCAACAACAATACAATAATAGTAGGGGACTTTAACACTCCCCTCACTGAAATGGACAGATCATCCAAGCAAAAGATCAGCAAGGAAATAAAGGCCTTAAACGACACACTGGACCAGATGGACATCACAGATATATTCAGAACATTTCATCCCAAAGCAATAGAATACACATTCTTCTCTAGTGCACATGGAACATTCTCCAGAATAGATCACATCCTCGGTCCTAAATCAGGACTCAACCGGTATCAAAAGATTGGGATCATTCCCTGCATATTTTCAGACCACAATGCTCTAAAGCTAGAACTCAACCACAAAAGGAAGTTTGAAAAGAACCAAAATACATGGAGACTAAACTGCATCCTTCTAAAGAATGAATGGGTCAACTGGGAAATTAAAGAAGAATTGAAAAAAATCATGGAAACAAATGATAATGAAAATACAACGGTTCAAAATCTGTGGGACACAACAAAGGCAGTCCTGAGAGGAAAATATATAGCGGTGCAAGCCTTTCTCAAGAAACAAGAAAGGTCTCAGGTACACAACCTACCCTACACCTAAAGGAGCTGGAGAAAGAACAAGAAAGAAACCCTAAGCCTAGCAGGAGAAGAGAAATCATAAAGATCAGAGCAGAAATCAATGAAATAGAAACCAAAAAAACAATAGAACAAATCAACGAAAGTAGGAGCTGGTTCTTTGAAAGAATTAATAAAATTGATAAACCCCTGGTCCGACTTATCAAAAAGAAAAGAGAAAGGACCCAAATAAATAAAATCATGAATGAAAGAGGAGAGATCACAACTAACACCAAAGAAATACAAACTATTATAAGAACATACTATGAGCAACTCTACGGCAATAAATTTGACAATCTGGAAGAAATGGATGCATTCCTAGAAACATATAAACTACCACAACTGAACCAGGAAGAAATAGAAAGCCTGAACAGACCCATAACCAGTAAGGAGATTGAAACAGTCATTAAAAATCTCCAAACAAACAAAAGCCCAGGGCCAGACGGCTTCCCGCGAGAATTCTACCAAACATTTAAAGAAGAACTAATTCCTATTCTCCTAAAACTGTTCCAAAAAATAGAAATGGAAGGAAATCTTCCAAACTCTTTTTATGAGGCCAGCATCACCTTGATCCCAAAACCAGACAAGGATCCCACCAAAAAAGAGAGCTATAGACCAATATCCTTGATGAACACAGATGCGAAAATACTCAACAAAATACTAGCCAATAGGATTCAACAGTACAGTAAAAAGATTATTCACCACGACCAAGTGGGATTTATTCCAGGGCTGCAAGGTTGGTTCAACATCCGCAAATCAATCAATGTGATACAACACATCAATAAAAGTAAGAACAAGAACCATATGATACTCTCAATAGATGCTGAAAAAGCATTTGACAAAGTACAGCATACCTTCCTGATCAAAACTCTTCAAAGTGTAGGGATAGAGGGCACATACCTCAATATCATCAAAGCCATCTATGAAAAACCCACTGCAAATATCATTCTCAATGGAGAAAAACTGAAAGCTTTTCCACTAAGGTCAGGAACACGGCAGGAATGTCCATTATCACCACTGCTATTCAACATAGTACTAGAGGTCCTAGCCTCAGCAATCAGACAACAAAAGGAAATTAAAGGCATCCAAATCTGCAAAGAAGAAGTCAAATTATCACTCTTCGCAGATGATATGATACTATATGTGGAAAACCCAAAAGACTCCACTCCAAAACTGCTAGAACTTATACAGGAATTCAGTAAAGTGTCAGGATATAAAATCAATGCACAGAAATCAGTTGCATTTCTCTACACCAACAGCAAGACAGAAGAAAGGGAAATTAAGGAGTCAATCCCATTTACAATTGCACCCAAAACCATAAGATACCTAGGAATAAACCTAACCAAAGAGACACAGAATCTATACTCAGAAAACTATAAAGTACTCATGAAAAAAATTGAGGAAGACACAAAGAAATGGAAAAATGTTCCATGCTCCTGGATTGGAAGAATAAATATTGTGAAAATGTCTATGCTACCTAAAGCAATCTACACATTTAATGCAATTCCTATCAAAGTACCATCCGTCTTTTTCAAAGAAATGGAACAAATAATTCTAAAATTTATATGGAACCAGAAAAGACCTCGAATAGCTAAAGGGATATTGAAAAAGAAAGCCAACGTTGGTGGCATCACAATTCCGGACTTCAAGCTCTATTACAAAGCTTGATGTCATCATCAAGACAGCATTGTACTGGCACAAAAACAGACACATAGATCAATGGGACAGAAATGACAGCCCAGCAATAGACCTCAACTCTACAGTCAACTAATCTTCGACAAAGCAGGAAAGAATGTCCAATGGAAAAAAGACAGCCTCTTCAATAAATGGTGCTGGGAAAATTGGACAGCCACATGCAGAAAAATGAAATTGGACCATTTCCTTATGCCGCACACGAAAATAGGCTCAAAATGGATGAAGGACCTCAATGTGCAAAAGGAATCCATCAAAATTCTTGAGGAGAACACAGGCAGCAACCTCTTCGACCTCAGCTGCAGCAACATCTTCCTAGGAACAACGCAAAAGGCAAGGAAAGCAAGGGCAAAAATGAACTATTGGGATTTCATCAAGATCAAAAGCTTTTGCACAGCAAAGGAAACAGTTAACAAAATCAAAAGACAACTGACAGAATGGGATAAGATATTTGCAAATGACATATCAGATAAAGGACTTGTGTCCAGAATGTATAAAGAACTTAGGAAACTCAACACCCAAAGAACAAATAATCCAATCAAGAAATGGGCAGAGGACATGAACAGACATTTCTGCAAAGAAGACATCCAGATGGCCAACAGACACATGAAAAAGTGCTCCATATCACTCGGCATCAGGGAAATACAAATCAAAACCACAATGCGATATCACCTCACACCAGTCAGAATGGCTAAAATCAACAAGTCAGGAAATGACAGATGCTGGCGAGGATGCGGAGAAAGGGGAACCCTCCTACACTGTTGGTGGGAATGCAAGCTGGTGCAACCACTCTGGAAAACAGCATGGAGGTGCCTCAAAATGTTGAAAATAGAACTGCCCTATGACCCAGCAATTGCACTATTGGGTATTTACCCTAAAGATACAAACGTAGTGATCCAAAGGGGCACATGTACTCGAATGTTTATAGCAGCAATGTCCACAATAGCCAAACTATGGAAAGAACCTAGATGTCCATCAACAGATGAATGGATCAAGAAGATGTGGTATATATACACAATGGAATACTATGCAGCCATCAAAAGAAATGAAATCTTGCCATTTGCAACAACATGGATGGAACTAGAGCGTATCATGCTTAGCGAAATAAGTCAGGCGGAGAAAGACAACTATCATATGATCTCCCTGATATGAGGAAGTGGTGTTGCAACATGGGGGCTTAAGTGGGTACAAGAAGAATAAATGAAAGAAGATGGGATTGGGAGGGAGACAAACCATAAGTGACTCTTAATATCACAAAACAAACTGAGTGTTGCTGGGGGGAGGGGGTTTGGGAGAAGGGGGTGGTATTATGGACATTGGGGAGGGTATGTGCTTTGGTGAGTGCTGTGAAGTGTGTAAACCTGGTGATTCACAGTCCTGTACCCCTGGGGATAAAAATATATGTTTATAAAAAATAAAAATTATATTAAAAAATATTAGATGCAATTAGATGCATCTAATTTAAAATATTAGATGCAATTAGAGCCTGAAAGTGGAGGACAACTGAGACACTGCAGTGTACCAGGCATGCCTCATAGGATCAACATAGAGATGCTTTCATCCAGGATCAGTTGCAAAGAGGAATGGGGAAGAAAAGTCTGTATTGACATTAAATGTTGAAGGAAATATATTACTTGATAGGTGAAGGGAAGGTGGAAGTAATGGGAAATAGCTTTCCCCAGAAAATTTGACACTGAAAGCATAGACCAAAAGCACCTGTAATGAAGAGATCTTTGTGGGGATTTATGGTGTTGCATTATATACTCAACCAAAGTAAAAGCTGAGCTTCCATCCTGAATTCTCCACAGATGCATCTAAAGCCATTCCTCCCAAACTCGCAGCCCAGAAGCAGGCATTACTTATTCTGGAGCAAAGACTTAGTGGAGAAGATGGGAGAGGGGAAGAGAGTGCATAGCCCCCTGCAGCCCCTGCCCTCAACTGCCTTGGGTCCATGACCCACACAGCCACTTCTGACAGGTGGAATGAATGGTCACAAAACCTCCCTCTGTGACCCTCCTCCATGCCCCTGACATCCCCCTGCACTGGGGAAAGTATAATTCTCCCCCAAATATCATCAATTTTAGACAGACAGTATGGCCAATCTTCAACTCTAAACAAATCTAAGAGACAGAAGACAAAGCAATAATCAAATAAGAACCCACTAAGTACAAAATGTGGAATTAAAAGTTAAAAAAAGACATCTCTTACTCCTATAAAGCTAACAGCCTAGTTGGGACAATGAGGGATCAATGAAACACCAAACCACACAATACAAGATCAATGTCATCACATAACTCCACCTCCTGCGCTTGGCATCAGAGTTCTCCATTCACCAGGTCCAAAACTGGCATCATTCTGGCACTATTCTCTCCCTCACTAGCCCCTAGCCTTCAAGGTCAGATAAGGAAATAAGGCACACATTCACACACATGTACACATGCCCTGGGTTCCCTGGGAATCTTTAATACTTCTCATTCCAGGGCCAATACTCTTGTTCATGGACTTTCCCAGCAATCTCCAAAAGCCTTGCAGGTTAATACCAGGCCAAAGAAATAGTCTTTGTCCAAAAAAAAAAAAAAAAAAAAGATTTTGTGTGTCAGAAACATGCTGCAAATGGCATGATCCACATGGAGGACGGGAGCATGAATCTCCACAGTGATGTTTGACCAGGTATTGCAGGTGCACAGACTTCCTGTGCCCCCAGCACCTGTGAGCGCCCAGAGGGGGCATGCTGGCTGGTCTACTGCAAAGCCCCTGGACTGGTCTTTCAACCCACAGGCTCCTCTCCAGTGACATATCAAACATGCTGCTTCTGGCTTTATTTTTCTAAGGAATTACTAGCAACTGCTACACCACAGACATGTTCACAATGGAGGTACAGATTCATCCCTGGTGTCAATCTTAGCTCCAAACTATGCAGCTGACTCTGTTCCACAAGAGACCTTCCAGAAGCAAAAATGGAGTCTGGATCCATTTGACACCACACGATCCGGTCACTACCTTGGGCCTGGTGGCGTTTTCATCCAGATAAGCTGAACTCAAGTTGACATGATGAGGGCCCCACAGAAGGTTGGGCACAGGAATTAGAGGGACATGTGAAGTGAGGTCAGGTGACACAGCAGGGAGGAAGGGAAGGGGGGCAGGTGTGGAGCTTGGCACCTGTCACCTGTGTTGACCCTACACAGCATAGGCACCACCATCCCCCAGCTAACCCCCCTTAGATGTGGCAGCTCTAGACTGAACCCCTTTCCTGGTCTGGGAGTCTGGATGGTGCACAGAACCACTGAAAATAACCGGGATGGTAAATAACAGACTCAGTGATTTGCTCCTGGGGCAGAGGCACATGCTCCACCTGGGCCTTTTGCAGAACCAGGAAACCCTCCCCCAGGGCCCAGGTGTTCTACAGCAATTACACCACCTGGGGCAGTGGGGGCCCTTCCGAGGGTATCCATTTCATGTGGCCAAGCTGTGTTAGGGAAGAAAGAGCTTGAGAGCCATGGATTTAGGTAAACACAAATGCCAGCTTATGGGACAAGTGATTCTAAAAAAACTATAGTGGCACCCGTGCCCAGCTCCACTTGCTTAGTCCTCAAAGGCCCTCTGTGCCAGACCCTGTGATCCCTCCACTCCTGCTCTCACATTCTCCCACTCCTACTCACATGCTGCACTACCTGCCACCTACCGACATAGCCACTTGCTCAGTACAAGATTCCACTGAGGCAGCCCTCCCACCCATCACCACCATGGACTCTGCAAGCAAGCTTTGTGGCTCTTCTCCTGGGACCTTAAGCAGGAGAATGTCAGGGTCCAGAGAAATCACAATCAGTCATGGTAAAATTCTACCTGCAACTTTCCTGAAGGCAGACAATTTGTGTACAAAAATGGCAGACATACGTAATCTTAACAAGTTCCTCCTAGCTGTAGCCATAGGTGAGACACTGGTGCTCAATCTTAGAGAAATGCTTTGTGCACACCTCTGCCTCCTCCAACTTGGGTTGAGGGAGCAGGAAGGTAGGAATCCCACATGAATCCATTCCTCTTTGAAGGGTACCTTCCTGCCCAGCAGTTACTCCAAAGCTCAATGCTACCAGCCTGCCTATTCTAGGAGAGAAGGTAACTGCTGAGAGGAACCGGAAAACATCAGGCTAGGCATGTCACAGGTAGCTGTGGTTAAATGGCATATGTCCAACCAACACCCGGAGTCTTCTGTGAGCACCTGCCCAAGTGCCCACGAGCATGACACCAACACCACATGCTTTAAGAAACCACAGCTGCTAATTATGTCCTCTGTGTCCTATGTCCAGAGTATTCCAACTGAAAATATATTCCTAAATCATCAATTCAAGGTTTCACTGCACCCCATATCCTCAGGCCTTTGTGGGGTGCCTTCCCTGGTGCATGAGGTCAAGAGTGCTGGAGCAAATCCTGCTTCTCTAACACTGCAGTCCCCAGCCCCACAGGCTCAGAAAGGGTGAATCAGTGAAGACAATCAAAATTTGAAATGCTGATGGTCAGGTGCACTGTCCATACTTGAAGTCGTTGCGAAACTGCGACCGCCACAATGGATAGCACAGACGTTAAACATCAGCATCATTTTTCGGATGAAGAAAACAAGGTCTGGAGGTGACATTCTGTGTCAACTACACCCAAATTTAAAAATAAAAAATCACTTAAGTGTTATTTTGTCCTCACTGCTTCTCAGTTTTTCTGGGCAGATGCCCCTCTGCTCCTGTGTAGTCATTCTGGCTGATGTCATTAGGAGCCAGATGTGGACTCAGCAAGCCGTGTTTGCCTGGAGGTCCTTAGAGCCTTGTTTCCTGTTGTTCATACAGCAAGTTCATGTTGTGCCCTTTCCATCTCAGGAATATACCACGCAACACAAACGTGCTCCACAAGGCATGTGAGCCTGAGGTAGATGTGTTCTGCAGCATGTTGAGAGCACAGATTTATACAGAGTCACTCCAGCAACACTTCCTGGATAATTTAACTCTTTGCAAGGAGCTGCAGGCTTGTTCCTACAAGAAGCTGTGTCTTGTGACTTTCATGAATGAGTCAGACAGCCCTTCCATTTCACAGGGCCAGGACTGAGGATTCCCCTGGGTTAACAGGCTTCTCCCCACACACCCCCAGCACTCTCCTGGGCCATGTGAGAGGTAATTAAGAGGTGATACAATGGGCTCAGCTGCGTGCAGCATAAGGAGCACAGCATTGCCAGCCTTGAGTTTCCTGTCTGCAGCGCCCACCTGGAGTGGCTGGCCCGGGTAGGCGAGTGTTGGACTCACAGCACACCTGTTGGCTCACAGCTCCCTGGAGACCATGTCCAGTGTGGCTATGAGAGTGCAACAAGTTGGCACATGTTCCCACATGTGGACGAGGAAGAGATCACATGTTGGCAACATTCCTCTCTCATGGTGCAGGCTGTCCACACACACAGAGACACAGGGTCTGTGACCAAGCACAGGGCCCCAGAGCCCCAGACATCAGCATTTGGACTGTACTCTGGGGCAAGCCATGCACCCCCAGCATCCTTATCTATGGCATGTCCAGGACATGGGGGCCCGAGGAAGCTTTCTGCAGCACACACCAGCAAACCAGTACCATCTCCTCCAGTCGAGGGGCACACACTCTGCACCAGAACTACAGGGGGCTAGGAAAGCATCAGAACTAGCAGGGCACTGGGAAAGCACAGAGTGCCCAGACAGCTGGCTGGTCACTGCTCAAGGGCTCAAAAGTCCAGTGGACATGCACACCCACAGATGACAGTCCCCTGCTGAGGGCCTGGCACATGCTGAGTGTCCATGTCATGTGAAGTGTTCACAACACAGCACAGAGAAGGGACAGGGACCCTCTGGGAGGTGATGGGTGCATCTGTGACCTTGATTACAGGGATGGAGTATGTATCCATCCAAATTCCTCACACTGTACGGATCAAACAGTGCAAGGACTCGTATGTTCAGGTGGGAAAAGAGTTCCACTCCAAATGTTCAATAAAGTTCTCTTGTACCTTTAAACACAGAGGCACATGGACAAACACAGACAACACAAGGAAACACACACTACATTTCTACAAAGCCCCCCGTGATACTGATGCTTGTTGACCAGAAGGAAATGTCCTTGGCGAACCACCCGTACACAGGGGACCCCACATGTCCACAGCAACATACTTAATTCATCCATCCTTCCACGCACACGGTCCAACGTGATCACAAGTTGGCAGAATGGTTACAGGAGAAATTCGCAAAGAAGTGCAAAATGTGTGAGTGCCCATGAAAAAACCTCAACCTCCCTTTGATGGGTAAGAAGCAGAAAGAGGGCCTTCTAAGCAGAGCCAGAAATCAAGGATCTGACCATCCCCTGACAGAGCTCTTAACGAGGACACTCATGGTTCGGGGCTCCAAAGCACAACATGTGTCCAGAGCAGGTGTGGGGTAGACAAGCATAGGCCCACTCCCCACACCCAGAAACATGAGCCACAGGGGACCAGTGAACAAGGTTCTGGGCAGGCATCCTGGGGCTGGAAACAGGGAGGTTGGTTACAAACCTTGTACACTCAACCAAGCTGCTTCCAAGCTCAGCTCCACCTTCTTCTGGGAGAATAGCAGGCAGTCAGCTGCCCCAGCCCTCACACTCCCTCAGCAGGAGACCAGGATATTCTCCTCCCGAGACTGAAACAGGCATTTTCCTCCTTGACGTAGGCATTCCAATTAAAACTGGCTTGCTACTAGATCTGTGGAAAATTCCACCAGCCAATAAGCCCCATTTACTCACCAAAAACAAACTCCACATAAATGTTTAATGTCTCACACTTAATGAAGACTCACTGCTGAGCATTATCATGCATCTGAAGAGGTCCCCCAATTTTAGGGTGACTGACAAAATTAGAGGAAACAGAAACAGTAACAGAAACAAGAAAAAAAAATTTAAGATTTTTTTTTATTTATTTGAGTGAGAGCAGGAGACACCTCAAATGAGGGTTGGGGCAGAGGGAGAAGAGGCTCCCTGCTGAACAGAGAGCCCCACATGGGACTCGATCCCAGGACCCCAAGATCAGGACCTGAGCTTAAGGCAGATAGTTCATAAAGCCATCCAGTATACCCCAAGACCCATCTGAACTTAGTCTTTACCTCATGTGCCCAGGAAACCTGGATAAAGGCCAAAACTGGGCTAGGAGTAAGAAGCAAAATCTGGTCCAATCTAGAGTCACTTTCTGATAAAACGTTATGAAGGGTGGTAAAATAAGGAGCTAGGTTAAATGGTTCTACTTAAGCAACAAGAATGAAGACAGCAGATTTTAGTGAAGGAACAGAGGGGCAGAACAGGGGAACAGAAAAAACCCTCATAGATACATTCAATGTCTGGGCCAAGAAGCAGCAGCAGCTCAGTGGGGCTGAGACAGGGGTCTTCCCACCAAGGGTATAGGAGCAACTGGATGTCTACAGAGAAAATAACGAATCTTGACACACAGCTTACAGCCTCACAAAGCCACAAGCCTCACAAGCCACAGACCAGAGGAAATAAATCACAGATTAAGTGGAAAAGGCAACATTCTAGATCCCTCAGCAGATAATAGCTAAGAAAATCCTAGAAGCCCTTTGTCATGGGGATGGCATTTTATACACAACACCAAAGGCTCTGTCATGGAAGAAAAAGTTGGTAAGCAGCATTTCATGAAATTTAAACACTTCTGCTTTGTGAGACACATGTTCCAGAGAAGACAAGCCACAGACCAGAGGAAATATTTGCAAAAGACTCATCTCTTAAACCACTACTATCCTTCAAATATGCAAAGAACACTTAAAACCCAACAGGAAAATGCACAAGTCAATCCAAACATGGCCCAAAGACCCTGACACACATCTCACCAAACGTCTCACCAAAGGACTTACTCAAAAGTTAAAGTAAGATAGCCCTGTGCACCTGCAGAAATGGCTGCCATGCAAAGCACTGATCACAGCACGTACTGGTGAGGATGTAATGCCAAAGAAACCCCCTCACTGCTTGTGGGAAGCATACCTATGCTGCCACCTTAGGAGAGGATTTGACTGCTTCCTATAAAACTGACCACACCCTTCATTTAAAAATCAGAAATCCTGCTCTTTGCTATTTCCCAAAGCAGCTGAAAAACCTATGTCCACACAAAACCTGCATGTGGATATTTACAGCAGGTTTATCATAACTCCAAAACCTGGAAGCAGGCAAGATGTCCTCCAGCAGGTAAATGGATAAAATGGTCCTTCCGGACAATACAATATTATTCAACACAAAAAAAGAAATGAGCTACCCAACCATGAAGACATGGAGGAATCTTCAGTGTGCTTCACCCAGTGGAAGAAGCCAGTCTGAGGGCTACTTACTCTGTGATTCCAACTCTGTGACCTTCTGGAAAAGGCAGAACTACAGACAAAGTAAGAGATGAGTGGCTTCCAGGGGATGAGGATGGAGAGGGAGACTTGGGAGGGTTGAGGATGGAGAGGGGGCATTGAGGGTGGAGACAGAGCGTAGACAATGGAGAGGGAAGGTTGAGGACAGAGAGGGAGGGTTAAGGACGGAGAGAGGGGGTTGAAGATGGAAAGGAGTGTCGAGGATATAGAAAGAGGGTTGGGAATGGAGAGGGAGGTTTTATTATGTAGGTTGAGGACAGAGAGGGAAGGTTGAGGATTGAGAGGGATATTGAGGATTGAGAGGGAGGGCTGAAGATGGAGAGGGAGGGCTGAGGATGGTGGTGGAAGAGGAGCAGGTGGAGCACAGAGGGTTAAGGGCAGTAAGACTACCTTGTGTGACACTGTCATGGTAGGTAGGAGTCTCCACACATTTGTGAAAACCCACAAAGTGTGCAACACTAGCAGTGACCCTGATGTGCACTGTGGACTCTGGGTGATGATGACATGTCCACAGGGGTTCATCAATGGTGAAAATGCCCCAACCAGATGGATGTTGATGGAGGGGGGAGAGGAGGTGTTGGGAATGGGTGGGGGCAGACATTAATTGCCCCCAGAGAACTGTGCCTTTTGTACAATTTGTTATTAATGTGAAACTTCTCTGAAAAAAAAGTTCTCTAAGAAATAATTTTTCCTTCACATGAAATGTATTTCCTTCAAATGAAATGTTTGAAATGAAATGAAGTATTTCCTTCAAATAAAATGCATTTCTTGGAGGACAAGAAAGGTTTCAGCATAGAATGAACAGAGGTCCCACTGCGGATGCCATTACCCATTAGCTCATGGCTCTGACCCAGTGTCTGCCCCCAGGGTCTCCCCTGGATCCTTCCTCCTTGGCCCTGACAGACTGTGTTGGGCCCTGCAGGCAGGAAGTCTATGATTTTCACAGACTTGGGACAACTTCACTGCCCAAATCTCCTGCATGGTTGATGTGCTTCCCTTGGGTTGAGGAGCTATCTATGAATTGCTCTGCAAAATACACAGAAACTCTTAGACACGTACCACCTGAAACACTGATCATTCTACATCCTGTTGTGGAATGGAAAGAGAGATGTCAACACAAACATTAAAAATCAACTCACCAGACAGAATTAAAAGCTCCCTTTCACTGCTGTGGTAGGAAAACAACAACAGTACCACACCAAAGTCCCTCTCAAACCACAAAAACATCACTTCCACAGCAACAGAAACAGAACCCAGGACATATGTGCACAGCAAGGTCAATGGTCCCCTCATCCCAGGCATGTGGCCAAGGGTACATAAACTCCCAGGGGGACAGGAAGCCCCTCAAGCTCCACCATGCCCTTGGTCCTGGGAGCTCTTCCCGACACACCCCTGCAGGAAGCTGGCATAGAGACGCTGTGCATCATGGCTGTGATGTGAATAAGAAAATGGATCCATGAACCCTGTTACACCACTAAACATGATCACATGATCTGAACGTCAAAATTAAAAGCCATTGACAATATGGTGGCACAACCATCTCACAGAGGTCAAACAAGGTTTTGCCTGTGATTTTAGGGTAGAAGGTGAAAACCCCAAAGTCACTTCTCTGTAGAGAACTCTGGCTGAAATCACATGGAGGTGCAGGTGCCACACAATCAAATCACCAACAGGTCAAGTTCCTCAGGCTGTCTTCAGTAATACTGTGTCTGATGTTAAAGCAGTCACACCTGATGCCCTGCCAGAGGCCATGACCCCAAGCAAAACATCACACCCAACTCCAGTGCCATCAGAAAGCACCGGGAGCTGCTGAGCTTCCCAGACCACCCACTCTGGAAGTCTGGGTGTCACTCAGTCCTCAAACCAAGGAGCAACTTTCAAAGCAGAGACCCATATATTGTGTGAGCTGTGGAGTATTTCCATACATTATGACCCCCTTCTAAGTGCATAATGGAGGCCACATTCTAGACTGAAAAAGATCTGTTCTTTGCAACAAGGGCAGGGGATGCAGGTAGTCCCCTCTGCATGTTCACATGGCACATCTCTAGGTGTCATCCATGTGTGAAAGCACAAGTAATCAGCAGACTTACAAAATGGCACTGTGATCAGAAACACTGCCTTTCCTCCCCGACACCCTCAAACACTTTCTCCAGAGTGATCACAGCTGCCACAGATGGCTCACGTGGCCCAGCTGTGTGCTCCCTCTGGCTGGAAATGACAGCCCTGAGTGAATGTTAACTGTCCATCTGTGAGCCTGGCTGTCCAGCTGTATGCTTGACCAGCCTCAGGGTGCCCAGATAGAACTCGGTTTCTGCCTGTTGTCTGAGGTATTTCCCGGAGAGACAAGCACTGGATCCTGTGTTTGCCCCCCATGGTGTACTATCCTGTCATGTCCCCTGAGTGCCTTAGTACAACAGAAGGTAGAAGAAGGAGTGACTGTCCCCCTTTTCCTGCCTCACTGCAGCATCTGGGCCACCTTAGCACATCCACTGCCCTTGGACGGGAGATGGACAAGTAGCTACCTGGTCCTAGGATGCCCCCTGGCCTGCAGGCACATCCACTGCCCTTGGACGGGAGATGGACAAGTAGCTACCTGGTCCTAGGATGCCCCCTAGCCTGCAGGCACTGTCTTCTTGGCCTATGAACGTGCATGGGCTGCCTTCTCATGCTAGAGCTTGTCTCAGACAGAGACAGAGTGAGGCAGACGGCTGTGACATGTGGATGCATAGATGAATTCCGCTCTGGAGAACACTGACTGATGCCATAGACTTCTCCAGTTCCCTGCTAACAAGCTCACACCCCACTGTGTCTGGATGCCTGGAGTGGAGGTCCTCAGCTGCCCTGTCCAGCTTCCTTGGATCCCACAGCCCTTTAACACACAAGGTCATGTGTGGGCATGCAACAGCCCCATCATGCACAGCAGGGAAGGGGAGGTGCTGCATTTGAGGGGTAACATCCAGAGAACACAGAGCCTCTTTCCCGCTGCCCCCCAAGCAGGGCCCTGTGGGACCATCCCCTGGGTGAACTCTGAAGAAGGCTCATGTCATACACAAGGCTCAGGAACAGGAGTAAGGCCAAGGCGGAAGGATGCACAGTTAGAACAGCACTCACCAATGTCATGCTTTTCTGTCCCATGTTCAGAACCACCCTCACTGCATTCCTGGGATGTGTGCCATCAGTGCCCCCCAGTTTAAAGAGCTCCTGAGGCATGGCGATGTCTCATGACCACTGGGTGGCTCAGAGCCCAGGAGGGCACAGGACCTCCCACCTCAGAAACCACACTCCTTCCACCATGGGCAGGGCTGAACTTGCCTCATGGGGTCTGGTCCAATGACGCTCACAAACACGGTTTCAGAATCCTGAACAGAAGCATCCAAGTGCCCAACCCCCAGATGCCAGGGGGTGATAATCAAGGGGATGAAACTTGCTCGCAAGTGTCCATGTCTGGAGCACCTGCCACGGGGGAGGACAGAGCAAGCACGCCCTCACCGCCCTCTCAGGCTTCTCCACAAGGAGCACAGTACTCCCACTAGCATTTCCTTGATGCAAAGTCCAGTCCCAAGGCCACACCCGTGGCAAGAAGGACACCCCTCCGTGCAGGCTGGGTAGGAGGCAAGAATCACTTCCCTACTGCGACCACACTGTTACCACCTGCGCTGTCCTGGAGACGGCAGAGTTGAGCAGGAAGTTAGCACTCTGCTGGACATTGTGGAACACTCCACAGACTTCGTAAGTGCCAAGGGGAGCTCCAATGTTCCAGGATGAGCACAGGAGCTTTGGAGAGGGATGCTGCAGACCTGGTCTTGCTTAGATCCCTGGGAGGAGACCCAGGATCATGCACAAGCATCCCAGAGCTGGAACACTAGCCATGCAGCTGGCTGTATATACACACCATCCCAGAAAACAGATGGAGCATGATCACACAGACAGACACACAGACAAAAGGGCAAGTGGACTCAGTCATGGTTGAATCCCACTAGGAGGACTCTTGCCACAGCTTCTTAATTAATGTTAATTAAATTTATTTGTAGTGTAAGAAAATTTGAGTGCACAGAGCATATGTAATGGAGATAAGCCACATGTGCATGCTCATTTAATTGATCACATTGGCACAGTTAAAACACATGGAACAATTCCTCTTCAGGGTTATTCTTGACAATTTTTCTTCCTTTGTACTGAACATGGGCATGTTTTATTAGTTGGGGTTCTCTAGAGAAACACAACCCACTGGATAGTAGGAAATCAACACACACACACACATATGTATGTATGTGTGTACACGTACAGGGGCTTCTCAGCCCCTTACCCACGTGAATTCCTCATCACAAATGCAACTCTTGGCAGCCGTGAGCATGACCATACAAGAGTCTGCATCCCTGCTTTCAGGACTCGGGGTCACACTGATAAGGGAACTCTGGATCATATGGCAGTCCTGTTAGATTCTGAGGGCCCTCCCCACAGCTGCAGCCTATGTATTCCCTCCCATGGGGTGCGAGGGGTACCCTCCTCCACGGCCTCACCCACACCTGCCTCTTGTGGGGGGTTGACAGCAGCCATGGTGGTGGCACGGAGTCACCGGAGATGAACTCATGTACTTCCCCCTGCCAGCGTGGTCCCACGCACACACACACACACACACACACACACACACACACACTCAGGCACTTCCCCCTTCCAACGTGCCAGCACCAGCCCAGAACTTCAGGACACTCCTTCCCTATCCCCCCTCCCCACTGCTACCCTGTGGCCCGGGCCCTCTGGGGTGGTCCATGGCCTTTCCACCTCCCAGCTGATCATTTTGCATCCCTGTGTGGTGTGACTCTTGTCTTTCATACACCCCTGTTTACTCTGTATGTGAGAGACACCCTTCCCACTGCCACTCTTCTTGTACTCCCAGGTCTGCCATCTGCCGCCAGTCTCCCCAGACCCACGCCTGTCTGGGGAGGAAGATGGGCGCAGAGAGGTCCCCTGAGACCAGGGCTTTCACCCTCCTTCATGGTCCCAGCAGACACCTGCATTTGGTGTAAACTGCTGCCAGCCAGCTGCCTGCAGCCTGACCACCCGGGATGACAGTATCCAGGGAGGTTCTTTGGGGTTTCTCAACCTGTGAGCACCTGACCAACAGCTGGGCAGTTTATATTCCCTGCACAGCCCGGCTTTTTTGACACTCACTTTCTCTACCCCACCCGGTGACCTTTCTTTACCTTTCTATGGAAATATTTTCCAAATTAAGCTAGAATGGAACACCCTCCTTGACTCTTTCATACTATAAAGGCCTCACTCACATTTAAGTTTCAAAGGCTGTTCCCTGCCCGCAGTGCCCTACACAGTGCCACATTAATGGAGCTCAGTCCCCGGCAGACTGCACCCTTTCTTACACCAGCATAAAAGGTGCAAATTTGTCCTGAGCATTTGAAGAACAGCTATGGGATGGAGGGAGTGGTGGCAGACATGCCAAGCCTGTCTCCAGAAGAGCACCATGGGGAGGGAGGCAGTAAATTTGCAGCCCCCCAGGTATGATAGCAGGGCAGAAATGGGGGGAAACATGGCCCCAGCAAAGCACGTCCAGGGTCAGGAAGGTTATATGGAGGTCTCCTTGTAGCAGAATGAGCAGTTGGTTTCCAGGGAAGAAGTCTGAGGGACAGTCCAAGCGAAGGTGCTCCATGCTCCAGAGGCCAGGGCGATGATGGGACATATGTGGTGTGAAGTGGGTTGGGCAAGTGTGGGCATGGGGTGCTCCCAGGGAGGGAAGACACAAGGCTACAGGGACATGCAGAGCAGAGGTCCAGGTTTTGGAGTTTACATTCCATCCCACAGTGATGGGGAGGCTCTGGAAACCCAAAGACATGATGACCATGTATGCAACTTAAGAAATGAAACAAAAACAAGAGATAAAGAGACTCTTAACTATAGAGGGGAGGTAGGTATGTGGGTGGGGGATGCAGGTGATGGGGATGAAATGTGCACCTGTCATGATGAGCACCAACCAGGTGATGGACGGAGAGGCTGAAAACACTATATTGCACACCTGAAACTGACATTATACTGTACGCTAACTACACTGCAATTAAAAAAAAAAGTCAAAGAATTTGAGGTGGCTCCCATTTCTAATCTCCCATTAGTATAGAACAGTGTTTTCCAAACTCTATTTGGAGAGTTTCCAGACCAGAGAAGATGAGGGAACACTAAATATTAATTGCATGTCCACCTTGGTGATGATAATTAGCATAATAAGGACTCAAAAATGTCTTGCACAAAGTTCAACTCTGATATGGGATGTGTGTGATGTAGGTACTTTGTTATGGGTTAAACCTTTCCTTAAATGTTTCTATCAGAAACTAAATGTCTCAGGATCATGATTCTAAAATCCCATGCACCAAGTGATGGAAATGGGGTGATCTTTGTGGTGTCCCAGACCAGACCTCCTGGCTCTGGCTCATGCATACCTGACCTGTTGCCCCATAATGACTATGTGGAAGGCAGGCAGGCAGCCTGGAGGTGCCCAGGTGAGGACAGGTGAGGGCAGGTGAAGGCAGGTGAGGGAAGTAAAAATCCCCATTCTAGGTTGTACAACTTTGCTAAATTGTTTTAAAAAGGAATATTCTACTTTAAAAGGATGTGAGATTAAATTTATTATCATGTCACCCTATATGTAATTTTTGCAAGTCATTTAGCTTTATTGCCTTAGTTCTGTGAAATGGAGGTGGACAGATCTTCCTCATTTATGAAGGCGCTCAATGAGCACCCACCACTTGTGCCACAATGCACGATCTTCAGATAAAAGTTGACTGTCTAGTCAGAGAAGGCCTGGCGTGACAGGCCACAAATCACCACTGTGCACGCTGGTCCAAGCAGTTTTTGAAGCAGCATGGCTATGCCTGAAAAGGCACCCATCTGGTTTAGGAGGAGGGATTTCTCAGAGGAACTCACACCTGTGCTGAGCCAATAAGAGGGAGGAGCTGACCCAGATGAGGGGAGGGGACACTTCTCTCAGCAGGGCCCTCGTGCAGAGTTACCTGCATGACTGATCATGTCACCAAGACTATGGAGGGGCCACACATGTGACAGTTGTCATGGACACCATCCTTTCTGAGTCTGGACTCAATGCAGGTCAGCACTGATGGAGTATCCCACAAAACACTGGCAGATAACGCACCTGAAGAGCTTGGACCTAGAAGCAAATCTGATGCATGAGGAGCTTAGAGGGAAGAACATCAGTTGCATAGGAGTTGGCTGGGAGGACATGGTAATATTCCTGTCACAAGGACTGAAAAGAGGGAATAAACCTGATGGAATGAGGTCATAGGGCATATACGGGGAAGAAGCCAAGAACACAGTGAACAGAAAACCCCTGGTAGGAAGGACACTTTCCCTCGGCCTCCCAAAGTAAATGCAAAAGAGGTATAAGGGAAAGCATAGTGGAGACAGAGGTATGGGCAGCATTTCCTCTGACTGGGGTTCTTCATGTGAAATAAGAGAGTGTGTTGCTTTCAGAGAGCAAACAAATGAAGTAAGAAAGGGGAGGCCAAGGAAGAGTGGAGACCCAGAATACCACCACAGGGAGATATGGGGGTGGCAGAATGGAGGGGCATCTGGACAGGGAATAGAGAAGAAAGTGCTGGTAACAATGTGGGTACAAAGTGGAGACAATTTGAGGGGTGGGGTTGAATTTTAACCAGCATTATCTGCATGGATATAGTTTTCTTTGCAGAAATCATCTCTTGCAGGTTCTGAGAAGTTCAGTTATGGAACTATACCACGCTTGGAATTTTGTCATGGATGAAAATGAGAGATTAGGAAGGGGGAGATTGGGGAGGAGGTCATGGTCAAAGTAGCAAAACAAAAGATTTACGAGGACCTGACTCCCCAGGAATGATCCTGAAACACAAGATGGGGAAGACAGAGGGAGTCATCACAGGGGTCCAAGAACTAGGGTCTTCAAACAGGCACAGGTGTTTTCAAGGCAGGAAGAGGGGCTCACAAGACAAACTAACACTGGGGCGGGGGGGGGGCATGCACGGGGTGGGGGAGTCCTGGCAGGGAGAATCACAGAAGCTTACTTACCAGCACTACTGGCCACTTGTATTTCTGTCCTTGAGTGCTCCCCTGGGCCCCTCAGTCACAGCCTGCCATTTTGTGAACACTCCAACAGCAGAAGAGCCACTATGTCAGGGCCAGTGATCATATAACTAGACCCTGCAAATTACTTCTGGGAGGGCAGAGTTCTCCACTAGCAACCAAAAGGGAAATAATTTATGTTCCTCTGCACATGTTCTTGCCCCTCAGTGATTCAACTGGTCAAACCCAAACTGCAGCCATTCTAGATTCCATCTGGGATTCCATATAAAATGTATTCAGATGGCTTCTATGTCCGTTTAAAATATTTAAAGTTGAATAGTTAAACTTTTGAGATTTGTTTTGTTTTTTAACACACAACCTTGCTAAATTTGGGCAGTAAGGACACTGGAAGCCCCTCAGTCTATTTTTTTTTTTTTTTAGCTTTAGTGAGCAATAAAAAGACAAATAAAACTGTATATTATTAAGGTGTACAATGTGATGATTTGATATATACACATACCTGTGAAATGAATACCACAACCCAGTTAATGAACACATCAATCACCTTGCTAACTCCACATTCGTGTGTGTGTGTGTGTGTGTGATTTGAGAACACTGAAGATCTCCTCTCAGTGATGTACCCACTGTAAATATGCTCACAGAACTGGGGGACAACCATGATTTAAAGAAGTAAAGGTGGGTCTGATGACAATGCTAGAAGAGATAGACAACAGGAATAAAGAGAAATTATTTTTTTAAATAGAAATTCTGGTGCTACAAAGTAAAATAATAAAGATAAAAATTTACCCAAAGAGCACAACAACAGCTGTGAAATGGAAGATGAAAAAAACACAAACTTGAAGACAGATCAATAGAGATTATGCAAACTGAAGAAACCACAGTGACAGCCTCAGAAAGGTAAGACACTGTCACCCCTGCAAACACACACACAACACGACAATCAGAAAGAGGTCAGAGGGATGGAAAAGATATTCAAAGAAATAATAACTGAAAACTTCCCAAACTTCTTGAGAAACAACACAGGCTGTTTCTACTCAGTAATGTACTGGGGGTTCTAACCAGGACACGTAGGCAATGAAAGTAGAAGGCTCCTAGACTAGAAAGGGAGAAGATGCAAAACTAGCTTTTATTGCTGATGACATGATTGTAGGAGTGCTGACAATACTGACTCCATCTCTGGCCTGCCTTCATATTCATGTTTGCTTAAAGACCTCTTGGGGGTGATGTGTTCCAGTTCCTCTGGCAATTGCCTCCCCGCTTGTTTGTCTTCCCATGAATCTGTTGGTGGTAACACAGTATTTCCCTGCTGCAGAGGTGGTGCCTCAAGATTCACTTAAAAGCTTGCTATCACAGAGATGAACGCAAGCTCTTTGCAGCTCCATCTGAACCTCTCCTGATGTAATGACAGTGCACTTCTGTGTGTCCTTTCATGCTATAAAATCTGTGGACTGACCTCTAGATTATGTGAGGAATCTCTGCAGCTGCCATGGAGCATCCCCACCCCATCAGCCATCAATAATGACCCGAATGAAACTCTGCGTAAACTGTATGGAGTACCCTCCTTCGTTTCCCACTCTCAAAGTGCCAACCAGTCTGGGGGATACTTTACTCTCTTTCTTCCACCTTCTAACACATGATCCTTTAGGTGGTATATGCAAACAATGAATCTTGGAACACCACATCAAAAACTAATGGCATGAGGGGGATAAGATGGCAGGGAAGTAGGAGGAGGCGCCTTTTCAGCCTGTACCCCAAAGTGAGCTGATCACCAAAGAACTCCGATAACCCATTAAATCAGCCTGAGATCAGAATTATACACGTCTGGATCTCTACAGAGGCAGAAGATGCCAGTGGGCAGAGAGGTGCACAGAAGGCCCAGCCTGGTGCTTTCGGACCTGTGCCCCATTCTCAGAGCCTGAGACCCACGCGCGACACACAGTCTTCCCTGAAATTGGTGCATGCAAGCCGGGTGCTCTTAGACCCGGAGACCAGGCACTCCTAGCCCAGGCCAACAGGAAAATCTCAGTGTGCGATCGCTACTTGGAAACTCTCTGGTAATCTGGACCTGCTGTGACAGCCGCCACTGCTTTGGCTTTGGTTACAAGCAAAAGATCCCGCATCCCCAGGGACCAGGACTTGGAACCTGCTCTGCCAACGGCCAAGGGGGAACTTATTTAGGCTCTGCAGCAGGACTGAGTCTTCTCTCTGAGAGGGAGATCAGGGTGCGGTTTGTTTTCCTCTAATACTACAAAAACCAGCAAAAGCGGTCAAAGTGAGAGGGAAAAAAAATGAACAAACACAAAAACCTCCCAAGAACAAAAGCCTGAAAAAAAACCAGTTTGCTCAGACCCCACCCCCTTGGGGAGGGCGGGAGGACTTAACTCAGGGAACATCATTGACTGAAAACCCACGTAGCAGGCCCCTCCCCCAGAAAACAAACCAAGAAAGAAAAAAGAGAGAGAGAGAAAAAAAGACTACAAGAGAACGACCACTACTTCATAGGAAAACTTTTATTTTTGACTGAATCTCACTATTCTGGTTCATTTTTTTAAATACATAGATAATTTTTTTAACCTATTTACCATCACAGCAAGCTGTACAGTACATCAAATTCCATAATAACCTTCTAACATAAACTTTTTCATACATACACCTATGTTTTTCTTTTGCATTTCTATTTTTGGAATTCCTTTTTTTAAATCTTAGTTTAGTTTAGTCTAGTTTATTCCTTTTTATTTTTATCTTCTAATATTCATATAGAGTTAAAATTCAAAGTAACCCCCTTTCCCCAGTCAATACTACCCCTATAGGTAAACCAAATTTTAATCCCCCTTTATCCTAGGAAAGTTGAGTCCTTTAACAAAGATATCAAGATACATCCAGGAAGAATCAGAACAATCTTCCTCACCAATACTGAGAATTTATAATCACTCTCCCAGCTTTTTCTCCCACCAGTGTTTCTCTGTTTTTGTGTTTGTCCTGATAGCATATAAATCTTACACTTGGGGTTCTTTTTGTTTGTCTACTTCATAAATCTTACCTTGGGGCCCATTTGGGATGAAACTTCTCTTTCATCTTCCCTTTCTTTCCTGTATCTCTCTCTCTCTTTTTTTTCTTTTTCTTTTACTTTTCTTTTGTCTTTCGTTTGGGTGGGGAATCTTGATTGCTCAGAAGTGTTCCAGGGTGCACACTGACTGCACTACGGTTGATACATCTGGCTACATCTGTTCAGTCATCTCCCACCAAAATGACTAGGAGGAGGAAATCCCAACAGAAGAAAAATACAGAGGATGGACCTTCTGCAACAGAGCTAACAGCTATCAACATAAACAATATGTCAGAAAGAGAACTCAGGCTAACAATTAACCAGGAAATAGCTAGGTTGGAGAAAGCCATGGATGACCAAATGGAATTGATTAGGGCCGACTGAAAGCGACCAGACAGGATGTTCACAATGTTAGGGCAGAACTTAAAGCTACCAGGGAGGAGGTTCACAATGCTCTCAATGAGTTCCAATCTAATCTAAACTCTCTAAAAGCTAGGGTAACTGAGACAGAAGATAGAATTAGTGATCTGGAGGACAAACAGATAGAGAGAGGATCAGGAGGAAGCCTGGAAAAAACAGCTTAGAAATCACGAAAACAGAATCAGGGAAATAAATGATGCCATGAAGCATTCCAACGTCAGAATTATTGGAATCCCTTAGGGGCACCTGGGTGGCTCAGTGGATTAAGCCGCTGCCTTTGGCTCAGGTCATGATCTCAGTGTCCTGGGATTGAGCCCCGCATTGGGCTCTTTGCTCAGTGGGAGCCTGCTTCTCTCTCTCTCCCTCTGCCTGACTCTCCGCCGACTTGTGATCTCTCTCTCTGTCAAATAAATAAATAAAATCTAAAAAAAAAAAAAAAAAAGAATTATTGGAATCCCTGAAGGGGAGGAGAAAGAAAGAAGTCTAGAAGATATAGTGGAACAAGTCCTTCATGATAATTTTCCCAATCTCGCGAATGGAACCAGCATTCATGTACTAGAGGCCGAAAGGACTGCACCCAAGATTAAACATTCCAAAATAAAATCACGCCACCTGATAGTCAAATTGAGGAATTATAATTGTACGTATAATCTCTTGAAAGCCGTTAGGGCAAAGAGGCTCCTTACTTACAGAGGGAAGCCCATCAGAATAACGCCAGACCTGTCCAAAGAGACCTGGCAAGCCAGAAGAGGCTGGCAAGATATATTCAGGGCACTAAATGAGAAGAACATGCAGCCAAGAATACTTTATCCAGCAAGACTGACATTCAAAATGGATGGAGAGATAAAGAGTTTCCAAGACCAGCAAGGCTTAAAAGACTATGCAACCACCAAGCCGACACTGCAGGAAATATTAACAGGTTCTATAAAAGACGAAAACGCCTAAGAGTAGCACTAAACAGAAATTTAGAGACAATCTACAGAAAGGTAACTCGATGTCAATAAAAACGTGTCTATCAATAATCACTCTCAATGTGAATGACCTAACTGCACCCATAAAACGGCACAGGGTTGCAGACTGGATAAAACGACAGGACCCATCCATACGTTGTCTACAAGAGACCAATTTTGAACATAAAGATACACCCAGACTAAAAGTGAAGGAATGCAGAAGCATCTTTCTTGCCAATGGACCTCAAAAGTAGGCTGGGGTAGTGATTCTCATATCAGATAAATTAGACTTTAAACTAAAGACTGTAGTTAGAGATACAGAAGGACACTACATAATCCCTAAAGGGACTATCGACCAAGATGATCTAAAAATTGTAAATATCTATGCCCCCAATATGGGAGCAGCCAATTACATAAGAATACTGTTAATCAAGATAAAGAGTTATATTGATATGAATACACTAATCGTAGGAGATCTTAACACGTCTACCTCAGAAATAGATAGACCATCAAAGCAGAAAATCAATAAAGAAACAAGAACATTGAATGACACACTAGACCAGATGGACCTCATAGATATATACAGAACATTCCACCCTAAACAACAGAATACTCATTCTTCTCAAGTGCACACGGAACCTTCTCTGGAATAGACGACATACTTGGTCACAAATCAGGACTCAACCAATACCAAAAGACTGAGATGATTCCCTGCATATTCTCAGATCACAATGCTGTGAAACTGGAGCCCAATCACAAGGAAAAGTTCATAAGGAACTCAGACACCTGGAAGCTAAAGGCCACCTTGCTTAAGAATGCTTGGATCAACCAGGAGATCAAAGAAGAACTGAAACAATTCATGGAAACCAATGACAATGAAGACACTTCGGTCCAAAACCTATGGGATACAGCAAAGGTGGCCTTAAGGGGGAAATACATAGCTATCCAAGCCTCCCTCAAAAAAACTGAAAAATCCAGAACACAGCAGCTGTCTCTACACCTTAAAGAACTGGAGAATCAACAACAAATCAAACCAACTCCACAGAGAGGAAGGGAAATAATCAAGATTAGAGCTGAGATTGATGAGGTAGAAACCAGAGACACATTATAACGTATCAATGAAACTAGAAGCTGGTTTTTTGAAAGAATCTATAAGATAGATAAGCCATTGGAGACACTAATCCAAAAGAAAATAGAGAAAGCCCAAATTCATAAAATTAGGAATGAAAAGGGAGAGATCACAACTAACACCAAGGAAGTAGAAACAATCATCAGAATTTGTTATCAACAGTTATATGCCAATAAGCTTAGAAACCTTGATGAAATGGATGCATTCCTGAAAAACTATAAACTCCCAAAATTGAACCAGGAAGAAATTGACGACCTGGGATGCCTGGTTGGCTCAGTGGGTTAAAACCTTGCCTTTGGCTCAGGTCATGATCTCAGGGTCCTGGGATCGAGCCCCGCATCGGGCTCTCTGCTCAGTGGAGAGCCCCCTTTCTTTCTCTCTCTGCCTGCCTCTCTGCCTACTTGTGATCTCTCTCTCTGTCAAATAAATAAATAAAATCTTAAAAAATTAGATATTGACAACCTGAATAGAACAATAACTAGTAACGAGATTGAAGTGGTGATCAAAATCCTCCCAAAAAACGAGAGCCCAGGACACCTGATGGATTCCCTGAGGAATTCTACCAAACTTTCAAAGAAGAAATAACAGCCTATTCTCCTCAAGTTGGTTCAAAAAATTGAAGCTAAGAAAAACTTCCAGACTCTTTCTATGAAGCCAGCATTACCTTGATCCCCAAACCAGGCAAAGGCCCTACCAAAAAGGAGAATTTCAGACTGATGAATATGGATGCTAAGATTCTCAACAAGATCCTAGCAAACAGGATCCAACAGCACATTAAAAAGATTATTCACCATGACCAGGAGGGATTCATCCCTGGGCTACAAGGATGGTTCAACATTCGCAAATCAATCAATGTGATAGAGCAAATTAATCTGAGAAGAGAGAAGAACCACATTGTCCTCTCAATCGATGCAGAAAAAGCATTTGACAAAATCCAGCATCCGTTCCTGATTAAAATGCTTCAAAGTATGGGGAAAAAGTCTCTTCAATAAATCGTGCTGGGAAAACTGGGCAACTATATGTAGAAGAATGAAACTCGACCATTCTCTTACACTGTACACAAAGATAAACTCAAAATGGATAAAAGACCTCAATGTGAGACAGGAATCCATCAGAATCCTAGAGAAGAACATAGGCAGTAATCTCTTCGATATCAGCCACAGCAACTTCTTTCAAGATATGTCTCCAAAGACAAAGAAAACAAAAGCGAATATGAAGTTTCGGGACTTCATCAAAATCAAAACTTTCTGCACAGAAAAGGAAACAGTCAAAAAAACAAAGAGGCAACCCACGGAATGGGAGAAGATATTTGCAAATGACAGTACAGACAAAAGGTTGATATCCAGGATCTATAAAGAACTCCTCAAATTCAACACACACAAAACAGACAATCATATCAAAAAATGGGCAGAAGATTTGGACAAACACTTCTCCAATGAAGACATACAAATGATTATCAGACATGAAAAAATGTTCATCATCACTAGCCCTCAGGGAGATTCAAATTAAAACCACTTTGAGGTATCACCCGGCACCAGTTACAATGGCCAATATTAGCAAGACAGGAAACAACATGTGTTGGAGGGGATGTGGAGAAAGGGGAACCCTCTTCCATTGTTGGTGGGAATGCAAGTTGGTGCAGCCTCTTTGGAGAACAGTGTGGAGATTCCTCAAGAAATAAAAATAGAGCTTCCCTATGACCCTGCCATTGCACTCCTGGGTATTTACCCCAAAGATACAGATGTAGTGAAAAGAAGGGCCATCTGTACCCCAATGATTATAGCAACAATGGCCACAGTCACCAAACTGTGGAAAGAACCAAGATGCCCTTCAATGGATGTATGCATAAGAAGATGTGGTCCATATACAGTATGGAATATTATGCCTCCATCAGAAAGGACGAATACCCAACTTTTGTAGCAACATGGCGGGACGGGAAGAGATTCAGCTGAGTGAAATAAGTCAAGCAGAGAGAGTCAATTATCATATGGTTTCACTTATTTGTGGAGCATAACAAATAACATGGAGGACATGGGGAGAAAGAGAGGAGAAGGGAGTTGGGGGAAGTTGGAAGGGGAGGTGATCCATGAGAGATTATGGACTCTAAAAAACAATCTGAGAGTTTTGAAGGGGCGGGGGGTGGGAAGTCATGGTACCAGTTGGTGGGTATTATGGAAGGCACAGATTACATGGAGCACTGGGTGTGGTGCAAAAATAATGAATACTGTTATGCTGAAAATTAAAAAAAAAAAAAGACTGATAAAAGTAGATAACAAGAGAAAAAAATAGAGAGACAAGAAAACAAAGAAAGAACCTTGTCAAAAGGAACCCCAAGTATAAGATTTATATACTTCCAGAAGAAACACTAAGACCCAGAAACACTGGTGGAAGAAAAAGATGGGATTGTGTCTATAGATTCTCAGTGTGGGCGAGGAAGGTTGTTTTGATTCTTCCTGGATGTATCTTGATATCTTTGTTAAAAGACTCAAATTTCCTAAGATAAAGGGGGATTAAAAATTGGTTTACCTATAGGGGTAGCATTGATAGGGGTAAGGGTATTACCTTGAAGTTTAACTCTATGTGATATTTAAAAATAAAAATAAAAGAAGAATAAACCAAAGAAAACTAAAATATATTTTAAAAAATTAAAAAAAATAAAAAGCAAACGAAAAACACGGGTATATGTATCAAAAAGTTTAGCTTTAAAGGTTATTATGGAATTTGATGTACTGGACCTCTCACTGAGATGGTAAGTAGATAAAAATATTATCTATAAAAAGAAAATGAACCAGAATAGTGGGAATGAATTAAAAATAAAATTTGTGTCTTTGAAGTAGTGATGGTTGTTCTCCTGTCTTTTTTTTCTTTTTTTCCCAGTTGGCCTTCTGGGAGAGGGGCCTGCTGAGTGGGTTTTCAGGCAGTGTTTCCGGAGTTAAGTCCTCCCATCCCCCTCAAGTGGGTGGGCTCTGAGAAAACCAGCTTACCTGCCCACTGGCAACTTCTGCCCCCGTAGAGATCCAGACATGTATAATTCTAATCTCAGCCTGATTTCATGGGTGTTTAGAGTTCTTTGGTAGGTACAACTCACTTACAGCTTGAAATGGCACCTCCTCCTAGTTCTCTGCCATCTTGTCTTCCATAGATCCTTTTTTCATAGCCATTCCTCCTATTTATGCTTTTCTCACATAATTTCTGTAATTCTTCAAAGTAATGAAGCATTTTTTCATTAATTAAGATAGATTCTCTGTACTTTTTCACTGTTGGGGTGATTATTTCTTCTCATATCACATAGTTTTCTATATGCCACTAGAATCTCCTGATGCATTTCTGATGCTTTGTGAAAATATTCAAGATTATCCCCTGTGAAGTTATCCAGTCTTAGGTGTATCAGGAAGATTATTCTCTCCCTTTCTGTACTTCCAATTTCATCTTATCCACAACAGCAACATTGCCACCTCACTGCTCAGGTCAGATTACTGCTCAGGTCAGGCCAGAGATTTTCTTGAGGATGGATGATGACACAGGAACACTCTCTTTTCAGGGAACTGTCTATAGGATACAGGGCTAGGATGGAGGTGGAAGTGGCTAGAAAGTTTCATTTAGTACTTGTATACAGCAGGTGTATGCAAATAGATAAATTGTTTTATCTATCATGGGTTTTAATGGATATCAGACAAGTTTCCAGTTACCAAAGTCAATATATCCAGGGGGAGTTATGAAATTGCCAACTTCAAACTTGAAATTTTTAATGTAAATCTTGTAGAGAGATATGTTTATAGTTTGGAAGGATTTTAATTTAATATTTCTTAAATTGCACTGCACAAATAATACCTCTGAAACTAATAATGCATTGCATGTTAATTAATTGAATTTAAATAAACATATTTTTCTAATGGAAAAATGTCCAAAAATGATGTTTGTATTGCCTAAGTGTTTTATAACAAGAGTGAATAGTTCATAATAGTATTTATCAAGAAGAATTTATGGAAATTCTTTGGTTAAAATATTCTGAGTGAAAAATGTATTATGTAAAACTATATTAGAGCTTTAATTTCTATAGAAATATTATTATTTTCAAGAAATAAATCCATACAGAAACAAAATTATTAGTTATGTTGTTGTGGTAAAATAAAAACTTACCCAAAGTTTAATTAAGACTTTTTGTTTTTCCTAGCTAATTGTTTTGATCCTATTAAGGTGGAATAGGTATAGCTAGGGTTCTGGTGTTAATAGCCCTGGTTAATTCCCTGAGGATTTTCTCCATCTTACAGGAGTTCTCCCCAAGAACTCCTGAAATTAATTCAGACATCTTATTTCTCCCAATCATAATATTTTCTTTAAAGAAAAATCAGAGGGATGTCTTCTATTTCAGCCTTTTCACCTTACATCACCAAAATGATAAGATTATAGTTTATCAACTTATACTATTAGCCTTGCCAGAAATGTCCATATATCTAGAAAGAATAACCACACTATCAACATATTTGGAATTACACTTTAAGAATCAGGGGAAATTGGATGGGGAGATGAACCATGAGAGAATGTGGACTCTGAGAAACAAACTGAGGATTTTGGAGGGAAGGAGGGTGGGAGGTTGGGTGAGCCTGGTGGTTGGTATTATGGAGGACAGATAATGCATGGAGCACTGGGTGTGGTGCAGAAACAATGAATTCTGGAACACTGAAAATAAATTTTAAAAAAAGGAATTGGAATAAATCATCAAGGGAATCATAGCATACTGTGTTAGGTCTATGTTTAGAAAGCACATATGTGTACACATACAAACACATACACATGCACACAAAAGACCCACATGACACAGCTTTATGGAATGTATAAGTTTGATCATATTTAATAAGATTATTATTGGCTATGTTTCTGAAAAGTAAATGTCTATGAGTGAAAAATCACACTCGGGTTTTGAAATGTGTATCATTACTGCTTTTTCTACTAAGGTAAGAGTTTATCTGCAATCTCCACCTAGTTCCTTTTTTGTTTCAATAGATTTAACTAGGTTCTGTAGTTTTCTTAGGAAAGATGCATACCTGTCTCAGGTCTGTACAAGTACTCATTGTTTTACATATTTACCTGGATTTTTTTTATTTAAAAAAAATAATTTTTTTTAATTTTTAATTTTTTTAAATTTCTTTTCAGTGTACCAGGATTCATTGTTTATGTACCACACCCAGTATTCCATGCAATTCATGCCCTCCATAATACCCACCACCAGGCTAACCCAACCTCCCACTCCTGACAAATATTTTGATCCTGGACATCCTAATTTTATTTCTGTAGATGGAAAGCAGAAAAATGTTTTGATAGATGGGAAGCAGACATAGGGAAGGTCTATGAGAGTTTTTGCCTTCATGAGTGGAGTTAGTTTTTAATTCCATTATGGCAGATGTGAGAGATTTAGTTAATTGTTTTTCTTCAGACTTTCTTAGTAAGGCAAATGGAACTAACTGAGAAATATCAAATGTTATCCATCTTCAAAAAACGAGTATACAAAAATTTTAGACTAATTCACCTTAAAATTATATGAATTCATAAAGGAAAACACAAAGAAATTCAACATTCTGTTATTCATGTATGTTCTTCACTCAAATGTGTGGATCTTCTGAAAGGGTAAGTGTAGGCTATAGACATAGGATTAAACGTGGACTTACACCCCTGGGGATAAAAATATATGTTTATAAAAAATGAAAAATTAATTAAAACAAAACAAAACAAAACATTTAATTTTATATTAAAATGTAACAAGCTGACCTGGACAAATAAAGCCTAGCTAACTAAATTATCATTTTATTATATGGATTGATAATATTTGGAATATTAATTATAGTAAATTTTTCATTCTGCCTCAGAATTGGATAACCATAGTTTCCAACATTATAAGAGAAATATGATAATTACTTAGAAAAAATACATTTTATTTATTTATTTATTTATTTGGGTTTTAAAAAATGATTTATTTATTTTATATATAGAGAGAGAGAGAGTGCATGTGAGCACACAAGTTGGGGGAGGGGCAAAGGGAGGGAGAGAAAAAGTCAAGCAGACTTCCAGTCCCCGCCTTCCTCCCAGCTTAGAACTTGAAGGGGGAACTCAACTTCAGGACCCTGGAGATCATGACCTGAGGTGAAACCAAGAGTCCTGTGCTCAACTGACTGAGTCACCCAAGCGCCCCTACAATTTAGATTTTTTTTTTCCATTTTAAACTCTGAGGAATACAACACAGTATTTTCTAAATGAAATATAAAATTTAGGTTGATTATATAATTCAACACCTTAACGTTATGAATGAGATTTTTGAAAATCATTTGCCTTGTATCTCTATTTATATCCTGGTTCTGGTAATCTATTTATTAAATCACATCTTAAAATTTAATTGTTTCTCTCCACTGTTAAGAAAATAAAGAGAATGTGAAGGAGTTTGCATTTACCAATCCATACACAGTGCTTGAAATAAAATGATTGACTCTACAGGCTCCATTTGCATTTCAATTGCTAATGGTATTGGAGAAGTTCAGGAATCTGCTAAACAAGAAAAAAATAACCCCATACATTATTCTACACAAGGATAATATTTGTGACGAGTGAAGCTTTGTCACTTTGAATTATCTTGTATTGTATTATTTTTTCCTATCAGTAATACTCCCTAGTCAAAAAAAATATTCAAAAAATATTTTTTCTTCTGGGAAATATAAATATGACATGAATGTTGAATTTAGCTTAAAATAAATTTTATGAACACTACTAATATCCATGTTTCTTATTTCAGAAGATACAAGAATGTAGCAGATACAGTAATGTACAATTCGAAGACATTATAGTAAAAAATATATATATATGAAGCTATGTGCTCATTCTGATAGTACAGATATATAAGAACATTTGGAATCTACAAGAGATTAGTAAATAAATTTGAGTGGGGTTGTGAGAAAAGTACCCCAAAATGCATAAATAATTAACTTCCGATTTTAAGGATTGTGTGGTCTTACTTAATACAGATAAAGAAATTATTTTTATCAAAAATTGATGCTTTATCAAAACAGCAGATAAAGCAGATATTAAAGTTTTGTTTTTGGAAGACCCTACAGTATTTGAAAAAGAATATGTAATGATTTGCCAAGACAGAATTTTTCAATGTTCCAAAAAGTGGAACCCTCTTACACTGTTGGTGGGAATGTAAGTTGGTGCAGCCACTTTGGAAAACAGTGTGGAGATTCCTCAAGAAATTAAAAATAGAGCTTCCCTATGACCCTGAAATTGAACTACTGGGTATTTACCCCAAAGATACAGATGTAGTGAAAAGAAGGGCCATCTGTACCCCAATTTTCATAGCATTGCCAAACTGTGCCAAACTGTGGAAAGAACCAAGATGTCCTTCCATGGACAAATGGATAAGGAAGATGTGTGCCGTATATACTGTGGAGTATTATGCCTCCTGGGGGGCCTGGATGGCTCAGTGGTTCATGGCTTCTGCTTTCAGCTCAGGTCATGATATCAGGGTCTAGGGATTGAGCCCTGCATTGGGTTCTTTTGCTCAGCAGGGAGCCTGCTTCCTCCTCTCTCCCTCTCTGCCTGCCTCTCTGCCTACTTGTGATCTCTGTCTATAAAATAAATAAATAAAAATCTTTTAAAAAAAAGAAAGTATGAATACCCAATTGTTGTATCAACATGGACAGGACTGGAAGATATTATGCTGAGTGAAATAAGTAAAGCAGAAAGAGTTAGTTATCATATGGTTTCACTTATTTATGAAGCATAAGGAATAACCTGAAGGACATGGGGAGATGGAGAGGAGAAGTGAGTTGGGGGAAATTGGAGGGGGAGATGAACCATGAAAGACTGTGGACTCTGAAAAACAATCTGTGGGTTCTGGAGGGTTGGGGGTAGGAGTTTGAATGAGGCTGGTGGTGGGTATTATGGACGGCATGTATTGCATGGAGCACTGGTTGTGGTGCATAGACAATAAATTCTGGAACACTGAAAAAACTTTAAAAAATAAATAAAAATGAAAAAAAGATATATAAATCATAAAAAATTCAGAACCAGACGTTGAAAACAATTTTCTGATATCCCCTGAAAGGTTAATAAATGGCAGGAAGTTTTTAATTATAGTTACAGATTAGAGTAATGAACAATGTTAAAATGGATAATTTAGTTAATAAGTTAGTTTTTAACTAGTTAATAAGTTAGTTATTAAACTAACTTAACTAAGCTAACTAACTAGTTAATAAGTTATTTATTAAAATAGTTAATATATTGTCTGGATATTGCACCCTGATTAGTCAAATGGAAGTCTGGATTGTTACCAAAACCAGGATGCTATGGGAACCTCAGTTGTAGGAGACAGATGTGATTACACTTGGCCATGATGACTGAACTTGGGTTCATTCCTCAGGTTTATTGACTCAGTGAATGTGATCCTTCATTGGAGAATCAGATCTCCATATTCTGGCATAAGCTGCTATTACTGTTGTTGCTTGTGAGGGGTAGAGGGAAACAAAATCATTTACCACAAATAAGCCAAGAGAGTCATTTGTTTATTCTTCTGATCCAAGAGCATGGAATGGTCTTCCATCTTTTTGTGTCTTCTTCAATTTCTTTCATGAGTGTTCTGTAGTTCCTCGAATACAGATCCTTTACCTCTTTGGTTAGGTTTATTCCCAGGAATCTTATGGTTCTTGGTGCTATAGTAAATAGAATCTATTCTCTAATTTCCCTTTCTGTATTTTCATTGTTAGTGTATAAGAAAGCCAATGATTTCTGTACATTGACTTTGTATCCTGCCACGTTGCTGAATTGCTGGATGAGTTCTAGTAGTTTGGGAGTGGAGTCTTTTGGGTTATCCATAAAAAGAATCATGTCATCTGTGAAGAGAGAGAGTTTGACTTCTTCACTGCCAATTTGGATACCTTTTATTTCTCTTTGTTGTCTGATTGCTGTTGCTAGGACTTCTAATACTATGTTGAACAAGAGTGGTGAGAGTGGGCATCGTTGTCGTGTTCCTGATCTCAAGGGGGAAAGCTGCAAGCTTTTTCCCATTGAGGATGATATTTGCTGTGGGTCTTTCATACATAGATTTGATGAAGTTCAGGAATGTTCCCTCTATCCCTATACTTTGAAGCATTTTAATCAGGAACGGATGCTGGATTTTGTCAAATGCTTTATCTGCATTGATTGAGAGGAACATGTGGTTCTTCTCTCTTCTCAGATTAATTTCTCGTATCACATTGATTGATTTGCAAATGTTGAACCATCCTTGTAGCCCAGGGATGAATCCCACCTGGTCATGGTGGATAATCTTTTTAATGTCCTGTTGGATCCTGTTTGCTAGGATCTTGTTGAGAATCTTATCATCCATACTCATCAGTGATATTGGCCTGAAATTCTCCTTTTTGGTAGGTTCTTTGCCTGGCTTGGGGATCAGGGTAATGCTGGCTTCATAGAAAGAGTCTGGAAGTTTTCCATCTGCTTCAATGTTTTGAAATAGCTTCAGGAGAATAGATATTATTTCTTCTTTGAATGTTTGGTAGAATTCCCCAGGGAATCCGTCAGGTCCTTGGCTCTTGTTTTTTTGGGAGGTTTTTGATCACTACTTCAATCTCGATACTGGATATTGGTCTATTCAAGTTGTCGATTTCTTCCTGGTTCAATTTTGGGAGTTTATAGTTTTCCAGGAATGCATCCATTTCATCTAGGTTGCTTAGCTTATTGGCATATAACTGTTGATAATAACTTCTGATGACTGTTTCTACTTCCTTGGTGTTCGTTGTGCTCTCTCCCTTTTCATTCACAATTTTATGAATTTGGGCTTTCTCACTTCTCCTGTGGATTAGTGTGGCCAATGGTTTATCAATCTTATTGATTCTTTCAAAAAACCAGCTTTTAGTTTCATTGATACGTTATAATGTATCTCTGGTTTCTACCTCATTGATCTCAGCTCTAATCTTGATGATTTCCCTTCTTATGTGTGGAGTTCGTTGGATTTGTTGCTGATTCTCCAGTTCTTTAAGGCATAGAGAGAGCTGCTGTGTTCTGGATTTTTCAGTTTTTTTGAGGGATGCTTTGATGGCTATGTATTTCCCCCTTAGGGCCGCCTTTGCTGTATCCCATAGGTTTTGGACCGAAGTGTCTTCATTGTCATAGCTCCAGTTTCAAAGCATTGTGATCTGAGAATATGCAGGGAATCATTTCAGTCTTTTGGTATTGGTTGAGTCCTGATTTGTGACCCAGTATGTGGTCTACTCTGGAGAAGGTTCCATGTGCACTTGAGAAGAATGAGTATTCTGTTGTTTTAGGGTGGAATGTTCTGTATATATCTATGAGGTCCATCTGGTCCAGAGTGTCATTCAACGCTCTTGTTTCTTTATTGATTTTCTGCTTCGATGATCTCTCTATTTCTGAGATAGGCATGTTAAGATCTCCTACGATTAGTGTATTCATATCAATATGACTCTTTATCTTGATTAACAGTATTCTTATGTAATTGGTTGCTCCCATATTGGGGGCATAAATATTTACAATTGTTAGATCATCTTGGTGGATAGTCCCTTTAGGGATTATGTAGTGTCCTTCTGTATCTCTAACTACAGTCTTTAGTTTAAAGTCTAATTTATCTGATATGAGAATCACTACCCCAGCCTACTTTTGAGGCCCATTGGCATGAAAGATGCTTCTGCATCCCTTCACTTTCAGTCTGGGTGTATCTTTACGTTCAAAATGGGTCTCTTGTAGACAACATATGGATGGGTCTGTCGTTTTATCCAGTCTGCAACCCTGTGCCATTTTATGGGCACATTTAGGCCATTCACACTGAGGGTGATTATTGATAGATACGTTTTTATTGACATCCTGTTACCTTTGAAGCCTTTCTTTCTATAGATAGTCTCTATATTTCTGTTCAATGCTATTCTTAGGATTTTTCCTCTTTTATAGAACCCCCCTTAATAATTCCTGCAGTGTCGGTTTGGTGGTTGCATAGTCTTTTAAGCCTTGCCGGTCTTGGAAACTCTTTATCTCTCCATCCATTTTGAATGTCAGTCTTGCTGGATAAAGTATTCTTGGCTGCATGTTCTTCTCATTCAGTGCCCTGAATATATCTTGCCAGCCCTTTCTGGCTTTCCAGGTCTCTATGGACAGGTCTGACATTATTCTGATAGGCTTTCCTCTGTACGTAAGGATCTTCTTTGTCCTAGCTGCTTTCAAGAGGTTCTGCCTACAATTATAATTCTTCATTCTTACTACAAGGTTGCTCGAGGACTTTCGAGAATCTGTAATCTTGGGGGGAAACCGTTCAGCCTCTAGTACATGAACACTGGTTCCACTCACGAGATTTGGAAAATTTTCACTATATCTTCTAGACTTCCTTCTTTCTCCTCCCCTTCAGGGATTCCAATAATTCTGATGTTGGAACGTTTAATGGCATCATTTATTTCCCTGATTCTGTTTTCGTCACTTCTAAGCTGTTTGTTCCAGTCTTCCTCCTGATCCTTTCTATCTGTTTGTCCTCCCGATCACTAATTCTATCTTCTGTCTCAGTGACTCTAGCTTTGAGAGAATTTAGATTAGATTGGAACTTATTGAGAGCATTGTGAAGCTTATGCCTGGTAGCTTTTAGCTCTCCCCTAACACTGAAAACATGATCTCTGGTCATTTTCTGTTTAGACCTAATTAATTCCATTTGGTCATCCATGGCTTTCTCCAACGTAGCTATTGCTTGGATAATTGTTAGCCTGAATTCTCTTTCCCACATATTATCTATGTCTATAGCCATTAGCTCTGTTGCAGAAGGCCCGTCCTCTGTATTTTTCTTCTGTTGGGCATTCGTCCTCCTAGTCATTTTGGTGAGAGATGGCTGAATGGGTGTAGCTGGATGTATCAACCGTGGTGCAGTCAAGGTGCACTCTGGAACACTCTGAGCACTCAGGGTTCCCCACCCAAATGAGAGGAAAAAGAAAAGGAAAATGAAAAGAGAGAGAGGGAGAGAGACAGGAATAAACGGTGAGATAAAAGAGAAGGTTCAGCCCAAATGGGCCCCAAGGTAAGATTTATGAAGTATACAAACAAAAACATACAAAAGGACAGTTAAAAGTATATGACAAGAGAATACGACTGCCTTTGCTGTATCCCATAGGTTTTGGACCGAAGTGTCTTCATTGTCATTGGTTTCCATTAATTCTTTCAGTTCTTTGATCTCCTGGTTGACCAAGCCTTCTTAAGCAAGGTGGTCTTTAGCTTCCAGGTGTTTGAGTTCCTTCTGAACTTTTCCTTGTGATTGAGCTCCAGTTTCAAAGCATTGTGATCTGAGAATATGCAGGGAATCATTTCAGTCTTTTGGTATTGGTTGAGTCCTGATTTGTGACCCAGTATGTTGTCTACTCTGGAGAAGGTTCCATGTGCACTTGAGAAGAATGAGTATTCTGTTGTTTTAGGGTGGAATGTTCTGTATATATCTATGAGGTCCATCTGGTCCAGAGTGTCATTCAACGCTCTTGTTTCTTTATTGATTTTCTGCTTCGATGATCTCTCTATTTCTGAGATAGGCATGTTAAGATCTCCTACGATTAGTGTATTCATATCAATATGACTCTTTATCTTAATTAACAGTTTTCTTAAGTAATTGGCTGCTCCCATATTGGGAGCATAGATATTTACAATTGTTAGATCATCTTGGTGGATAGTCCCTTTAGGGATTATGTAGTGTCCTTCTGTATCTCTAACTACAGTCTTTAGTTTAAAGTCTAATTTATCTGATATGAGAATCACTACCCCAGCCTACTTTTGAGGCCCTTTGGCATGAAAGATGCTTCTGCATCCCTTCACTTTCAGTCTGGGTGTATCTTTACGTTCAAAATGGGTCTCTTGTAGACAACATATGGATGGGTCTGTCGTTTTATCCAGTCTGCAGCCCTGTGCCATTTTATGGGCCCATTTAGGGCATTCACACTGAGGATGATTATTGATAGATATGTTTTTATTGACATCCTGTTACCTTTGAAGCCTTTATTTCTATAGATAGTCTCTATATTTCTGTTCAATGCTATTCTTAGGATTTTTCCTCTTTTATAGAACCCCCCTTAATAATTCCTGCAGTGTCGGCTTGGTGGTTGCATAGTCTTTTAAGCCTTGCCGGTCTTGGAAACTCTTTATCTCTCCATCCATTTTGAATGTCAGTCTTGCTGGATAAAGTATTCTTGGCTGCATGTTCTTCTCATTCAGTGCTCTGAATATATCTTTCTAGCCCTTTCTGGCTTTCCAGGTCTCTGTTGACAGGTCTGACGTTATTCTGATGGGCTTCCCTCTGTAAGTAAGGAATCTCTTTTCCCTGGCAGCTTTCAAGAGATTATACCTATAATTATAATTCCTCAATTTGACTACCAGGTGTTGTGATGTTTTTTTGGAATGTATAATCTTGGGTGAAGACAGTTCAGCCTCTAGTACATGAACGCTGGTTCCATTCGTGAGATTGGGAATATTTTCATTAATGACTTGTTCCACTATATCTTCCAGACTTCTTTCTTTCTCCTCCCCTTCAGGGATTCCAATAATTCTGACTTTGGAATGCTTCATGGCATCATTTATTTCCCTGATTCTGTTTTCGTGGTTTCTAAGCTGTTTGTTCCAGGCTTCCTCCTAATCCTTTCTCTCTATCTGTTTGTCCTCCAGATCACTAATTCTATCTTCTGTCTCAGTTACCCTAGCTTTTAGAGAGTTTAGATTAGATTGGAACTCATTGAGAGCAATGTGAACCTCCTCCCTGGTAGCTTTAAGCTCTGCCCAAACATTGTGAACATCCTGTTTAGTCACTTTCAGTTCATCCCTAATCAATTCCGTTTGGTCTTCCATGGCTTTCTCCAACCTAGCTATTACCTGGATAAGTGTTAGCCTGAATTCTCTTTCTGACATATTGTGTATGTTAGTAGCCATTAGCTCTGTTGCAGAAGGTCCATCCTCTGTATTTTCCTTCTGTTGGGCATTCCTCCTCCTAGTCATTTTGGTGGGTTATGACTGAACAGATGTAGCTGGATGTATCAACCGTGGTGCAATCAAGGTGCACCCTGGAACACTTCTGAGCAATCAGGATTCCCCACCGAAACGAGAGACAAAAGAAAAGTAAAGTAAAAAGAAAAAGAAAAAGAGAGAGAGAGAGACAGGAAATAAAGGGAAGATGAAAGAGAAGGTTCAGCCCAGATGGGCCCCAAGGTAAGATTTATGAAGTAGAAAAACAAAAAGAGACAAACAAAAAGACTAATACAAGTATATGACAAGAGAAAAAATATATATATATGCAAATAGAGGAAGAACCTCGTCAAAAAGAACCCCAAGTGTAAGATTTATATGCTATCAGGACAAACACAAAAACACAGAAACACTGGTGGAAGAAGAAGATGGGTGAGTTCATATAAATTCTCAGTGTGTGAGAAGAAGGTTATTTGATTCTTCCTGGATGTATGTTGATGTCTTTGTTAAAGGACTCAGCTTTCCTCAGATAAAGTGGATTAAAATTGGTTTACCAACAATAATACAATAATAGTAGGGGACTTTAACACTCCCCTCACTGAAATGGACAGATCATCCAAGCAAGAGATCAACAAGGAAATAAAGGCCTTAAAGGACACACCGTACCAGATGTACATCACAGATATTCAGAACATTTCATCCCAAAGCAACAGAATACACATTCTTCTCTAGTGCACATGGAACATTCTCCAGAATAGATCACCTCCTCGGTCCTAAATCAGGACTCAACAGGTATCAAAAGATTGGGATAATTCCCTGCATATTTTCAGACCACAATACTCTGAAACTAGAATTCAACCACAAGAGGAAGTTTGGAAAGAACCCAAATACATGGAGACTAAACAGCATCCTTCTAAAGAATGAATGAGTCAACCGGGAAATTAAAAAAGAATTGAAAAAAATCATGGAAACAAATGATAATGAAAACTCAATGGTTCAAAATCTGTGGGAGACAACAAAGGCAGTCCTGAGAAGAAAATATATAGTGGTACAAGCCTGTCTCAAGAAACAAGAAAGGTCTCAGGTACACAACCTAACCCTACACCTAAAGTAGCTGGAGAAAGAACAGCAAAGAAGGCCTAAACCCAGCAGGAGAAGAGAAATCATAAAATTCAGAGCAGAAATCAATGAAATAGAACCAAAACAAAACAAAACAAAACACAATAGGACAAACCAACGAAACTAGGAGTTGGTTCTTTGAAAGAATCAATAAGATTGATAAACCTCTGGCCAGACTTATCAAAAAGAAAAGAGAAAGTACCCAAGTAAATAAAATAATGAATGAAAGAGGAGAGATCACAACTAACATCAAAGAAATAGAGACAAGTATAAGAACATACTATAAGCATCTCTATGCCAACAAATTTGACAATCTGATAGAAATGGATGCATTGCTAGAGACATATAAACTACCACAACTGAACCAGGAAAAAATAGAAAACCTGAACAGACCCATAACCAGTAAGGAGATTGAAACAGTCATTAAAAATCTCCAAACAAACAAAAGTCCAGGGCCAGATGGCTTCCCGGGGGAATTCTACCAAACATTTAAAGAAGAACTAATTCCTATTCTCCTAAAACTGTTCCAAAAAATAGAAATGGAAGGAAATCTTCCAAACTCTTTTTATGAGGCCAGCATCACCTTGATCCCAAAACCAGACAAGGATCCCATCAAAAAAGAGAACTACAGACCAATATCCTTGATGAACACAGATGCGAAAATTCTCACCAAAATACTAGCCGATAGGATTCAACAGCACATTACAAGGATTATTCACCACGACCAAGTGGGATTTATTCCAGGGCTGCAAGGTTGGTTCAAAATCCACAAATCAGTCAATGTGATACAACATATCAATAAAAGAAAGAACAAGAACCATATGATACTCTCAATAGATGCTGAAAAAGCATTTGACAAAGTACAGCATACCTTCCTGATCAAAACTCTTCAAAGTGTAGGGATAGTGGGCACATACCTCAATATCATCAAAGCCATCTATGAAAAACCCACTGCAAATATCATTCTCAATGGAGAAAAACTGAAAGCTTTTCTGCTAAGGTCAGGAACACGGCAGGGATATCCATTATCACCATTGCTATTCAACACAGTACTAGAAGTCCTAGCCTCAGCAATCAGACAACAAAAGGAAATTAAAGGCATCCAAATCGGCAAAGAAGAAGTCAAATTATCTCTCTTTGCAGATGATATGATACTCTATGTGGAAAACCCAAAAGACTCCACTCCAAAACTGCTAGAACTTGTACAGGAATTCAGTAAAGTGTCAGGATATAAAATCAATGCACAGAAATCAGTTGCATTTCTCTACACCAACAACAAGACACAAGAAAGAGAAATTAAGTAGTCAATCCCATTTACAATTGCACCCCAAACCACAAGATACCTAGGAATAAACCTAACCAAAGAGGCACAGAATCTATACTCAGAAAACTATAAAGTACTCATGAAAGGAATTGAGGAAGACACAAGGAAATGGAAAAATGTTCCATGCTCTGGATTGGAAGAATAAATACTGTGAAAATGTCTATGCTACCTAAAGCAATCTACACATTTAATGCAATTCCTATCAAAGTACCATCCATCTTTTTCAAAGAAATGGTACAAATAATTCTAAAATTTATATGGAACCAGAAAAGACCTCGAATAGCCAAACGGATATTGAAAAAGAAAGCCAACGTTGGTGGCATCACAATTCTGGACTTCAAGCTCTATTACAAAGCTTGATGTCATCATCAAGACAGCATTGTACTGGCACAAAAACAGACACATAGATCAATGGAACTGAATAGAGAGCCCAGAAATAGATCCTCAACTCTATGGTCAACTAATCTTCAACAGAGCAGGAAAGAATGTCCAATGGAAAAAAGACAGCCTCTTCAATAAATGGTGTTGGGAAAATTGGACAGCCACATGCAGAAAAATGAAATTGGACCATTTCCTTACACTACACATAAAAATAGACTCAAATGGATGAAGGACCTCAATGTGAGAAAGGAATCCATCAAAATCCTTGAGGAGAACACAGGCAGCAACCTTTTCAACCTCAGCCACAGCAACATCTTCCTAGAAACATCACCAAAGGCAAGGGAAGCAACGACAAAAATGAACTATTGGGATTTTATCAAGAACAAAATTTTGCACAGCAAAGAAAACAGTTAACAAAACCGAAAGACAACTGATAGAATGGGAGAAGATATTTGCAAACGACATATCAGATAAAGGACTAGTGTCCAGAATCTATAAAGAATTTAGCAAACTCAACACCCAAAGAACAAATAATCCAATCAAGAAATGGGCAGAGGACACGAACAGACATTTCTGCAAAGAAGACATCCAGATGGCCAACAGACACATAAAAAAGTGCTCCATATCAGTCGGCATCAGGGAAATACAAATCAAAACCACAATGAGATATCACTTCACACCAGTCAAAATGGCTAAAATCAACAAGTCAGGAAATGACAGATGCTGGCGAGGATGTGGAGAAAGGGGAACCCTCCTACACTGTTGGTGGGAATGCAAGCTGGTGCAACCACTCTGGAAAACAGCATGGAGGTGCCTCAAAATGTTGAAAATAGAACTGCCCTATGACCCAGCAATTGCACTACTGGGTATTGACTCTAAAGATACAAACGTAGTGATCCAAAGGGGCACATGCACCAGAAAGTTTATAGCAGCAATGTCCACAATAGTCAAACTATGGAAAGAACCTAGATGTCCATCAACAGATGAATGGATCAAGAAGATGTGGTATATATACACAATGGAATACTATGCAGCCATCAAAAGAAATGAAATCTTGCCATTTGCGACAACGTGGATGGAACTAGAGCGTATCATGCTTAGCGAAATAAATCAAGTGGAGAAAGGCAACTATCATATGATCTCCCTGATATGAGGAAGTGGTGATGCAACATGGGGGCTTAAGTGGGTAGGAGAAGAATCAATGAAACAAGATGGGATTGGGAGGGAGACAAACCATAAGTGACAATCTCACAAAACAAACTGAGGGTTGCTGGGGGGAGGGGGATTGGGAGAAGGGGGTGGGATTATGGACATTGGGGAGGGTGTGTGCTTTGGTGAGTACTGTGAAGTGTGTAAGCCTGGCGATTCACAGACCTGTACCCCTGGGGATAAAAATGTATGTTTATAAAAAATTAAAAATTAAAAAAAATTGGTTTACCTATAGGGGTAGTATTGACTGGGGGAAGGGGATTACTTTGAAGTTTACCTCTATATGAATATTAGAGGATAAAAATAAAAAGGAATAAACTAGACTAAACTAAACTAAAATTTAAAAAAAGGAATTCAAAAAATAAAAATGCAAAAGAAAAACATAGGTGTATGTATCAAAAAGTTCAGGTTAGAAGGGTATTATGGAATTTGATGTACTGTACAGCTCGCTGTGATGGTAAATAGGTTAAAAAAATGCTTATGTGTAAAAAAAAAAAAAATGAACCAGAATAGTGGGAATGAGTGAACAATAAAAGTTTTCCTATGAAGTAGTGGTTGTTCTCTTGTAGTCCTTTTTTTTTTTTTTTCTTTCTTGGTTTGTTTTCTGGGGGAGGGGCCTGCCACGTGGGTTGTCAGTCAATGATGTTTTCTGAGTTAAGTCCTCCAGCCCCCTCAAGGGGGTGGGCTCTGTGGAAACTGGATTTTTCAGGCTTTTGTTCTCTGGCGGTTTTTATGTTTGTTCACTTTTTTTTTTTTCTCTCACCTTGACTGCTTTTTTGTAGTTTTAGAGGAAAACAAACTGCACCCTGATCTCCCTCTCAGAGAGAAGCCTCAGTCTGGGTGCAGAGCCTAAATAAGTTCCCCCTTGGCTGCTGGCAGAGCAGGTTCCAAGTTGCAGACCCTGGGGGCGCAGGATCTTTTGCTTGTACCCAAAGCCAAGGCAGTGTTGGCTGTCTGGGAGCTCCCAACCGCCAGAGAGGTTCCAAGCAGGGATCTCACACTGAGATTTTCCCGCTGGCCCGGGCTGGGAGTGCCTGGTCTTTCTGGGTCTAAGAGTGCCTAGCTTGCAAGCACCTCTTTCACGGGTGGCTATGGGTGACGCGCGCATCTCAGGCACTGAGAACAGGACGCAGGTCGGAAAGCACCAGGCTGGGCTTTTGTGCACCTCTTCAGGGGAGAGTTTGGGGTGCGTGGCTTAGGCTCTGAACAATGTCGTGGGTCAAAGAGTGCCGGCCAGGCCTTTGTAACTCTCTCAGGGGAACATGAGGGACACACATGTATCTCAGGCTTTGTAGTAGGGCCTGCACTTTCTGCTGACCGGCGTGGCTCCCATCCCCTCACAGAAGCTAGAAATCACTCATTCTCGGCCCTGCTGGCAGCTTAGGGACCAAGACCTGGTTTCTCTGCCTCACTCTCTCTGCCTCAGTGCCAGGGAGGCTGTCCTGGGACCGGGGACTTAAGCCCCTGTCCCTAGCCGCCCTAATTCCCACAATTTCCCCCCTAGATCCTTTGCTCTTTTGGAGTGCTTTCAACCATTCTCCAAGTTAATGCTGGTCCCCAGGCGCAGGGCACTCTCATATTGGGATATTACTTTCCAACCTGTCGCCTCTGGTGGCTCCCTGCCCCCTTTTGTTTATCTTCTGATATCAGTCTGACTTTCCCACTCTGCTTTACCTGCCCACTGGTGTCTTCTGCTCCGGTAGAGATCCAGACGTGTATAATTCTGATCTCAGGCTGATTTTGTGGGTGATTGGAGTTCTTTGGAAGGTAATCAGCTCACTTTAGGGTACAGGTTGAAAGGGTGCCTCCTCCTACTTCCCGGACATCTTGTCTCCTAGTAGCGTTTTTTTTAATCCATCCTGACACCCTGTATCTTTGTTGCAACATTGAGTTCATTTACATTCAGAGCCATTGATAAATACATATTTAGTGTCATTTTATTACTTGTTTTGTTATTGTTTATGGAGATTGTTAAATGCGACCTGATACTACCTCCCTTAAGCTGAAGACCCATAGTAATCTCTGGTGGGGAGACATGGTGTGGGCAGGGGTTTTTGCTGGTCTTGTGGAAAGTGGCCCACTGCAGTGGAACTGAGGTTAACTTGACTGAGTAGGGCAGACCCACCAGTGTGCAGGGCTGTGGGACTTGATGTAAACAGTTTAGGCATCCAGTGTAGACACTCCATTGTTTCTAGCAGGTGGCTCTTTGTTTATGCCGAAAGGTAAAGGAGAAAAATTTTGCCAACCAATTTCTTTGTCCAGGCGGAGACATCTTCATGAAAGTACATTCTCATGGAGCCACTGTCAAATATGAAAATACTCTCCATCTGTGTCCTAGCTTCAGTTAAAGTGGAAGTAGTATAAAAACTGAAACAAGAGGAAATGAAACAGACCCATAACCTGTAAAGAAATTGAATCAGTAATCAAAAATCGTACAAGAAAAGTCCAGAGCCAGATGGTTTCACAGACAGATTCTACCAAACATTTAGGAAGATTTAATATCCATTTTTCTCATTCAAAAATAAAACAAAACAAACCTGCACTAATCAAAATTGCTTTCCTAGAATATGTTTTCTATCAACAAAGAATGAATCTTACTCTTTCAACAATGTGGGTGGAACTAGAGGGTATTATAGTAAGCAAAAGAAGTTAGTTTGAGAAAAATAAGTATCATATGATTTCACCCATACTTGGAATAAAAAAAATAAAGAAACAATAATGGAAACAAAAGAGAGAAACAAACCAAGGACCAGACTCTTAACTGTACAGAACAAACTGATATTTACCAAGGGGGAGGTGGGTGGGGGAATGGGTAAATAGTTGATGTGGATAAAGTAGTACATTTGTGATTAGTGCAAGATTTTGTACATAACTGTCAGATCACTAAATTGTACACTGAAAATTAATTTTGTACTGTACATTAACTGACTAGAATTTAAACAAATATTTTAAAAATAAAATCATTTTTTTGAAAAAATATTATTCTGTTTCTGTGGTTCTAAAAGTTAAGTAATCCATATGAAAATGTATTTTATATTTTATTTATTAAAGTTTTATATCATTCTTATTCTTCTCAAGACAAAAACTACTTTTAATTCCCTGTTTCTCCAAATATAAATGAAATGATTAAACCTAGGACTGATGAACAAATAGAATACAATTAGTTTGTTATCACAGCCACCAGGAAGCAAAGGTAGAGAGTTTAATGTGGAGGAAGGTGAATAACATTGTCCTAGCCCTTCCTAGAACCATCCTAGTCCCTGCAGGCATGCAAGAACACAGAACATATGTGAGGAATAGCAATTCACAGAAAATCTAGTAAAGAACATATGGACCACAAGTAGGAGGATTGTGAAGTATAGAGGCACCACTGAGGCAAAACACCACTGACAGTCTAGGCCCTCAGAGGCAGTGCCACAACACAGACCCATTCATGATGAGCAGATATCACTGTGGATATCAAATGGACACAGAGCAATCAAAGTTATCCATGCTAGACGAAAGCACTCAATTGCCTCCTGGGCAAAGCAGAAATAATAGATGACTTTCTTGCTTGCAACAAAATTGAAGAAAACCTTTGGGACAACAAGTATACTAAAAATAGCTTAAAAAGTGATGGAGATGAAGAAATACATGGGTGTCTGCAGAATAGAGTTCAGAATTACTAAGTTGATAATCTATGTGTTTCCAAAGAGATTCAACAGGTAAAGCAGAGAGAAATAGAAGAGGAGGATCTCATGTCAGGGCAACATGGAAATCTCACAAGAACCAGCTTGATGATGGTATTGTAATCCTCATGCCTTGTTTTGCCATTGTAATCAGTGTATGTTGACAAAAACTAAAATGTAAACATTGTGCCATGTGGAAATAGTAAAAATGTACCAAAATTGTCACACCACAAAATCCAACCCTAATTATAAATATAACTTGTATTAGAATAACAACTTTTTTATAATTTCATTGGGCATATATATGATATTTGGAATAATACCAAGTTTTTTTCTATCAGTTAAGCAATTTTCCAACCGCTAAAACATTTTAAAGGAAAAAGGACATCAGTCCATATGTGTGTGACTTAAAAAAAAAAAAAAAAAAAAAACAGCAAATAATTTCTTCCACCTCTTCCCAAGGTGAAGGAGCTGATTTAACCTAAAACATGAGTAGAGGCTGTATGGTATGATTACATTGATGCATTGGTTCTACAAAATCTTGTAAAGAAAGAGCTAGAGACTCTCCAATTTTTGGTAATGTCTCTTTAAGTTCTTTTTCTTTTTTTAAGTTATACTATGGAAGTATAGTTGACATACTTCAGGTTTATAACATAGAGATTTGATATGTTTTTACATCACACAATACTCATCACTACTGTGATTATCATCTGTTATCATCCAGGATTAATATCCTCTTAATTCTTTTTTTAATATTTTATTTATTTATTTGACAGAGATCACAAGTAGGCAGAGAAAAAGGCAAAGAAAGAGAGAGAGGAAGGAGCAGGCTCCCTGCTGATCAGAGAGCCCATTGCGGGGCTCAATCCCAGGACCATGAAATCATGACCTGCGCTGAAGGCAGAGGCTTAAGTCACTGAGCCACCCAGGTGTCCCTCTCCTCTTAATTATTAGTAACTACATAACAATTATCCTTTCGTGATGCCATATTTTTATTCATGACTTCATTTATCTCATACTCAAAGTGCAAAATTCTACTGTACATTAGACTTTCAAAGTTCACTTTCACAAACTTTAAGGGAGCATATCAAATTTCAGAAGTGAGAGTTGCCAAAAAAAAATTAAGGCCAATTTTTTTTCATTCTTCAACCATTAAAATTTTGTATCAGAAATATTAACACTTAATATATTTTTCCATTAAGCAGAACTGATAAATTTAGGAAAATACCATTAAAGTTTTTCACCATGTTTGTTTGTGTGTTTGTTTTGGCTAGAGATGATAACTTTCAAGGGAGAATATAATTTACTTAGTGCATCATATTAGCATGTTTCAAAAAGGACACTGAGAGGAGTTAGGTATCTTCAGATTAATAAGGCTAAACAAATATATTTTTCTCATAGTAAAAATCTGCCCACACATGGGAGCTATAATCTGTTGTCTTTGGTGAAATCTGTTAACTATTATCTCAACAAGAGAAAAAACAAAGTGAACATTTAAAAAAAAAATGAATACTTATATCTTTAGGGTAAATACCCAATAGTGCAATTGCTGGGTCATAGGGCAGTTCTATTTTCAACATTTTGAGGAACCTCCATGTTGTTTTCCAGAGTGGCTGCACCAGCTTGCATTCCCACCAACAGTGTAGGAGGGTTCCCCTTTCTCCGCATCCTCGCCAGCATCTGTCATTTCCTGACTTGTTGATTTTAGCCATTCTGACTGGTGTGAGGTGATATCTCATTGTGGTTTTGATTTGTATTTCCCTGATGCCGAGTGAAATCTTGCCATTTGCGACAACATGGATGGAACTAGAGCGTATCATGCTTAGCGAAATAAGTCAAGCAGCGAAAGACAACTATCATATGATCTCCCTGATATGAGGAAGTGGTGATGCAACATGGGGGCTTAAGTGGGTACGAGAAGAATAAATGAAACAAGATGGGATTGGGAGGGAGACAAACCATAAGTGACTCTTAATCTTACAAAACAAACTGAGGGTTGCTGGGGGGAGGGGGTTTGGGAGAAGGGTGTGGGATTATGGACATTGGGGAGGGTATGTGCTTTGGTGAGTGCTGTGAAGTGTGTAAACCTGGTGATTCACAGACCTGTACCCCTGGGGATAAAAATATATGTTTATAAAAAATAAAAAAGTAAAAGTAAAAAAAAATATTGACAGAAAAAAAATGAATACTTAGCACCATATTCATTTAACAGCAAATGTTTAATATGTGGAAGTATTTCCAGACCAGGGTCAATTCAAGGGTGGTACCAAATGTTTTTCCTTGTATTTATCTTCCATTAAAACAGATGACTGTCAATAAGATTATATAAAAGTAAATTTTATTCCAATATGAGCACATATTCCCATGCTATCCCTAGGTCATGGAAGTACAAAACTTCACAGTGGCCTAAAAAAGTTGTAACTGTTGTTGTTGTTGTTGTTGTTGTTTTTCACAGTTTTCCACCTTTGGAAAAGTAGTAGAAAACAAAATAGTTCTTGCCTTAAAATTATGTCATTCATAAAGTTTCTGAAAAAAATAAAAGAGACGTTCCCAGTTTTGTGAAATGCAGGAAATGAATTACATTGTGCTTCTGTCTTGGGATTTAATTGATGATATACAAGTGAGTCAGATTTGCTTGTGAGAGGGTGATATCCTTATTAAAAGTATATTCCATTGGCAATCAAAGAGCTCAGCAATTTAAGGCATTTTGGACAGAGCACAGAATTATTTTCTTCGTTGTTTTCAGGACAACACTAATCTATCCCATTAACTACAGCCTTTAGACTTTGGTTAAATTTTCAAACAATAAGATGAAAATTTGTCACTATAGACAACCATTAAAACTGACTTGAATGTCATTAAAAGGAAAAAAAGTAATAACATTATTTTCAACTTAAACATAACTTTTTCTTAATATCCATTGATTTAATATGTTTAGCATAAAAGACATGCCAGAAAGGTTTCTAGGAAATAGTGATAGAGTAAAACTAATACAGGAAACAAACAAAAAAAAAATCTTCAATTCTATAGGTAAATAAACTTCAAAATAAATGATAGTGTTAATTGTTATAATTTTAAAATATCAATGGACAGGTAATCTTAAGAAATGGATAAATTCCTAGAAACATATAAACTACCAAAACTGAAACAGAAAGCAACGGAAAACCTGAACAGACCCATAACCAGCAAAGGCATTGAAGCAGTAATAAAAAAATCTCCCAAGGAACAAGATTCCAGGGCTAAATGGCTTACCAGGGGAATTCTACCAAAGATTTTAAAAAGTATTTGTACCTATTCTTCTGAAAATGTTTCAAAAAACAGAAATGGAAGGACAACTTCGAACCTTATTCTATGAGGCCAACATTACCATGATCCCCAAACCAAAGACCCCACTAACAAGGAGAATTACAGACCTATATCCGTGTGGAACATGGAAGCAATAATTATCAACAAGATACCAGTTAATCATATCCAACAGTATATTAAAATCATGATAAGCAAGTGGGATTTATTTGTGGGCTGTAAGAGTGGTTCAATATCTGCAAATCAATCAACATGATACACCACATTGATAAAATAAAGAATAAGAATTACATGATACTCTCAATAGATTCAGAAAAAAAGCATTTGAGAATCTACAGCTTCTTTTCTTGGTAAAAACTCTCAGTAAAATATGTATAGAAGGAACATATGTCAACATAACTCAGACAATATATGAAAGACCCACAGTGACTATCCTCAATGGGGAAAAATTAAGAGATTTCCCCTAAGATCAAGAACACGACACGAATGTCCACTCTCCCCACAGTTGTTCAACATAATACTAGAAACTCTAGCCTCAGCAATTAGACAACAAAAAAATAAAAGGCATCCAAATGAGCAAGGAAGAAGTCAGTCTTTTACTCTTTGCAGAGGAATGATACTCTATATAGAAAACAAGAAAGACTCCACCAAAAAAACTTCTAGAACTGATTGAGGAAATCAACAAAATGGCAGGATATACAATCCATGTGTAGAAGTTAGTTGCATTTATATACACCAACAATGAAGCAGGAGAAAGAGAAATCAGTAAATTTATTCCATTTACAATTGAACCAAAAGCCATAAGATAGCTAGGAATAAGCCAAACAAAGAAGGTTAAAGATCTGTATTCTGAAAACTATAGATCAGTTTTTGAAATAAATTGAGGAAGACACAAAGAAATAGAAAATCATTCCATGCTCATGGATTGGAAAAAATAAATTTTGTTAAAATGCCTATATTACCTAATGCAATCTATACATTAATGCAATCCCTACCAAACTAATGTCAGCAATTTTCACATAACTAGAATAAACAATTCTAAAATTGCTTATCTTATGGAACTAGTAAAGACCCTGACTAGCCAAAGTAATGTTGAAAAAGAAAACAAAAGCTGGAGACATCATGATTCTGGATTTCAAGCTGTATTACAAAGCTGTAATCATCAAGACAGTATGGTACTGGCAAAAATAGATACATAGTTCAGTGGAACTGAATACAAAAGCCACATATGGACTCTCAGCACTATGATCAACAAATCTTCAATAAGGTAGGAAAGAATATTCAATGGGAAAAAACGACAGTCTCTTCAACAAACATTGTTGTGAAAACTGGACAGCAACATACAGAAGAATGAAACTGGAACACTTTCTAACACAATACACAAAAATTAATTCAAAATGGGTAGAAGAACTAAATGTGAGACAGGAAACCACAAAAATCCTAGAGGGGAACCCAGTTACCCCATCTAAATCTATAATGGAATTTTACTCAGCCACCAAAAAGAATGAAATCTTTCCATTTGCAATGACATGGAAGGAAAGAGAGTTTGTTATGCTATGTGAAATAAGTCAGTCAGAAAAAGATAGATATCATATGATATCACTCATACATGGAATTTAAGAAACTAAACAGATGGGGCGTCTGGGTGGCTCAGTGGGTAAAGCCACTGCCTTCGGCTCAGGTCATGATCTCAGGGTCCTGGGATCGAGTCCCACATCGGGCTCTCTGCTCAGCAGGGAGCCTGCTTCCACCTCTCTCTCTCTGCCTGCCTCTCTGCCTACTTGTGATCTCTCTCTGTCAAATAAACAAATAAAATTTAAAAAAAGAAAACTTAAAAAAAAGAAACTAAACAGATGAACACAGGAGAAGGGAAGGGAAAATAAGATAAAAGACAGAGATGGAGGCAAACCATAAGAGACTCTTAACTAGAGAGAACAAACCAAGAGTTACTGGAGGGGAGGTGGGTGGAGGGATGGGGTAACTGGTTGATGGGCATTAAGGAAAGCTTGTGGATGTAATGAGCAGTGGGTGTTATATGCAACAGATTAATCACTAAATTCTACCCCTGAAACTAATAATACACTGAAGGTTAAGTAACTTGAATTTGAATAAAATGAAAAAAAATCTAATGACAAAATTCTTGAGAAGTTGGAGGACAAATGTGATACATTGAAAAAGTGAAAACAAAAATACAGAATTTGATCATCAAACATACAGAAGTTTATAAAATAAATAAAGACAGAAAAATACAGAAGTTGATAATAAAGTAATTGAGACACACATTCCAATGGGTAAGATTTACTTCAATCTCAATGAAATCCAAGCATAATTTTTGGAAAAATTAACAAGGTAATTACAAAAAACATGTATAAAACAAAAGTAAGAGTAATGGGAAGAATCTTGGAAAAATTTTTAAATGAAATCCCTCAGATTTAGAAGATTTACCCTCTTTTATTTTAAGGTTTACTCTATAGCTCCAGTAATGAAGACATTGAAGATTTGGTGTATGCACAACTAGATAATTAAAGCAGAATAAAAGGTGTAGGAATAAACCTGTACATTATCAAACACTGGTCTCTGACAAATGGGGGAAGGCAATTTAATGGGGCAAGATACTAATCAGTACATCATGAGGGAGAAGTGACATTAACAACAACAACAAAAAATGTGGCTCAGAAATTTTAAAATTTTTAATTTTTAAAACTCATTATCCCCTAACCTTAAAACTTCGTTTTGAAGAACTATCAATGCCTAAAAATACTTTCACAAGACCCAAGAATTCCAGGTGAGGGAGTCCAGCTTCTGGATGAAACACAAAAATCAGAAAAGATGCATTGATGAAGGTAGGAAAGAGAGATTCACCTTTCCTCTATCACTCTTCCCACCTACATGCAGGGTAGGTACTCTACAGAGCAGAACAGCTACGGCTTACCCAGGGAGGAAAAGAAGTGAGGGCCTGACTGCACCACAGCCATGATTCAGCTGACTCTAGCACCAAGAGGACACTCCCCCCATAGTCCTAGGTGGGTGTCTGGAGGCTCCTGTGAACCCAAGCCTCTGGTTCACCAAGCACCTATCAGCTCCAGTGACCCCATGTGACTCCTGGAGCCCCAGGCAATTCTCGTGATCCACAGGCAGTTAGCGTCCATGAATTGAGGTTCCTGGATCATGTGGCATTGGCCAGCTCCTTCAGCCCAGGTTGTTCCTGTGTTTCTGCTGCCTCCAAACCAGCCCCTGATAATTCAGACTCCAGACTCTAGTTGGACCCAGTGCCAAGCCAACAACTGCAGACCCACGTTTTCAACCTATCCCAGAATCAGGCCAGGTTTTTGACCAGAAATTACAGCCCATCCCAGACCAGTTGAACCCCTGGACCTAGAATGCAAACACTGATCATCAGGGAAATGCTGTCAAATGCTGTCACAGTGAAATATTACTTTGTACCTGTTAGAATAGCTACTATTCAAAATACAAGAGCTACCAAATGTTGGCTAGGATGTGGAGAAAATGGAACTTTGTGCAAAGTTGGTGGGAATGTAAAGTGTTAACACTTTAACGTTAAATGTTAAGCGTTAAAACTTTAATGTTAAACATTACGCAGAGTCTTTAAGGAACACTGAACATAGAAACTAGCATGGAACTTGGTCATCTTGTTTATGGTCATATATACAAAGAAATGAAATCATTATTAAATGATATGTGCATCCCACATTCACTGGAGATTTATTCACAACAGCCAAGACATGGAAACAACCTATGTTTTCACTGATGGTTAAGTGGATAAAGAAAATGTGATATATAAATATATAATGGAATTTTATTCATCCATAAAAAGAGGGTATCCTGCCATTTATGATAATCAATATTTTGCGCATTACAATAAGTGAAAAATTCATACAGACAAGAACAAATACTACATGTTCTCGTTTACATGTGGAGTCTAAAAAAATGTAATGTCAAAAAGACAGATTTGAATATTAGCTTTCAGGGGTTGGGAAGGGGGAAAACAGGTAAATGTGGGCAGGTGACACATGCTGCCACCTGGAAGAGGCCTGAGGTCCTGATAGCAAATGTATAATATGGTGACTGTAATCAGCAATACTGTGTCATATTTGTGGAAGTTGTTTTAGAAGCTGACTTCAAATGGTGCCTGAGTGGCTCAGTTGGTTAAGTATCTGCATTTGGCTCAGGCTATGACCACAGAGTTCTGAGATGGAGCCCCACCTTGGAGTTCTAGCTCAGCAGAGGTCCTGCCTCTCCCTCTCCTTCTGCACCTCATCCCTGCTTGTGCTCTCTCTCTCTCAAATAAATAAACTCTTTTCTAAAATAGACTTTTTTTTTTTTTACAAATTCCATTTGAAATTTATTTATTTATTTGTTTTTTACTTTTTTATCTTAATTTTATTCTTTTGGTGTTCCAGAATTTGTTGTTTATACACCATACCCAGTGCTCCATGCAATATGTATCTTCCTTAATACCCACCACCAGGCTCACCCAACCCTTCCTTCCCTCTAAAATCCTGTTTCTCAGAATCCACAGTCTCTAGTGATTCGTCTCCCCCTCCTATGTCCCCCAATTCACTTTCCCTTCCTTCTCCAAATGTCCTCTCCGTTATTCCTCATGCTCTACAAGTGAAGCCATATGATAATTGACTCTTTCTGTTTGACTTATTTTACTCAGTATAATCTTCTCCAGTCCCATCCATTTTGATATAAAAGTTAGGTATTCATCTTTTCTGATGGAGGCATAATACTCCATTGTATATATGGACCACATCTTCTTTATCCATTCGCCCATTGAATGACATCTTGGCTCTTTCCACAGTTTGGTGACTGTGGCCATTGCTGCTAAGAACTTCGGGGTGAAACTGGCCCTTCTTTTCACTACATCTGTATCTTTGGAGTAAATACCCAGTAGTAAAAATTGACTTTAAATGTTATTCCTATGGGGTGCCTGGGTAGCTCAATCAGTTAAGCTGCTGCCTTCTGCTCGGGTCATGATCCTGGGGTCCTGGGATCCAGTCCAGCATCGGGGCAGGTCCTCTGCTCAGCAGGGGGCCTGCTTCTCCTTCTTCCTCTGCTGTTCCCCTGCCTACTCTCTCTTTCTCTATCAAATAAATAAGTAAAATCTTTAAAAATATAAATAAATTATTCTTATAAAGATGGTAATTATTTGAGTGAATAGAGGTGTCAACTAACCTTATTAAAGTAATCTTTTCACAATATATGTTTTCCAAATCATCCTGTCATATACGTAGAAGTTACATAAGTTACATCAATGCTATTTCAGTAAAAATCTAATTCAAGGAAAAATTTAAGAAAGGTAAAGGAAAAAATAGGCTGCAGACAAAAACATGTAAGCAAACTTATTGAAGAACATTTCATTTCTACCTCATTTCATATGCAAGAATTAGTGTATGCCTACTTATAAAGGGTAAAACTATATGGTCATGGAAGAAAACATAAGAAAAGACACCTTAAAGGTGAAACAGCCATTAACCAAAAATGGGAGGCCCTCAAAAAGCACTCAGCTCATAGCATGTCAGTACATTAAAATATGATCAGCATTATAAGTAACCAAATGCAAACTCAAACCATAGGGATAAACAGCTATGCATAATCTCCTATGGCTTTAAAAAATGGTGTACAACACTGAATATTGACAAGTATTTGCTATAAAAGATCTTTTACCCCTAGTGACAGTGTAACATGTTATAAAAACCTAGAAAACACTCTTCAGAATATTTCTTATAAAACCTCACAGTTGCCTAGGCTATGAACAGCAGTTAAACGTGTAGGCATTTGGCAATTTTGTTAGAAATATATAACTATGGGGAAGGGAGGGAAAACTGAAAGGGAAGAAATCAGAGAGGGAGACAAACCATGAATAACTGCCTTTTTTTAAAAAAGGTTTTATTTATTTATTTAACGGAGAGACAGCAAGAGAGGGAACACAAGCAGGGGGAGTGGGAGAGGGAGAAGCAGGCTTCCCACTGAGCAGGGGGCCCAATATGGGCTAAATCCCAGGACCTCGGAATCATGACCTGAGCCTGAGGGAAATGCTTAACGACTGAACTACCCAGGCGTCCCCCATGAGAGACTCTTAATCATAGGAAACAAACTGAGGGTTGTTGGAGGTGTGTGGGGGCATGGGGTAATGGAAAGGGTGTTAAGAAGGACACATGATAGGATGAGCATGGGATATTCTTTGCAACTTATGAATCACATCACTGAACGTACCCCCAAAACTCATGATGTACTATGTGCAGGTTAATTAAATTTAAAATTTTAAAAAAATCTGATTTTGCTGAAGTCCCAAAAGTTTATTTTTGCTTATGTTTCCTTTGCCTTTGTAGATATATCTTGAAAGAAGTTGCTGTGGCTAATATCGAAGAGATTACTGCCTATGTTCTCCTCTAGGATTCTGATGGATTCCTGTCTCACGTTGAGGTCTTTTATTCATTTTGAGTTTATCTTTGTGTAGAGTGTAAGAGAATGGTCAAGTTTCATTCTTCTACATATAGTTGCCCAGTTTTCCCAGCACCATGTATTGAAGAGACTGTCTTTTTTCCACTGTATATTTTTTCCTGCTTTGTCAAAGATTATTTGACCATAGAGTTGAGGGTCCATATCTGGGCTCTCTATTCTGTTCCACTGGTCTATGCATCTGTTTTTATGCCAGTACCATGCTGTCTTGGTGATCACAGCTTTGTAGTAAAGCTTGGAATCAGGCAGAGTGATGCCCCCAGTTTTATTTTTGTTTTTCAACATTTCCTTAGCGATTTGGCATCTCTTCTGCTTCCATACAAATTTTTGGATTATTTGCTCCAGCTCTGTGAAGAATACTGGTGGAATTTTGATTGGAATGAAAGTATAGATTGCTCTAGGCAGTATTGACATTTTAACAATGTTTATTCTTCCAATCCAAGAGCATGGAATGGTGTTCCATCTTTTTGTGTCTTCTTCAATTTCTTTCATGAGTGTTCTGTAATTCCTCGAGTACAGATCCTTTACCTCTTTGGTTAGGTTTATTCCCAGGTGTCTTATGGTTCTTGGTGCTAGAGTAAATAGAATAGATTCTCTAATTTCTCTTTCTGTATTTTCATTGTTAGTGCATAAGAAAGCCACTGATTTATGTACATTGACTTTGTATCCTGCCACATTGCTGAATTGTTGTATGAGTTCTAGTAGTTTGGGGGTGGAGTCTTTTGGGTTTTCCATATAAAGAATCATGTCATCTGTGAAGAGAGAGAGTTTGACTTCTTCATTGCCAATTTGAATCAAAAGCTTCTGCACAGCAAAGGAAACAGTCAAAAAAACAAAGAGGCAACCCACGGAATGGGAGAAGATATTTGCAAATGACAGTACAGACAAAAGGTTGATATCCAGGATCTATAAAGAACTCCTCAAACTCAACACACACAACACAGACAACCATATCAAAAAATGGACAGACATATGAACATAGACTTCTCCAATGAAGACATACAAATACTATCAGACACATGAAAAAATGTTCAACATCACCAGCCCAGGAAGATTCAAATTAAAATCACATTGACACATCACCTGACACCAGTTAGAATGGCCAAAATTAACAAAACAGGAAACAACATGTGTTGGATGGGATATGGAGAAAGGGGAACCCTCTTACACTGTTGATGAGAATGAAAGTTGGTGCAGCCTCTTTGGAGAACAGTGTGGAGATTCCTCAAGAAATTAAAAATAGAACTTCCCTATGACCCTGCAATTGCACTCCTGCGTATTTACCCCAAAGATACAGATATAATGAAAAGAAGGGCCATCTGTACCCCAATGTTTATAGCAGCAATGGCCACGGTCGCCAAACTGTGGAAAGAACCAAGATGCCCTTCAATGGACGAGTGGAAAAGGAAGACGTTGTCCATATACACTCTGGAGTATTATGCCTCCATCAGAAAGGATGAATACCCAACTTTTGTAGCAACATGGATGGGACTGGAAGAGATTATGCTGAGTGAAATAAGTCAAGCAGAGAGAGTCAATTATCATATGGTTTCACTTATTTGTGGATCACAACAAATAGCATGGAGGACATGGGGAGTTAAAATGGGGAAGGGAATTGTGGGAAATTGGAAAGGGAGGTGAATCATGAGAGACTATGGACTCTGAAAAACAATCTGAGAGTTTGAAGTGGCGGGGGGTGGGAGGTTGCGGGAATCAGGTGGTGGGTATTCGAGAGGGCAGGGATTGCATGGAGCAACTGGTGTGATGCAAAATTAACGAATACTGTTATGCCAAATATAAATAAAAAATAAATAAATAAAAAGAATGATGTACTGTTCTTCTGTATCTCTGACTACAGTCTTTAGTTTAAAATCTAATTTATCTGATATGAGAATCACTACCCGGGCCTACTTTTGAGACCCATTGGCATGAAAGATGCTTCTCCATCCCTTCACTTTCAGTCTGGGTGTATCTTTACATTTAAAATGGGTCTCGTAGACAACATATGGATGGGTCCTGTTGTTTTATCCAATTTGCAACCCTGTGTCATTTTATGTGCGCATTTAAGGCCATTCACATTGAGAGTTATTATTGATAGATACGTTTTTATTGGCATAGTGTTACCTTTGAAGTCTTTCTTTCTGTAGGTTGTCTCTATATTTCTGTTCAATGCTATTTGTAGGATTTTTTCTCCCTCAATATTTCCTGCAGTATTGCCTTGGGGGTTGCATAGTCTTTTAAGCCTTGCCGGTCTTGGAAACTCTTTATCTCTTCATCCATATTGAATGTCAGCCTTCTGGATAAAGTATTCTTGGCTGCAATTCTGAATACATCTTGCCAACCCTTTCTGGCTTGCCAGGTCTCTGTGGACAGGTCTGACATAATTCTGATGGGCTTTCTTCTGTAAGTAAGGAGCCTCTTTGTCCTAGAAGCTTTCAAGAGATTATACCTACAATTATGATTCCTCAATTTGACTACGAGGTGCCTTGATTTTTTTTGGAATCTATAATCTTGGGTGGAGATCGTTCGGCCTCTAGTACATGAACACTGGTTCCACTCATGAGATTAGGATAATTTTTATGAAGAACTTTTTCCACTATATCTTCTAGACTTCTTTCTTTCTCCTGCCCTTCAGGGATTCCAATAATTCTGATGTTGGAACATTTCATGGCATCATTTATTTCCCTGATTCTGTTTTTGTGGTTTCTAAGCTGTTTGTTCCAGGCTTCCTGCTGATCCTTTCTCTCTATCTGTTTGTCCTCCAGATCACTAATTCTATCTTCTGTCCTAGTTACCCTATCTTTGAGAGAATTTAGATAGATTGGAACTCATTGAGAGCATTGTGAACCTCTGCCCTGGTAGTTTTTAGCTCTGCCCTAACATTGTGAACATCCTGTCTGGTTGCTTTCAGTTCAGCGATAATCAATTCCGTTTGGTCATCCATGGCTTTCTCCAACGTATCTATTGCCTGGATAATTGTTAGCCTGAATTCTCTTTCCGACATAATGTCTATGTTGATAGCCATTAGCTCTGTTGCAGAAGGTCCATACTCTGTATTTTTCTTCTGTTGCACATTCCTCCTCCTACTCATTTTGGTGAGAGATGACTGAACGGATATAGGTGGATGTATCAACCATGGTGCAGTCAAAATGCACCCTGGAACACTTCTGAGCAATCAGGATTCCCCACCCAAACAAGAAAAAAAAAAAGAAAAGAATAAGAAAAGAGAAAGAGAGAGACAGGAAAAACAGGGAAGATAAAAGAGAAAGTTCAGCCCAAATGGGCCCCAAGGTAAGATTTATGAAGTAGACAAACAAAAACAGACAAATGAAAAGACTGAAAAAAGTATATGACAAGAGAATTATATATATGCAAATAAAGGAAGACCCTCGTCAAAAAGAAACCCAAGTGTAATATTTATATCTATCAGGACAAACACAAAAACACAGAAACACCGTTGGAAGAAAAAGAAGGGAGAGTGGTTATAAAGTCTCAGTGTGAGTGAAGAAGGTTGTTTTGATTCTTCCTGGATGTATCTTGATATCTTTGTTAAAGGACTCAACTTTCTGAAGATAAAGGGGGATTAAAAATTGATTTACCTATAGGAGTAGTATTGATTGGGGAAAGGGGATTACCTTGAAGTTTAACTCTATATGAATATTATAAAATAAAAACAAAAAAGGAATAAACTAGACTAAACTAAACTAAAATTAAGAAAACAAAGAAATTTTAAAAATGGAAATGCAAAAGAGAAACCAAGTGTATGCAACAAAAAGTTCAGGTTAGAAGATTATTATGGAATTTGATGTACTGGACATCTCACTGTGATGGTAAATAGGTTAAAAAATTATCTATATAAAAAATGAGCCAGAATAGTGGGAACAAATTTAAAATAAATGTTGTCCTATGAAGTAGTGGTGGTTGTTCTCTTGTAGTCTTTTTTTTTTTTCCTTTCCTGGTTGGTTTTCTGGGGGAGGGGCCTTCCACATGGGTTTTCAGTCAATGATATTCCCTGAGTTAAGTCTTTCCATCCCTCTCAAGGGGGTGTGCTCTGAGGAAACTGGTTTTTTCAGGCTTTTGTTCTCTGGAGGTTTTTAATGTTTGTTCACTTTTTTAATTTCCTCTCGCCTCGACCACTTTTGATGGTTTTTGTAGTTTAGAGGAAAGCAAACTGCACCCTGATCTCCCTCTCAGTCTGCTCTTCTGTGGGTGATGCAGAGCCCATGTAAATTCCCCCTTGGCCACTGGCAAAGCAGGTTCTGAGTTGTGGTCCCTGGGGATGCAGGATCTTCTGCTTGTACCCAAAACCATGACAGCGGCGGCTGTCTGGGTAGTTCCAGAGAGCCAGAGAGGTTCCAAGCAGTGATCTCACACTGAGATTTTCACCATGGCCGGGGCTGGAGTGCCTGGTCTTTCTGGGTCTAAGAGCACCCATCTTGCGCACACCTCTCTTGCGGAGACTGTGGGTCACGCGCATGTCTCAGGCTCTGAGAGCGGGGCGCAGGTCCAAAAGCACCAGGCTGGGCCTTCACACACCTCTCCCAGGGGAAAGTTTTGGGCACATGTCTCTGGCTCTGAAACAATGGTGCTTGTCTAAGAGTGCCAGCTGGGCCTTTGTGCACCTCTCTCAGGGGAAGGTGAGGGGTGCGTTTGTCTCAGGCTCTGTAGCAGGGCTCAGCCTTCTTCCATCTGGCATGGCTCCCAGCCCCTCACAGAAGCTAGACCCCACGCAATCTCGGGCATGCTGGCAGCTCAGGGACCAAGACCTGGTTTCTCCACTTCATTCTCTCTGGCTCAGTGCCAGGGGAGGCTGTCCTGTGTCCGAGGACTTAAGCCCCTCTCTCTAGCCACTTAGATCCCCATAATTCCCCCCCCCCCTCAGATCCTTTGCTTTTTTGGAGTGCTTTCAACCAGTCTCCAAGTTAATGCTAGTCCCCAGATGCAGGGCACTCTCGTTAGGGGTATTACTTTCCATTTAGTCACCTCTGGGGGCTCCCTCCCCATTTTGTTTATCTTCTGATATCAGTCTGATGTTCCCACTCTGCTTTACCTGCCCACTGGCGTCTTCTGCCCCTGTAGAGATCCAGACGTGTATAATTCTGATCTCAGGCTGATTTCATGGGTGATCAGAGTTCTTTGGTAAGTAATCAGCTCACTTTAGGGTACAGGTTGAAAAGGCACCTCCTCCTACTTCCCTGCCATCTTGTCTCCCTCTTGACAGAACTAATTTATTATTAATTAATTAATTACAAAGTTTGCTCTATTGCTTGTCACAGATACTATTGTCAAACAACTTCAGCAGCCCTGAAATTTAACTGCTAGAATCATATTTTCTATATCTAATCTGTACCATAATGACTATAGCAATCACATAGAATCAGTATAATGCATACATGAAAGGTATAACAAAAACAATGAATGCTATTAAGCTGAAAAGAAATTAAAAAATGCAAAAAAAGTAAAAATTAATGTTATCACTATAATAACAAAAACAAAATGACCATTATGTGAAGTGGTAGGATGTGTTAACTAATTTTCTTGTGGTAACCATTTGGGAATCTATACATGTGTCACATAATCACATCATACACCTTAATCTTACAAAGTGTAAGATTATATATTACTAATTATATATTGATATATATATATCAATATGCTAATTATATATTGATAAAATGCTTTTTTAATTTAAAAAAATATATATTATTAAAAAAACAACAATTTTGTGTTTGGATAAAAATTAACTGGGCACTATATTTGAGGCATAAATGTACCCATCAAAATAACAAACCAAGTGCCTGTAATAGGTGAGATGATGACACCTGATGGACCATGGCTGACAGCTGAGGAAGATATTAAAAAATAAAAAGGCAGAGGATATGTTGATACTTATTATGCATTGGTAGCTGACCATGATCCACAGAAAAGCCCAGAGTGTTTTGGAATTCTCTAGAAATACCAAAAGCATTGTGAATTTCATTGGCAGCTGCACATTTTGGCCAAAGTTAATGATCAAATATACTGTTGTGGATCTGGAGCTACATATATAAGTGGGAATGAAAGGACCAAGGAATAACATGGACCATGTGATGCCATAAACACTTCAAAAGCATGGTGAACAAAATGGACATGAATGCTGACTCTCTTAAAATGAGATATATGTGCAGCTACCAGTAGTATTGCTTAAGATAAAAATCAGGTAAAGACTTGAGGAGTAAAAATCTGATCACAGCTGTCATCAGGGAAAAAATACATTCTAGCATCCTATTTTGAGTCCATTATTAGTCCTAGAATAGATCCAATGTAAAAGCCATGAGGTAACTGTGAAGAAAGTCCCAACAATTTCACAAAAATTGCATGAGGGCAATATATATCAATCCTTCTGTAAAGAAATTGTTATCTATATCCCAAAATGGATTTGCAGTTCGGTCTTGCATGAAAAAATACCATAGAGTAGGTAGATTAAACATCAGCTACTTATTTTCTGAAGTTCTATAGGCTAGGAATTCCAAGATTAAGCTATAGGCCAAGTTGGCTCCCAGTGAGATCTCTCTTCCTAGTTTGCAGAAGGCTGCCTCACATGGCCTTTCATCATGAAGAAGAAAAATAGCATGAACTCTGGTCTCTTTCAAAAGCACACTAATCCTTAAATCAAGACATATGAAGCAATTTAGTTTAACTACCTCAGTAACATTCTTATTTCCAAAGCCCTCTACATTTGCAGAGTGTCCAACAAAGAAATTTGGGAGGATGCAATTAAGTCCAGAGTACAAAGCAAGGACATTTAAGAGAAAGAAAAATCCTGAGATATTTTGAGAGCTCTTGGTTACAGAGTGTCTGAGCTAACACTAGAAGACACTTGAATAATGGAATGCCCTTCTCACTACAGTTGACATATGGGAAATATATGCTATTTATTGCATTTACTTTTGCTCTTTTGGGTAGAATTCCAGGTTCCTATTTCAGCACTGAAGCTTTTATCAGGAAAATATTAACACTTATTTATTTTTTAAATTTAATTTTACTTTTACAGAGTTTCAAGATTCATTGTTTATGAACCACACCCAGTGCTCCATGCATTCCATGCCCTCTTTAATACCCACCATCAGGTTCACCCAACCCACACCTCCCTCCCCTCCCAAACCCTAAGTTTGTTTCTCAGAGTCCACAGTCTCTCATGGTTCATCTCTCCCTCCGATTTCCCCAAACTCACTTTTCCTTCCCTTCTCCTAATGTCCTCTGTGTTACTCCTTATGCTCCACAAGTAACTGAAACCATATGATAATTGAATCTCTCCGTTTGACTTATTTAACTCAGTTCTTCTAAAAACAAAAATTAGGCCTGCCAGAAAGAGGTTTTGAGCTCTTAAAACCAGCATACTCCTTGTGGGCAAATTCCAAACTACCTTGTATCTTATATTGGAAGAAAATATTTTTTACTGAACTTCTCATTTTTGCTAGATGTTATTGGTGCACCCAAATTACATTGTCTACCTGCTCTGTGCCACAGGAACCAAACTGTGAATGACATACAAAGAACTCCCTTCATTTTGACTTCTGATTGAGTGTAACTCATGCAGATGCCTTTAATTATTCTGTGCTCCCATACTTCCCTTTTCCTTTCAGGAATACATTGTTTGGGCCCCAGTTATTCATAGTGCTATTTTAAGACACACTGGTAAATCCTTCTCGAGGAATTGTTTTTGTCAAGGAACAGTACCTAGTCCAAGGCCATGTTCCCTTCCTGGGGGCAGGCCACAACCTATTAATGCTCCTGTTGGGGCACAAATGGGACCATTTTCCTCACAGCAGGACAGCATGGAAGGAATATGTTAGAGCTCTTCCTTGGGCAACGGATAACTTTGTTGTAATTGCAACACTGTTGAACATCTCCCTGCGTTAAGTTTGCCCCCTTCATTCTTTGAAACTTTTTCCTAAGTGCATTGTACAATAAGCCTCCTGCACACCACTCTGTATCAAAGTCTGTGTTCTAAGAATCATGAAGTGTCTCCTATGGATGGTTATCATAACAACAGAATGATATTTACTTCATTTGTTTTTCTCCTTCTGGTCTGTAGCTTCTTGGCTCTGTATGCTGGCAAGGTCTTCACACTTGTTAGATGGACTTTTTCGCACAGTCTATCTTTGTGATATCTAGAAAGTATTGCATCCTTACATTTCTTCAGGAAGATGTATGGGCAAAATATACCATTCTTGTTAAAATGAGGGCCTGGTCAAGGCTTAAAAGACTATGCAACCACCAAGCCAACACTGCAGGAAATATTTAGGGGGGTTCTAAAAAGAGGAAAAATCCTAAGAATAGCATGGAATAGAAATATAGAGACAATCTAAATGAAGAAAGACTTCAAAGGTAACATGATGTCAATAAAAACATATCTATCAATAATCACTCTCAATGTGAACAGCCCTAAATGCGCCCGTAAAATGGCACAGGGTTGCAGATTGGATAAAATGACAGGACCCATCCATATGTTGTCTACAAGAGACCCATTTTAAACCTAGAGATACACCCAGACTGAAAGTGAAGGGATGCAGAAGCATCTTTCATGCCAATGAGCCTCAAAAGAAGGCTGGGGTAGCAATTCTCATATCAGATAAATTAGATTTTAAACTAAAGACCATAGTCAGAGATACAGAAGGACACTACATCATTCTTAAAGGGACTATGCACCAAGATGATCTAACAATTATAAATATCTATGCCCCCAATATGGGAGCAGCCAACTACATAAGAAAATTGTTAATCAAGATAAAGAATCATATTGATAAGAATACATTAATAGTAGGAGATCTTAACACGTCTCTCTCCAAAATAGACAGATCATGGAATCAGAAAATCAATAAACAAGAGCATTGAATGACACACTGGACTAGATGGACCTCATAGATATATACAGAACATTCCACCCTAAAATAAGAGAATACTCATTCTTCTCAAGTGCACATGGAACCTTCTCAAGAACAGACCACATACGTGGTCACAAATCAGGACTCAACCGATACCAAAAGACCGAGATGATTCCCTGCATATTCTCATATCTCAATGCTTTGAAACAGGAGCTCAATCACAAGGAAAAGTTCAGAAGGAACTCAAACACCTGGAAGCTACTGAAAGACCCCTCTCCTAGATAGACCCCTCCCCTAGTAGATAGATAGGATAACTAACTGCTTGTTTGCTTTTCTGTAAACCGCTGGCTTTTAGGTATGAAATTAGGTTATCAATTGTGTGAATTGCTCTCTTACCTTTCTCTAGCCGCGTGGCTTATAGAAATAATAGAGACGCCATGATGGCACTCCTCCCTTCCCCCTTCTTGCTCCCCTTCCCCACCTCTCCTTTTGCGCGCGCGGGCCCTCATAACCAATCAGCTTACTCCCCCCTCCCTGCCGCTCTCTTCGCGCGCGCGGGTCCCTGGAGCCAACCCGCAAACTCCAAGTATGCCTTTTTCAAAAGTTCAAACTGTCCACCAATCAGTTGCGCCCCACCCAAAACTTGTTTGTACCTTCCTATAAAAGACCCTGCTTCACTCCGGTCGTGGTGCTCAGTTAGCTGGAGCTGCCGACCACCCGCCGGTACCTGCGTGACAATAAACCTCTTGCTGTTTGCATCCAGTGGCAGTGTTGGATTCTTGGGTAAGGGGATCCGCGGGTCTTTCACTACAGACCACCTTTCTTAAGAATGCTTGGATCAACCAGGAGATCAAAGAAGAACTGAAAGAATTCATGGAAACCAATGAGAATGAAGACACTTCAGTCCAAAACCTATGGGATACAGCAAAGGCGGTCCTAAGGGGGAAATACATAGACATCCAAGCCTCCCTCAAAAAAAAAGGAAAAATCCAGAACACAGCAGCTGTCTCTACACCTTAAAGAACTGGAGAATTAAAAACAAATCAAATGAAATCCACACATAAGAAGGGAAATCATCAAGATTAGAGCTGAGATCAATGAGGTAGAAACCAGAGATACAGTAGAACGTATCAATGAAACTAGAAGCTGGTTTTTTAAAAAAACAATAAGATCGATAAACCATTGGCCACACTAATCCAAAAGATAAGACAGAAAGCCCAAATTCATAAAATAATGAATGAAAAGGGAGAGATCACAACAAACACCAAGGAAATAGAAACAATCATCAGAAGTTATGACCAACAGTTATATGCCAAAAAGCTAAGCAACCTAGATGAAATGGATGTATTCCTGGAAAACTATAAACTCCCATAATTGAACCAGGAAGAAATTGACAACTTGAATAGACCGATAGATATCTAGTAGTGAGATTGAAGGGGTGATCAAGACCCCAGGACCTGATGGATTCCCCGGAGAATTCTACCAAACTTTCAAAGAAGAACCTCAGAACCTTTAGGGCCCTTCACACGTCCTAGAGACCGACGGCCGGCACAGGGCATGCAGACGGGAGGGACCCCCTCCATCTGGGCAGAGCATAGGTGCTCAAAGCAGAGCATTCACAGAGGAGAAACCGTGGACACGTGTCCTGACTTCATGTTAGATTCTCAGGTCTTTATTTAATGTTTTTGATGAAATATTGGTGTTACTATTAAATTGCACAGTTAAGTCATTTAGGCTTCTAAATTCACTTCCCTGAATACCACCATTTCTTCTCGACCAAAAGTGAGTCCTGCTTGGTTCTACACCTGGAGCTTGCAGACATCCCCCACCCACACCCCCACCCCCACCAGCCCCGCAGTAGGGCATGTCACGGAGCTGCCAGAAGGACGCACACCGCGCTGGGAAGGGAAGATTGGCGCATGGCCAACGGACAGACTCCCGGAAGAGCCGGGGTGACGGTCTGGGCAGTGAGTGCCAGCATGTCGTCCCTGAATGGACGGCCCCACTTGCCTGCAGCTTCCAGCAGCTCGCCCATGAGAGAGAGATAAAGCCACGTGCAGAAAGGCAGAAATAGGCTGGTTTTCACTAGCACTCATGTGACGCTGCCCGGGGTAGGCCAGACATGAAGTTCGTTCCTGCCGAAGGCTGGGTCCATGCCGGCGGCCCGCGGCACACACTGGGCTCTGGTCCCAGCTGAGCGCTGCAGACTTCTCTGCACGGAGGGACTTCCTACGTTCAGGTTGTATGAGTGCCTTAAGAAACAACACTGACCCCTTTAACTCATTTGTATTTTTGAAATGCATGACATTGTATGAGATTTTGCACATGTTCTAGGTATCAGGAATGACAGAAAAATCACTTCCCACTACACAAAAGTTGTCTTAGAATTTCGAGAAAAGCAACCATCATACCTCATGGTCTCTCTCTTCGTAATAAACCAGCAGCCTCCTCCTTGTTCTAGCATGAGGTAATGCGTGTCCTGAGGAGCATGCACAGATGCGGGGCCCCCGCGCGACCCCCAAGGATGCAGGTCGTCCCAGTATGTGGTGGCCAGTCCAGGGTGGGGCTCTGTGGGCTGGCCCTCACCCTGGAAGCCTGGAGTCAGGTCTCCAGGGATCGGGCATGTGGTGGGCGGGTTCAGAGCCCAGTCTGGCCCGGCACAGGCATCCTTGCAGAAGCAGGAGACCCCAGGCTCTGACTCGGCTCCCACGACCACGGGGTGGGGTGAGCACTCACGTCGTGAGTGTCCACAGTGGCTTTAAACACAGCCGAACTGACTCGGGATGCCAAGTGGCAAATACCAGCTTGTGTCTTGTGGGGCGTGGGCCATCTTTGGGGATATCAAGGTTTGACCACCAAACCTTAGAGGCGTTTCTGCCAGTGAGAGAGTGGATAACCGCGTCCCCAGCATGGTGGTTAGGAAAGCTGCTCAGGCGTCTGGGGACAGGGTGGCACCTGTGCACGGGGGTCTGCCATTCATAGGCGGCCATGTATCCTTGCCACAGATGTGCACGCACGTGGGTCAGGATGTGGGTGGGGTAGGACCGTGCTCTAGGTTGGGTTGGGAGGGTGGCTGTCTGCAACTCACAGTGAGGATGTGTGACTACGGCAGGAGTGTCAGGCCCCTGGTTTCATTACATATGCGGTGTCCGAGCTGCATGTAGGGCCCCGAGGGAACCTCTGCGGCCACTGCGGGGGGGGGGGGGGGATCACAGCCTCGAGAAGCGAATGTACATATTTATTTACTTTCTGACTGTAGCCGACAGCCAAGTGCCTTCTGTGTTCATTGTAATCAGTTCATTACCAAAGAAATGTTTGCACTATGTACTGATGCTGTCAGTTCAAATAAATGGGCCATGTTTTCAAATGGGGACTGGCATTCTTCCTGTCAAGCCTGTCATTGGGGCAACTGTTTGCTGGCTGCGAGTGGCTGACAGCAGGTGGGGAAGGGGACGGCTCCTGGAGAAAGCCAGACTGCTCCAGGCACTGTGTCCTGGGCAAATGTGAGATGGGAGAAGCAAGGAGAAAGGACAAGAGGGGTGTTAACATGGGTTCTGACCTCCCGGCAGCCTGGAGGGGGGTTAACGCGGGTTCTAATCTCCTGGCAGCCTGGAGGGGTGTCCTCCCAGGCAGCTTGGATGCTCTCATGGGGCTGAGGGGCTGGGTCCAGACAGGGGAGCTGGGGTCTCAGGTGAGCCTGTGGCAGCTGCCTCTGCCTCCGGGCACGTCGTGCTGTGGACGAGGACATGTCCTTGTCAGAAGGACTGTGTCACAGCACTGGACATGTGCTGTGGTAGGGACGGGTCCTGTGACAGGAAGGTCCCCTGAGGGACCATGCTGCGGGGCTGTGGGGGACACCCATTCCTGCTCTGGGCTCCGGGTGCAGGGAAGGAGAGGACACCACTCCAAGGGGAACCAGAGGGAACTGTGGCATCTTCACAAGGCTGAGAGAAAGTCACTACCGTGGACAGAATCATCATGAGAAGAACATTTGAAATACCGAGGAAAATTAAATGAGTTTCTTAAATTGCTGAATTGCTTCAAAATCTGACACTTGAGCTGCTCGCGTGTGCATGCCAAGTTTCGGGAGTGGTTGTGCCCTGTCGTCTGCTGCTGTAACGGGGTGTCCTGTCGGTCTTGGTGCCGCACACTGACAGGCGGGCCTCCCCTCGCGGGGACGCGGGGAGCTCGAAGCCACCTGTTTTCTGCTCTTGCGGGGTTCAGCCAGCTTTCCGCAGACGTGTGTCGTGCTACGCGCTTCGTATGACATTGGAAATTATCCATTCCACTTAAGCTCAACTGTTTCAAGGTTGTCATGAGCTGAAGCTTGGGGGGCACGTGTCCAAGTAGAGTGGTGACAGTCAGCCAAAGGTCACTAGGACTCTGGGTGGGGTGTCCTGCACCCGCCTGGCCTCAGTCCCCCTCGCTGGAGAAGAGCACCTGGGCTGTGTGCCGGCTTCACCTGGGATGGCAGCCCCTGGAAAGACTGGCAGTGGGTCTGGGGTGGGTAGGTTGGGGGAGGAGCTCTCCTCTCTCCTGCTCTGAGCAGGCACAATAATGGGTGTCACCAAGACCTTCCCCGGGAGGAGCAGGACGGAGTGGGGTCCACAGTCCAGTCCTCTGCACTAGAGAAGCCTTGAGCCGTGTGCAGGACCCAGGAAGGGTTCGGTTCACGGGGGCCTTGCAGCTCTGCCCAGAGACAGCCGGCGCAGCCCCCATCAGTGCCGTGCATGGGGGAGCGGGGGGGGGGGGGGGGGGGGGCGCAGGGAATGGGCGTGAAAGACCCCGCCCCCCAGTCGTTAACTAATTAACTGCTCTTTTGTTGTGTAAAAGTACCCCTCCTCCCCTTGCAATGAAAAGACCCTTCCCCCAGGGTTGAATTCAATGTAACTGCTCTTTTGCCTTTCTATAACCGCTTGGCTTTTAGGGCATGACACTTGACTCCTGTTTGAACAAGATACCCTCTCCTAATAGCCGAGGCATGGTCATGGTCACGTAGGCAAGGGGGCTGCATGGTCCCGTAGGTCACGTAGACAGGGGGCTGCATAGTCAGGTAGGCAGGATGTCTTTCTGCTGAGTAATAAGGTCAAACTTCCCCTCTTTGTTTCCCCTTCCCGCCTTTCTCTTCGCGCGAGGGGGTCTTCCAGGGCCAATCCACTAACACCAAGTATGCCTTTTTTCAAATGTTCAAATTGTCAGCCAATCAGCCCCGTCCCATCCGGGACTTGTTTGTACCTGTCTATAAAAACCCGGCACCACCCCAGCCAGGTGTGCTCAGCTAGCAGGAGCTGCTGACCACCCGCAGGCGCGCGCTGACCACCCGCAGGCACCTGCGTAACAATAAAGAACCTCTTGCTGTTTGCATCCTGTGGCAGTGTTGAATTCTTGGGTAAGGAGATCCGCGGGTCTTTCAGGCGCCTCTTACTACTTTACAGGAAACTCACCATGTGAAACTGGCAGAAAGTGATCGTTTGCCTTTTGCTCTTAAGAACTGTGAGGAAGGTCTAGAAACATTTCTACTGCCTTTTTAAAAACATTTCACACCTGCTTCCTGTGTGCAGAATTACACACCAGGTGACCCAAATATTTGTGTTTTATTTGCCAAGCGACTCACCAGAAGCATTTAGTGAACTCAGCAAATGCGGTTTTGATGTATTTCATGTTTAGGAAAAAATGTATCTGCCATGGAGACCAAGTTTTGGGAAGTCTTGCGGTTTATAGGTTTTGTTCTGGGCCTCGTCCCTGCCGACTTCCTGTGGTGGAGGCTGAGACAGGAGACAGACTGTCTGGGCACACGTTGGGTGCTCTGGCTGGCCGAGCCTCGTCCTGTGGGTGCAGAAGGGCACGTGGCCCCTGAGGTGGGGGACATTGTGCCGGGCCTCCTGCAGGTGCAGAGCAGGTGGGGGACTCTGGAAGTGCCCCTGCCCTTGGTGCCACCAGCAGAGGGACTGAGCCGCGGACCCCTGCACTTCCCCCACTTTCCTGTTTCTCCTCCTCCAGGCTGTCCCCCAGGCGCTCTCCAACATCATGGTGCTGGTGACAAAGGTCCTGACCAGGTGGCGTTCTGGCTCTTCAGCTGTTCAGTGCTCGTTTTGTACTCAATTCTCAAGTCGTGCTTTCGAGGGCATTTGTGTTCAGGGAGATGAGCATCCTCCCGCCCCAAACCGCGAGGCATTGGCCTTGGGGTGGCATGTTTAATTCTAGAAGGGTCTGCAGACTCCAGTGGTGCCTGTGTTCATGTTTGTGGCATCTGTTAAGAGTAACTCGGCTTCTGTCTGCTGTTTTGGTGTCCGGTTTCCTTGTGCAGAGCCGGGCGTCCCCACCAGCCTCAGTTCCTGTCATAAGCGTGTTTCGGCCTTCACATGGCCATCACAAAGTCATGTTTTTTCCGCGATGATTCCTGACAGCTTGTCGAGGGCCATTCTGCAGGGAAGCCACATTTTCCAGGAGAAACTTCGTCTGCTGATTTGGTGGGACTGCGGAGGGAAGGAAATACCTCACGTCCCAAGTCGTCTGCGTTGATGCCAAGGTTTGGGACCATTCCTTATTGGGCCATTTATCTCAAGCTTTGGGAGACAGAAAGAACCGGAATCTGATCCTTGTGGGGCTATTTATCTCAGGGCTTTGGGAGACAGAAAGGACTGGAATCCGACTTCCATCATTTTTCGTCCTTTTCCAACATCGATCTTCATAAATGGAGTGGGAAAACGTTGCTCTCAAAGTGTCGGCCAAAACCGAGTTCCCCTTCGGTGGTTCGAGCCTGGGCTCTGAGCCCAGAGTCAAGAAGCTCTGTGATGTCATTGTTAGATGCTCAGATTACCCACATCCTTCCAGTGCAAACAGATTTTCGTATTGTTTTGTCCGCAGTCAGCAAAACCAATCAGGGCAGACACCCAGAGCCTTTGCCGAATGACTGGTGTGCGGATGCTCTCCAAGGAACTCCCTGGAGAGTGCCCATGTCTGTGCTCGTTAAGGATGCCCATCGCAGATGTGGACTCCGTTCGCCACCATCATGCTGTGCCCCGAGCGTGGCTCACCACAGAGACAGCCTGCGCCGTGGACCTGTGTGGGTCGCGAGCATGTGCGGATCGCCCGGGGTAGGCTCGGCGCCCCAAAATCGGGAAGGGCTGGAGCCCAGGGCTAGTCCCGCTACTCTGGGGCTGGTACTCTGGTCACGTCATCAAGCCTGGAGAAAGTGAACAGTGACCCTGAATTCTGCGCTCTGCCCATGCTTCGACGGGGCTGCATGTTTTCTGAACCGGGCTTGCGTGGGAAGGATGGAGTTCTGGAACTTCGGGAAACTTCGGTCTCGTTTGTGCTGACCAGCGGTGTAGACTGGCCTCCCCTCCCTGTATGTCTGTGCCCGCTGCGTCCCACGCCTGCTGTGAGAGCCCTCCACCCCTGGTGACCAGATACTGGCATGCTCGCGCCCCAGCAGGCACAGAGCATGAGCTGGACCGTCCTCCTGGCCCCCTGTGCCCAGCCTCGTTCCTGGGCAGCCCTGCCTGGACACTGCTCCCCCGCGTTCCGTCATGTTTTCACACAAACCAGAGAGGGTGTAGACGGTGGAACACTGTCCTTACTCCATTTGTCGTGCAAAGTGCAGCATCTGGACACAGGAGCACCATGAGGATTCCCCGTTCTGCAGGAGCCCCAAACCGCTCCTGAGAGACAGAGCACCTGCTCCAGAATGAGCCCCTGGTTCCTGCCGGCCGCCTGCCCCTGCCTCTTTCTGAGGCCTCCAAACATCTGTTCCCGTGTCTGTCAGCCCTGCTCCCCATCCCTGTTCCATGAAGGGGTCTTCTGTCCCTACCCCACCTGCCACGTTGGTCTGCAGTGGCCCACGGCCAGGTCGGGTTGTGAGGGCAGCACCGTGCTCTGCTGCTCACCGCTGGTCTCTGTGGCCTGTCTCATGGGCATGGCCCATAGGTCCCCAGTGGGCTCACGGCTTGGTCCCCACACCGTCTTACCTTGGCCACCACGGAGTACCAGGTACTCGGAAATCCTTGCTGACCCCGCCCCTCATTGGCAGTGGTCCCCGTACCTCTCAGCACGAGGGTCCCCAACTGTGGGCAGATGAAAACAGAGTGTTTCCATTTTTGCAAATAACTTGTCTGAAGAAGTGGGATTCAGGTGAGCGTCTGGCTGCAGTCACTTGCTCCTGGCTCCCAGGTTCCGCAGCCCCTCAGGCTGTGCAGCTTGTGTGACAGGAACACAGTTAGGGTCAGTGGGAAACAGAAATGTGTGGCCTGTCGGAGAATGGCACCCCCCAGAGCTGTGGAGTCTACACCACAGGCAGCCGTCCTGCAGGGAGAACGTGGTCCGAGCCCCTTGGGTGCGGCCGTGCAGTGAGTTACCTGCGAGGTTCCCAGGGAAGCCAGCTCTGCCGGGACTCTGCGCCCGCTCCTGCCTGGGGTCGTCATTCTCACGAGCCATCAGCTGTGCTTTGGTCGGGGCAAGCAGACACAGCACAGGCCTTGGTCCGCGGATGGGCCGTCAGCACGCCCCAGGTCCCGGCACCCCACTGGCCGCCTTCCCTGCTGTGCGTGTTCAATGGCTTGCCAGGCGCCTGCTGTGGCCAGCCCTGTGGGGCTGCAGGCGGGAGTGGGCAGATGGAGGGTGCGGACACAGGACCAGGCCAGGAGTGACGGCCGCAAGGACCAAGGTCCCTCAACTCTGCATGGTGTGACCTCTTCACGAAGACCCACACGGCCAGCTCCTCGCCCGTCGGCAGCCATCACACATGCGCACCGCATCAGCCGTGTGACAGACGGGATCAGGTCCAACAGGTGCCCCGTGGTGACGCGTGCGGTGCCCTTTGCTTCCCAGAGCCCCGTCTGTGGTGGGAGGGCAGATGCACCATTCCCGTGTCAGTGACGAAGAGCAGCTTGCGTGTCCGCAGGCACCCAGGCAGAGCCACAGGCCCCATCCAGAGCGCCTGCCTCAGTTTCTCCACAAGCCAGTGCTTGAGGGAAACGTGTGTCTCATGCCCTTGTTGCTGGGAAGTGGTTCCTGTGGGACAGACCATCCGGGGGCCTGGACCTGAAGACCCCCCCAACCCCGCATGAGGGACGTGCAGCTGGCGCTCCTGGTGCCATGAATTCAGTGTGGACAGCGCAGAGGGGAGCAGTTAGCAGGAGGGTTAGGGGCGTCCCGGTGAGGAGGGGGCACTGGCAGGCGGGTGGGGGGCCCCCAAGAAGAGGGGGCCCAGAGGGCAGAGGGAACATTGGTGGGTGAGGGGCAGGGCATCTCACTTGTTTTTCCGGCCCGTCCACCCCACAGCACACTCAGCCCCATAAGCAAATGACTAAGCCACGTGTCTCCCCTTCAGGTCTCCTGTGGCACCAACAGTTTCTTCTGAGAACAGGGAGGAGGGCCGGGCCACCAGCAAGTGTGAGCCTGGCTGTAAGTCGCTGGCCCCAGGTCCCAGAGAGCGCGGGTGATGTCACCCGCAGGTGTGGGTCCTGGGGGCTCAAGGGGTTGGCGGGTTTATGGTCGAAGGCAGAACCCCCGGGGAAGGATGAGCCTGGGACCAGCCCGTGGCTGCCTCCGACTGTGTGCCCACAGATGTCGCTGGTTGTCTCTGTTGGGTGCAGACCCAGGCTCTGGGATCACAGTGGAGCCGTGCCCAGGTCCCCCTACACACGCGTGGGCCCATCGGCAGGTGTCTCGCGAGCGGGACTGAGGAGCCCACCCTTGGTCTTACCCATCCCATGAACGGCGGTGCAGGAGAAGGGAAGTGACCACAGTCATGGCTCCCTTTCACAGGTAGGATGTCAGGTGTGCAGAGATGGCGAACCCCGGACCAAATGCCCCATGACCTGTAAGTGTGGGGGTGGCGAGATTTGGGGAGAAGTGCTCTCAGCCTGAAGGCGCTGGGCTGCGGTGGACTCGCCTGGGGGAGCACTGAATTAGGCGACCCCACACGGGGAACCCAGACACATGGGAGTGCTGGTGTGGGTGGTGCATCGCAAGCCTGGGCTCCTGCCTGACCCCTTCAGAAAGCCAGTGACCTTGAGGGTTAGTGAAAATGCTCGTTCTGGTGGGTGCTGTGCTTTGAGAGGGAATTTGCCTGGTCCTCCCAAGTTGTCTGCAGGCCCGGCCCGCCGAGCACTGCAGGGCCGTCCTGCTGCTGGACCCTCCGCTGGGAAGCTGGACTCTGGAACTATCCCTGGCCCAGGAGGGGACGTGACCCTCGTGCACACAGGGCAGCCAGTCTTCCACGTGGCACCCTCCATGTTCACGCTGGGGTGGACGCCAGGGGACCCCGGTCAGACGCTGAGCACGGGTCTGAGGGGCAGCTGCAGTCGTTTGCGCTGTGGGATGACCACACCTGGCTGGCGTGTTTGGGTAGGAAGGCAGCCGGTGGGGGAGCGTGGCCCGGGTGGGGGAGGGTGCCTCGTGCAACCAGCCACCCCACCCTGTCCGGGCCTGCCCTGCCGCACCACCCTGTCCTCAGGGCTCCCCAGGTTCTGTGTCCTGACAGGGAGCTCTTGTTCCTGGCCCTTGGTGTCTCCCACCAGGTGACAGACTCTATGGACCTCGGCCCCCGCTACTACCTTGCCTTGGGCAGAACTGCAGCTGAGATGCAGGATAAGCCATGGTGCCATCGAGGCTGCCGCTATGTGCCGACAGAGTGGGGAGTTCACGGAGGACAGGCTGCACAGACACTGGGGGACCTTTCTGTGGCGTCATGGTCTCTGCCCCTACGGCACCCCCCATCGGCTGCTTGTGTGAGGCAGACATGCGGTATCAGATTGCTTCTGGAATTTTCGGGATCACACTGTGCAGAGCCCGTGTGCCTGTGGTTGGGGTTCGTCTTCCCAACGGCAATGAGTGTGGTCATCACGCTCATGCTCTGTGGGACAGACGTGGGGTCGGTCACAGAAGGAAGGAGGAGCGTGTCCATCTCTGGCGGGGTGGGGTGTGGTGCTCGTGGAGCGAGGTTTGGTATGAAGTCCTCTCTCTGACGGGTTTCTGGACAGAAATTTGCTTTTTACTTACACATCCCGCTAATTTGCACAGCTGCAGATTCAGCAACGGAAGCGACCCGGATGTTAAAATCAGTTCACCTCTTTGCCAAGACACTAGGTCGGGGGAGACGTGGGGCTCTGGCGTCCCACAGCCCCTCCTGGCGTCTGTCCCAATGAGAAGTTAGGGCGTGGCATGGCCCCCCGTGCACACAGTGCTCTCCCTGTAGGTGAAGATGTCACAGCGTCATTTGCTGGGATTCCCCACATCCAAGGGACCATGAATCCATCCGGCCAGACCAATTCCCTCACTGCAGGGAGTGGAGCTTGCAGAGCCCCTGGCACAGGGCTCTGAAGGCCCCCCAGCTGGGCAGCAGGTGGAAGGAAGGCCAGTGACGTGGCCGATTCAGACAGCGGCTTTGAGGTGCCTTCACTTTCTGTTTGGGTCAGTGACCCCCACCCCCCAAGGTCCCCAAGCTGGAGCTGGCCCTCCTCACTCTCATGGGGCCTGGAAAGGTGACCAGACCAGGGAACACCTTGCAGGCCAAGTGGTGACACCAGCCCCACAAGGGGAAGGGCCAGTGGCAGGCATGGGGTGCCTAGGACACCTTGCTCAGATTCTGCCTGGGAACCCCCCCAGGCCAAGGAACCCCCCTTGGTGGACCCAAAGGGCCCCCAGCTGTCCAGCACCTCCTTCCCCTGGGCTGTAAATCAGGGATATCTACTTTCCTCACTGCATAGTTTCCTTCTTCCTGGGAACTCTTTGTCTCTGCCGCATGAGCACAGGGACTGGACGCCATCCAACTCCTCCATGCGGCCCCCCGCCCTCCTCCTGCAGCGGGGGCCAGCGACCCCGAGAGCAAGCCCCACCCTTCTCTGCCTGACACCCGAACCCCAGCCACCAGGGCGGGATGCCTCGCAGGCCGAGGGTTGGGGCGGGGGCGGGGCATTCTGGTGGGTGCGTGTGCATGTGAAGATGTCTATGCCGGCCCCTTGTGGCCCCTGCGCTGCTGGGCTGTACGGGCCCTGGGCAGAGCTTCATGGGGCAGCTGTGTCCTTCAATCCTGCAAATGTTGACCAAGCCCCGCCTGAGGCCCCGGGTGCTGGAGGGCACTGCCCCCCCCCCCCCCCCCCCCGCCCCAGGAGCACAGGCCCTATGGCGGATGGTGCCAGAGGTGAACAGGGGCCCAGGGGCCCGGGGATGGGTTCTGTCTGCCCAGAAGGGGCTGGGCTGAGCCTGGGGAGAAGGGCCTGCTGGGGGCGGGGCCAGGAGAGGAGCCTCCCACCAGGCACGGAGGAGGGGCTGGTGGGGCCTGGGCTTGAGGCAGGCCCAGAAGAACCCCGGTGAGGTTTGAGGAAACTAGGGCTGTGGGAAGGGGTCCTCCGGCAGTGGGAAGGGCAGGCCTGTGGGCTCCCAAGCTACTGGGTCCCTTCCCTTTGGCGTCAGCCTCCAGCAAGGGGCTGGGGGTCTGTCCATGGGGTCCCCCGCTGTCCCCCACAGACCGCCCACACGGCTGGAACGCCTTCAGGCGTCAGGGACAGTCTGGGGACGCAGGAAGAACCCCGCCCCCTGCCACTAAGGCCACCTTCAGTAGAACTGATTTTTTAAATTCAACCGTGTTTTTGAGGAAAGAAAAAGTGCGTGAGGTAGGGCTGCCATCTGTGGAAAGGTGGGCGCAGGGAAGCCCCTGCTGGGTCTGTCAGAATCGGCAGCTTCTCTGCAGACCTGTGCCCCCAGGCAGAGGAGGCCCGGTGGCTGGTCGTGCTCCGGAAGCTGTGGCCCTGGGGAACGTGCAGAGGTGCCCACCATACCGCGTCTCAGGGGTCGTGCTGGGTAGGAATCCTGTGCGTTTGACCCCATTGCACCCGACTCGCAGGAAAGCTGCAGGAACACAGTACAACATTTGTCAGGCGCCCGGTTGCCACATGACCTCATGCGCTTATTATTTTAGCCTGAACATTTTTCTCCTTCATCTTCTGCTACCTTTAACGTGACATCTGCCTTGGGGACAATTTCCAGTGGGTCTGACCCAGATTTGCCCTGGGGACACTGATGTGCCTGCAGACCCTGGCAGTGGCTTCAGCTGATGGTGGGCAGCCGGAAGCAATGGGGACAGGGTGCTCGTGGACAGCCAACACTGCCCACGGCAGCCGCACAGTGTTCTGGTCGGGAGCCTGGGCTATGATTGGCCCATCCCCTCAAAGCCCTGTGGGGACTCAACTCAAATCCTCCCCTCCCCTCTCAGGCTCCCCGTCCCCTCACCGGCACTGCGTGACACACCTTCCTTCACCCAGAGGGGCCCACACCGCTCCCTCTTCCTCTGTGGCCTGGGCCGCTGACTTCCTGGGGCTCCAGGCCTGCTGTGGCCTTGGCCTGCAGCCTTGGCCCCGGAAGCCGCCAGTGCATGGGGAGCATCTCAGCTGTGCAGCCGCGTCCTTGAAGAAGGCTCCCCCGACCTCCACATCCCAGTGCCCATTCCGGTGGCTGCGGCTGCTGCTGGCCTCCCTGTTCCTGACCTCAGGGCATGGCTGTCACCCTGAAAGGATCTCAGAGCCCTTTGCTTACTGTTATTGCATTGGTGACTGGGTTCAGCAGCCAAGTTCCCTGTGAGGGTGGAAAATTACAACAGGAAACCCAGATATGAGTCCCTTTCCAAAGACGGGGAATTGTTTTTCCCTCCTAAGTTGGGAGCCGGGCAGTTCTCATCCTCATACTCTCAAGGTGGCTTCTGGGGCTCCTGCCATTGTTCGTTCATTCCAAGCAGCAGGAAGAATGTAGGGCCAGGAGCAAAGCTTGGTCCCGAGACTTGCCAGAGAAATCTCCCACCCAAGCCCCTGCCCTGGTCACAAGGCATAGGATGCAGCCATCCTGAGGACACAGCACTGAGCGCGGAGGCGTCCCCCTGTCTGCCCGCAGTGCTTGTTCAAGCATTGAGGAAAGAGGAGGCACTTCCTGGTGGCTGTGGGTTATGGGCACCCCCACCCCGAGTGGCTCCGGGCCATGGGTGCAGGATAGAGGGTCATCTTGACAGACTCTCCAGTGCCACACACACCCTGGGGAGGTAGGTTGGCAGCTGCCTGGGTGCCCACTGGGTGAGGCTGTGTCAGTGTCCCCCACAGCTGCTCCCACAATGGTGTGGGCAGGGCAGGACCACTCCGCAAGCTTGGATGTGGGGCTGGTCCCCCGGATGGTGGTTGAATGGCTGCGTCCCATGAGGGCACCGCCCAGGGTGGCTACCTTGGGCAGCATGAGAGCCTCATGGCTTCTCAGGACTCAGAGCCCTGTGCTTTTGCCTCGGGGCCAAGGCTCCCTGGTCTGAGCACGTCCGTGGGTGCCTGTCCCACCCCGCCCATCGGAGCTTGGCCGCCAGGCAGTCAGCTGCATGGCCTGGAGGCATCTGGGGAGCAGCTCTGTGTCCTCTGCCTGGCCTGGGAGAGGAGCGGGAATGGAAGGCCGTGTCCTCGTCTGGACGCACTATTCCTTCCTACTGGCTGGCAGCCACCTTCAACCCCGCCACACACCAGACGCACTTGAACCGCATAGCATCCCTCCCAGGGAGCGGAGGCGGCCAGAGGACTGGGGCTCCCTTGGGGCCGTGGCTGCAGCCACTGGATGGGATGAGCATCCATGAGGAGCACTTGGGGGTGGGGGTGTCTCCACCTGTGGCAGGGACCTGGTGTCCCTCTTCTGGAACCTGCCATGTAGTGACACATCTGTCTCTGCCCAGGCAGGAAACGGAAACAGTCTCTGACACATATCTGGAGTGGAGGAAGGGTGGGCTCTGTCGCTTCTGGAACACCAACCCCCCACCCTGTGGTGCCAGCCCTGCGTCCCCTGGGCCTGGGTCAGGCTGGGTGGGCCAGGTCCCCATAGTCTGGGCTGCTGGGCGGGCTGCTTACATCCAGCGATGCTCTGAAGCCGCCGGAAAAGTCAGGAACGAGGCCAGTGCAGGACCCAGCACCTCATGAGAGATGTGTGGGGACGGGCACTGGCCCACTGGAAGGGATAGTCTTTGTCTCGCCCACTGTGAGCCCAGCCACGCAGCCACAGCCCACCCCGTGCAAAGGCCTCCCTGAACCCGTGCCCAGGGGCCACAGCTTTCCATGGAGCTGAATTCTAGGCAAGTGTAGCCTCCCCTTGAATGCTTCCATGACAGGGAGCTCAACCCTCTACAGGCCTTCAACACTTGAGCTCAGCCGCAAACACCTGAATGTCCATTTTTAACACTGATCCAAAATAAGCTTTTCTGAAACTTCCATTCCTGGGTTCACCTGGGCTTTCACGTGTAGAATACGGATGAGCCCCCTCAGAACCCAGACCGTGGGCTAGATGCAGACTCTTCTATCACCGGCTGTAAGGGACTCCTCGATTACACGCAGCCCCGGGCCTTCGAGGAGGGATGGCTCTGAGGACACAGTTGCCTGTCCCTCCGCAGTGCAGACATCGTCCTCCTCCTCGCTCGCACGCAGGCACCCATGGAGCTGAGAGCTCTCCCGGGCCAGAGAAGTCTCTGCAGACCGAGCGTCCGCAGTAAACATCCCCAGTGCACATGAAGACGTGGGCGGGGTGGTCGCTGAGTCATCGCTGGCTGGTGCGTACGGGGGTGGGCGGCCACCCCTGCAAGCCGGAGCCTGCCTGTGGTCTTTCCACAGACGCTCTCCTGGGCGGCTCCGGGCTGAAGGTCAGCGCTTGGCTGCTGGGCAGCTTCCTGACTGAGACCAGCCATCCACCCAGAGGCGGGCAGCTTTGCGCCGGAGGGCCTTGGCGGGATGTCTGTGTTGAAGGACAGGGTTGGAGCAGCGCTGGGGCGGGGGCAGGCTGGGTCGTCCTTCTGGGATGGGGAGAAGGGCTGGGGCCCCACTCACACAACCCCTGCCCCACAGTCTTCAGCTGCTGACCATGGGCCCTTGGAAGCACCAGCTTGGCCCACCTTGGACCTTGTTCGTGGTCCTGTGGGGCCAGTGCTCTGTCCCCTTCCCATGACCAACTGTGGGACTCAGGGGGCCTCGGGAGGGAGAGGCTGGGGCCAGCAGAGTGGGGAAGGTGCTGGAGCAGAGTCCAGAGGAAGCCCAGTGCCCCTGAGACTCCTGGGAATGCTGGTCCAGGTCCGCAGACCCAATGGCCTGAGTCACCACCCTGGGGTTCTTGGTCTCCCATGCAGCCGCCACTGCTGAGGGGGGTGTGGATGGGGGCACAGACATGCTTGCTGTGGGGTGTGGCCTGGGGGAGCAACACAACCCCGGGCACGGCACCCATGAGGCAGTGCGCCCTTCAAACTGAGCCCGCAGCTAAGGGCCTGGGGCTGGGAGCCGAGGTGGCCTTTAGTCCAGGACGGGCACCCCGGGGTCTGTGGTGTCCTGCGGAGCTGACTCGGGGTCCCGCAGATGGACCCACCCTGCACACTGCCGGGATGAGTGCACATGTCGTCCCAGATGCCGACACACGACGCGGACCCGGCTTCAGGGTGCAGCTGCGCGTCGTGTCACGGAAAAGCAGATGCGCAGAGCCCAGCCCCATGTTTGTGATGTGGCGAAGCGAGTGGGTTTCTCTGCTCACCTGAGGGTTGGGTAGGCTCCACCCTGGGGGTGGCTTCTGCACAAGCTCTGGGAGTCACCAGCCTGAGGACGTGACTCGGGTTCACCCGCAGGAAGCAGAGTCTCGCTCACTGTCTCTCCCGCTGTCTTGAAGGACTGGTCCCTCTGCCGTCACTTCCCACCGGAGCTCTGGAGGTTATTCCCGGGATCGTCCCCCTCCCAGCAGGGGCTGCAGGGGGGCTGTGGGGAGCAGAGAGGAAGAACCCCTGGCTGTGCTGGCTCATGGTCCTGCCTCTGGGCCACTCCCCCCCGCTGACCCCATGCATGTGGTGATTCATGGCAGGAGGAGCCGAGTGCCACCCTGGATGTAACTAGAGTTCACCTTGACACCCCCCCCACTGCCACACCCAGGAGCAAAGGTTTATAACCAAATTTTCTGGTAAAACATGCTTTTCTGGTTAGCAGGTCTGTTGGTCCCCATGGGTGTGAAGCATCTCCCATCCAGGTCAGGACTCCCCGGGGAGCGGGACGAGACGGTGAAGGGGGAGCTGTGGTGTCACTCCTCGGGAGATGTCCCTGAACCCTGCAAGCACCAAACCGTCATGGCCCACAGTGTTGCTGGGTGGCTTGTCTCAGGGGGTTGGGAACAGGCCCTCGCCCAGGAGGTGCACTGGGGCTGCAGGCCCTTCCTGGGCTTGGCGCGAGCGTCCCTCGCCCGCCGGACCACGTCTCTCTGGACGTGAAGCTGTGTGAGGAGATGTGGGGAAGCAGGGCAGCAGGCTGGTTTGAGGAAGCGTTTTGGGGTCCGCTGAGCTCCCGTGGGTCGTGCTAGGCACTGGGATGGCGTCTGGCTGCGGCAGACAGCCCCCGGCAGAAGCACACTTCTCTGACAACCAGGGTCCAAGCCAGGACACAAGCCTTCTGGTGACCCCACAGGACCCCCGAGATTCCAGCAGAACGACCAAGGCAAGAAGTTCGGGGAGGGAGGCCCTCTGCACCCCTCTGCTCATCCTCGTCTCCTACGCTGACCTCAGACTCCTCGACACACAGCTCGGGCTTCCCCTCCAACAGAACACACCATTTCTGGGTGGTAGACCTCACAGTAGAAGGACTTCGGGGAATCTCCCTTGACGTTCCAGCTAGAGCCGATTTGCAGACGTGGGCCCACGGCTCCCCGGATCTCAGTGTGTGTCAGCACAGACCTCTGGCCGGGACACAGACCAGGGCGGGCGCCGGAGGCTCCACGTGTGAGCCTTCCTCCTCGGAGCAGCCGCCTCATGCATGTGTGCGGGTGCAGAACTGGGGCCTGCGTCTGACCTTTCCACTGATCACGCCATTCGGCTGTGGGTTTCTCTTGCACTCGGGCCGTCGGTGACCGTCCCCACAGCACCGTGCACCAGCCACATGCTGGCTCAGATGGTGCATCCACCATGGGCCCCCCGGGGTTGGGCCCCATTTGCACCATGTGGCCATGGACGCTGAAAGCGCGGGCTCAGCTTCGTCAGAAACTGCCGGAAGGCCTTCCAAACCGGTTTTGCTGGTCTGCATCCCGCTGGCGGTGGCAGGTCCCCGGGTTCCCGGATGTCCCCAGTTGGGGGACGCGGCCTCTCGGGCAGCCTGTGCACCGGCGTCGTCATGGCTGGTTGTCTGAACGCCCTCTCCCCCAGCCTGTCCTCACGTAGCCAGTCGGGTCTGTCGGCGGTTCCTGGTTCCGTGCGTGTTCCGCACAGCTGTCCTCCTTCAGGGACACATGCCCCAGCCTGTTCCCTCACTTGCACCTCTCTTGGGCACCTGTCTCTTGTGCGGTTTTGGTCGAGTCCTACTTACCAACCCTCCCTTTACGGGCTTTTCCCATCCTGTTGGAGCAGTCTTGTGGACCATTAATATATCCCCATACGCCGTCCTCCAGAAACTTCATTCCCCCGACGTGCGGCTTGATCCGAGGACCCAGGACACCAGATCATGACCTGAGCTGAAGGCAGACACTTAATGAATGAGCCCCCCAGGGGCCCCTGGAAAGTAGTTTTAGGTAGAACACGCCCACGGGACGGTTGGCGCTTGTCCACACGCGTGTGCAGCTGACCTGGCCAACCCCTGGTCGGGGGGTTGCTGCGTCTCAGTTGGGGCTGGACAGGTGCGGTCCCTGAAGCGCTGCTTCACCTGGTTTCCTGCGCCGAGACCACGCAGTCGTGGTTCGTGTCTGGGAGTGGGGCCCATCGGCTGTGTCCTCTTTTTTTTTTTTAAAGATTTTATTTATTTATTTGACAGAGAGAAATCTCAAGTAGATGGAGAGGCAGGCAGAGAGAGAGAGGGAAGCAGGCTCTCTGCTGAGCAGAGAGCCCGATGCGGGACTCGATCCCAGGACTCTGAGATCATGACCTGAGCCGAAGGCAGCGGCTTAACCCACTGAGCCACCCAGGCGCCCCGGCTGTGTCCTCTTGAAGGCTGTCCTGGTTGTTCTCAGTCCGGTCCCTGCTGCCCGTCAGCCTGTCACTGCCTGCAAGGGAGCAAGGTCTGCCAGGAGTTTGATCTGCTGTTGCACTGAGTCTGTAATTCAGTGTGGGCTCCACCGACATTTTTAACAACATTCAATCATCTCATTCATAAATACGAAAACGTCCTACATTAACTTATGACTACATTAACTTATGACTTCTTTCAGTGATTTTTCTAAACGTTTGACACATTTTTGTCAGGCATATTTCCCTTTATTGCTATTTTGTGCTACTGTAAATGTTGTTTCTTAAAAAAATTAACTTTCTAGGGGTGCCTGGGTGGCTCAGTGGGTTAAGGCCTCTGCCTTCGGCTCAGGTCATGATCTCAAGGTCCTGGGATCGAGCCCTGCATCAGGCTCTCTGCTCCGCGGGGAGCCTGCTTCCCTTCCTCTCTCTCTGCCTGCCTTTCTGCCTACTTGTGATCTCTGTCAAATAAATAAGTAAAATCTTAAAAAAAAAATTAACTTTCTAGCCGTGTGCTCCCTGTATAAGGAAATGCAGTTCAATTTCGGACACTGGTGTCCAACAACCTTGATAAATTCAGTTAGTGATCCTAATGGCTTTTAAAAAATATTCTTTTAGGTTTCCCATATTTACAGTCTTTTCTATATGGAAGACCAGCTGTGTTTGTCTGCTACCAGTCCCCACGGCACTGGGCCTTGTTGGCCGCCAGCCTGGCGGGTCTCGGCTGAAAGCCCACGATCTCCCCTGCATACAGTCAGTGCTCAGTAATTACTTGTTGCTTGAGTATTTTTTAATCCAACTATTAAAGTAAACTTGGGTTTTTATCTGCCATTTAGTACCCTTTTAGAAATATTTCCCTTGCACTCTGTAAAGGTACCAAATGCCCACGTGGGCTCCCGTGGTCCTCAATGCAGAGTTCACCAACCCAGACACAGGAGCGTTTTCCTGGGCATTACTGACACTGTGTTTGTGACTCTAACGCTGAGTTCGAGGACACGGGTTAGTCCACGGTTCGTGGTGTCTTCACGTGGTACCATGTCCCCTCCCCGTTAACTGCATTTTGTGAAGGAGCGCCCTCGCCGACGTTATTCCTCCCTCTGGAAGCTCCATGGGCCAAGGAAGGGGTGGGGACCTGGTTCTTGAGCGAATGTCCAACCTGGGTGCGGTCCAGGAGCTGCAGGCCCTTCTCTGGCTGGTCCGGACTGGCAGTGCACCCTCCCACTTCAGGAGCACCTCTGTCCGAGGCCATTCGTCCTCCACCTTCCCTGTTGCCTCCGAGGTCAGGTTGTGATGTGGACCGTGGAGCTCTGTACTTGTGGGCAGTTGGATTGGCTGGTGGGGAGGGGTTGGCTGGTTGGGGGATGGCTGGCTGTGGGGGAGGGGGCTGACAGGGGGGAGGGCCTGGTGGGCTGGTGGGGGACCCACACTCCCTTCTGACTGTCATGCACTGATGGCCATTTGCTGTCTGCACGTTTGGTCAACCAGAGTGACCACCAGCACCTGGTGACCAGTGCACAGTGGTCCTCCTCTCCTCCCTCACCTTCCATCTCAAGAAAAAGAAAACTCTGGAACCATGACGTAAGGATGCTCACTCTTTCATTAAGTCCCTTACTTCCATCTTATTATGAAATGTCCCAGGTTCTTAGGGACACCCAGGAGCAGTCCCTGAGCTGGAGCTCACCAGGGACGGGGGCGGTGTCCACCATTCCCAGGTCCCGGTGGTCTCTCAATGGCACATTTCCCTCGATGACCCCTCGCACCGTGGGTGGCTGCTTCACACTCACACAGGAGCCGACAGCCTGCATGTCCGAGCGAGCGCCAGCGAGGACCCCCTGGAGATGCCGGGGGCTCTGTGACCCTTCTCCCCTGTCCCGGCTGCAGGTTTTGGTTTATTTCCTAGTTTAAGAGTCTTAGACTTGATGTGTCTTCTAGTTTGACAGTCCTCCACATTTGCATTATTTTAATCCCTTTTCTACTGGTTTTAATCATACTTATCAGAAAATTGAGCCTTAATTTGGGGCAGAAGTGGTTTTCCTGGTGATTTATTTCCCCAGGAACACATGTTGGCTATGCCCAGTTGGAGATGTCATGTCCATCATCTTCCCGGCAAACAGCAAAAGTCCCACGTAGAATTTCCCGTCACCATGACTCTCTCCCCTGTGTGTCCCTGGAGTTTGGGGATGCTTCTCTCGGGGGCCTGTGCCCATCCCCGGACTTTCCTGTGATTCTGTCACCCTGGAACTTAGAGTCCCCTCAGCTGCATCACATTTCATCTCAGGGACTTTTCTAGGACAGGTGAGCTCGTGGATGTCACATCTGTCTTGGGTACAAGGGTCCCAGTAGGTTAGAATTGTGACCAGTGATGCCTTTTTAAAAAGATTTTATTTGTTTATTTGACAGGCAGAGATCACAAGCAGGCAGAGAGGCAGGCAGAGAGAGAGGAGGAAGCAGGCTCCCCGCTGAACAGAGAGCTCGATGCGAGGCTCGATTCCAGGACCCCGGCACCACGACCAGAGCCGAAGGCAGAGGCCTTAACCCACCAAGCCACCCAGGCGCCCCCCGTTTGCTTGTTTTGATGGAACCGTACCAGGGACGGTCCCTGCTCCTGCCCTGCCCCTCCCTCTGGCCTGCATCTAGGGAGCTCTGCACGTCTGCCTCCCACACGACAGGCTCACGTGCCCCTATGTCTGGCACACTCTTCCCTTTCTCATGCTCTAGCCCCACATCTGCCTTTTTTGCCCTTCCGGGGCTGCATCTCTGCTGTGATTCTACTCATTCTCTTTCTCAGAATTTCCAGGAACCTCTGCCAGTTGCTCATTTCTCGGTGTTAATTCCACACACCATCCATAAAATTAAACCAAGCCTTCCCCGGGTCTTGTCAGTGAAGCCCGCAACAGCAAGCAACCAAGAGAGTTTGGAAAGCGTGTTGTTCCCGGGGTCGTGGCCACCCCTCGTGGGGACAGTCATGGTGTCACACTGCCTATGTGGATGCCACACTCAGGCCCTGGTGCCCCCATGCACACTGAGCAGAGAAAAGGGAAATTTCCTCTTCCTTTGGGTGACCAAGCTCATGGTGTCCTTGTCCCCAGGACCCCACTCTCCTGAGCTCTGCCGGGGTTTTGTCCATCAAGGACGCAGCCTACAGGGTGTGGTGGGCCAGGCCAGGGCGCTTTCCTGGTGGTTTCTCACAGCCCTCGGTTTCCGCGTGGTGCCTCCTGTCAGTCCCGCTGGTGGAAGAGGCGCTTGCGTGCCCATCCATGAACAGACTGTGGGCCGCACGGCCCGTCACCCACAGCTTCACTGCGGGTGCACCGCGGGCCCGTGTTCTAGAACCTTCTGAGGGCGGGCCAGCCTTACCCCGGGGGCGAAGGCCCACGAGCTCTGGCTGCACTCTCGCCTGCAGGTTAACACAGCACCTGCCTGACACGTGTCCCGTTTGAGGCCCTCATCCAGTGCGGACCGTCACTCGTTCACGCTGACTCATGGCCGGCCGAGGGCGCCCGCACCAGGAGGAGGCGCGTCTGATGTGCGGATTTCTTCTGAGGCACCGCCCGGCCATCCTGCCTGGAACCGCCCACAGGGACCTCAGCCCTGGGACGCGTGCCGTTTTAACCTGAGAACGCCCGCCAGCCGGCACAGTGCTCTCTGCCCTGCTCCGCGGTTCCCAGGAGGCGGCTGCCTGCGTCCTGAACCAAAATGGCGTTTTTTCACGCAGGTAGTCTTCTCTCGTAAGGTGTGACACCCCAGAGCTTCACTCGCGGCTGCCTGGCCCTCCCACCTCTCCAGGTCCGAGCAGGAGCACAGCAAGCGAGCAGGTCCCCGGAGGCCCCCTGCCTCTGGCAGCCGCTCACCTCCCACGCTGCATGTGGGTTCATCATATGTTCAGTGACACGCACCGCTCCAGACCCTGTGGAGACACAGGTGTTTGTACACCCAGCGTCTACCCTCCTGTCCACCCCAGCCCTGTGTTCAGGCTGCAAACCCGCACCCTTACCTCCTCACCGTCCCTCAGTTTCTGGGGCTCGTGCTCACTGCTGATGTTTTTTAAGGAACACTTTTTCCACCCCAAATATAGCTTTTTCCTTAACAATTAAACATTCAAATGGCCTGAGTCAGGGGGCGTCACCATGGACATGGGGCTCGGTCCACACAGGGTGCCAGTGGGCACAGGTGGTGGGAGGCGGGGTCACCCGCAGGGCCGTGAGAGCTGATGGGCAGGTGACCCTGGTGGGCAGGTGATCTGAGGAAAGCACCACGATCAGCATCTCCTTACAGGTGAATCCGGGGTCTCCCGCTCATGCTGACGGACACGCATGCTCTCTCCACGGCCGAAACTTAGGAGTCCTGTCTCACGTTGCAAAGCCCCCATCCTCTCCAACTGCCTTGGACACCCTGGGACCCTGCGGGGGACACCAGCTTCGTGGCTCACCTGAGTGCTCCCCTCTGTTCTGGGCCAGCAGAGACGCTTCTGCTGAGGATGGAGCTGCCCTGGTCCCCGCCACAGGCCCCGTGCCCTGGGCCCTACCTGGCCGCCCAGAGGTCGGCACGTGGCCAGTGTAGCCACAGTCCCGGGGAGCGGGGGCTGCTCCGGATGAAAGCCGCTGGCTTCCGGGCACACCCTGGGGCGAGCTCCAGAGGCTGCCAGACCAATTTCCGGAGGCCTGTGGAAATTTCATGGAGCTTTCTCCACCCTCTGAGAAAACAGCTTTTCCAGCTTCTGTTTTCATCTTTAGCAGGGCCAAGTTGTAGGATGGCTCTGGCTGCCACAGGCCAGTGTGGGGTACCTGCCAGAGGCTACAGCAAGGCCCCTAGGTGACGCTTGCTGAACAGACCTGCCCCAAGCCCTGGCTAATACTCCACAGGGAACATGCTTGGCCCCATGAACCCCTGCACTGCGGCTCTGCACCTGGATTTTGCAGATGAGCGAACCACACTCAGAAAAGCAAAGCATCCTGCCTGAGGTCCAAGGCTAGGAGGCGGCAGCCCCACAGAGGGGGTGCTGGTCAGTGTACACAGCTGGCTCTCAGATGGGGTCCTGTTCTATGGTGGCTTCTGATTTCATTCTGACTGACCAGCTCACAGACCTAGAAATTCAGCTCCAGCTCACCCTGCAGGCCGGAACCCCAGCCCGGGGAATGCAGGCCTCTGCAACCCCGTGCTCAGCCCTGGGGACTTCCAGTGGAGCCCCAGGTGGGCGCAGACGCAGGCCCACTGCCCTGCCCCTGACCTCTCTAGCCTGAAGACCTCCCTGGCATGCAGGTGTATTTTCATCATCCTCTGCTGTGGGGTAGCCACGGCCACAGCCATGGGACCCGGGGTGGACATCATGTTTCTTGGGGACAGGATGTGGGCTCAGTTCCAGCCGCTTTGGCTTGCCAGCAATCAGCAGGCCTGGCGGCCGGGAAGCGGTGGGCGTCAGGGGCGGGGAGGGAGGGAATGAGCCTGTGGTCAGTACCCCACGCTCCATCTGAAGCCCAGAGCAGCACCAAGCAGGCCCATCCCAGAGGGGACACCTTGCTGGCTCTGGAAAGTGGTGGAGGCCCTCTGCCCTCTGCCAGCAGCACATCTGAGTGCCCACCGAGGCCACACTCTGGACACAGACTTCCGAAGTGCCTGGTGGGTGATCACGCGTGCCAGAGAACTGACCATCTGGGCAGCAAGGGAGACATGCAAACATGGGACCTGCGATGCCTCAGGGAGACACAAAGCATCTGGAGGAAACAGAGAAACAGCCCAGGGCAGAGGTCACATGGGAGAAGGTGTGATGGGACACTTCCAAGCCATCCCGGACCCCCAGGGAAGGAAGGGAAGGAGGACATGCTGGACAGAAGGGTCCTGAGAAAAACTCCTGGCGTCGGGACCAGAAAGGCGCTCAGTCCTGGGGCCCCCGCAGCTTCTTCATGTGCGCGTGTGCTCTCACCCCTGACCAGGACCTTCTCGGAGCAGTGGTGAGTGCTGGTAGGCATGACTGGGTCCAAGGGAGAATGGTTCCAGAGCTCAGGAAAGACCATCCAGGACGGGCGGCAAGGGCCCAGAGCAGTGCCAGCAGTGCTGGGGGGCTCTTCCTCTCACAGCAAAGCTGTCTCGTCTTCGTAGGGCCAGCCCTGGGAACCACAGACTGCCTGTCTCAGCAAATGTGAATTCAAGGCCACTCTGGTTTCCCTATATGCTCCCCGGAGTGGGCAGGACTCAGCGTTGATTGCAGAACCTTCCAGAAGGGAGGGTGAGGTGTTGAGAGCAGGGTCTGGGGGTTTGGGATTCATGCGTCTTTCCGTGCCTCAGTCTTCTCTTGTGCCAACGGGGAGGAAGCGGCTCCTGCTTTTGTGTGCATCTCCTGTCCTGAGAGCGGGGTCTCTGCAGCAGCAGGGAGCACGCAGATCCCACACCTCGCCCTCCTGCTGTGAGCAGGGTGGGTGGTGAGGACCAGAGTGAGTGCTGGGTGCCCCGCCCCCACCTGCCCGCTCATGTTAAAGCCCCTGTAGGAGCGGGAGCCCCACTCATCTCCCCGGCCTGGCGCAGCCAGCAAGCACGGGGTGCCCCCCTCATCCCCCTCAGCTCCTTCCTTCCAGGGTCCCTCCCGAGGGCCACCAGCAGCAGAGGCCCCGACTCCAGAACAAAGCCCCCCGTTGCAGCGGGTACAATGGTGTTTGCAGTGGCCCCCCTACCTCTGTGGCTGGAGGAGCTGCCAACACACGCTCCCCTCTGGCCTCGCCCAGTGTGGAGGGTCAAGAGAGGAGAGGATGCGAGCCCCGGGGAGGTCACGGACCCTGTGGCGGTCTTGGTGGGAGCTCAGCCTCGGCTGTGGCAGCTCTGCAGACAGACCTGAGCACCTCGCCCCATGTCAGGGGCTTTCCCTGGCTGATCGGGCAGAAGATGACGGATCACACAAGGCCTAGCAGGCCATGAGGGCACTGGGGCCCTCGCTGACCCAGCCCGTTCTGACAGCCTCGCCTGCCCCTCCCACCTTTCCTGGGCCTGGAATCTGAGCCTCAACCCCCAGGAGGTGCTCATTTCCCAGGCTTGGGCAGGAGGCAGATGTGCTGACAAAGGTCCCCTGTCCTCATATTCACCTGCCTGTTCCCAAGGGGCCCTGCCCAAGAACCCGGGAGGGCAGAGGAACAGCGACTGTTCCTTTGATGGAGACGTCCACACCGGCAGGACATATGGTGTCGCTCATGACCGGATGCTGGCCATCCCGTGGTCAGGACAGGAACTGGCCGGATGCTGGGCAGGCTCTGCCTGGACAGGTGCGGTCTCACCTGTTGGATCCCTCTACGGCCAGGCGGACGTGGTAGAGGACTGGCAGGCATCCTGGGCCCCAGTGAAGGTGAGCAAACCCCTGCCCACTGGCCTGGGCAGCTCCTCGTGGTGGAGCCCGAACTGTTCTTTACTCCTCCTCTCAGGGGGAGAGGCCAGTTCACGGGGACAGTGGTGGGTGACCTCACATCTGGTCTTGCAGCTGGGCTCTGCTCAGACTCCACGGCCCTGTCCACCTTCTGGTCCCGCCTGGACCGTGAGGGGACCTGCTCCGGCTCAGAAGCACTAGCGTGGGGAGGTCCCAGCGACCATGCCACCCCAGGGACACCCGTCTGTCTACGTGCTGTCGCTTCCCTTGTTAGCACAGCCGCGTGGGGATCACCTCATGAGGGTCGGCACCTGCCCGCAGCCTCGCCCACGGGCCGTGCTCTGGGGGCCAGCAGCATGAACCCCCAGGTCAAGCCACACCAAAAAGTTCTGCCAAACCAGTGAACACACGGCCACGCCCCAGACAGTCCACCCTTCTTTTCCAGGACCTGAAACCGCACAAAGAAAATGCCCACAAGCCTGCTGCTGGGGGCTTGGAATCCCCCCCCCCCCCCCGTTCCCCTCTCCTTGGGGAGTGGCCTACCCTCCCCATCTCAGTCCCCGCCCCGCCCCTCCATCGGGCGTGGCCTCCAAGCCCCGCCCCCCAGAGGCCGCGGGTCCCTCCTGTGCAGAGCCCAGCGTGTGCGGGTCCCTTGGTCGCCTGCCCCACAGAGTGCATGGGAGTTCCTCTTGGCGTGAACTTGCTGCCCGGCATATAGGACTCACGTGAAGCAGGAGCTCGAGCTCTGGGCAGAGGCAGAGACCGCGGAGCCTCTCCGGGGCCTGCCCCGGGGGTTCCAGGTGCAGCGGGTGTGGAGGTCGGGGTGCCTGGAGGTCAGGGGAACCGGAGCTCAGGGAGTGTGGATGTTGGGGTGCATGGGGGTCGGGGCTCTTGGAAGTCAGGTCAGGGTCCGCGTGCAGTGAGTCTCCATCCCCACCTGGTTTGCCCAGGGAGGCAGCGGGCGTCCCCCGTGGGTCCCCAGCACACGCAGCTATGTCCACATGACAGGCTCCTCAGCTTCAGACTGGGCACCTGCTTTGGCTTCCGGTGGAGGCTGGGTGTCCTGGCTGCCGGGATGGGACGCTGGACCAGGGCCGGGACCCACCCTTGCAGGCGGTCTCACCCAAAGGGCCACACCGCTGGGACTCCGATCAACCAGGCATCCTCAGTGCTGCCGCAGCAGGCGCGTGTACCAGCCCCGCGGCCAGAAATCACTGCCTGTGCCGCAGTTTCTTCCTGGTCAGATGCGGAAGGAATGAGCTGGGAGGCTCTGCTCAGACCACATTGTTTGGTTGTTTCAGCCAGAGGTTTGGAGTCATGTTCCCCTGGTGGGTGCGGCCTTGGGTGGTGGGTGCTGGAGGCCAAGTGGGGTGACCAGTGCAGTGTTGGATGTCTGGGGTCAGCCCAGAGACCACACTCTGACCTCAGGGGATGGGGTCCAGTCCTGCCCAGGAGGCACACAGGTCACTATGTGCCCTCCTCACCCAGTCACGCTGAGCTCTCCAGGGGCAGCTCTGCTAAGTGCCTCAGGCCTCTGGGTAGAGCCCTGAATGAGACTGGAGAAAAGGTCAGTCCGTTACCACACTAGGGACATCTAGGAACAAATCTGTCCCATGTCCCGGCAGACCCAGGTGGTTCAGAGAGGTGGTGGGACTTGGTACCTTGCACAGCGACAGGTTTGATCAGCTAGTGCTTCCCTCGCACTCTTGTGATGTGTGAGCTGCTGCTCTCAGAGGTAACGTTCAAACCAGGCTTTGCTCGAGAAGAGCTGCGCGCATATCTAGGACCGTGTCTGCCTCAAGAGTCAGTCCATTAGGGTTGCCTGGGTGGCTCAGTGGGTTAAGCCTCTGCCTTCGGCTCAGGTCATGATCTCAGGGTCCCGGGATCGAGCCCCACATTGGGCTCTCTGCTCAGCAGGGAGCCTGCTTCTCCCTCTCTCTCTGCCTACTTATGATCTATCTCTGTCAAATAAATAATAAAATCTTTAAAAAAAAAAAAAGAGTCAGTCGATTACTGTGATCGGTGGCTGGAGCTGGCCTGCCCGAGACGTCCTGCTCAGTCCTGGACACCCAGCTTGGAGCATGCTGGCTGGTGTGGAAAGCGCCATCTCGTGGACCGTGGGCTGGGTGACTCCTTCACCAAACCAGGTGTCGTGAGGGTGAAGACCTTCCTTGGGGTGGATCTCTGTCACCCAGGCTTGCTGCTGAACCTGGGAAACGCACTCTGCACCTTCCAGAGACCTGGGCCTGTCTCTGGCTTAGCCAGGGGCAGGTGCGTCAGCCAAGGGCCAGGTGGGTGGACTCCTGCCCAAGCCCCAGCTGGCTGTCATAGAGAGACGAGTTTGGGGCGGGGGGGAGGAGGGCGTGGGAGATTGAGCAGAGGCACCTGCTTATCCTGGTTCTTTGGTTTCCAGATTCCAAGAAGGTCCAGCCCCGACAGCTCTGCTCCCCGACTGGGGGAGGGTGGCTGCATCGGTTCATTCTCTTTTGCTTTTGCACCAAAAGCAGCCGCAACAAAAGTCCAAACATGTCGACAGTGGAAACCAAACCCTTTATCTGCCTGGACCTTTGGAAATAGGTCTACAATAGGACATGATTTCATTCCTCTAATTTATAAAAACTGCACATTAATAAAAGCAAAACTTTCCCAGAATCACATTTTGTAGAGAAATGGGTGTCAACACCGAGTCGTACATATTTGCTCTGCTGGGTAGGTAAAATCGTATCCGATTTGCACTTCACACTACGCAGTACGTGGCCTCCGTGGGGCCAGCCAGTCCCCGGGCAGACGCTGTTCTCAGGGCAGCTGGACCCCACCTCTCAGAGCACGCTGCCTTGGCCAGAAGCCACTACAAGGTGAACTTCAAATAAAAAGGGGAAGATGTACTTTGTTGTGAAAGAACACTTTACATGATGTTTTGGTAAGTCCTTTATTTCTCTTTCTGACAGTTTTTGTTATTGTCCCCCGGTGTCGCCTCCGCCGCCTCCCCTAACAAAGCAGGTCCAGGAAGCAGCTGCCTTGCCCTGGGCATTGTCCTGCACGCAACCTGGCCTGCAGGGAGCGGGGGTGGGTTGTGTTTCCTGCTGTGCCCAGCAGGGGGTGCTGTCAGCCAAGGAAAACGGGACATTGCTGCAGGCCTTTGTCCTAAAGGAGAGAGGTCTAAGCAGGGGTTGTGCCCCACCCAAGCCCTGGGCTCCTGTTGGGGCGCTCAGGAGGTGAGGCTCACGCGATGGGCATGCCCAGTGAGGTGGGCCTGGCTCCCACCACATGATCCAGTCTGATGGCCCCAAACAGCTCCCGCACCATCAGGGGGTCCAGCTTTGGTGGAGATGCTGGGGCGGTTGGCTCCTGGTAGACGGGCAGGTGGATGGGCAAAGAGCTGTGGGGATGGCATTGCCAGCCCTCCTCAGGACGCAGAGCAGTTCCCAGCTCGCACCCAGGACTCAGCTGCTCTGCTGCGAAATAAAGGGGCCCCACAAAGTGACCTTGGGGGGGACATCTGGGGCTAATATCGCGTGAGGCTGATTATTCCCAGGAGGCCGCCAGTTTGCACAGTCACCCTCTTGGGAATAGCCAAGGAGGAAGGGAAACGAGCCAGGGACAGTGACACAGGGGCCTGGGAAGGGAGCGGACGGACCCCTGCATACTCAGTCCAAGTGCTTCGATCACAACAAAACTGTGGCTAATCCTGACAGCGCGTCCCCCAGAACTGTGCCGGCAAAGTTACCAATACCCCAAACAATCTGACTGCACGAGAGTGAAGATTCCCTACAAGTGACAAGAGGGGAGCACATAAGGCCCAGCTCAGGGTCCCTGGGGTCGTGGCCTGTCGATACTTAATTATCCTGGGACCCTCACGATCCAGGACAGTCCCTTCTGGCTCCCTGGTTGTTCATCAGGAGCTTATGAGGCAACACTAAGCACATGGGCACCACGGCACGAAAGACCAGCTCCCAGAGCAGACAGCGCAGGGATTCGCAGCTATTGCCCGCGTCCTGGCCCTGATGCCGGTGGAAGTTGGAGCGGCTGCAGAGGTAGATGGGCCTTCAGGGCTCTCTCCATTCCCATCTTTCCTCCGGAAATCCCGTGGAGTCCGAGCCCAGGATGCCTTGTGTCCCAGGCCCAGAAGCACGCGCTCCGTGGTGTTTTTGGGCTCCGAGGGGGACGTGGGCTCCTCGTGGTGAGGGGACCAGTGGGCTTTCCCCAGGGAGCCTCTGGCAGCAGTTTAATCGCTGTGACTGTCATACTGACAGCAGTAAGATCTGGGTCTCCAGCTCCTGCGCGAAGCAGCATTGTGGGCAGGTCACAAGCAGTGGGACCTGTGTCACAGACGTTCCCGTTTCCTCCGCCACGTCCTCCCTCCTGGCATGTCAGGAAGAGCCGCCCCGGCCTGAGCGGGTCTGTGTCACTAACTGCGCTCCACATTCTGGGGCAGGGCAGGCTTTCCATCTCCCAGAGGGGCTGGCAGGGACGGGCCACCTGGGCAGGGGACTCAGCCGGCCACTCGGTCATTTGTGTAGAAAACTAGGGCCATGACGATCACTGCTTTGTGGGAGTTCACAGCCCCTTGATGCCGCTGAGGCCAGAAACCCTCAGAGGGGTGTCAGGCTGTTACCTGGGGGTGTGCCAGGTGTCCAGAGTGGGGCCTGGCAGTCCTCTTGGGGTGACACAGATCTGAAGAGCCAACCTCCTCCCACTGCTGCCTGTAGGAAGGGCCGCTGGGGGGACGCAGTCAGCAGAGAAAGCTGCCCGCAACGGGGACTGCCGGTAGGAGACACTGCCAGGAAGAGACACCTCCAGGAGGGGATGTAGCAGGGAGGGGCACAGGTGTGGAGTGTCCATGGCTCAGAGGTGGCTGAGATGCAGGATGCAGGGAAGGGGGTGGGTGGGCAGGAAACAGGGAGGAAGGAGAAGGAGCGGCGACAGGACCCTGGGGAAGACAGCCCTGAGTACAGGGAAGATGGCGTGTCCCGGCATGTTGGATGGGACGGAGTGGCTTGTGAGCGTGTGGACGCTTGTGGAGGCCACCCCGGGAGGAGTGGGTCAGGTGGGTGTGCACAGCCCGTGGCCACATGGCCTAGGGTTTCCTCGCCTGTGCCAGGTCATGATTTGAGCAGGTGCTAAGTCAGCCTCTATTTGGGAAATGGCCTCAGTGGTGATTTTGGAAACTCAGAACTGCTGTCATGGAGTGACCTGTGTCAAGGTATCCTGCTTGGTGTCCGACAATGGGTAGGGCCGCCATCGTCCACCCTGTCACCTGCCCGTGAAAACGAGCGTGAAGGACACGTGACTCTGGCTTGGGGAGCAGTGCATGCTTTATTCAGGATGGACATGCCAGGATCGAGGTTGTTTCCAGAGTGAACCTCCTCCCCCTTGTCGTGTGGGAAGGGGGTTCCCATACCAAGAAGGACCATCCACTCCCAGGAATCAGCCCGTGGCTGCCCTGTCACACCTGGCTTCTGAGCGTGTCACTGCAGTTCCTACTGGCAGGGAAGGATTTGGCATCCGCAGGCCGGGTCCTGCGGGAGAGAACTGGCTCTGAGCATGTGGACAGACCAGGCACCCGCCAGGGCCCCAGGGTCTCAGTCAGCTACTTGGGGGCCCAGGGACAAGCGGGGTCCCAGGGTGCCTGGAAGGGTCCTTGTGTGTGCATTCCAATGGGGCGTTTCGGTTCCCTGCTTCAGGATGGACGCAGGTCCTGCTCTGTGGCGGGACGCGTTGGGGGCAGGGCCAACCAGCTATGAGTGTCCCAGGGCCAGACAGGCGTGTGCACGCCCAACTTCAGTGTCACCCGTCCTGTGGTCATGCACACAAAGTAAAAATAGCCACACATGAGTCTAGACCCATTGTCTCCACACTACTTGGAATGACTCCATTTTTTAATAAAAAGTGTTTTCTAGAAGATAACATTTCCTTTCATTTCTAGCTGTCATGTTCGGCTGAGACTTGGGGTGACATGGAGGCAAGCACCTGCCATGGGGTCAGTTCTGACTCAGTTTGCACAAACGGGAAGCATCATCCTGGCTCCCACCCCGGCTTACTCATTCTAGTATGTCTGCACTCTCTAAACAAAGTAGGTTACACTTGTCATAAGTCATCCTGGAAGAACGCAGCTTGCACAAGCCGTGGTTGCACAGCAAGTGTGTGCAGAGAGGGACCGGACCGGCGTGGGCAGCCACGCAGGGTCAGGGGACCAGGGTCTCCATGATGGCTTCCTGGTCTGAATAGGATCGTGGAAGAGTGGGGACCCTGTGCCCACCCAGGCGGTGCACCCACCTGCCCTATGCCCCGAGTGGCGGCAGCAGGCTGTGATGCGTTTGTGTCCCGGCGAGTGCCGAGGTTGGCAGGTTCCTCTTCCACCTGAGCCTGCAATGCACATTGAGGCTTTCCAGCTGGCGTGTGCCCTGCAGACAAGCACACACCTGCTGACGGAGGTCATGACTCAGGCGAACACCCTGGGCCCGTCACACACATTGTCATGCTGTCACTGTGACTGGAGGGGGTGCTGGGACCCCGGGCACCTCCTGATCCATCCAGGGAGGAGCACAGGGCCACTGTTAGCTGGAAGACAGCACCAGGTGCGGCGCGGCCTGCACCATTCTCTGTCGGCTGAGGGGTGTCAGGAGGCTGCGCAGCCTGTCCCGTGCCAGGAGCCCCGGCTGCAGCCCGCGAACACCCTGCCCAGAGACAGCCCCAGCCCCAGTCCTGCCGAATTTGTATGATCCCACTTCTGATTTGTGCAGGTGGGTTCGGAAAATCACTGTCCCCAGGAGGAGAAGCTGAACTGGGGGCAGGCCCCCGTGCCCACTTTCTGTGTTCTGTTTTCCAGGCAACTGCACGCATGTGGCATCTGGACGCAGATTTCCTGAGCCAGGACCGTCTGGGAAGCATGCTGTGCTCCTCTCCGGCTGGAGCCAGTCCTGGCTGAAGCTCTCCCTTGTCAGACCCTCCCAAAGCTGGGAGCCCCCAGGGTGAGAACAGCACCCTCAGGGCGACCAGCAGCACCAGAGGCATCACAGGGAAGTCAGGAAATGTGACGGGAGGAATGGATGTGGACGGGACACACTGGGACCCCCAGGCGCACTGAAAGCCACATGCAGAGGGGATGAGCCAGTGACACATGTCTGCATGGAAAAGAAGAAAGACTTCGGCTAAACCATGTAACTTGGCAGCCATGGGAGCAGGAGCAGCGGAGCCCGAGCTGTGGAGGGAAGGACGGGGACACCAGAGCAGAGGTGACTCAGGGGTGCGGCTCGACCTCCGCCTCCACCCCCACCCAGCTCTCTGTGGGGTCGGAGCCCCATGGGAATGGAAGTGGGCGCGTCCTCCCCAGAGCCAGGACAGCGGGCCGGGCACGTGGCACCATCCTCCTGGAAGCCCACCAGGCTGTGGGAGTTTTGGATGAATCCACACAGCCTCGTGGTGAAGGGCTGGGAGGGAAGCAGGTGTCCCAATGCCAGGGTGTTTGTGGATTGTGGACACAGAGTCCTTGGTGTGGACACAGCGGGCCAAGGGGCCAGGGGGAGCCCCACCCGCAGGCTGTCCAGCGAGAGCTCCCACAAAGGACAGTCCATCGGGGTGGCCACCAAGGCCAGGGCCCCTCCCTCTGCACCCTGACCCCTTCCAATCCCTGAGGACAAATTCCTTCCCTTACCAAGCTTCCCTCTCCCTGGGAGGACCACAACCAGGAGGCTTCAGGCTCTCGACCAAATTCACAACCAAAGGCCTTCTGTTGTGGGGAGGGGAGCGGATACCGGGCGGGGCGCATCGGGGCACTTCTGGGCGTGGCTGTAGGTTCGCCTCCCCGAGGGCTTAGGTGCTGTCTGTCTGTCCCCACAGAGGCTGTGGGCCAGCAAGTCAGTGTCCACCTGTCTGTGCCGCTCTGAGCACCTCTGCGGCCAGACGGCTCTGCTCTCTGCCAGCATGGGTGACCAGTGACCCAGCCAAGCTTTGGGGTGGGTATGAAGGCTCCAGAGTCCACACTCCAGGGCAGTGGACACTGTCTTCCCAAGTGCCCATTTGATGGACAGCTGTCCGTCTTAACAAGAACCCCTTTTCTTTGTGTGGGCCCTGGGGCATCTTTGTATCATGGTACGGTGGCCGAGGTCTGACAGAGACGGTACGTGAACTTAAGTCATGGTGATGTTGGATTTTCACAGTGTGGATGTTCAGTCCACAGGATCGCAGCTCCCAGCCCCTCCGCCGGTGTGTGCCCATGGCCTGGCTCATTTTCACCGAGCAGCGGGTGGCCGGCTACAGCTTTCAGTTACTGCCCATGTCAGAGCTTCTAAGACCAGACGTCCGTAAAACAGGCTCCTTCCTGCCGCCAGCCCCGCCGAAAACTAGAGACACTGCTCAGCAGTTGATCTGATGGCCAGCAGTCGGCAGGGCTGCCCTGAAGATGATGTTGCTGCTGACAAATCAGTGGTTTGTTGGTATGACAGCCTGACGGTCTCGGCTATGACGGTGATGGTCTAGACGGTCATGGTCCTGATGGTGATAGTCCTGACAATCCTGACAGTGATGGTCCTGACAGTCCAGATGGTGATAACCTGATGGTCCTGACAGTGACTGTCCTGATGGTCCAGATGGTGAGGTCCTGACAGTGATGGTCTTAATGGTCCTGATGGTGATAGTCCTGACGGTCCTGACAGTGATGGCCTTGACAGTGTAATCACACTCGGTGCCAAAGCAACCTGGGAGGAAGCCAGGGGCGCAGAGGCTAAGTCCAGGCCCCAGACCCGACAGAGCCTGGGTCTCGATGTTGCTGTAGCTCTTCCCAGCACAGGCAAGTGACACCTTCCACCAGCAGATGCCCCAGCACTGCTGTATGCTATTCTTGGGGCATCAGTAACACCGTGCCACGGCCCCACGGGCTTGGCCACGGAAATCTGTTCTCTCCTCTTCCTGCAGTGTGGACGTGTGGGGTCAAAATGTTGGCAGGGCTACTACTTCTGAGGTTTTGGGAGATTTGCTGGGGACTCTTGGCTGGTAGACATGTTCCCCGGTCTCTGCCCGGATCTTCACCCAGCCTTCGGTCTGTGTGTGTCCCTGTCTGTCCGTATTCCCCCTTCCAGTGAGAACAGCAGTCCTGTTGGACCGGGGACACCTACTCTGACACAACCTCATCTCAACTCGTTATGTCCCCAACGACACTGTTTCCAAATACGGCCCCATGCCAGGGTCCCAGAGGCCGGGTCTCCAACATGTGAATTTGGGGGATGTATTTCAGCCCATAACAAAGATCTCATGTGATCAAAGGGAGAGTTTAATGACATCACAGCTGGATTCACCAAGCTCGTGAGACACACGGCTGTCGCGCGTTCCCCTTAGCTGGTAGATTGAAGGAATTCCCGTCTGAACTGTGGTGTTCATTGGTTCTGCCAGAAATCACGAGTCTGTTAAAAGTGTGTCACTTAAATACCATTTACCTGGCAGAGGTAAACCTACGTGTCAGGTGAAGAAGTGGGGGCAGGGTGGTCTTGGAGTTTAAAGGAAGTGGGTGTTGGCTTTACTCCTGCGACGGGACGCCTGGGCAGGAGGAGCACAGCCATCCCGTCCCAGAGCTGCTGCTCCCAGGGGCTTGGAGAGGGGCCAGGCTGCAGCTGGCTGTGCTTGGGGACACCTCAGAACGTGATGGTGACCTCCTGGTGGTAACAGCTGATCACCAGGGCTCTGGGTTTGCATGCAGCAACATTGCTGCTGCAGAGGGGTGGGGGACGGGGCCGTGGCGAGGACTCCGCTGAACTCTGTGGCGTGTCCCAGTAGACACAGGGTGGTGGGGTGTGGGCCGACCCTGGGCAGATGGGACCAGCAGTGGTGTCTTGCAGTTTATGCCACCGGGAAGGCTGAGCAAGACTCCGAGCTCGAGTCCTCAGAGCTGCTGGTCAGGAAGCAGGAGGACAGGTGCAGACCCACGTCCCGAAGAGACACCCAGATCCGCTCTGAAGGCCCCACCATGTGGCCGGTTTTGATGTAAAGGTCCAGCTTTACGTCAATCCAAGTTCCCTATTTGCAGGAGTCTGCGCCGGGGGCGGGGCCGTTGACGAGCCGGTTTTATCCCAGGGGGACCTTTACTCTCCGAGACATCTGGGCACAATTTCGGCTCCCAACGGGAGCATCCCCAGCAACGCGCTGCCACTGCCAAGCCCACGCCCCGAGTCTCCATCCATGGGCCGCGGACGCCCTGAGGTGTTCGGGCTCTCCCACCTTCACAGTTGTAGGCATAAGAGCCATAAATCGGAGCTTTGTACAAAGTTGTTCTGGGGCTGCAGGGGTTTGTGGCACCGAGCGTCTGCACTGGCTTCTGGAACACACCAGCCTTGCCACAGGGAAGGAGACAGCTTCTGCCAGCTTTGAGGGGAGGACTTACCACCTGCAAACCCCCGTCCAGGTGAGACCTGCCAGGCCGCCGACCAGCAGGGCGCCAAAGGCGATGGAGACCCAGGAAGCCTTCGGGAGCCTCCCAGAGTCTGGGGAGGGGGAGGAGGTTAGCGAGCTCCCTGCCGAGGGCTGCGGTCAGCGTGCCCCGAGAGCCCTGGGCCAGCCTGGTCCCAAGGGGCTTGCCTCTGCCCACGACTACCCAGGGAAGCCATTTCTCAGATAAACTCTCATGGGTGTGAGAGGTCAGGAGAGCTGCCGGAAAGCATAGCCCAAGCCCAGCTGCACATGGTGGTCGTGGAACATGCGTGGTCCCGTCACTCCCAACCACGCATGACGGTGGCAGGACATGCGTGGCCACGGGCATAATGCCACTGGGAGGATGACCCTGCTGCCATCAGTAAGGTGTATGGCCGACCTGCCCTCCCCTCCCACGGAGGTCGCAGGAGGAGGGAGCTCTTACCTATGCACATCGCCCCGTCCTCCACCAGCATGTAGGGGTCTGTGCACTCACAGCTGAAGCCACCTTTGGTGTTCCTGCACCAGGCTGATGGGTGGCAGGGAGAGGCTGTCACATTTTCACACTCGTTGACATCTGCACAGACCACATGAAGGTCAGGCCATATCCCTGTCCTCCCTGTCCCCTGCTGCAGCCCTCACCCTGGGGGCTCCTGTCCACTCCCTGCTCCGTGGGCAAGAGAATCGAGAACCCCCAGTATCGTGGCAGCCATGTCTCCCTTGGGCCACATCCGTCGCTGAGCACCCACTTTCTTGCTGCCAGTGGGTACCCTCTGAGGTCAGCTTGGCAGACAGCCACGCTGTGACCATGCTGCATGGTGTGGCCGTGATCCTGTGGGGACACCCACCCGCACTGAAGCTGGTCCCGTCCCACCCAGTCTGCTGCTCATGTTCATTCAAGCTTTGTGCCAAGTGCTCCTACATGAGCGGAGGTGACTGGGACATGGGCGGGTTGTGTCGTGGGGCCATCGGCAGCTCATGGTGAGCTGGGCACACTGGGCAGCTGGGTCTTGTTCCACGTGGGCCCAGAGCCTCGCCAGGAGACATCTTCCCCCTCGAGTGGGATGTGGCCTGTGTGGGACAGGGGTGAGTGGGAGGGGGGTGGCCAGGGCAGGGCTGGGTCTGTGCGTCCATGTGGACTCTTCCAACTGGACGGCTCACCCTCAGAGGGCGTGTGAGGCCTTGGGCCACGACCCCACGACCCTTGACACTGGCCCAGAGAAGAGCACAGGCTGCCCAGTGTGGAGTTGGAGCTGAGGCTCCCAGGCCCAGTGAGGCAGTGCCCATGGGTGGGCAACTGCTGGTGAGGAAGGGGTGCTGCCCTCACGTCTCCTGCCTGAAACCTGGGACGCCTCACTGGATTCCTGAGGCCTGTTTCCTGGTGACTCGCTGAGTCCGTTTTCCTTTAGATAAAACATTTCTTTTCTGGCTAATTTCAGGAAACACAGGAGGTCTTAGTGTCAATAGACGCTGTATTTTACTGATCCCTGGGCACGTGTTGGATGACACAACCATCACACCCTCTTGGGCCATCCTGTATCTGAGAAATGATGCGGAGTCACAGAGGCCGTGGGTTTGGGAGGCAGACTGGGAAGCTGCTGAGGCGGCCCAGGCCAGGCATGTGGAGTCACAGACCGGGTCACAGCCAGCGGGGAACGAGGCCCAGCGAGAGGGGGTCGGCCTTCCCAAGCCTTCCCAGGCCCGACCTGCCCAACCAGGTCTTGGTCGCGGTGCAGGTCCTGACTTGGGCGTGCTGGGGAACCCAGAGCTGCTTCTCTGTTGCCAGAACCCCTATAAGCCAGGAACCGTGCCCACGTGGCGGGCTGCACCCTAGCCGTCCACCAGCGTCACCCCGTCACCCCCAGGAGCAGCCATCAGGCTCAGGAGGCTCACAGCTAGTGGTCAGTATGAGCCAGACACGTGCCGGGCACCTGGTCATTTGCGGCCCACTTGGTGGGGGGAGTGGTTGTTGGTTTGCGGGGTAAGGAAGAGGAATGGAATGATGGGTTAGCTGAGAAGGGATGTGAGGAATCGAGCTCTGGGGTCACAAATACTGAGAACAGCCCAAATCAACATGTCGAATGTGTTTAGGCAAAAAGGGTGTGAGGCACATGGCATGTGGGGTCCAGTGGTGAATTTTCTGGAAGGCGAATCTGCAAGAGCTCTCTGGGTGGTCTCCCTATCCTCATGGCTGACAAGGCGCCGGGTGCTCGCCAGCCCAGCTGCTCATGGCCTGCTGGTGCAAATCTGGGTGCAAAGGTTTCCCTGTGTGGTCGTGTGTTTGGCACCACGTCCCCGGCCCTGGCAGGCTCTGACCCTGCTGTTTCTGGGCCATTGGCTACCACTGGGGCACTCCCTGGACCCAGTTCTGCAGCTGGAGACCCGGGCCGCTGCAAGATGCTGCCACGAGCCTGGCAGGTTCACGGGACTCGCCCTCGCAGGCCTGGGGCTCACAGTCTCCGTCCACCTTCCTGCAGGACTGAGCCGGAAGCAGGGGATGTGGCCACCCTCCCAGGACAGGACAGTCCAGACACCGAAACCAAGACGCGGTTCTTGTTCTGGAGGAGAAACTGCCTGTCGGAATCGTTTGTAACTGGGCATGTTGCGACGTTCGTGCAGCTGTTAGCAACGCCCGTCCCCAGACAGTTGTCATCGTCCTCCGCGGACGCCCCGGCGTGAGCTTGTCTCTCCCCCTTGTGCCCAGCTGCACGCGGCTCCGCACCGGATACCAGGTACTGCCCACAGACAGCCGGGGCCGTGGCCGTGGCCCGTGGGCCTGCGAGTTGGGTGTGCTTCCAGCTCCCAGCGCACTTCCCTGGCCTCCACCTCCTGCCCACTCTTGGGGTCATGCATTCTTGTCCTGGGTCCTTCCTGTGGGGGTGCCAGCCCCTCTCACCAGGAACCCCGACTTCAGGGTCTGGCGCTCAGAGGGCCCCTGGGGGATGTCCCTCTGCCCGCTTCTCTGGAGGAGTGACTTAGGGTCCCTGGCCCGTCACCTCAGTGCCCCCCGCCCCCGACACCATTCTAACCAGCAGAATGGGGCACAGGGCCCCCGGGGCGGACCCTGGAGGCTCCCACTCACGCTCGTGCCAGCCGCATGGCCACACTCAGACACATGTGGGGCCCGTCCGAGCGGAAGCCCTTCTCTTGGGCCTCATCGGAGGAGGCGGCTCTGGAAGCTCTTCCCATGGGTCACTAACACGTCCCCTTCCCGCTGGCATCCCCGATGGCCGTGCTGGGACGTGACTGTCTCGGTGCTTTATCTGGCACGAGGCCTGTGGGGTGCATCGGCCTGGGTGGATGCCGTGTTCGGAGCCAGCACGGCTCGGCAGAAGAGGACGATACCCGCCGGCCCCTTCTCCCGACGACACTCGTTCTACTTCCTGTTTGCAAACCAAAGATCTGGGGGAAAGTCAGTAAAGCCGGCGACTGAGGAGCCACTGACCTCGGCACAAGGGCGGCCGGAGCAGGCCACGGGGGGCGCAGGCCACCTTCTCCTGGCCTTGCAACTGGAACCCATGGCGGCAGGAGAACATGAGTATGTGCCATCCGGTCTCGCCGCAGAGCGCGACGTCCCCGTTGTCCATGCTGTCAGGGAGGCCATACATGTCACCTGTACCAGACGGCAACAGACCCAGCGGCGTTCACTCCCAGTCCCCTCCCTGTCTCCGTGGCCTCCAGCCACAGGGACCCCATGTCCCACAGATCTGTCCAGGATGTGCATGATGGGCGGCAGCGGTCATGGGGGGGAGCCTCCCCCTCCACGTCAGTCCCTGCCTTGAGCCAACCCCTCCAGGCGCCATCCTCGCCCAACACAGTGCTCGGCGCCACCCGTCTTCCTCCTGCTCCTAACCCTCAGGGCCTTCACCCCTTCACCCCTCACCGACTCATCTCCTCACCCCCTCACTCCTTCACCCCTCACTTCCCTCACCTGCTCGTCACTCCCACCCTCTCACCCCTTTTAAACCCACCACCCCCTCCCCTCACCTCCCCAACTCCCTCACTTCCTTCACCTTGCCCACTTTCTTGCCTCCCCCCCACTTCCAGCCAGGGCCATCTTTCCTGCAGTCTAGTGGGCACACAGCTTCTTGGCACTGGGTGTGTCTCTGCGGACAGCGTCACGGAGGCCCGGCGGAAGCCCTGTGCCCCGACACCCACGTGCTCGTCCACACACCTGCCCGCCCTGACTTGGGGGTCCCCGCTGCGGCGCAGATGTGGAGCAGCTCACCTCCCCCTTTGGGCATGCCTTGTGGCACATGACACTCTTGAAAACGACCCGCATGCTACAACCTAATCTAAAAAGTGCTTCACATAATCTTGAGGAAGGGGCTCCCTCCACACGTCCAGGTTCAGACCCGGAATGTTCTCGCATGCCTCATAGTCCTATGGGAATCTTCCGGTTCAGAAGGCATCCACAGGCACGCTGGGGAGGTCCGTGTTGTCACAGAGGACCCAGGACAGGGAATGTCTCACCAGCTCACGCCGCTGGGCCTCGGTGGAACGCCCCACTGCTCTCCCACCAGAACATGCACAGGAGAGGAGAGCCCGCGGCTGAGGGCGCCTCCCGTTGGGTCAGACAGCATTTCCTGTGCTGTCGTCTGTGTCCGAGTGCCCCCAGACCCCTCCCTCCTGACCCACTGGGCCGGAAATGAGGGCGTGGCTTCCTGACTCCCTAGGGGGCCTTCACAGGACAGTGGTCAGGCCACGCTGACAGAAGGACAGCAAACCCGCCCCCGCTCAGACGCTGTCCCTGGGCCTCGGTTTCCTTCCTCGGTTAGCGCCCCTACCCGACTTAGCAGACCCATGAAAGAACATACAGAGGGGCTTTCCGGGCGTCACCACGTGATGGCTGCAAAGACGCAAGACCCGGTCTCACAGCCCCACTGAGACAGCCGGGCTGTGTGAGGGCCCACGACAGCTGTGCTGGGGCCTGCACAGGCTGGGGGCTGCAGACATGCCCAGCTGAGGCACCTACCGGTCTCCGTTCCTCAGGGCCTTCATCTGTCTCCCAATGAGGCATACGAACAGCAGACCCATGCGCACCTGGGGGAGGAAGGTCTCAGCCAGGCCCCCCAGCCAGACATCGATGTTGTCGGGGTGCCCATTACAGGTCCATTATCCGGCCCACAATGCTGGCTTTGGTGAGGTCAGTGTGCAGGTCGGCCCGTGTCTGCAGTCTGGGCAGGCCGCAGAATTCCCTCCATGCACTGTAGCCTGCAGAAACCACCCCACTACCTCGTGCCCAGCAGAAGGGAATAGGCCGGAATGTTCCAGCATCACGGTTGGGGTCTTACTGGAGAGCTTGCTCACTGACACAGTAGGAAGACACCGTATTGTGCAGTGGTCAGGATTCGACCTCCTGGGGCTTTGAGGGGGAGGCCAGAGCAGCACGTGTCCTGACAGATCACCTTGCTCCCCAGGTGGGTCCATGAAAGGGGCATGTGCGGGTGTGCCTTGACCTGGAGCAGTGCCCCAGGCGACAGGCAAGTCTGCACTCGTGGACCAGCCTGCAGGGGGCCTTGCATGGCTAGCAGAGTGGACCAGACAGCTGAACCACGGTGGCCCCAGGAGGAAAGGCCACGGAGGCAGGACATGAGGGTCAGCCTCTGGGAGAGGTGGGGAGCGTTGGGACAGATGGAGGGGATAGGGTTAGAGTGGGCACAGCAAGTGGGAGGAGGAGTGGGGACTGGCCTGAGAAGAAGGCTCCCACTCCCAGAGGAGCCAAGGGATAGGACCACTGGTGAGAGACCACCTGGAGGCAGTCGGAGGAATGTACCGGTCTGGGGGCGGTGAGAGGGGCAGATGGGCGGGACAGCGGGCCTTCTAACTTCCCAGTATGCACCAGGCCAGAACACAGCCTCTCCTGTTCGGGAACTGCTCCCACCCCACCCCATGGTCCCTGTCCTCCAAGCAACACTGATCGGACTCCCCGTGGATGGACCAGAGCTCTGGAAGGTGGCCGGGGATCAGAGACACTGCTTCCGATAGAAGAGGCTCTGAGGGGCCGCCCCACAGCCCAGGTGGGAAGGGAGCAGGGAGGAGTGGGGCGGGCTTACCTGGCAGGCCGTGGTCCCGGGCCCCGCTGCAGGTTGATGGACGCCAGGTCCAGCCCACCCGAGCTGCCCAGCACAAACAGCCTCTCCGTCTGCTCCTCATTCATCAGCTGTTCCAGCATCTGCCGCTTGGCTTGTCTCGCCAGGAGATCCCTCACGAGAGGGTCCAAACCCCCTGGAAAACACCAGGGATGAGAGGCGGTCATCCCATGAGTCCTGGTGGAACTCTGCTTGTTCTTAACGGAAAACCCTTCAAGATCACGAATGTAAGGTCACGACTTCACTTTACGTGAGTCTGAGGATTTCTGAGTGCTGCTGGTGTTCTGCCGTGGGAGTGGGTGAGTACCTGTCTGGGTTCCCAGGACTGACCAGCAGGCGCAGGGGCAGGCCTCAGGTCCGAAGGAAACCCAGAGAAGGAGCACAGTAGTCCTGAAGCTTCCGTGTTGTTTCCCGCAGTGGACAACTGCAGGAGACAGAAGCTGGAGTCTAACAGGCAGGGGATGCTGAACAGAGGGGGGTCGGTTGGGGCACCTGCTCCCTCACCTCTAAGGACCAGCCTGCTCCACAGGATCCTTTATGGAGAAGCCCACCTCTCGGTTCCCTCCCACACTGATCACATGAGTCTTTTATCATGACTATCTGGCCTCTGGGTACCCCAGAGCAACAACAGGGGTGGCCCAGGGCCATGATAAACAAGGTCGGGGGGCATGGTCCAGGGAAGCCACAGGAGGGAGGCAAAGCCCTGGCATGAAGGGAAACGCACCTTCCTTGAGGAGCCTCCAGGGACTGAAGAATGTGTCCTGCAGCTGCAGCAGGGGAGGCCCGGGGGCTCCTGGAAGTGGGCGTCCAGCCGCCTCACCAGGGGGTGTATGGTGGCATGGCCAAAGCAGAAGGCAGCCGTGGAAAACACATTGGACACGGTGGGGTCCATGGCAGGGTCGTAGCCCTCATAAGGTCCTACATGCTTCTGGAAGGCCTCGGGGCGCAGGATTTTGGGGACATAATCCTGCATGGTGATAATCTATGGAGAGAGGAAAACAGGAGAGCTTCTGAGCAGGGAGACTGGCAGCAGGGGCCACGTTCCGGACTTGGGTCAGTCCAGCGACAGGGAAGGACTTTCTGCTGCACATCCGCTGGGGCCAGAGTTGTCCCGGGAAGGACAGGCCGTCCAGGTCAGGGAACAGGTGAATAGGTGAATGGATCCCAAGAGCATCCTCACAGCTCTGAGACTTATGGGGCTTGGAGGGCATGTCAGTGACACCCCCAAACACCCCCAGGGCAGGGCAGGGCACGTAAAACTTGGGGTGCACCACATAGGACTGGCTGCCATGCTTCACCCCTCCCCCAACCTCCTCGCCCCCTTCACTGTGGGCATCAGCAATGCCTGAGCTCAGGAGTCAGGGATCCGGGTGCTTCAAGGAGCCTGAGCCATGGAGGCCCAGGTCCCAACCCATGAGTTCCAAGCTCCCCCCACACCGACTCTGTGGTTGTGTGACCCTGGTGCGTGGGGGAGCTGGGTGGCCTCTCTAATCTGGCTTCCTTTTCTGGAAAAGCCTTTTTCATGGAGTTTTTGTGAGAGTAGAAAACATACACGGTTTTCTCTCTTGGGTCTGTTGTGTGGTCTCCGTACAGCAGATGGATTTGTTACCCGGTGGGTCCGTGCGTGCTGAGGACCCTCCCCAGAAGCTGTGCAGAAATGCCCCCCATTGAAGGGCATCCGCCCTTCACCTGGTTCTGGAAGAAAGTCACTTTGGGATCCTGAGCTACTCCTTCTTCCCTGACACGCGTCTGCTAGCTCGTGAGCTCACCACAACAGACAGGAAGGAAAGGGGCTGGCGGGGGTCTCACAGGAGCCCAAACTGGGCCTGGGTTTTGTGAACAAGGCCTTGTCCTGGTTTGGTCTCAGCCTGGAAGATACAGCGTGCTCTTTAAAGGGACAGGACAGGTGTGATCCACAGGCCGTAGGAGCATCTTTCATGACATGAGGACCCCGCGGTCCACTGATGGGATCGGCTCTCTGTCGTCTTCCCGCCCTGTGCGAGGGCCTCCGAGTGACTTCTCAGAAAGGTGCTGGTCCATTTGTTCTGGTCCTGGGGAGTTCTGCAAGCCAGATGCTGGCCCTTCGAGGGACGGGGATGGGGCTGTGGCCTCCTGGGAGGCTGCTCAAGTCTGAGGCCCCCAGGGGCACAGCTGTGGGCGTGCTGGGTCTCTGATTCCGGGGCCCATGACTCCAGGGAGCCCCATCAGTGACAACAAGGCCACCCACCCTCATCCTGTGGTTTCCATTCGGTGTCCCCCACAGGGTCAGGGACAAGGGTTCTGCTGGGAGGTTTACCAGTCATTCTCTTTCCTGTAAAAATCAGCATCAGATTCTTCCAGGATTAAAGGGATTTGGGTCAATAAGTGTCGTCCGATGAGGTAAAAGCCGATAGGAACAGTTCTGTCGAGAACATAAAGGTCTTTGCTTGTAGCTTCTCCATGCAGCAGGCAAGCTGCTCCTTTTCCAGTTGCTGGAAGAAAGCTCCCACCTGCACCCTCAGAACAGATCCCTTCCGAGTGGGACATGTTTTCTGATTTGCACTTCACAGGCGTGCAGCGGGGAGCAGCCGTGGAGCCAGCAGAACAGTGGACGCAAAGAGCCCAGGGCTGCCACAGAGCCCGCTTTCAGCTCCGGGGTCTGGAGGCTGGTCCATTGTTCTTTGTCTGATGGGTCATCCCAGAGCCGGTTCAGGGATGAGTGAGAAGCACCTGGGCCACTGATGGGTAAGGAGTAGGGACGACTTAGTCACGCAGAACCCGGCCCTCAGCCCAGACTCCAGACGTGTCCACAGCCTTCCCTGCACGGAAGCTCAGTGTGGCCCTTGCTGCCCAGTGTAGGTAGGGCTCCACTTCTGCTTCTTGTCCCCACAAGGGAAATGGCCTTCCTCTTCCTCGCCAGGAATACGAGACAGCTTTAAATTCCAGTGGAAGAGATTCTAATGACCTCTGCTTCCCTCTCCCCTTCTCTAAAGCTTGACTTAGGGTCCTCCCAGGGGGCATAGGGCCCATTGTCCTGACCCACAGGGGCACCAGTGGAGATAGAGACCCTGGGGACATGCCCATATAGGGCTGTCTGTCCGGAGCAGGGGGGACCCGGGGGAATGAGCTGCTGAATCTGGGGTAAGTGCCTTGGTGGGGAGCACCATGGGGCTCTGTTGGACAGATTGGGGCTGTTGTGGGACTTTGTGGGTCAGGAGGCAGAAGGCTTGCCTCTGCTTTGGGTGTGGGGTGGGGTGGGGGATGGGAGCTAAGGCCAGGCCACGTGTCCCTGGGCCTGGCTGCTCAGAGCTGAGGCAGCAGCCGTGGGACCGGGCATGCTCTCTGTCTTCTGACATGCAGATGTTTCTTTCAGCGACATGAGGCTTTCCAGGACAGGAGAGATCCAGACCACACAGAAGCAGGAAAGATGGACGGCTTTGCGAGAAACCTTTTGATGCAGCCCACCTCCCGGCAAGGGTTTATCAATGCTAAACACAGCCTCTTGTCATTTTGGTGTTTCTGAGATATTTGCAAAAAACACCAAAGAGAAACTATTGACTGAAAAAACACTCCAGGGAATCTGAAAGTGAACAGTGAAGCTGAGAAATGTGGCCTGGTCCTGGTGCGCAAGGACTGGGCTGCATACACACCCTCGGCACACACTCCCGAGTGTCCACTGTGCACGGTCCGGTCCAGCAGCCGGAGCATAGTGCGAGGTTGGACAGCATGTGCCCACGGAGCCCTTGTTCAGGGGAGGGGCATGGGCATGACCCAGCCAAGCATGCTGCCATCAGGGGGACACAGCCTGGGGGACCCCACGTTGGGGGAGGGGAAAGAGCCCCCAACCAGGAACCCTGGGATCCACCTTGTTGGAGTTTGGAGCAGGTCTGACAAGCTGTCTGAGACAGGAACAGGTTTCCCGCCCCCCTGCTCTACCGAACCCCGTTTGCATGTCCGTGTGGTTCCCCCATTCCTGCTTCACTGGCTCTGCGTGTGCTCGCCTGGGACATGAGGTTGTGACCCGCAGGGGTGCATCCAGACTGTGGCCCCCCCGCCCTGTCTGCGTGCTGGGATCCCTCGCTCTGTTCCAACCCTACCCTCATGACCCCAGCGCCCCCGGGCCCTCACACCTGGTGCAGGGCACCCACCACCTGCACGCCTCCTGGTAGGCTGTGTGGGTGCTCCAGTGTGCGTTTAGAGCCTTGAGCGCCGAGGCCCACCTGTTGTGCTCGCGCAGCCACAGCATGTTCAGGGCCATCAGAGCGGACACCTCTCTGGCTTGGCTGTCCCCCCGCCAGGAAGCAGGGCGTGGCAGCCGTCCCACAGGGGCCGGGCTCAGGCATGCAGGTGGCGGGCCGCACAAAGGGCAGGTAGGCGCTGCGGGCGTCCAGATGGCACGTGTTGGCCTGGAGCAGCCCCTCGGGGCTCGTCCAGTTGTGCAGCTATTTCTCCAAGGCTGGGGAGCTGCCGTACACCGTGGACGCATCCAGGAAAGACGTCAGCCCGTTCACCTGCTGTTGCGGGTTGGCCGAGCTCAGGTGCCTGAAGAAGGCACCTTGCATCCCGGTGCCACAGGTGGCAGAGGACCGGTACAATGGCAAACAGGAGCCACCAGTGCTCCCCGAGGCATTGCTGGGCAGCTGCGGGAAAGGGGAGATGCCGTCACGGCCTCAGCAGGCACAGGGGAAGCTCTAGGTTGGCCACAGTCATCGGCCTGGGGGTCACTCTCTGACCCGTCTACTCCTGTTCCTGCCCTCAGTCCTAGCCTGCCACGGGCTCCTGCCGGGGTCAGTGTGGTGAGAGGAGAAATGAGAACCGTATTTAGAGAGACCTGTTCTTCAGGACACGCCATGGACACTGCCCTCTAGCTCTGCAGCCCAACAGGCAGACACAGGGGCACCGTGGCTCACGTCTGGAGGCATGCTTCACTTCACTATTTGTGTCAGCATGAAAACAGCAAAGCTTGAAACTTAAATGCTTGTGAGCAAGCAAATGGCTTAATGCGTTACCGTGCACACTTTAGAAGTCGAAAGTCTGTCCACTTAACAAAATGGTGCGATGTTGGCTAATTACAACAGGTTCTGAATGACACACACAGCAGGGCCCATCAGCTGTAAGGGTCAGAGCACGCACACCCATGCACACCCGTGCACACACACACATGCGCACAAGCATGCGTGTACACACGCACAAGGACAATTTCTGGACAAATGCACAAGATACTCCTAACAGATGTTACCTCCCCGCCCCCCGCACAGGATGAATGGGGATGTGGACCTTCCCTTACACTCCCCTGCTTGATTTCTAGAATGACATCTGTTACTTTCATAGTGAATAGTCACACAGTTTAAAATTCTACCTGTATGGGAAAACATGGGTTTTGGTTTTCACACATAAGCTGGCAGTCAGCTCCTCCCCCAAACGCAGCTTTGCTGGTGCTCTGGGGGGTGAACACAATGTCAATGTATTGTCCCCACACCGCCAGGACGTTGGAGTACTGCTCATCCTCAGTGACGGCCTTGTTGGGGACCTAAATGACTTGTCTTGTCACCTCCCGGACCTGTGAGAGAGACCAGTGTGTCATGTGGGATGGGTATCTGCAGAGAAGGAGGAAACAGGGGAGACTGCAGGTCCGGGTGCCCGCTCACGGACAGGGAGCCATCAGTGTGATAAGGGCCATGACCCAGAGGGTGGGGCCAGGGCTGTGAGGCTGTTCTCAGGCCTCCACAGGTTTGCAGATGTGATTAGTGTCGGGACCGTGACACAGGGGCTCTTCTGAAGTTTCAAGTGGGTGCAATGCAATCAAATGGTTCCTAAAATCTGAGAGCCTCTCCTGCCTGTCATCAGAGGGGATGTGGACCTGGGGGCCCGGGAAGAGGATCCCCCACAGCCTCACCCATGCCTGGCAGCAGCCCAGTGAGCCCCACCTCTCCTCCAGAACTGGACAGTGGTGACGTGGAGTAGTTTGTGCAGGAGCACAGCAGCCCACATTAACAATGTCTGAGCACCAGTCATTGCAAATAGCCACGTGATTCTGGGAAACACAGGTTTACAGAATCCTTGTCCCTTCACGCTGAGCCTAGAGAGCCGGGCATCAGGCAGGATGGGGAAGGTGTTACTACATCTGTTAGGGACAGTCAAATGGAGGCCGAGAGTGTCCTGCAGAAAGGGACAGGGACGAGTGCAGCCGGGGGGCCTGTGCCCTCTCCCAGGGCTCAGCCACCAGCTCCAACGCTGCTCCCAGCTTGAGGGGCACTGGTCGTCCTGCTCGGCGGCCATCCGCGAGAAAGGCCCAGGGAAGCTGATCGCCTCAGATGTCATTTAGAAATCAAACAGGGGGTTGTAGGTGAAAGGTCCACATCCCCATTCGTCCTGTGTGGGGGCGGGGAGGTAACACCTGTGAGGAGTATCTTGTGCATTTGTCCAGAAATTGTCCTCATGTGTGTGCACGAGGTAGGGGTCTAGGGACAGAGTACTGGTCCCCGAGCGTGTTCACACCGAACAGACTGTCACTATCGTGTTTCTGGAGAATTCCACTGTCATATATAGTTTAAGACCAGGCAGACTGATTTATTCACGAAAGCAAATAGGCAAATTGAGGGCAAAATATCCACTTTTTAGCCAAATTGATCAGTAGCCTGTATGAATTTTCTTAGCAAGTAATTTGCCTCCAGGCATAAAGTAGCAACCATCATTTTGCATAAATAAGTGAATTACTTAACTTTTAAGTATCTTTGGTTAGACCTCCTCCTCTGCCTTTGATATAAAGAACTTATATCAAAACGCCAAAATAAGGGGCGCCTGGGTGCCTCAGTGATCAGGCAACCGAGCCTCGGTTTTGGCTTAGGCCATGGTCTCAGTGTTGTGATGTGAAAGGCCACGCTGGGCTCCGGGACCAGCGGGGAGTGTGCGTGGGATCCTCTCCCTCTACTCTTCCCCCCCAAAATGAATAAATCTTTAACAAAAACAAACCCCCAAATACCGAAATGACTGTGAAGAGCCAAGAGTCAGCTGAGCTTTAATCTAAGTCTGCCTTGTCCCCGTCACTGCTGGTGATGCTCATCTCTCCACCCCTCAGCCCCCGAGGTGGAAAGCGGGGCACAAAGCCGCCAGGCACAGGCCTGTGGGGACAGAGAGCACGGGGCTCTGAGCCCGCTGCCCAGAGCGTGGGCACAGCCTCGGGCGTTCTCCCGGGTAGGGGTGGTCTGACAGTGTAGCAGGGACCAGGTCCGGGGTTGGGGGACACCTACTTGGGGCAGCGGGAAGCCGCTGTACAGGAGGTGGGGGTTCCACCCCCAGGGCTCACTGATGCCGTCTTCGTAGGCCTGCGGCAGCCATCTTGCCAGCACCTTATTGGATGCTCCCCACCGGGGGTGGTCTTTGAGGAAATAGACGTGAGACTTTCAAGTGCAAGAGCCTACATTTGGGAAAAAATAGAACGGGAATATCAGTTTAAAGAGCAAAAAGAAATGAGAATCCTCTGTTGGGGATTTTTTTTTTTTTAACGGATAATTTAGGCATAAAATCCTGACGGTGTCTGTGTTCCCTTGACATTTGTGTGCCGCGTCCATGTGGGCGCCGGCTGTGGGATGTCTGTGCAGTTGCTGCAGGGTCTTCGCAAAGTGTGTGAGGCCAGCTTGGAGGCTTTCCGTAGACAAGCGCCCGAGTTGGAAAAGGTCAGGTCTAAACTCTCCAGCAAGCCCCCACATACCCCTAGTGTTGACACTTGGAACATCTAAGTTGCAAAATCCAAGAGTTTTGTGATAGGCCACATGACTTTGTGAAGTTTTTGGAGTGTTCAGAAATATAAACGTTTAAAGATCCGTTGCTTTGTTTTGACACGGTATCAATAGGATGGGGGACGTCGCTGACGTGGACCAGTCCTCCACTAGTGTGGCTGGTTGAGAAGCTCTGCCTGGGCGTGAAAGGCACCAGGAGCTGCCAAGACCGTGGTCACACTCACAACATGTCCACACATCGGAGGGTGAGACGCCGCGTGGCATCGGGCAGATGGAACAGACACATTGCTCCTAGCAGGGCCACAGGCTCCGGACACAGTGAAACGCAGTCACTCATGTCGCCGCTGCCCCGGCCAGCAGCCCTGGGGGACTTGCCAGTGGAGACGGGGTGGGGACATGGGAGCATCTGCAGGGCCATGGGGGGGGTGGACAATCCTGTCATCAATCCTTCTTGGAGCTCCTGCACACCAGCCTGTCCCCATCTGTGGAATGACGCTGGACCGCAATGCATCTCATTAGTGGCAGGAAGTCAGCATGGGGAGACTGCATGCTATCCCCAATGGTCAGATTCGTTACAGTCGGTTTAAGTCGTGGAAATTCCACTGCTTGGGGGAGGTGCAAATTTACTCCATTAAAAATAATGAAATATTCCTTCAACTGCTTAGGCCGTGATTTTTCTGCTGACTGACTTGCATTTCAGTAGCTTATAGGCTGTCCCGAGAGCCCAGGGGCTCACTGGTCTTTGTGGACACCAGGAAAGGGTGTGCAGTCGGCCTGCCTGGTGGGAGTCCTGGAGGGAGAGTGACCGGTGCTGGGGCTGGTGTTTGGTGCCATTGGGGGGCCTGTGCACAGCCTCCTCATGAAGCACCTGGTGCACTGTCATGTTGGAAGATCCTCGGCCCAACATTTAGGTCCTCACAATCTGTCCATTGGGTTCTTGGCTGCAGGGAGGACATGGTCAGGAGCTGACGGGGAGAGCGGATGGAAGCCTTTCTGGACAAGAGGTCACGGGGACACAGCCATCTCCGCTGTGATGTTCGGAAGCACGGGCTCTCCTCTCTGAGGCTCCAGCACCCAGATGCTGAGAGAGGCAGGCCCAACGTCCAGTCTGAGGGGAGTGTGGATGGACAACCACAGTGGAGGTTGAGTGGCTCCCATGGGTGTCCTCCTGGCTGCAGACGGGTGTGGGCATGTGGGGGCTGTGTGTGGGGTCTGCTCGAGGAGCCACGGCATCACTGAGAATGAGCTTGGAGCCCCGTGGTAGCACATCCTTCCCACACCCATCCACAGGAGGTCCCCACATGGCCCCAGGGCTGGGGGCTGCACCTGCTGGCAGTGGGGCTGGGGACCGCTTGCAGACCCGCACGGTCCCCACGTGGCCCCAGGACCCGGTGTGGCTCCTACCATGCACGATGTCCCATCTGCTGGCTGGAAGCGTGAGGACACTCAGCCCCTGGCGTGCAGTCGCGGCTGGAGCTCCCTGATGGCAGGCGGCGCAGACCTGGGTGGACGCGGTTGGACCAATGCTGTGCTTTTCTCTCATGGGCTTGGATGCCATGGTGCTCCAAGAACTCTGGAAAATTCCCTGTCCTGGCATCATTCGTACCCATGTTATGGTCCAAGTGTTTCATGCAGGAGACCCACCCCAGCAGCATCTAGGTTTTCACAGACACATGAGCATCCTGGGGCCTTGGGGACCACGTGCACACATCAGGGGCTCCCGTTTTTCTCTGTTCAGGTGTCAGAATTATGAACAACTTTAGTGCTGCCCGGGCTCTGCGTGGCCCTTATCTGTGGTCTGGAGGCAACAGTTTGAAGAAGGATAACATGGGCTTCTCTACAGGAACCACCGTGCGGAGGATGTCCCCTCCAGTGAGATCTGTAGGGTCACCTCTGCTGGATGGCTTCCTGCACTCCGTCCAAACACAAATGGGAAGATATGGTGAGAGTGGATGCGGTCAAGCGGCGGGTGTCCTGACGGAACAGGAGCTGCCAGGGAGGACATATGCCTCTTCACACAGCTTTGGAAGACTGACCCCACTTTTAGTTTGGGTTTGGGCAAGAGTTTTGACAAATTAATGCAGGGAATTTTATGCACAGCAAGTTACACACTAAACCCAGGGAGGTCAGGGGCTCTGCGGGCACATCAAACCCATGAATCAGATTTTGCTGGCAGAGTGCATTGCCTCCTCCGGGAACTCACAGGTTCTGAGATCAGAGACTCTCCAAGGGTAAGGAGGCTCCATGCAGAATCACGCCGTGGTGCAGACTGGCCGTGTCCCACAGCCTGCAAGCCCATGCCCAGCCTGCCTGTGTCCACACGGGATGCCTGCTCGGCAGCCCCACGGTCCTTTCCCTCTGCTGAGAACATGCTGGGTGCTAGACACTGCCGGCGACACGAGCCGATGGAAGTGCAGAAGGTTTTCAGCGACCCTCGGCCTTTCCTGTCGGGGGACAGTTTTGCCGCTACAAGTGCGGTGCATGCGTGGGGGCAGGGGGGGTGTGTGTTTCCGGCCCAAGTCTGCTCTCTAGTTGGTGGCTTCTCCGGAAACAGGTGGATCCATCACTATGTGGGTGCAAATGTTGTCTGCATCTCCCTCCATCGGGTGCAGGTCAGAGACGTCCAGGGCCAGGCTGGCGAGCAGCTGTCTGAGCTGGAAAAACTGCTGCAATCTTGAGAGCCAGCGTCGTCACACAGGAGTCGCTGACCGCTGCCTGAGCTGGGATCCTTGCTCAGGGGAGAAGGCGCCTGGAGCTGTGTTCACAGTCCTCTCTGGCTAAGGACTTGGGCAGGTCCCAAATAGTCAGATAGTGTTCGGTCGTCCATGGTGATGATCACGGCACTGCTTTCCATCGCAGCGTTGCACACTGCACACAAAGACCTTCAGAAATCTCCCAACAGGCAGGAACGGCTCTGTCACGGGAGTGTCCTTCTTTCTCGTGGAGGCAGAAACAGGGCCCAGAATGCCAATGACAGTCATCTAATGGTCACTGTCACATCCAGCAGCCCCTGCCAAGATCCGGATGTGCCGTGATGGATGACAGCAGCACGCACGCCCACATGCTCATGGCCAGAAACCCGGGCAGATGTGGGAACCTGAGGGCCATCGAGGGCAACGCTCCTGAAAGCGGCATCGGCCCAGAAACAGGCTGCCTTCATGCACGCACCACGCAGGTAGCGCTGATCCCATCATCCCGGCAAGAAGGACTGTGGGGCACAGAAATCCTTCTCCACTCCGGTTACCTGATTTCACGGGCTGGGTCCCAGCACCAGGCATGATCTCAGAGAAGGGGAAAGGGCCGTGAGGGCAGCCACAGCCACGACACCCAGCCGTCAGCTCGCATGGAGGGAAACCAGCAGAAATGGAGTCTCCTTACAATCCACCATTTGGAAATTCAGACGTTATACAGTCAAATTCCAAACCACATTTGCTTAAAGACAGAACGTTGGCTGATGTGCAGCCAACAGGCAGGGCCAGAGCCCACGGTTCACGCCAGGAAGCAGCAACGGGCTAAGAAGTGACGCGGTTAAGGAAGGAAAAGAAAGTGGAAAACAGCCACTGTGCATCCACTTTAGAGTCGAGAAGAGAGAAGGTAACAAACCCCCAAGAAATGAGAAAGAAGTGCTGCTGGACATTCAGTAAAACGCAGGAAGCATAACATGGTGGCGAAGACCAACATGTTGGAGCCCAAATCCTGGGAAACCTTGCAAAGAAGTGTGACCATGGGCGTGGCTTGGATGAGTGGCAACCCCAGCGTCCTACCCATGACAAACCTTCAAAACGGAGCAGAAGGTCACCTCTGACTGGCAGTGCTGCAGACACTCATGCAACAACCAGAACTTTCCAGAAGGAAAGTGCTTCCTCAGGGAAAAATGTGTATCCAGAAGAAACCCCCATCCTGTCTCTAGCCCCTCGATCTGAACACACCAGGGTTTAATGTGCCAGGGGGCATCGCACAGAACCTGCGAGTGCGTGGGCCCCAGGCCCCAAGAGCACACGCATGTGGCATGTGTCGCACAGACACGGCGCAGGAGCAGCCCCGAGTAGAGTGTCCGTGTGCACAGAAGACTCCACCATCTGCAGCCTGGGCCACAAGGGAAAGGCGGGGACAGAGGAGACCGCCCAACCGGGAGAGGGGCTGAGACAAGATCCCTGGGCGGGGCTCCCCAGGACTGGGCCAGGGGACGTCCTGCCCCTGCCGAAGGGACCTGGGCGGCTGAGCTGAGGGGCCCAGGGCCTCCTGGGGAGGCGACTAGAGGGGAGAGGGGACGCATTCCTGGCGCAAGCAGCAGCTTCAGCCAGTGCAGAAAGGAAGTCTGGGCATCTGGGAAAGCTCACATCCCGGATGGTTTAGTTTGCTCAGGAATCACATTCTGTCCTGAACCACAGATGAGACCACACGCCCCTGCCTGTTGGCAGCAGCCCCCGTGAGCCCTGTGACCGGTCCAGGGAGCCCCATGACCAGCCCCATGAGCCCCGTGACCACCACACGGCCAGCACTGTTCTGGGTCATTCTGCGATGCGCTCTGCGCTTCTGTTTAGTCCAGGACTATGGTCCTATGATAGGACCTAACCTTCAAACTGCGAAACTCTTTGTAACAAAAATGGGAACCAGTTCTGTTTATGCTGGACCCACTGGGCCAGGGATCCCACTCACCAGCTGTAGGAGGACAGGACTATCGTGTTCCCCAACACATGCCGTGGGGCCTGCCTCAGAGCAGGAGGAAGGAAGGGCGGAAGGGAGGGAGGCAGGGTGGGAGGGAGGGAGGGAGAGAGAGGACTGCCATCTTGCCCAGGCCCCCACTGCGGGCACAGCCACAGCTGCACTGCCCTCTGATACCCGGGCAGCTGCTCTGGTGCAGACTTGTGTCACGGGTCCCGTGGCCGTCCTCCACCTGTGGCCCAACTGACATCCGGGCCCGATGGAGCCACATTCCTTGGCCCTTAGCCTTCTCAGGGTTCTGATCTCAGTTGAATCCATGGCTCCTGGGCCTTCCCAGAACCCGCTTCTAGGGGACATTTTGTGGAAGGGGTGGGGCAGCATCCAAGCAACACCCACAGATGGCGTGGACAGGTGTCTATGGGACACCCACAGACAGGGTGGGGCAGCATCCAGGGGACACTTGTGGATCGGGTCAGGTCGGGGACACACCTGGCAACAAGCGGAGCAGGTAGGGGTCCAGGGCGCACAGTGGTAGGACAAGACCCCAGAGGTCTGCAGCCTCCCGGAATGGAACGCTGCTGCCCCATACCCACCGAGGCAGGGCCCGTCTGGAGGACACGCTGACCTGTTGTTGCAGGTGCCTGAGATGAGCCGGTACTTGTTGGCCAGGCAGGTGTCCAGGCACTCGGGGGGCAGCATGTACAGCAGGCATCTGGACACATTCGTGACTGTGTTCAGCACATCTTCCGGCAGGACATCTGGGGAGGAAGCCGCGTGTGAGGACAAGCCCACCCCCGCCCTACACGGGGCAAGGCAGTCACAGACAGCGCCCGCCACATCAGACACGTCAGCCCCGGGGCCAGGGCTTCCTTCTCCTTCAAACCGGTGCTCTCGACAATGCCCTCGCACACCCTCCACGAGAGGAAATGGGCTTTTAAAACCCCTGTTTGCTGTGACCGTTCAGGAAAGCCAGTCAGTGCTCTGGGCCCCGGGCCGGTGCTCTCGACAATGCCCTCGCACACCTTCCACGAGAGGAAATGGGCTTTTAAAACCCCTGTTTGCTGTGACCGTTCAGGAAAGCCAGTCAGCGCTCCGGGCCCCGGGGACAGGACTGGGTCGTGTCCCCGACAAGCCTTCGCGCCCTGGTGGTGAGACAGGGCGGCCAGCAGAGCTCGGCCCCCCGCCAGACAGGGGTGTGGGCAGCATTTGCACTGGACCTTGGGGCCTGGCTCTCACCAGCTGGACTGCTGGCTCCCTTCTCGCCACTCTCTCCAGGTTGGGGCCCAAAAGCTTATGTATTTCCCCAAGCACGTTGCTGCCACATGCTTGCTGCATGTTGCATGCTTCCCTGTTGGTCCTATAAGGAACCTTTTAGTCACTTCTCCAAGACGAGTTGTACAGATCTTCGAGATAAAGCCATAAGGGCGACCAAGGAGGGACCGGGGTGGGGGTGAGCTTCACTAGAGGAACCCTGGGAAGGACGCATCCATTTGACACAGAAAGAAAGAGAACAAGCATCCCAGTCAGTGCACAGAGCTGGAGGGCTTCATGTTGTAAGTCATTGTGAGAACCACAAACACCGTGTGATCTCACGTGCACCAGGAATTCAAGAAACAAAACAGATGGGGCCCCGGGTGGCTCAGTCCTTAGATGACTGCCTCCGGCTCGGGTCATGGTCCCAGGGTCCTGGGATCCAGCATTGGGCTCCCTGCTGGGCGGGGACCCTGCTTCTCCCTCCCCAACTCCCCCTGCTTGTACTCCCTCTCTCCCTGGGTCTCCCTCTGTCAAATAAATAAATAAAACCTTAAAAAAAGCAGATGAACATAAGGGAATAAGGGAGGAGAGAGAGAGGGAAATGAACCATAGGAGACTTTTTTTTTTTTTTTTAATTCCACCGGTATTTTTCAAAGAGCTGGAGCAAATGATCCTAAAATTTGTACGGGATCAGAAGAGACCCTGAATCGCTAAGGAAATGTTGAAAGACAAAAATAAAACTGGTGGCATCATGTTACCTGATTTCAAGCTTTACTACAAAGCTGTGATCACCAAGATAGCATGGTACTGGTGGATAATCTTTTTAATATGCTGTTGGATCCTGTTGGCTAGGATCTTGTTGAGAATATGAGCAGCAAAATTCATCGGTGATATTGGTCTGAAATTCTCCTTTTTGGTAGGGTCTTTGCCTGGTTTGGGGATCAGGGTAATGCTGGCTTCATAGAAAGAGCCTGGAAGTTTTCCTTCTGCTTCAATTTTTTGAACCAGCTTCAGGAGAATAGATGTTATTTCTTCTTTGAAAGTTTGGTAGAATTCCCCCAGGGAATCCATCAGGTCCTGGGCTCTTGTTTTTTGTGAGGTTTTTGATCACAGCTTCAATCTCATTACTAGATATTAGTCTATTCAGGTTGTCAATTTCTTCCTGGTTCAATTTTGGGAGTTTATAGCTTTCCAGGAATGCATTCATTTCATCTAGGTTGCTTAGCTTATTGGCATATAACTGTTGATAATAACTTCTGATAATTGTTTCTACTTCCTTGGTGTTTGTTGTGATCTCTCCCTTTTCATTCCTAATTTTATGAATTTGGGCTTTCTCTCTTTTCCTTTGGATTAGTGTAGCTAATGGTTTATCTATCTTATTGATTATTTCAAAAAACCAGCTTCTAGTTTCGTTGATACATTTTACTGTATCTCTGGTTTCTACCTCATTGATCTCAGCTTTAATCTTGATGATTTCCCTTCTTATGTGTGGAGTTGGTTTGAATTGTTGTTGATTGTCCAGTTCTTTAAGGTGTAGAGAGACAGCAGCTGTGTTCTGGATTTTTCAATTTTTTTGAGAGAGGCTTGGATGGCTATATAGTTCCCCCTTAGGACTGCCTTGGTTGTATCCCATAGGTTTTGAACTGAAGTGTCTTCATTCTCATTGGTTTCCGTGAATTGTTTCAGTTCTTCCTTGATCTCCTGGTTGATCCAAGCATTCTTAAGCAAGGTTGTCTTTAGCTTCCAGGTGTTTGAGTTCCTTGGGAAGTTTTCCTTGTGGTTGAGCTCCAGTTTCCTTGTGATCTGAGAATATACAGGGAATAATCTCAGGGAAAAAGCTCGCAGCCTTCCCATTGAGATCAGGAACACGAAAAGGATGCCCACTCTCACCACTCTTTTTGAACATAGTATTAGAAGTCCTAGCAACAGCAATCAGACAACAAACAGAAATAAAAGGTAACCCAATTGCCAAGGAGGAAGTCAAACTCTCTCTCTTCGCAGATGACATGATTCTTTATATGGAAAACCCAAAAGACTCCACCCCCAAACTACTAGAACTCATCCAGCAATTCAGCAACATGGCAGGATACAAAGTCAATGTACAGAAATCAGTGGCTTTCCTATACACTAACAATGAAAATACAGAAAGGGAAATTAGAGAATCAATTCCATTTACTACAGCACCAAGAACCATAAGATACTGGGAATAAACCTAACCAAAGAGCTAAAGGATCTGTACTCAAGGAACTACAGAACACTCATGAAAGAAATTGAAGAAGACACAAAAAGATGGAAGACCATTCCATGCTCTTGGATCACAAGAGTAAACATTGTTAAAATGTCTCTACTGCCTAGAGCAATCTATACTTTTAATGCTGTTCCGATAAAAATTCCACTGGTATTCTTTAAAGAGCTGGAGCAAATAATCCAAAAATTTGTATGGAATCAGAAGAGACCCCAAATCATTAAGGAAATGTTGAAAAACAAAAATAAAACTGGGGGCATCACGTTACCTGATTTCAAGCTTTACTCCAAAGCTGTGATCACCAAGACAGCATGGTACTGGCAAGAAAACAGACACATAGACAAGTGGAACAGATAAGAGAGCCCTGATATGGACCCTCAACTCTATGGTCAAATAATCTTCGACATAACAGGAAAAAAATATACAGAGGAAAAAAGACAGTCTCTTCAATAAATGGTGCTGGGAAAACTGGACAGCTATATGTAGAAGCTCTACCATTCTCTTACACCGTACACAAAGATAAACTCAAAATGGATAAAAGACCTCAACATGAGACAGGAATCCATCAGAATCCTGTAGGAGAACATACACAGTAACCTCTTCGATATCAGCCACAGGAACTTCTTTCAAGATATGTCTCCAAAGGCAAAGAAAACAAAAGAGAAAATAAACTTCTAGGACTTCATCAAAATCAAAAGCTTCTGCACAGCAACGGAAACAGTCAACAAAACAAAGAGGCAATCCACGGAATGAAAGAAGATATTTGCAAATGACAGTACAGACAAAAGGTTGATATCCAGGATCTATAAAGAACTCCTCAAACTGAACACACACAAAACAGACAATCATATCAAAAAATGGACAGAAGATATTGAACAGACACTTCTCCAATGAAGACATACAAATGGCTATGAGACACATGAAAAAATGTTCATCATCACTAGCCATCAGGGAGATTCAAATTAAAACCACATTGAGATATCACCTGACACCAGTTAGAATGGCCAAAATTAGCAAGATGGGAAGCAACATGTGTTGGAGAGGATGTGGAGAAAGGGGTACCCTCTTACACTGTTGGTGGGAATGAAAGTTGGTGCAGCCTCTTTGGAGAACAGTGTGGAAATTCCTCAAGAAATTAAAAATAGGGGGCGCCTGGGTGGCTCGGTGGGTTGGGCCGCTGCCTTCGGCTCAGGTCGTGATCTCGGGGTCCTGGGATCGAGTCCCGCATCGGGCTCTCTGCTCAGCGGAGAGCCTGCTTCCCTCTCTCTCTCTCTGCCTGCCTCTCCATCTACATGTGATTTCTCTCTGTCAAATAAATAAATAAAATCTTTAAAAAAAAAAAAAAAAAAAAAAAAAAAAAAAATTAAAAATAGAACTTCCCTATGACCCTGCCATTGCACTCCTGGGTATTTACCCCAAAGATATAGATGTAGTGAAAAGAAGGGCCATCTGTACCCCAATGTTTATAGCAGCAATGGCCTCGGTCGCCAAACTGTGGAAAGAACCAACATGCCCTTCAACGGACGAATGGATAAGGAAGATGTGGTCCATATACACTATGGAGTATTATGCCTCCATCAGAAAGGATGTATACCCAACTTTTGTAGCAACATGGACGGGACTGGAAGAGATTATGCTGAGTGAAATAAGACAAGCAGAGAGAGTCAGTTATCATATGGTTTCACTTATTTGTGGAGCATAACAAATAGCACGGAGGACACTGGGAGTTAGAGAAGAGAAGGGAGTTGGGGGACATTGGAAGGGGAGGTGAACCACGAGAGACTATGGACTCTCAAAAATAATCCGAGGGTTTTGAAGGGGAGGGGGGTGGGAGGTCGGGGTACCAGGTGGTGGGTATTTTATAGGGCACAGATTGCATGGAGCACTGGGTGTGGTGCAAAAATAATGAATACTGTTATGCTGAAAATAAATAAAAAATAAATTTAAAAAACCCATAAAACTCTATAAAAGAAACAAAGGCTAAGTCGGCACGAAGTGTCTATGGCTCTTTTGGGGGAGGAACCTAGGGACCACGTGGCTCCTGACGCCACGCTGAAAAGTCCAGGTTAGTCTGTTTCTCACAAACCCCATCTTCTAGTTGCCTGTGCAGGGCTCATACACTGCCCGGAGGTCCAGCCAGCCACACCCCGTTTTCACCAACAGGCTGCCTTGCTTGGGGGCAGCCACTCTGCCAGCAGCCACTTCTGTCCGCCATTCAGAGTCCAGCAAAGCGGTTCTCAGAGGCCCGGAGGAAGTCTCAGATGCCACAGCCACACAGCAGGGAGGGGCTTGCTGTCTTTGCCGGCTGTTACAGGAATGTGACCCCTCGCAAAGACCCGCACATGGCTCTCCCCGTCTGCGCCATCCCTGGCCGCCCCGTCTCTCCACCAGGGCACGGCGGCTCTTGGATGCCATGACACAGCCTACCAGGGGCTTGAGTGGCTGCCCTTGTTCAGTCTGGACCACAGAGGGACCGTTACCTCCCAAGTGAACCGAGCCACATCCCACGTCTGTTGGAGCAGCGGTGACAGACCCACTGCGTCTGCCTGGGAGCGAGCAGGGAGGCGAGCAAGAAGCACTCTTCACAGTCCCCTCTCAGCCCGGTCTCTGCCCCTTGGGACCGCTGCTGGGGGGGCATCTCAGAGGGCTCACCTATGGGAGGCCAGGATCCCCGGAGCTTCCCAAAGACTCTCATCTTCAGGGCCTGCACGGAAGCTTCCATGATCTCGGCCGCATGGGAGACGGCTTGGCTGGTCGGCTCAGGGCATTTGGAGAAAGACAGAAGCTGTGATGGAGACAGGATCCCTCTTTGGCAGAGGTCTCTATGGCACAAGGGGAGAAGTAAAGCGGGTTATTTGTTTGGCACTGTTCTTGTAAGGAGCCAGCACTCACTTCAGCAGAGTATGTGCAGGGCCTGCCCCATGTGGGGTCGAGGACAGGCACATCCAGAGGTCCTGAGCCGGACAGGACTTGAGGGTGATAAGCCTTATCAGAATCGAGTTAGACACCTGTGCTGTGCTCCCGCTGGTGAGCCAGGGGCCCTGCGCGCAGCCCTCTGGAGCTCCCGGGTGAGCCCGTGCTCACAGACTGGCCCCGTTCCCTGTCAGAGAACTGGCACCCGCAGTGCAGGACAAGGCAACAGAGCCTTTGTGGTGGGACCGGAAGCACCGTGCTGGGTCCCCAGCGCCCTGTGTCCCCGGCCTCGTGCATCCCAGCAGCTCCAGCCCCAGGGGATCCGTCCAGCCCCCTGCCCATGGCACTTTGGGGCCAGTGCCCCGGGGGCAGGGGTCCAAGCTGGCCTCTGCCCAGGTGGAGCTGCAGAGTGGACACCCGCGGCCTCAGGCAGAGCGGCAGGAAGCCTCTCCAGCCACCCTGAGATGTGTGGCTCACGACGCGAGCAACTCAGCAAAATCAGCCAAGCTTCTGCCACCAGCTGCGACCCTGCGGGCCACCATGAGTCAGTAAGAAGCCCGAATGTGCACCGAGGGAATGAGGCGGCTAGTGCTATGCTGAGAACCACTCTCCTCAGGCTGTCACCCATGAAAACTCTGGCTGCCAAAGGCTATAATTACACTCAGTTTACAACACTCCCTCATTGAGAGCCGAGTAGCTGGCATCGGGGGCACAGCCAGTGACAGACACGGTGGACACGAGGGACACAGCAGAGTGAACCTGATGTCCACATTGATGTGCGCAGCCCAGAACTTCCATAAAGGGCTCTGGATGTCACAGCTGCTTTGTGCACGTGACACCAGGTCACCGCGAAGTTTTCTTTCTTTTAAGATTTTATTTATTCATTTGACAGAGAGAGACACAGTGAGAGAGGGAGCACAAGCAGGGGCAGCGGGAGAGGGAAAAGCAGGCTGCCTGCCGAGCAGGGAGCCTGCCTTGAGTCTCGATCCCTGGACCCCGGCATCACGACCTGAGCTGAAGGCAGAGGCTTTAACCCTCTGAGCCCCCCAGCTGTCCTTGTCATGAACTTTTGGTAGAAGCTGACACACCAGTCGTCAGAGACATGGGACCCTGGCCCCAGACACGGGCCACCGCCTTTCTGGGGCTCCCTGAAACTGCAGGGGCAGGAGAACAGTCCCCCAAAGTAGTCTGTGTCTGAATCCTCAGAGCCACGAGCAGGCCTGGCTGCACGGCGAGGGCATTAAGCTGCAGACAGGGCTGGGACGGCTAACAGCAAAGGCTGAAAGGGGCTGTTCCCGAGCCCTCAAGGCGGCCACACAAGCACCGGGTCTTACAAGGGGAGGAGAATGGGGAGGACAGGAAAAGTGGTCAGAGATCTGTGGCCGCCTGAAGACGGGGAAGGCCCGCCGGGCAACACGGGCACCTCTGGAGCTGGGAGGGAGGGGAAAATGAGGTTCTTCGGAGTCTTGGGAGGACCGCTGTCCCCCAGATGGCGACTCTGGCCCAGCGAGGTCTGTGCTGGCCCGTGACCCCTGATGGTGTGATGAACCACGGGTACTGTGTTAAGCTGCTGCGTTTGGGGCCACGTGCTCCAGTAGTCCTTGGAGGTGAGAACCCCACTCTTCACAGAGGCCCTGGGCCCAGTGTGGTGGCCTCGGAACAGGGGAGCAGGCACCCCAGGGGCTCACCTCTGTCACGTCAACAGGGAGCAAACCCTTCCCCTCTGTGCGGGGAGGCGCCCTAGTTTCCGCTTTGCAAACGTCCTTGGAACGTTGTCTGCAGTGAAGGCAGCTGGTGCCTCTTCTCGCCATGTTTACAGCCAACAGACAAGCCGGTGAGCAGAGCCTCCCGGGGGCCCAGACCTCCTGCATCGCAGTCTCTGGGCCACAGCCTGGGGTGCGGACGTCCCAGCATGAGCCACTGAGATGAAGCCCGAGGCTACAGACCTCATGGACACGGCCACATGAGGTGCCACGTCCTCACGGACACAGAGGCTGGATCCAGCACTGGCAGAGTGGGCCACGCTGGCCTCCGTCAGTCTGTCTGCCTGTCAGCCTGCGGAGCCTGTTCGTGCCTCCCATGTGTGTGCAGAAGTGACATGGGTCAGGTCCGAGTGGCTCTTTAAGCAGGTCTGGACCCTGGACGCAACATCAGTAGATGGTATTCAGTGTGGCTATGATCGGCAGCGCCTATCCAGGACACGAACTTGCGGAATCACATCTCTAAACACCGTAAATGACTCCCTCCATCTTCTGGTGTGTGGGGAGCCATGCAGGCGTCCCGAGCGCTAACCCAGCACGCGTGAGCCGACATGCACGGGGAGGGAAGCAGGCCCCGCGAGGCCCGGTTTGCATCTGGCGGCTCCAGTGTCTCAAGCACGAGACCACGCTTCTTACCGTGAGGATAGGAGACGATTGCAGGTCCCCCTGTGTTAACAGCGGACATGACAGCTCTAAGTGCGCAAACTCATCTCCTTTCTCTCGCTCCTGGAGAAGATGCTAGGGGTCTCCTGGTCTCCCCTCCAGAAAGCGAGGAACAAGCTTACGCCCGCGGCCAGACTCTTGCAATCTGCTGGCCCAGCCTGCAAGTTTGGGGACAAAGAGACACTGTAACCACAGATTCATGCCCAAGAAACACACTCTGCTCCAGGACAAATGTTTACATGCAGAAACCAGGGTGGTCGTTGCGAGAAGAGCCATGAAGGTGTCTGGTAGAGGCAAGCAGGGGAGGGGACGCCCCGAGGCTGAGCCCCCAGTCCTCCAGGGGAATGAGAGAGACAGAGCTGGGGTTGAGGACAACCCCGGGGTGGGGAGCTCCACATTCTGAGCTTGGGGCCAGTGGGCCAGGAGCCCCGGGTGCGAGCAGGCACTCGCCTCCTCCCCCTCTGCCCCAGGGTAACCCCTGGGCACATCAGGACACAAGCGCATTTGGGCCCAGCCCCCCATGGAGAAAGGCCCCCATGAGGTTCCCACACAGACCTGGTCCTCCATGAGAGACCACAACCCTGCACCCCCAGCTCGGCCTGGCCCAGAGAGCCCCAGTAATGTCTGGTCCCCCAGCAACATGGCCGGCCCCAACTCCAGCTCCCCGGGGTCTGACACAGGCCAGGGGCACTCCCTGCTGGGAAGGATGTGATACAGCCACACTGCCTCCACACCCCGGGCTCTGCATGACCCAGGAGTCACCGGAGGGAGTCCTTCTATGGACTTTGTTTATACCCTTGTGACGCTGTGTGCACAGGTGTGCACGCACATGCGTGCTCATTTGATGGCATGTACACACACACACACACACACACACACACACACGTGTGCACACATGTGCAGTGATGGGAGCCCAGAGCTCACTGACAGAACTGAGACAGAGCCCTGGGAGTCTTTGTAGTGAACAGGTTGACGAGACACGTCCTCACATCCAGACCGGGGCTGGCCCAGCTTGGAGCTGGGAAGACACCAGCCCCTTCTCCTGCCCCTCCCTGCCCTGGGCTCCTGCGGCCATGGTGCACTGCCATGGCCCAGACCTGCCCTGGCTGGTGGCAGACCGTCTCGTGCTCCCCACAGAGGGGCATCCCCAGCAGAGAGCTCCTCCGGGGCCCAGGCTGCTCCTGCCTCACCATGGGGACTCCAGCCTGGAGGGCTTCCCTGGGCTTCCTGCAGACCAGGGTACCCCAAGGCACCAAGGCAAGGCTGTGCAGCCCACTCTTCCATTGGGGTCCTGTCTGCCGGTTACCGCGCCAGGCGCTGTAGCTGTGAACGGGAATTCTCTTTGGACTCTTCCCTGCCTGCCCTGGCTCCCAGGGGCTGCAGCTCAAAACACCTGCCTCCCCTGCCCCAGCCTGGGCTCTGGATGGGTGGTCCCTTGACTGGGAACCCATGTGCCAGGCTTGTGGCTCTGGCCACAGCAGGCTGGTGATGTCTGCAGGCAGAGCTGCTGGCCCGGGTCCCTCTGGGGACATGGGTCTCCCAACAGAGAGGCTTTCACTGCGGCCACCTTCCCCCTGAAGCCACGGAATGGATCCCGCATGGCGGGGATCCCTGCATGGCTCACGGTCCACACCACTGGCCACGGCTGCAGGTCGTCCTGAGGCCTCAGCTCTAGGAAGTCAGTGAGCTATTAACAATGACAGACCTGCCCTCTCATCTGCAGCACAGAAGATCTGATTCTGAGCTCAGATGGGAAGGTGGGCTCCTCTGTGTGATGACGGCCTCACAGCCTGTCTGAGTTTCCACCATCTCCCTGGTGCCCAGGACACAGAAGCATCTGCTACTGATGTCACCAAGCGTCCTTGGTCCTCTCTTCGCTGGGCACCTCCAGAACCGTCTTCATGTCCACAGTGGACGGGACCAAGGGCTGGTGTTGACGCAGGTGCAGGGGCACGGCGGCACATGCGCTGAGCCCCCAGCAAGCCACGAATGTGGGAAACAGCCTGAAGGCCGTACAGGCAGGATTTGTGCCAGGGGATGAGAGCCGTGGCAGACTGGTGGTGGTCCCCAGCACTGCGCCATGTAGACTGGTACAAGCCTGCCCAGCATCACCTCCTCCTGCCCTGCCAAGGCATTGAGGTGAGAAGACGACTTCTCCAGCCCACACGGGCCACTCATGTACACGGGCTAGGCACAGGCTCATCCTGGGAGCATGAGGGGGAAACAGTCCTTAGAGGCAAGGCAGTGAGCGGAGGAGGCACCCAGGACCCTACCTCTCTTGGAGTGTCTGGGGACCCGCAAGGAGCCAGCAGGAGTTCTCCCTGATGTGGGCACCTCTGGGCCGCCAATCTGCTCCCCGTCCACTCACTCACCTGGGCCCCTTTCCAGCAGCACCTCCAGGCCAGAGCCCAGGTAACTGCCTACCCCTGACCCTGAGACCCAGTATCTCACCCCTCCTAGCAGGGCAGATCTGGTGAGCCCTAGGGCAGCGTGGCCCCTACCGCCCCCTCCATCCCAGCACACAGCCCCTGAACATGGTCCTCTGCTCTGCTGCAGGACGTCAGGCCCACACTCCCAGAGACTTTTCCGAGCGCCGTCCTGTACCCGGTTGCCTGCTGCCTGCACGTGGAACCCCAGGGCCCTCCCCACCATGGCAGGCAGCCAGCACCTTCCAGCTCGAGGGAGGGGTGGGTCTCCTCACCGCCCGGAGCCCACACGGTCATACCCTGAGAAATGGTCCCAAGGTCCTGAGCATATGGGGTCACAGCCCTGAGGATACAGGGTCACAGCCCCAACTGTCTGGGCTCACAGCTCAGACACGAGGGATCTCAGGCCCCAGCACGTGGGGTCTCGGCTCGAGTAAGTGGGGTCCAGCCCCGAGCATGTGGGGTCCCGGTCTTCAGGACACAGGTGACTGCCCCGAGCTGGTCGGCTCCAGCCCCTGGGGTCACAGCCCTAGAGGTGGCATCACTATCTTGAGTCCAGGGGTCATAACCTTGAGCATGTGGGGTCACAGCCCATAACGTATGTGGAAACAGCCCCAAGCATGTGGGGTCCTGGCCATGGACAAGGGGTCATGTGGTCAGTTCACGGCATCTTCCTTCCTTGACTCTTCCTTCTCCCTCTGGGTCTCTGCCTCTACCTTCTCTCCCCTTCCTTCGTCTGCCTCCATCTATCTGCTTCCCTGTGTGTCCTCTCTGCTTGGAACCAGCAGGGCCAAAGTCGCTCCCTCTTCCTCCAGGCGGCCCCATAGCACCCAGGGGCTCTCCTGCACCTGGGCCACGGGGCTCGCACACGTTTGCGGAGTGAAGACATTAAAGGTGTTCGATCCATCTGGGGCCACTGTGCACCCCACAGACTGGATTCTTCTGGTTTTAGAAGAATTCAGAAAAGAAGCAGGCACCATGCGCTCCGTGGACCGTGCTTTTGAAGTTCTCAATGATCACGATAAAAAATACTGATAAATTTCAGGTTTTATTATTTCATAAATAATAAATAATTATTGGGGATTATTGTTGACATTTAATTATTTATTGAAATGTAATAATCCAGGGTACCTGGGGGGCTCAGTCGGTTGAGTGACTACCTTTGGCTCAGGTCATGATCTCAAGGTCCTGGGATCAAGCCCTGCATTGGTCTCCCTGCTCAACTTCTCCCTCTCCCCCTGCTTGTGCTCAATCTGTCTCTCTCTCAAATAAATAAGTAAAATCTTTAAGAAAAAAAGAAATGTAGTAATTCATTCTATGATTAGTAAGCAAATAGCAAATGGCTCACTAGTTCATTAATCCTAAATGAGACACAATTACACATAAAGGGAACAGATCTCAGCATTTCGGGGGGGAGGGCAGCTTGGAATGTGAGGTCAGGAGCTCACGGACTGGGCGGATCCACGAGGGAGACTGCTGGGGAGGTGGGGCGGCAACTGCCCAGCCCGGACGGGCATGAGCTTCGTGGTGCCCGCCAACCTGTGCCACATGGCCCGGCACGTGGCTTACTTTTCTGGCCACAGCCCAGTGCCCCACACCTGTCCTGCCCTACCCTGGGGGACCCATGGTGGCTGCTCACCTCCACTGGTCAGCGTTCTCCCCGGCGAGCGAGGAGGGCTACGGGCTCGCCCCCATAAGCACCGCCCACCCTCCCCGAGCACGTCTCTGGGTCCTCTAGAGGCTGCGTCTCCTGGATTTGAACTGTAAGGACCTCAGTGAACTGTGAGTTTACTTTGCAGCCTCAGTGCCTCCTTGAGCAATGCTGGTCTTCGAAGGTCTCTTGAAGAAATGTCTAGAAACAATCTCAGAAGACCTCACCAATGACCTTCCTGATTGGCTCTCTTGTCTTTGCATTTCCACGTACATCACCGCAAAACCGAGGGGTAAAACACATCTGCAGCCTTATTCTTGGTGCGCAGGGCTGGAGTTCTGCACGAGGAGACTCAGCAGGACTGAGACGCGACACCTTCTTCCTTCGTCACTTTTGCTCCTCATGAGTCAGGAGCCCCATGGCCCTGACAAGTGCAGTTAAGCCCGAGGATCCCATTTCTTTGTCCTCAGAGTTCGATGGTGGGAGGAGACTCAGGCCAGTTTCTGCTCGCTGGCAGACCCATGGATGAGACCGCCTGGTCGAGGGCCCTGAGACGGCAGACGCCCTCCCCTCCCTGGGTGACATCTTGGCCAGGGGCAGAGCTCAGCTCAGAATCCAGGGAGAAGCCCAAGCATCCTGAGGAATACCTCGAGGGACCTGGTTTGCGCTGCTAGGAGGATGCCACACGCAGGGCCACACCTGCAGCCCAGAGTCATGAGGCGGCCGCCAACCCTGGGGAGCAGGATGGGGACAAACAGATGTGGTCCCAGCCCTGTGGGTCAGATCCAGGGTCTGACTGTGGTCCCTGGAAGGACAGGGTCTTGGATAAGTTTGCAAGATGCCAGCGTGGCATCCGCACAGGGACAGATACTACTGGGGGACAGTCTCCATGGCCCTGGGTTATTTCTCAACACCTCGTGAGACAAAGGGCATTGACTGTCTTTGCTCCTGTCCACTCTCAAGGATGCTTTGAAAGGGGTTGCTCTGAGGGGCGCCTGGTGGGCTGTCAGCAAAGTTCCCACTCTTGTTCTCAGGGTACCGAGTCCAAGCCACACGGTGGGCATGGAGTCTGCTTAGAAAGGGGCAGCACAGGAGGCAGAAGTGGCATCTCCTTCCGTAGAACGGCCCTAGCACCCGCACAGCATGGACGCCTTCCTCTCCAGGGCAAAAGACAGGAGCATGGACCCTCCCCTACACCGGTGTGGGTCCCGCGCCACCATGGTCAGTGTGCCCAGTGGTCAGTGTGCCCAGTGGTGGGTCCGGGAAGGGGCAGGAGCTTTAGGTGACAGGGACCACAGGCGTAGGAGGACGTCCCTTGGGTACTCCAGATGCTGTCTCCCTGGTAGGCACGATGAAGCAAAATGGGAAAGAACCATCTGAGGGAGTGACAGTAAGATGGTGTGACTGCACCCACCGCCATTCCAGAGGAGAAGGACCCCGCAGTGGCAGCCGCCAAGGAGCAGGGCCTGGAGCCTGCGTCCCCCGCGTGGCCCGCCCATGGCAGTAGGGGCTGCACGGACCAGCCACGCTCAGCGGTGCACAGCCCGCAGGAAGGCTCCCCAGCAAGAGGACCAAGGACGGGTCTGTTGTAAAAACAAAGTGTGGGTCCACGAGTGCATGGAGGGGTGATGCCCTGCGGGGCATCCAGGCGTCCAGGGAAGGGCAGGTATCACCCTGGTCCCGGGTCTCTACTGATCTGGCTCCCGGGACCACATGTGGATGCCACTGTCCCCAGCAAGAGCGTCTGTAACCATTAGTCAGCCAACAACAAGATGAGCTTGTGAGGACAAAACCCGCTCTTTAGCTCTTTTGTTTGCTTTACAAACATCTCACGTGAGACCACCATGTCCTCAATACTGAGGTCAATTATGTATTAAAGCCAAGGGTTTCCTATGACTGAAACCAGAAGGATGGGTGGGCTTGTCCCACACCGAATGTCTGTGTCTCACGGTGTCCTCCGCCCCCGCTCTGGTCTCCGCTCCTCCCTTCTGCCCCAAGACAAGTAGCCCCCTGTCCCGGGAACCCCGTCTACCACCGGGATCCCACCCCTGCCACTGAGACCACAGATGCACGTCACGGTGAGATCACCATGGTTTGCTCTGGGCTACCCTAGAGACAGAGTTTGGGACTGAATACCGGTTCTTTAGGGATCTTCCCCTTGAAACCAGGAAAGTGAGTAAATGCATGGGAGTTCCCGATTGGTAAGGTGGAGCTGGCGAGGCTGGCAGCGAGGCCTGGGCACCAGCCCCTAGAGACCTGCCCTCCCGTGTCCCCCATGGTAGATGGCGCGGACCACCACGCATCTGGTCTCTCCATGATGCTGATGACAGGAGGGTCTCTGCTCTGTCCTGTGGAACAAAACAGCATGGTGAACCCTGTCTGAGCACAGACACCTCTGCCATGTTCAGTGTCCTCCAAGGGCAGCGTGAGGCAACAACAAGCCCACGGCCCCTGAGCCCCATCTGGAGTGGTCCTGGCCGGCTCCCCCATGGGCCTTGTTTCCACATCTCACAGGAGGCATTAGCCCACACCCCAGTTCTGCCCACGCAGTGCAAGGAGCACAGGGTCCTGCCCACTCCCACCACCTCCCCATGCAGTCTCGCTCCCCCTGGCCCAGACCCCCTCTGTGACTGCAAGGAGCCAAGTCCTCTGTTCCCTAACCAGGACACAGAAGCTCGTAAACTTTCCCCATTTTACATTGTGCACTTAAGAAAGGACAAATTACTGAAATGTGCCGGCAGTCTCTAATGACACGATTCGCGTTTAATTTTATTTCATGCTTGAAATGCTTCACTCGTCCCCATGTTCACGTCCCTCAAAATTCATACGCGGAAGCCTCACCCAGTGGGACCATGTGAAGACAGCCACAGGCGGACCCCGTGATAGGATGAGTAAGACGGGCTGAGGGCCCCTGCCGGCATGGACACAGCCTGGTGCATCTGCCCGCCGCCTCACCCGACACGAAACGGGCTCCGGATCTGCACCTGCAGTGGCCGGAGCCTGAGACATGCTAGTCTCCTGTGTGCATGCCAGCCAGTCGGGGTGGCTTGTCAGAGTGGCCCAGACTAACCTGCAGCCCAAGATTGTGCTCCTGGGTTCAGACAGGAGGCTCCAAATGAATAATGTAAAGTGGGCAAGTGCTTTGAGGGGTGCCCAAGTAGCTTCTGTTACTAACAAACCTTGCATAATCAATACTTCATGAAAGGAAATGCATAATTTGTAAAAATAAATAGACTATCAGAATACTGTCAAACACATACACCTTTGTAGGAATTAAACTGTTTAGGATGGAAATGTCTATATTTAGGAGGAGGTGGGCACAAGATACCCCAGAAAATCAGTGAGTACTCTTGGCAGCTCTCTTCTGTCCTTTTTTGTCCTAAATCTTCACTAATGACCCCATTGCAGGAAGAGCCAGTCTCTGAGCTGGGAGGGCATCTGTGTAGCCCAAGACCGCAGGTGCCAGAGGCAGAGACTCCAGCCGCCTCCCAGGTCCAGGGGGGCAGAGCCTGGCACAGACACCCTCATGCGCCCTCTCCAGCCCCCTGTACCCCCTGCGGCCTCTGAGTGTGTTATGGGAAAGACACAATTCCGTGCATCATCTTGGGACTCTGGGAGATGAGACTGGCCACCAAGCGCTGGGGGACCTTGTCCTTAAGGGCTTGGGGAGCACGCTGCAGGGCAGGTGCCGCTCTGCTGGGCCCCAGGCCTGTGAGCTCAGGAGTTCTCACTATGGGATGCGAACAAGGGACAGCAGGAAGGAGGCAGAAACCTGCACAACAGACAGGGTCTCCAAGGACCATGCTGGGCTTGCAGAGTCTCTCCCAGACCCAGAGGGACAGGGACACCCCACAAAAGCAAGGGCACAGGGCACGTGTGAGTCCAAACCTCATGACTCTCGTTCTTACCCCCGAAGCCAGCACTGCCCTCCCTTGCTGAGGCAGCATGGCCCTCCTCACGGACTCTGTGCCCCAAGGTGACTCACAGGGCTCCGGACAAAGTCTGCCGTGGAGCACATCTGAAGCTGGCCCTGCACACAACACTGGGCAGACGCCAGGTGGCTGAGATCTCCACTCCCAGCTGGTCCACCCCAGGTGGCTTCACACCAAAGTCACAAACCCCGGGCCGGTGTCTGACCTTTTGGCCACAGGCTGCCCCGGGGAGGTTCCAGGACCCCCTCCTCAGCTCCTTAGCTATCCAGTCCCAGGGAGCTCAGGTAAGCACGGCCTTTACCAGTTCACTCAAGGCTACAGACCAGTAGCCCAAAGGAGAGACGTGAGGGGTGAGGCCCACAACAAACATGCGTCTGTCCTCGTGGCTTGTGTGGCCGGCCCATGGCACACAGGGACCTTTGAGCTCCCCATCCTGAAGCTCTCGGAACCAGCGCTTCTGGGCTTTTACGGAAGTGTCGTCATAGAGGCAGAGAGGCAGAGACCCTGGCCGTGGGCATCTGATAACCCTCCCAGCCCTTGTCCAGAGGCCGGGCTGGGTGCCCCAGATCCTCCAACCCTCCGGTCCCACGGCGGGTGAGCACACACTTGCGGAAGAGCCGCATGTCCACTGTCTCTGAAGAGCCCTTGTTCAGCACACAGACGCTGGAGTCTTCCTACCCTGGGGCCACAAACCGTGTGGGCCCCGGGGTCACTGAGGATGGCCACGGAGCTGTTTTGGGATCCTGATGTGCCTGACCCATTTACCGAAACCCAGTCACCAGGAATGAAGTTGGCCAGTGTTCCTCACTCGGCGCGTCCCAGCCCGGCTAGGCCCAGGTGTCCGGGTCTGCAGGCCAGTCTCTGCTTCCCATGGCTTCCTTTCGGCAGTGGCTGGAAATTGTGAGAACCATTGCCATAAGGATGCCTGTGCGATAGTCTCAGCTTTGCACAAACAGTGCACACGCGTCCCCTCCGTGCTGACGAGCACATGGCTTCCATGAGGACTTCAGGCTCTGCAGAAGGGCCTCAGCCTTGCTCTTATAGACCCACATGGCCATGCACACATCTGTCCGCAAACACGGCCGACTCCTTCCTACCCAGAACCTCCAGCTGCCTCCATTTGCTCCTCCCTGAACTGAGCCCCAGTACCCTACTCTGGAGCTTCTCCTGAGCCAGACTCAAGCGGCACAGACATGCAGGGTGCCCTGGCCTTGCTCCCGTACCCCACCAGACCACTACAGGTCACAGCATGACCGTCAGGTGTACATGTCCAGGATCTCCGGGTGTCCTCGACTGTGCCCTGTCCAGTCTCCAGTCCTGTATGGGGGGCTTCATGGAAGGACCCAGAAGGATAGTGAGCTTGGACACAGCTGTACCTCAGGCTCTTGGGGCCCTCCTGGGGGTGACCAGGCCCTGGACACGGGCCTCTGGGGCCTTCCTGGGGCCAAGCCTAGACTGGACACGCCGGGGCAAGGGCCCAGGAGTGAGCCCGCCGGCAGCCCCACCTCCTGGCTTCCAGCTCCACGAAGACCCCAGTGCTGTGATAAGAATACAAACCCCTGAGAACACAGAGCAGCATCGTGAGTTGAACTGGGGGCCTAGAAATGTAACCTGCGACAGTGATCTTTCGGCGAAACTGCGGTGAGCTGATGGTCGACCCGGAAAACACTGTCCTCTATCGACGAACATGAGATCGGACACAGTGAGAGAAATATTCTCCAAATAAGTATTTGTAAACGGTTAACAAGCCAGCCTCAAAATGCTCCCGTTGATGCTAAAACGCCCACGACATGGCATCCACAGCCCCAGATAAAACCTGACGGGATGCGTCCTCGTGGGCGATCACTGTGCTGACTCCAAGTCCAGCAGGCGCGGGTCCAGCCCTCCGACGGGCGGTGGCGTACGGGACTCCAGCGAAGCAGCAGAGATCACAAGCTCCGATGTGTGGACTGTGACTTCCACAGCTGACCGTGTGTGTGACGGTCCATGGGCTCCTCCCACCCATGACAACTCAGCCACCACAGCCACGTGACTCCTAACTTGTGTTACTGTGGTTTTATACAGGTGGGGCCTTAATGACTATCAGATAGAAGGGCAGATTAGTTAACCCACAGGACAGCTGTTGAACAGCACGGGGACTGCAGGCTCACGTGGGCGAGACGAGCCCACCTTCCCCGCGGCACCTGAAACGCGTGTCTGGTGTCCTTTCCTGCCATCGTCCAGACACAAGGCACTCAGCACAGCATGGCATGTCAGGGGTCCCCATGATGGACGACTTCCCAAGCTCCTGCACGTGGCAGGCGTGGCGAGGGAAGGGGTGCATGCAGACCCATGTTCTCTGAGCCCAGTGCTCGCCTCAGGCTTCCTGTTGCCTGCGCTGCATTAGGCGCTTTCTTAGGGGCACGGGGGTCTGTGAGGGATATTGGTGCAACTTTCCACATGGTCACGAAGCCCCAAGTCCAGTGGAATTGGGAGAAGTGGGGCCCAGCAGAGGTGGGACGGGGGCTGTCAGTGTGAGAGTCCTCCCACTTCTAAGGAGTCTGTAGACAGTCCCACCGGACTGCGGGGATGCAGGAGCCTGCTGGGGACAGTGTGTGTCCCCAGGGTGGGGCAGCCAGAGGCACCTCCAACCTTCTGCTCAAGGCAAATGCCTTCAATGTGTTTGGTGCCTTTATTTATTTATTTATTTATTTATTTTAGCCAAACAGATGCAGAGCTTTAGGTGTGGCCATTGCAAGCACCCAACCCAATCCTGATCACACTTGATACTGCAGCACCCCTTGTCCCAGACACACACCATGCCCAGGAAAAGGAACAAGTGATTTCTCCCAAAGACAGTTTTTCAAATAGTGAAGCAGGTGAAATGGAGAGTCTCGTGGGTAGAGATCCTGAATTACTCTTCAGACAGGACCGACTTGCAACCCGTCCACCTTCTAGAACCACGGCTCCCTTCTCGGGACTCAGGAGGAAACATGGCACATGCTTTGCCTGGCTCTCAGGGCTGCCACGCTGCTGTCTGTTTCTGTGGCTGTGGACAGCAGCTTCCCAGGGCCAGAGATGGTATTTACTAGTTACTCACCCTACAGGAGGTCCTGGCCTCTCTGGAGGAAGGGGAAGAGGCTGTGTGCACAGGCCACCGCCAGCGTGACACCCAGGACGGCAAGTGCTCTCCTTCTGACGGCAGAACCGGCGGAGAACAAGTGGCCCATCAAGGCGACGTCTACACGAGCTGCTTCTCTGGGACCTTGAGAGCGGGACACTCTGTCATTGGGCTCTTCACTACGTGTCTAGCACCGCACTCAGCGTCCCCCCAGCTGGGTCTGAGGCCCAAAGACTCTGACCTGCCTCCTGGATGGCTGCTGCCACCCTATAAACCCTCCTGCAGTTCCATGCCCACTCGAGCATCAGCAGCCAGGGCAGCTCCCATGCCCTTGGGCGGGCACCAAGCCTGCGGGATGCCGTCACAAGCAAGCGTCCCCCGTCCAGGTCCTCATGGGCCCAGTGAGATTATACTGGTTGAGTTGACACAAAGTGAACGGTTCAGCCAGGATCAAAACACACCAGGTCTTCTTGTGAAGGATAAGTTCTGGTCATTGGTGTGTTTTGTCTGAAGCGATGGCACTGGGTGGCCCTACGATCACCATGCTGGAAGTGGACACCACCTGTTCTGTGGTCCTGTCCAACCTCTCTTACCTGACGGGTCCAGGTCATGGGGTTTGGGAGAACCTTGTCCTCAAGGTACAGGAAGCCCTTAGTGACAAAATCCAGGAAGAGCTCAGAGCTCCCATGGATGCTAGCCATAGGGGTGGGTTCCATGCTGGGCCCTCACGGGATTGGGTGGGAGACACAGGGTCCTGGAGTGCAGGGCAAGCTCATGTAGGGCTAGGGGACCAGGAGTTTTCTCCCATGTTGGCTTTTTGCTGAAATGCCCAGGACTCTCCCAACAAAAATACATTTCAGTCCTTCTCTGAAGCTCCAAGGACAGGACGAGGCCAGCTGGAAGTGGATGTGGATGTAGATGTGGACCTAAATCATCACAAACAGAACATGATCAATGCCAGGGAGGCAGGTCAGAGCAGAGCCTGGGGGCCCATGTGCATTTGTCCTGCAGGTGGCTCTGACCGGTGGTGAAGCCCAGATGGAAGCCACGGGGCACAGGGACATGTGGTCAGGGGGCTGCGTGGCTTCAGGGTGTAGGAGGTAGATGGGAAGGGTCTGGGAAACTGGCCTTCTTGCCATCACCGTCGGCACCATTGCCTGTGTGCAGAGGAGTGACTGAGGTCTCTGGGCTCACACAGGAACGAGGGTCTGCACTGCCACCTGTGTCCTGGGGACCTGTGCTCCTCAGTGGCTGGGAGGGACACCCAGTGGACCAGTCCGAAGGGGACAGCTAGTGCTATGTGCAGCTTAGGCTCTTGTCTTAGAGACAATGGGAGGGAGGTTTGGGGGGATAGTGACATGGGGCTCTGGGACTTCCGGTGCCAGCTAGAGGGGGACACGCAGGAGACTGGTGGCTCGCGGGAGGCTCTGAAGCATGGACCTGGGCCCTGGGGGCCTGGGGGATGACACTAGGGTCTCAGCAGGTCAGAGAGGAAAGCCTGGAGTTCAGAACTGGTGGGCTCCTTCACTCATCCTTTCCACTGCTGGTTCACTGGCTCCACACACAGATGCCAGGACCCCTGTCACCCCGTGACGGCTCCTGATGGACCCGCTCCTTGCTCTTCCAGCATCCACATCTCAGTGGCCTCCCCATGCCCAGGGGACACAACCTGACTGTGAGGTCAGAGGGGAACCCTAGCTTTGACCCACCTCTTTCTTGCTGCGGACCCACCAGCATAACTGCTGAGACTGCGCTTATGCACACACTCACATGTACCTGCATGTATACATACACACATGAGCCTGCCCTCACACCTGCCTGCATGCACATGTGCACACACTTGCATGCACACACACCTGCCCGTGCATGTGCACAAATGTGTAAGAACTCATCTGCCTGCACAGACTTGCACGTGCATCGTTGCACAACCTTGCCTGCATTCACAAGTGCACACACTCACACCACCTGCACATACACGTGCACACTCTCAGACATACACGCGCACACCTGTGTGCTCTCACAGGTGCATGCCCTCACATGTGCACACACACATGCACACACACAGGCACAGAGTCACAGCACCTGGTGCGGCTCACATGCACGAATGGGAAAGACAGCTGCAGACACCCTCCTCAGCATCTTCCCCGAGCTTGTGCACCCTGTGCAGTATCCCAGACATTCCTGGTGCACGCGTGGCTGCCTCATCTGTGTCCACATCTGTCCCACGACAGTGCCCGCATTGTGCCTGCAGGAAGATGGCCATGACCGAGGTGCACACGTGTGTGAGGTCTCTGACACAGTCTGCATGCCGGCCTTCGAAGAGAGGACTGCGGGTTTTGTCCTCAGAGAACTCACATCCTGAGAAAGCTCCTGTACAAGTTTAAGCTCTAGTTCTGGTTGATTGTTCTGGGAGTCAGGGGTCCACAAGCCGCTTGTCTGAGTGGGGAGCTCTGGGTCACCAACACTTCAGGGGATGAGTGGTCATGGATTTCCAAAGTGTCGGGCTGGCGAAGAGCGTCTTCCCTCCTACTCCGCTGGCCTCATGCCTGCTGGTCCCTGAGCTTGCAGGGAAGTGTCATGCTTTCTCTGGGTGCTCACCCCGACTCCGAGGGATACAGGCCTATGGCTGCATTCAAAGCCCACCTGCCCCGGCGCAGCCCCCAACCCCATTTTGGCAAACCAAAGCCCACTCATGCCATTCACTCACTGTCGGCCGCGTTGTCTGTCCTTCCATTTGCCCACTTGTGCACACGTTCGCCTTTGTAAAGGAAAGACCATCACTGATGGGAAGAGAACAAGGGCACTCGGGGACAGCATCCCCACATCTCGGTATTGGGGCTGGACGCGCGGCCTCAGGCGGGGTTCCCTCAGGAGGACGAGTGGGCCTCCATCCCCATGCTGTGCTGTCAGTGACACCAGGGGGTGGTGGGAAGTGGTGGGCATCCCTGACCACCATCTGACTCTGAGGTCAACCTACAGTCATCTTAATGAGCCCCTTTTTAAGAAGAAAATGAAATCTGGGATCCAAACTCAGCTAACTTTCCTTATAAATTAGAGTCTTCATCCAGGCTTCGCCCGCAGCTCTCCTGACAAGTTGTGGCTGTCCGCCCGGCCAGATGCTTGCAGGAGGTCTGCAATGTCCAGAATTCAGCCTGGCACCAGCCGCCCCAGCTCCCTGGGGCCACACTGATCACACACCGCAGGCTCCGAGCAGGAGCGGGGGACCTGTGGCCCCTGGGCTGGCTCTTGGGCAGGAGACTCACGCTGTGGCAGAGATTCCCAGATTCCCAAATCTGGGAATCACGGGGGCTCTGAGCACCAGCCGCCCTCTGGCTGCATCCCTGGATGTGAGATGGAGCACGGGAGAGGCTGGGACATGGTTACAAACTCGTGACGTCAGCAGACAGCTCGCACGGCTGCGGGCAGGGCACGGTCTCGGCAGCTCACCCTCCGTGTGCAGGGGCGGCAGGTTCTGCCATCGGACGCCAGTGACTTCCGCCGTGTGGCAAGAGACCTTGTGTTTGCACAGACGCCCCATGGAGGGAGGAGGGGAATCCCTGGCTGTCTGAGCCTTCTAGCACTTTCCAGTTCATGGTCATCCCTCCTCCACTCTCCCGAGGATTCAGAGCATCACCAGATTAAACAAAAACATCGGAATTTCACGGACCGGGATGGGCACTCCCCGCGTCTCGCACTGACTCCTGACTGTCCTGGGGCAGCTTTCGAACAGAGGCTTATGGAGATAAGACTCAGGAGGGCACATAATTGCTTTTACTATATTAGTGAATTTAAATTCCTTCAAGGCCTCAGAGAAATCCTAGTGGATGTGAGGAGGGTTTGCTAGCTCTTCCATCATCTGTGGTTTGGCGTTGTGCGTATGCACCGGTGTATGGCAAACTTAAACCGAATGCTATGCCATTCCTGGAAGGCTGTGCCATTTAAGTAACTGAATAAAGGCAACCTAGGAAAGGGAGTTGTTTGGAAGGTTTTAAAAAAACGTGTCATTTTAAGGAAGAAATCAAGAAAACATTTCGGCACGTGTTAGAGGAACACGACATGCAGGAGCCTTTCCAAAGTCAGTCTGCACCAAGCCAAGAGCGGCTCTTGGGAAACGCATCCAGCCCCTTTCCAGTGGCCCTTCAGACCCCAGGGCTAGCGTCTGCTGTCAGTGTTCACAAGAGTATTCTAGAACATCAGTAATGCAAGGTGGCACCCCCAGTTTTCCACCAAGCTCAGGCCGCAGTCAGTTTGGGGAGAACGAGGGATTGGTGGAAGGTAGAGATGCGCTCGTCAGCGTGACGTCATTCTCAAGGTGTCTGGAAGGTAACGGGACAACCCAGTGTGCCACAGCTGCGTGTCTGAGCCCCACGAGGACTGGTCCAGGGGACTCATGCATCCCAAGTCTCTTTGTTTGTGTGGCTTTGTTACCACACTGATAACTGCACGGCTGGTCCCCACGCCCTGTGCTCGCCGTGGTGACAACACAGGTCCCCCCGCCTCCACTCCCGGAGCATGGCGTGTTTGTCCCTGTCACACACCGAGTGCATTTATTCAAAGCTGGAATGACAGCTGGATGCATCCCAGGGTCCTCCCCGGTCCCAGACCCTCCACGTGATGAGCTCGGAATGATTCCATCCTGAGAAGATGTCCTGTCATCCCAACAGTGGGCAGGGACCCTGGGGCCTCTGACAGTCACGCCATCCCCTCATTAATGCAGCAGAACAGAGACTCGGTTTTGCTTCCTGAGGGGAAACCAACGCCTGCATTGGCTGGAGGTTGCTAAGAGGGTGACCCCTAAAATGGCTTGCAGTGTCTGCTTCCCAGTGCGGTCCTTACCCCAACAGAGGGGACAAACGGACGACATCCTTGTGTTGATGACGCGGTAACATGCAGGGCAGCACAGTGACAAGCGGGGGCCAATCGGGGCACCTGTCATTGTCACTCTCCAGGAAGGGTGGCAAACGCAGGCCAGGCCATGGCTGACGGTGGAGGAAGACCTGTTGAGGAGACTTCCTCACGAGTGGCTTGTTCCCCTGTTGGGCTGAGCTCTCCTCATGCTTCTGCAGAGACGGGACACAGAGCACCTTCCCTGGGGAAGGAACAGAAAAACATTGGGGTTTTATTTATTTATTTTTATTTTTTATCTTTTAAATTCTATTTCCAGTGCTCCAGCACTCACTGTGCACCACGCCCAGCACTCTGTGCAATACGGGCCCCCTTAGGACCCGCTGCCAGCACTGGGAATTTTCTTTTTTTAAGATTTTATTTATTTATTTGACATACAGAGATCACAAGCAGGCAGAGAGAGAGGGAGAAGCAGGCTCCCCGCTGAGCAGAGAGCCTGATGCAGGGCTCAATCCCAGGACCCTGAGATGATGACCTGAGCCGAAGGCAGAGGCTTTAACCCACTGAGCCACCCAGGCACCCCTAACATTGGGATTTTAAAGAACTGTCACGTGGGTCAATGCAGCGGCTCAGCCAGGTTGGGAGTGAGCAGCTCCTGCAAAGGGCTCGGGAATCCAAGCGTATTGGAGCTCGGGGCTTCGCTCTCCGAGGTTGTTGCTCCAACCTGAGCAGCGAAGGTCAATAAACACCCTTGAGTGATTTCCAGGGAAAACACATCCATTTCCCCAGCTCACTCCTGACGTGCAAGCACACAGCAGTTCCTCGGGCAACGTGGTGAGGCATTTCTTCCCTTTGAGCTGGAGGCATCACTCACACATGGGTAAATCAGTCAATTCAGTCAATTAAGGGAAACAGCAGAACACGAGTGGTGTGTTCAATGTCATTATGACACACCTTCAGTCCAAGAGCTCCTGTCCTCTTTCTAGCTGGACTCAGGCTGCGTGTGTGGCGACAGTAAAAAAAACCCACAAAGGTCATAAAAAAGGTCTGACAATCCTGTTGAAACTTCTTACATTGACTCATAAAATAAATAGCACTCTTGTTCCTGGATCCAAACGACAAGCACTGCACACGCCTTCACCCTGGTTTCTGAGCTCGACGGATGGGAACAGAGGTAAGGTGTTCTCCCCGCACTGACCCAATGTGCTGTCGGGTCAGGAAGATAACAGATCCCTGTGAAAATCCTGGATGGGGATCGTGGGAACACAGAAGTGCAGAAGAGGTAACAGCAGGTGTGATGAGGAAAACCTGCTGCGGAAGAGGACGTGTGAGTGGGAAGCCGACTGGGACAGAGAGAGAAAGAGAGAGAGAGATTCTGGTTAAAGGGCGCGGCAGGACGGCTCACGGAGAAGTCGGTTTTGTTTCTTGTTCTGTCCATGGTGCCGAGAAAAGGTGGGTACATGTGAGCCCTTGACAGTGTGAATGAGCGGATAGAGGGAGGGAGGGGAGGAGGGATGGGGGATAAGTGGACGGAAAGAGGGGTGGGGGAGGGACAAGTGGAATCAGTGGGTGTGGGGACGAACAAGTGAGCAAGAGAAGGACAGATCTAAGGTGCTGTGTCGTTCAGAGAAGGGACCACAGGGAATGACTAGGAGAGCAGTATGTGAAATGAAGCTTGAAGGGAAAATTAGGAGCAGATGGTAAAGGATCTCACATCTTTTCATGTGCAATCCATAGAAGGATTCAGTAAAGATCCAAGTGTGAAGCCGAGGAGGAAGGAAGGTCCGGTGTCTCTCCCCAGGGTCATCAGGGCAAGTCAGCATGGAGGAGGGGCTTGAACAACAGAAACGTATTCCTGGCGGAGCTGCCAGTGGGGTGGCTGAGACCCCTGAGATCCAGGGCGGCAGAGACCCTGGTGTCCGAGATCTGGATGTGGGCAGGCAGGTTTCCCTGGAGGCCTCTCTACAGGGTCGGGCCAGCCCCTCCACTGTTCTCGCATAGCTGTCTCTCCCTGCATGTGTGACCCAGTAAGCAAGTGCTGTCAGGACACGGTCCCACTGGAATTCGGCCCATTCTGAAGCCCTCACTCAAGTTCCTCTTGAAGGACCCCATCTCCAGGTGCACCCGAAGGGCAGAGGTTAGGGCTCTGGCTGGTGGATTTTGAGGGAACACAGGCTAGCCCACAGCAGGCTGAAGGAAGCGGCGGGAAGACTGCCCCTCCCCTGGGACCCAGTACAGGACCGCTGCAGAACTCCCTTCTCTCCTGACGGTGGTGAAGTCAAGCCAGCCCCTTTGGCACTCACGGCCGGCCACGGGGAAACACAGCCATCGTCATCGCGGGCGTGGTGAGTAAGAGACACACAAGGAGCTGCCCAGCAGGTGTGTGCACCAGGGTCCCCAGGAAGTGGAAACACACACCCCGCATTGCCCAATGCCTCCCCTTGGTTTCAGAAGCACACGGAGCCTCATTTCACCTCCAGACATGGTTCGTGCTTGGACCATGTGGCTTTTTGCAAACCATTAGGTTCTCTTGCCATGTGACGTCCACATAGCATTGATAGGTGTCCATGCAGGACAGCGGGATGGAATCCGGATTCAGGCAAGCCCCCTTCTGCCACAGTAATGAGTAGCCACATTGCAACTGCTGTCAACAAGGCCATAGAGTCCGTGTGGCTCTGCCCTCATGGTCATCCAGGGATCCAGGCTGTCAGGACGTTCACTCGACTCCTGCCACTCTCTCCTACAAGTGACACACCCACCCCAGCCCGTCCATGAACTCCCCGCCCCCTCCAGCTGCTGAAAGCCACCCGGCTGCTCTCATGTCCCTCAGGACCAAGGGCTTCCTGGCCTCTTTCTCCACCAGAGCACGGCTTGGTGCTGCTCCATCTGACTCCAGCCACACACGGGCCCGGGGGGAACAAGCCTGTAGGGGATTTCCCTGAGTCTCCATTCTGGCTGAGGCTGGGGCCTCCACAACCTGGGGTCCCATCAGGCGAGACCCCACAGGGCCACTTAGTGCAAACAGGAGTGCCCAGGTGGACACAGGGCTGAGGTCTTCTCACATGCACCCCAGGCTCCTGGGTTCATGGGAGGAGTCTTTGATGTGCGTGTGCCCGAGGTCCTCGCTGCCTGCCTGTCCACAAGAGCTGCTGTATCTGCTCCTCTTGGGGTCTCCGGGCCAGTGGTTGACTTGAACTCCCAGGTATCTCCAGACCTAGCCCACACGGGGGGATCGGGAAGGACCGCTATGCAGGCTCAGCTCTGGGGGAGAACAGTGGCCAGGGCTTGGGGTGCAGGCTGCTTCGGGAGGGCTTCTACCAACTGGCCCTGTGCCCCACTCCCCTCAGGGGCCTGGATGTGCTGCCCTCCTCACTGCAAACCAGGAGGAGGAAAGTGTTTGTCGACCAGCAGGGGAAAAGCCAGTCACTTCAAGGTGTGCAAATTGGCTGGGTTGGGACAAAGGGGCAGGAAAAGGAGACCTTCCAAAGGGCTTCTCTTTTTACCTGGATTGCTTAAAAATTTAGCCACGAGGGTGTGTATTAGAAAACCATCTATATTTTTGTAAACAGTAAAAGGGATTTAAGAAAGATCTCCTGTAGGCTTGGTCGTTAATGACTGACTTGCCGAGACATGAAGACTTGACATGGAACCAATACTTGGTTCTTGCTAAAACCCCCGAGTCCGTTTGCACCTTTCACAGAAGCACACGTTGGCTCCCTCAGGACTGAAGAGACACATTTCTCTTGGTGTGCATGGCTGATCTCATGCCGTGTGGTGGGGGAGGTTCTTTCTCGGAGACACACGCAAGCTTGGTTCAAGATATTTTGGGATTTTACCTAATAGCCAATCAAAACATCATGTGTGTTCTGGAACCCAGGAGTTTCCCTGCTGGTTTTTAGTAATATTTGACAAAGGAGTTTTCTGAGTGTGAGAAATGTAGGACAGAACACGGAGGGAAGGAAAGTCTTCATCCAGCAGGGAGGGCGCCTCGCCTCGCCCGGTGGTCAGGTGTGTGTTTCCTTGTTCATGGGTAGGACACGCAACGCAGGCTCAGGGCTCATGCTCCGTGAGCAGAGACAGCCTCTGAGATGACCAGTGTCTGTGGGTTCTGCACACGTCCATCCTGCGACCTCCGTAGAGCGTCCCTGTCCAGCTGCCTGCACATGTGAGGGCCAACCGTGACTGCCATGTCCTTGCCAGCTGCCGAAATTGGCAGATCGCACAGGGTGGAAAGTCATCCTACTCCCGGACAAGCATGTGACATTGCAGAGTCTGTGGACAGCACTTGCGTAGGCCTCCAGGGGCTCCTTGTGCCAGGAGCAGCGCTGCAGGGGAACCAGGGTGATCACGGGCACAGTGCAGGCCGCCATCTTCAGACGCTGCATGCTGGGGTCCGGGTCCTGAGCTCCTGCTGTCTGTGAGACGGGGGCTTGCTCATGCACCTGCCACTCCGGGAACTCGGGGGCTTCTGTGTTCCAGGATGTTAAGTTTCACCCATGCCTGGAGGATCTCAGCCAACGCCATTGCCTGGTTTTAGAAGATTCATCCAACCTTCTTCCAGACTCCTGGGGTGCTGGCTTCCCTCCTGCCCCTCCTCCTGCCGTTCTCCTGCCAGTCTCGTGGCCACTGTCCGCCTGGCTGGAGAGCTGGTCTGGGGCGCGCCGGCCATACATACCTCCGTGGGCTGCTCTCTTACTGACACTGTGAGTTTTCTGTTTAGTGAACATATATATATTTTTTTTTATGAAGAGCTCAAAAGCAATTAATGTAAAATATTCAGATTACAGATGAATTCAATCTCTTCTCGCTGCCCAATGATACATGATCGATCCTGGACAAAACCACACTTCCCTGTCACATCGTGTACTTCCTTACAGTGAAAATCATCAACTTCGTACATCTGTCAAAAATTACATATCGTTGTTTACTTGGATCTTTTCATGCTAGACATTGTATAAGGAACGGCTTCCAGATGCCCTGGCCTCGTTTCATCTTTGCACTGGAGGTGTCCCACGACATTGTGTGCTTAAAGCAAATGGCGCCGAGTGAAGGGACACTAGAGGGCTGTGTCACGAGGTCACGGGGGTCAGGGAGCAGGGCACAGAGGGACTGGCCGCAGTGACAGAACAGAAGCTGAGAGGGAGGACGTGAGCACACGGGGCATGGGGGGAGTGCAGCTGGCGTGACGCGGATGGACGCAGGCAGACGTGGACCAGGGATCAGGGAAGACGGGGAAGGTCAGATAAGCGAGAAATAATGAGAGAGATTCTTACTCAGGAAAGAGCCCCTTGTCTTTCATAGGAATTCCAAGAGTGCTCTGGGACGTTGCTTTCTTTGCTTGTTTACGGTCTGTTTGTCCTTTATGCATCATCATTCCTATGAATTTCCAGAAGCTTCCATCACGAGAGCCACTCACAGGCTCAGTGAGGCCAAGTGCCCCATGCTGCCCAGGGCTGGCTTGCATCCACCTGCAAAGTGGCACACACACCCTTCTTTTCATGCCATCACTGTGTTCCAGAACATTCTGTCTCTTCTAAGAAAACCTCTCTGAGGTCACTGCCCTTCCCACTGGTGTGTTGCCAATGCTGAGAGAGACACACATAGGAGTTTCCGAGGCTGACCCACGGTGGCCCTTACAGGAGCCTGTGGGAGGGTGCCAGGGCTGCTTCCATGCCCTTTGGCTGGCATCTGTGTGCACGTGAAGAGCCGGGGAGGGGGTAGACATCTTGGCCGCTGCAGGGTGCTCACAGCTGACTCACTCTCTGAGGCCTCCGGGGTCAGAGGCTGCCCCGTGGCTTTGCCCACGCCTCCGTCGCACTCCGTGAGTTCTTGCTGGACTTAGGCGTCCCTGAGGCTTTTCAGCAAGGTGGGCACCGGTCTAGTCCCGTTTGGGAGAAGACGCCGTTCCCTGCGCTGACGGGCCGACCCGGGCCGACCCCGGAGCAGCCTGGCCTGGGCAGACTGACTCCTCTCCCTCCTTGTCCGCCTTTGGTACAGAAACACCACAAGACGGACTGTGCACCTCCGCCTGCGAGGCAGAGTGGGCCGCACGCTGAACGGCTGGCGCCCCAGTGCTGGGGGTCTCATGCCGCGGCTGCTGCGGGCCAGCACCTCCGCCTGCTGGTGACCCCGCGAGCGCATCTGGGACCCCTGGGGTGCAGCGCCTGATGGAGCTCCCCGCTCTCACGCTCGGGGACGGTCGACAGCCAGCTGTGCATGCCCGGTTCTCGGCGACTGTCCTGATGGCCATGGCAGTGCCGGCATGTAGTGGGAGTAAGGTGTTGGCCCAGATGGGGTCTGTCCTCCCTCCGCGGGCTGGCCCGGGCAAGGCCGCCCTTTCTGGCCACGTGAGCTCCGGCGAACAGCCCGGCTCCTGAGCTGTCCTGAGGCTCCTCCGGTTCTCGCCCCCACAGCTGCCCTCCTGCGCTGGCACCATGCCCAGAGCGCCGGGCTGCCTCCCCCCGGCTGCCGCCCTCCGCAAGCCCCATCTCTGCGACACTTGGTCCCCTGACAAGCGCGTGGAGGCGGCTTTCCCAGCTCCAGCTCAGGGATCTGCACTCCGGGGCTCCCAGCTGGCTCTCAGCGGGCAGCCCTTGCAGGAGGAGGACGGAGCCTCTGCAAACCCCTGGGGATCCTCCAGACAGGACAGGGGGCTCCGGCACCACGTCCACCCGTCCGTCCACCCGTCCAGGGGCTTGCGGTCCCTCCAGATTCACGCAGCATGTCCTCCCCCGTCAGCAGAGGCTCACCAACAGGGCCGCGCCCACCGCTCCACTGCTCTCTTGCCCTCAGGTGTGCTGCTGCCCTTCCTGCCGCCTCCACGCACGCGCACCTGTTGGAGGAGCAGCTCTGTCCTCCCCACCGGGTGCGGGGCAGTCCCCAGAGGAAGGGTTTGGTCACCTGAGGCTTGTGCTCAGAATTCATGGCAGGATCCTGCTGAATGAAGTGGTGAATGAATGCGGGGTCCTGAGGCATCACAATGCCCAAATGCTCAGCAGCCTGCATCGCCCTCGCTCCGGGGCCCCTCCCTTGCTTCCCTGCCCATCTGGGGTCCGCAGACCCTGAGCCACCGGAAGGCCCCCACATGCTTCCTGCCCTTCTCAAGACCTGCTCTTCCCAGATCTGCTCCTTGGGGGCCTGGGCCTCCCTGCTCCCCCATCCCCCTGAGGGCACAGCACAGGGCAGACTCCCTGAGACACCAGGGCCAGAAGACTCTGGCACACTGTTAACCATGCCGAGGGCACCTCTGTGTCCCCAGCCCCAAGTGTGCCCACACACACACATGTCGGGAAATGCTTTCTGACAAAGCAGGAATGCAGCCACAGTATTTGAGCTCTGAGACCCCGGCACCGGGTGCAGAGGCCCCAACGAACCCACCAGCCAGGTTCTAATGAAGCCGCCCAGACAAAAGCCATGCCCAGACCAGATGCGGCCCATGGTCTGTGGCCTGCTGACCCCTGCTTTCAAGAACTTAAAGATTCCCATTAATTAAAAAAACAGAGACCGCCACACCAATTATTTATATGACACCTGCCATGACCCCAAAATGCTCAGCCGTGGGTCCAGCCCCACCTTCTAGAGCTTTCCCTTTAGGGCAGGAGAGAGGCTCAGGCTGAAACTAGCATCATTTCATCTGTCCGGAGGATGGAGGATCTGAAGACAGTAAGGCGGGGCCATGGCCCAGGCCTGGGGCCCTGACCTGGTCCTTTTCAGGCGGGTCTGGGTTCACAGTGAGCTCTTACGAAGGCACAGAAAGTCCCTCATTCATCAAAGAACATTCCATAAAGCCACCAGCAAGCTTCTTGGCTCCCAGGCTTCAGTGAGGGGAGGTTTTGCACAGAAACCCCCGGATCACCTTGAAGCCATGATCTCAGCAGCCATGATGGGCAGTGGTTCTCACACATTAATCTGTAAAGTTCTCGGAATCTACCCACCACTGCATCTACAAGGGTCAGGCTCTGTTCCAGAGTGTAAGTCAAGGTTAGACAGAGCCAGACATGTCTACCTGAAGGAACACGGCAATGCTGGTTTCCCCAAGGGAACATTCTGGATGGTTTTTTTTTTTTTTTTTTTTTTTTTGTTTGTTTGTTTGCATTTGCCTTGATTCCAATTTTAAAGGAAAAGTTTATTACAGGAGAACAGTTTTTCTCAGGATAAATATGTATTATTTAATATTCTCAAATCTGGTGTATATTTACTGTTAGGGACACATGAAAAAATGCTCCACATCACTTGGCATCAGGGAAATACAAATCAAAGCACAGTGAGATGCCACTTCACACCAGTCAGAATGGCTAAAATTAACAAGTCAGGAAATGGCAGATGCTGGCGAGGATGTGGAGAGAGCGGAGCCCTCCTACACTGTTGGTGTGAATGTAAGCTGGTGCAACCACTCTGGAAAACAGCATGGAGGTTCCGCAAAAAGTTGAAAACAGAGCTACCCTACGACCCAGCAATTCTACTACTGGGTGTTTACCCTAAAGATACAAATGCAGTGATCCGAAGGGACACGTGCACCTGATTGTTTATAGCAACAATGTCCACAATAGCCAAACTATGAAAAGAACCTACATGTCCATCAGAAGATGAATGGATAAAGATGCAGTGTATATACACAATGGAATACCATGCAGCCATCAAAAGAAACGATATCTTGCCAATTTGCGATGATGTGGATGGAATTAGAGGGTATTATGCTGAGCTAAATAAGTCAATTAGAGAAAGATAATTATCACATGATCTCCCTGATATGAGAAAGTTGAAAAACAAAACAGAGGAGTATAAGGAAAGGAGGGAAAATAAAATGAGACAAAAACAGAGAGGGAGACAAACCAGAAGAAACTCTTAATCATAGGAAACAAACTGAGGGTTGCTGGAGGGGAGGGGTGAGGGGGTGCAGTAACTGGGGAACAGCCAGGAAAGAGGGTGTGGGATGGACAGAGCCCTGGGTGTCACCTGCAGCGGATGGACCCCCAGGCTCTACCTCTAAAGCTAGTAATGCACTCTATGTTAAGTAATTGCATTTAAATTTTAAAAATAATATATTCATTACAATAAAAATTACTGTTAAGTACTAATAAAATATATATCCTTTCCCCCCAACCAAATTCTGTATTATATTTTGTCATTGCCAAAATATAACCTTGGGAAATATTTTTAGAAACGTGGATTTGGTTTTCCTTTTGCCAGAAGCATTTCAGTTTGTTCTGCTTTAACAATAATAACATTAAGTTTATATGTGAATATTGCATTATTTGTTTCTGTGATAAATGTCTTTACTCTTACTTCATGGGGAAAGGCTGGGCCGTGATTTTGGGAGTCAGAAGAAGACATGACAATCCCCTCCCGGTCATCTTTGCCTCAGCGACTTGGTTCTGTCTGTGTTGTGGCCCCTCGTCTTCAGGTGGAGAAGAGAAGAGCTGGGCGGGGCAGGAGCTGGTGGGCTGTTGGGGAGCTTACAGCTGTGCTGTCCCCACCAGGAAAACACCAGCCCCCACCAGGGTACTGTGGCAGTCCAGCCCGCCAAGTGGTCCGTGAAGACCGCGTCTAGCTCTGGGTGGTTGCTGTTTTATGACAAGAGGGACTCTTGGATCAAGTTCTAAGCAAAAAACAAAACCAAAACAACCTCTGGAGGCACAGAGGAGTAGCTCCTCCACGGCATTCTTTTTTTTTTTTTTTCTTTTTTATGATTTTACTTATTTATTTGACAGAGAGAGATTACAAGTAGGCAGAGAGGCAGGCAGAGAGAGAGGAGGAAGCAGGCTCCCTGCTGAGCAGAGAGCCCGATGTGGGACTCGATCCCAGGACCCTGAGATCACGACCTGAGCTGAAGGCAGTGGCTTAACCCACTGAGCCACCGAGGCGCCCCTCCACGGCATTCTTGATCTGACCAAGCAGACTTGGGAATGCATCCGTAACGGACCTTGGAAAGGAGCCGAATGGCCGGCCAACGCTGTTTGCCTCAACGCATGTGTGGCTGTTGCTGGAAAGGAATCAACAGGAGGACCTTATTCTTCTCTTTCTCCTTCTCCTCCTTTTTACAAATCTCTTGGTACCTATCACTGCGTTGAGAGGTGGACCTGACCTTTTCTCCCTGACTCAGTTCTTTTCCTGTGTTTATTTTAACTGTGGGCTAGTCAGCACACGGTGTCCGCTGTCGCGACCCTCACCTGGGCACTGACTCAGTGCCCGCCACCAGACCGTGCGCCTTGTGCCACGTCCCCACCCCCCCACCGCTGGCTGACATCTGAGGGTTTTCTGTTGTTCAGAGCCTGCTTCCTGCCTTGTTTCTCCTTCTCTCTGAACTTTCTCCCTTGATCATTTGTTCCTTAACTTCCACAAGCATCTGTTTCTCTCGTCTTCTCCACGTGATACCCTCTAGACCCACTCACGTTCTTGCAAATGGCAAGATTTCACTCTTTTTGGTGGCTGGGTAGTGTTCCATAGTGTGTCTACCCCACACCTTCTTCATCCATTCGTCGGCTGGTGGACAGTCAGGCTGCTTCCATGTCTGGGCCCTTGTGGATGCCGGAGACATCAGGGTGCCTGCGTCCCTCTGAATCAGTGTTTCTGTCCTTTGGGTAGCTACCCCGTGGTGCGACTGCTGGGTCATACGGTAGCTCTACTGTTCACTTGTTTACTATCCCGGACTCCTTTTCAAGGGGGCACATTTCTGGTAGGACCTGGGACCTGGCCGACCCAGCACTTAGGGTCACCGTGCTCTAAATGGGACTGTCATCCTAAAGGGAGAGACAGTGACACTCTTGTGTCTCTATTTCAGGTTTGGGAGGACGGGCTCCCCAACCACAAGCACAGAGCTCTCTGCTGACCTGCTGCCTGACCTTCCTGTCCAGAATGAGAGGAGCACACAGCATGGAGTCCTGAAAAAAACCTGCCTCTTTGTCTGCACACCCCGAAAATGGATATTTTCCTTATCTTCTGTAGGGGCGAACAAGGACACATTTGGCCAAATATTTCCTATAGCGTTTACTCGTTCTGCATTTTGGAACCCAGGTGCGTTTAGGGAAACGAGGGGATCATGTGGTTGGCACACAGTTTCTCCAAAAGGCAGGAACAGAGTTTAGAATCGGAAGCCCAAGAACTGAGCACAGAAAGACACACTGAGTAATTCCTGACTCTGGGTATGTTTCCGTGTGCATGGTATGGACTCTTTCCTTAGTTATCAAGCTAAGTTTCTTGTTTCACCAAAATATGAGGCTTGTGCACCTCTAAGTGGAGAGTCGAGTATCTTCCTTCCATATTCCATAGGTTTATCAGCTGTAAGGCAACGTGCAGAGTAGTTCAATAAACTTTTCTTCATGACTTTTCCTTTTTTAAATTTCAAATGAGGAAAAAAGGATTAAAAACAGATTTTTTGTCTATTTCAACCTAAAGGTCTCACCTTTTCAGGTGTGACGTTCTTTTTAAGGGAACTCCTTTGTCAGCATGTGTTGCATAAACCCTTTCAAATTTCTGTGAAAACTTCGACCCCCAAACAGACCAACGTGCAGTGTTACTAGACGCCACTGAGCAAAGCAAGAGTCGTTTCCTTGACAAACCGCGGGGACATCTGTGAGAGTGGAACATCCATGATCTGTGTCTGAGTGTCGGCAGCAGGTCAGCTCAGCCCCAAGTCCAGCCCCAGAAGAGAAACAGAAAGTAGAACAGAAAATCCCAGACTCATGTTTCACGCGAAGCCCCTGACACGACGAGGCCATTACCTGCAGCCAGTACGCCCGTGTTCTTCTGAGACGTGGCATGAGGCTGGACGTCCACACACCTAAGCACGGGCCCCAAGGGCATGGCCCCATGGGAGCCACCCACTGCCTCCATGCCCGCATCCTGACCACATGCCCCCTCAGCCCCCTCCAGCTGTAGGTGCCCCTCACAGCCTGGCACCCCCAATCCCTCCACAAATCTTTGCCAAATGAAGGAATCAAGTGCATTTGCCTCAAACATCCACGTTCTGCGCACAGAAGCCACCAGGGAGCCTGGCTCAGGTCTCCTTGCATCTGTGGACAGAATGGGCCCCTAGGCGACATGGTTTCGTCGGAAACCTGCACGGGGCTTGCTCATCCCGGGCTGTACCCGTTAAGAGCCTACGGAGTTTTCACTGGGTGTTTCTGTCCAGCTCAGCGGTGCTCTTCCTGCGAGCCTGTGGCTCCGGCCCTGACAGTCGGCCCACCTAGCTGGGGCTTGACCACCAGGTGCCTCTCGGACACAGAGAACTCGTGGCCCATGGTATGTTCATCTCCATCAGAACCTTTACTCTGAGAGAACAAGCTCTTTGTCAATGGCCTCACCCCGGCAGTCTACACATCTGCGTGTTCCAGTGCTTGCACGTGGAGGTCATGCGTGAACCCAGGAGGCACATGGTTTGCGGGGCCAGAGAGGACAGTGGCTCTGGGCGGGATATGTCTGATCTCAGAGGGTTCACGGAGGGCCCTCCCCTGCCCAGCTGGGGCCCGGGATGGGACCTCAGGGCTGTTCGTCTCTGTACCTGGAAAACACAGTGGCCAGTTCTCTCAGGGGTCAAGCCTCACTCACTGTGAAGTCCGGGCTGGCACAGTGCTCTATCCCGTGTGCACTCCACAGCTGCGAGGCCCGACGGCGGCATTCCACGGCAGTGCAGGGGACCCCCCCCCCCCCCCAGCACAGATGTCTGGCCTCGTTGTTGTGATTATACCTAAGACTAAGATGACATTGTGTGTCAGCTGCGTCCTGATAAAAAGTAAATACTAGATAAATCCATCATCCGCCTGTCAAACCATGAGAAAACAGAGTCTGGATCCAGAGCTGAATAAATCATTCGACTTCCAAAACCATCCTGTTGAATACATGGATGGGTGGGTTACGGGCCATCTCTGCTGGTTCTCTTGCTCTGAGCTGAGTGTGCGTAGAGCCAGCCGGTGGTGGTAATGAGCAGAACGATCAGAATGGCAGGAGCTGCCAGGTCCAATCTGCTTGGAAGGACCCAGCCTCTTCCCTGCGCATGACCAGAGGGCTGTGCCATCGCCCAGAGTCAGGCAGGGGATTAAGACAGGCTCTCCTTGCAGACCCCACCAAACCACAGGCCTTCAGAATCACTTCCCACATGTTGTCCGCAGGGACAGAGAAGTAGGACCGGTGCCTCGGGATCCACGGACACGTCCCGGATGTCCACTTTGGTCCTGGTAGGCGTCAGGAGTCAGCTGGTTCTGAAGGACCTCCACGGTGGGAACCACTGCGTGTCCACACACACGGAGCTCCACTGCAGACAGCGAGAGGCTGTCAGAAATGTGCTTGTGCAGTCAGGCCACTCATTTCAACTCAGAGACCAAACACAGCCAGATCCCCTGCTTCGATGTGGAAGTGCTGGGGCTCAGGAGGAGAGTCTGACCTGGAGACGAGAAAAATGAAATTTATTGGAATCCTGTAGAGCTGTTCCCGATGTTCAAAAGCACTCCCTGTAGCGGGGGGTGGGGGTGTGCGCGCGGCATCCTGCCTGCCACCCCGTTCCCGCACTGAGCTCGGCTTGCTCATGCCTGGCTCCCCCCATGCCTCCTCCAGCGCCAGGACCAGCCCGGCCTCAGACCTGGGCAGAGGCTCAGTGGTCAGTTTCCTCACCAGCATGGTGAGGAAAGATGCACCTACGCCAGGTAGGACATGAGCTGAAAGGGGTCCCATGGGCCCAGCCCTCAGCACAGTCTCCATATCAATGAGTTTCCAATCAGAGATCTGTGGTGGGTCCTACTAATTAAAATACAAAACTGAGATTTTAGGATTAACCACATCTCCTTAATAAAAATAAAATAATTTCTGACCCAGCACCCTGAGAGCCAGTCAGGAGACACCGTCCATGCCCTTGACAAGCCCTGCTTCCGAACTGGGGCAGTGAGTATCATTTTACCTGCCTGCCCCGCCCCAGTCTGCAGGGGTGTCTGAGGGGTGCAGCCTGACCCGTGGGGGCAGGACAGGTGCTGTAGGAGTGCAAGGGGAAGGGCGAGGGGCACGTGGCCACTGTTCACTTCATGCAAAGAGATTCTTGCTATTTTTTAATTTAAAAAAAAAGTTGTGTATCTTTTCCAAAAATTGTATGTATACAAATGTAAACTTTAGTATCGAATCTTCCTGTGAAAATATTATTGTTTTCATTATGATCTAGTAAAAGTACACTTCTAAAATCTACAGTTTCGTGAAAATAAACAAAGAATAATCATGATTTCTTTTCTCTTGAGTGCAGAAGAAGGCCTCCTACGGTGGAGTGAGTTAGGCTCATTGGCATAACACGTGATGAAACTGAGACCCCGCGAGATCTGGAGAGACATCAGCCACACCTGGAGATGCTGCTGAAGCCAGGGGTCACCAGCCTGGGGTCTGGGTGTCAGCTCTGCTCCTGCTGCTGCTCACCCCAACGTAGATGGGGCATGTGCTTCAAAGGCGGGAGGACAGTCATCTCCAGAGGACGCCACCACCTGATGCTCCGTGATCCCCCTTCTCTCAGGAATACTGGTTAAAGCCCCTTGCTATGCTGGGCTAACTTTCCACAGAAGCCGGGACTATGTGAGCAGGAATTCCATGTACCCTGCACACTGCACCCATGCTACCTGCAGATGCCCTCTCCATATCACTGTGTCTGACAAGTGATCATCAGCACTTGATATGCTCCAAACCCAAACACCTCCTTCTTCCCGACAGACCCACAAGGGCTGGGTGGGCCGTAGGGGGCGGGCGGTCATTGCCAAAGCCAGCCCTGGAGGGACGCTGAGCGGTCGACACCGTGCGCCTGCTTTCCTGCATCTGCCTGTTCCCCTGAACCGGACAGTCCGAGGGTCACATGCCTCCTGTCCTCGCATATGTCCACGTGAGACGTGAAGTCGTGATCTAGGACCACAGTCGGCCTCCATGCGATTCAGGAGTCCATGAGTCGCTTTTAATGACAAAAGCAGAAAGAGGACCTTCTTAGAAGTGGCAAAGAGTACAGAAACCCAGGAAACTATAATAAAGGTTGTATTTCATGAATTTGGAAAGTCATTTAAATTAGCACTTAAATGATATGTTATTTAATTTTATAATAATTTATAAAATTTCAGGATTAAAATTAAGTATTCAAAATTATTATTATTATTTTTTAAAGATTTTATTTATTCATTTGACAGAGAGAGATCACAGTAGACAGAGAGGCAGGCAGAGAGAGAGAGGGAAGCAGGCTCCCTGCTGAGCAGAGAGCCCGACGCGGGACTCGATCCCAGGACCCTGAGATCATGACCTGAGCCGAAGGCAGTGGCTTAATCCACTGAGCCACCCAGGCGCCCTCAAAATTATTTTTCTTTAAAAACTATTTCTCCTACTCATTTCTCAAATCAAAACCTTACTGAACCCCTCCTCGAGAAAAAGGGGACGTTAATGACCCAGTGCTGATGAAACACTTTCCTTGCATGAGAGACTCCAAGCGACGGCTCTCATGATCTTACTGCATGTTTTATGGGAACGCGGCCCAGCTGTCAGCAATGGGGGAGGCGGAGCATGTGGTGCGGAGTCCGTTCTCAGGGCTCGGAGAATCCCCAGTGGCCCACCTGGTCTGCCTGAGCAGCACCCCGGCCTGTCAGCTCTACAAATGACCCATCTCTGCAAACTGGTGACGTATTTTATTGGTATCACAACTATAGGCTTATTATAAAATCACAGAGTTGCAACATTTGCAGGGAAAAGTCATTTCTTTTTTTTAATTATAAATTTATTTATTTTCAGAAAAACAGTATTCATTATTTTTTCACCACACCCAGTGCTCCATGCAATCTGTGCCCTATATAATACCCACCACCCGGTACCCCAACCTCCCCCCCCCACCACTTCAAACCCCTCAGATTGTTTTTCGGAGTCCATAGTCTCTCATGGTTCACCTCCCCTTCCAATTTCTCCCAACTCCCTTCTTCTCTCTAACACCCCTTGTCCTCCATGCTATTTGTTATGCTCCACAAATAAGTGAAACCATATGATAATTGACTCTCTCTGCTTGACTTATCTTAAGAAAATAATTTAATGTTCAGCGCTCAACAGAAGCACTTTCCTTGTAATGCTCTGGCTGTCCATGAATGCGGGGTCCACGGAGGCCACCTTGGCTGCTAGGAAGGCGTGAACGCAGTGCAGGATGGCCGTCAGGTCTGGGAATTTGAGTTCCTACAAGGAAAAATAAAATATAATGCTGTGCATCTTAGAATAGCATATTATGAAACATTTAGTGAATTCTATGCTTTTTGGGCTCCAAGAAAGTCACTCTGGTACAAATACCCTCGAAGTAGGAAGGTTTAAAGTGAGAGGCAGAGTCCTGTGGTCAACATGACCATAGCCACGAAGATCGTGGTTCATGTGGACACCCACAGGCTGGCCTGACCCTGTTATCTTCCGTCTCCCAGAGGTAACGACCTCCCAGAGTTAACTCCGTCTGTGCGGGGCCGGGGATCCCATACCTCATCCCCAGCCCACTGACACCAGCTGGGTGGAACCCTGGGGAGGCTGTGATGTGGAGCTCGTTCCACAGACAGTCTTACCGCTCCCTGCACACCCCACACAAGTGCCCATGATGCATCTGCGAGCAGGTGGGTGCGGACCTGCTGCTGACGTAGACGGGAGAAGACATGGGTCCTTGGTGTCCTGACGTGCATGATGGTGAGCTATGACTCCTGTCTGGCTGCCACCCCACCTGACACATGGGGAAGGAGCCTCACATCTTACTCTGTTTCTTTCTTTTCTACTCTGGCATAATAAAACTCCAAAATAGTTAAAGCCACCAGAATTCCTTTTAAGAGAACTGCTACCTAACTGACAGCTTAACTAAACTTTGTGCAAACTGCCTTGTGCTCTGAGCTGTCATGCGAACGTCAGGAGAGCTGTATCACAACAGCAAGGACAGCCAGCTGGCTCGTCTCATCCCTGGTGTGCTCCTTTCCATGCCTGTAAGGGCAGGATCTCTGATATTTTAATTTGGGGGCAGGACCTCTGGGCCAGGGCAGAGCACACTCGCCCCCTCACCATGCCTCCCGACATCCTGCCCCGACACCCACCTCAGCTCTTCTCTTGGTGATTCGAGATCTGACATCTCAAAGTTGGCTTCACGCTTCCCTTAAGCAGGATGCCTACCTCGGTCCCCTCCTAGGACTGTGTAGGCCTGAGACTTCTTTTTGGAAGCTGCTCCTTTTGTCGGATGGGGACAGGAGGCAAGTGGGCAGCCAGCATTCTGGGGAGGCTGACGTGGTCCCTGGGAGCAGAAGCAGGGTGTCCACACGGGCATGTTGGGTGTGGGGACAGCAGCTCTGCCAACACACACAGTCAGCAAGAAGGTGTGTCCAGCATGGACACCTGCTCACAGAGGGGTAGATGGGGGCCCTGCATGACCTCGGTCCCTATGCTCAGAGCCACCCCGATGCCAGGTACAGGAACCACGGGACCCCTTCTCTGTGTTCCACCTTGAATTAAGTTCCTCCCTTGCATGAGAATGGATCCCAACCGTGACAGCTGCAGGACAGACTGACTGTTGGTGACCGGTCACTGTTCATTTTTGCATTTTCTGAGTCATGAGCAAAATGTTCCAGCAACTGAGGTACGTGCTCCTACGGAAGTGTCCTGATAGTCACATGGTTGCTGCCGCATCACCTTACCCAGTGGCCCTCCCATCCCCGGCAGGACCCAGGAGCTGCCCAGACCCCATGCCCGAAGTCAAGGCAAGCTGACCCCCGACTTGTGCCCACACCTGGACAACGATGTTGAAACCCTGAACCGACTGAACGCCCCAAGTCCATCTTTTCAGACACTGAGGGAGGCCCCTGAGAGCAGCTCACATAGCAGTCGATTCAGGCTGAGGCCGAGGGCTGTGTGGGGCAGCTGGCTTCTTGCTGTGGGTCCCCACAAGGCTCTCTGGGTGACACGTGTGCAGCCGGGCCCCGGGCGACAGCGGACTGTGACACCCGCCCGCCGGGTGACAAAGGCCTGACACAGGACTTCCCCACGCGGGGCAAGAGAGACATAGGAAGTGCCGGGACCCCCAGAGCAGTGTTTCCCTGAACTGTCTCATGGTGATGGGTGCCACGGAGTAGTTCTCTGCTCACCGTTCAAGGACAGATTAAGAAGGCCCGGGTCACAGGGCTCCAGGCACCCCGTGCGGTCAGTCGCGTTGTCTCCCTCTGAGTATGATGTTGGCAGCTTTGTCCCTCGAACTGGCCTGACTCTGCTGAGACAGCACGGCTTGGAGGCCCACTCGGCTGGTGAACGTGTGAGGGACATGTGGTCTGTCCATACAGCGAGGACCATTTGCCTTAGGAAGGAACGGATCCCACAGGGACGAGCACTGGGACACGGTGCTGGGTGGACTGAGCCCGTCCTGGAGGATGGCCGGTACGGTCCCTGCCACGAGGCACCAAGATCCACAAGCTCCAGACAAAGTGGCCCACACGCCGTCCTCCCACAACCACAACTGCAACAGCGCATGGGGTTTACTGCATCCTGAGGACACACCTGCCTCTGGAAGGAGGAGGCCACTTCACCCAGGGCCTGGTCCTGCTGTGTGCTCACCCTCAAAACCCATAACTTCACCAGTTCTCTTCTCGTGCACGGTCTAGTCAGGCCCTTTCACAGTGCACAGCCACACTGGTGGAGACGCCATGGGCCTTACGGACCAGAGGGCTGAGGGCTGGGGAGAGGGCCATGTGCCCCCGGGGACAGACACTCCCACCTCCCACCCCTATCCATCCCCTGTCCCCCACGTCGGGCCCCTTTCTTCCTCGGCAGCATGTGTGTCCTGATGACCTCTGTCTTCATAAAACGTTTTTAAAGATCTCGTGGTGGCCAAGATAACAACTGGGAACATGAGTCGCAGCTTGCACAATTACCAACTTTCTCGTGTTTTAGGACCTGGAACTTTTCCTGTAACGAAGTAAAGACCCATGAGCATCATGCCAGGCTCCTCAAAGACATGAATAATGAAGTCACCCAGACTTGAGCAAACGTTCCTTCTTCCTCTGTCCTGCCTCAGGTCTGTGGCTTCGGTCTCTAGAGCGACACCTCCAATCAGTGCATCGACATTGAAATCCCCCGTGTGTCCAGGGCAAGTCTTCTCCACCAGAAACCCCATCTCTACCACAGCCTGTCTCAATGCACCAGCTGCCTGGGATTGGTCAGGACATGTCTGAGCGGACGGATCTCCCTAATGTGAGTGCTGGCCCGTTGCGGGGCCCAGTTCCCAACTGTCCCAGAGGCTCTGTGGATGGAGCGTGAACCGGGGAGACAGGTGACCGTGCTCCTGGGGAAAAGGGTCAGGACCTGTGCAAAGGTGGTGACAGCTGGCAGACACTGGGGGCAGACACCACAGAGCTCCTGGTTAGTGGCCACCGGACAGAGCAAGGGAAAACCAAGATCCCAAATGCCCAAGAGGGCAGCTGATGGCTGGAAGGAAGGAGTCTCCCTGAGACCACGCTTCCCCAGGACAACAGGGGCTTGGGAGGGGACAATCCAGCCTGTCCGCCATCTGGTCAGACGGGGACCCATTCAGGTGCCCTCCTGAGGTCCATGGCTGACCGCCCAACCCGCATGGAGTCTACCGGACTGTCCCTGCCCTCGCCATCCAGTGCAGGCCACTCGCTAGGCTCTTGCTCTGCCTTCCTGGGAGAAAGCATCGGATGCTGCCATGCCAGGGTCACCATGGCTCTCACTCCGTTGGCTCGCTCACGTGTCAACACCCGTCCTACTCGGCAATGGTGTGGTTAGAGTGTCGTGAGTCTTACTGACGTGGAAGCTCAGTGGTGGCACCTCATTGGGATGCTATCAAGTCTGACTTCCCCACACAGCTCTGCCCCGTCTGCCTGTGGCCTCTCCCTGGGCTCACGGTCTTCAAGCTGAGTGCCTGGTGCTCAGCACTGTTGGCACGAGGCGCGGGTCTGGAGCCGCAGCAGCTCCAGACAAAAGTTACCTACCCGCAGGAGGCTGCTGGGGCTCCGGGCCTTCTCTCTGCTCTGGCCAACATTTTACTGGAAAATTCCACGCCCAATGAAGAGACACACCTCCCACACTGGGACGTCCGCAGAGGCGATTTCCTGGGGACAAGGGTCCCCCTCGCTCTGCAGTCAGTACTAAGAATCCGATGCAGACGCGACTGCAGGAGAACACGAGGGAAAATGCACTCCCCTCGCCTGGGGCCCCCAGTAACTGACCAACACGTGGGAGCCGGACATTGCCTTGCATCCACCTCAGAAGGGCAGGGACCCCGCTGCCTGGTCAGGCGGCCCTGTGGGCCTGGTGGCCCTCACGCCTGAGAAAATCCCGCCTCACGGCCCCAGCTGCCTTTCTCTGCCAATGTCCATCGTGCGTCTCCACGAGAGTATCCTCTGTCCTCACTCAGGTCCGTGTGGCAGGAAGGACTGTGACTGGAAACTTTGGGATGCTGCCCCTGCCGGTGATCCTGTCTCTCTCTCTGCCACGGAGCTTGGGAACAAGCCGTGAACAGGGAGGGAATGGCCGGTGAGGAGGAGAGGGGCCCAAGCAGGGAGCTTTGTCTGGGACGCCTGACCTATGCCCGGTGGTCACACGTTAAGCCCCCACTCACTCTTCCAGAAGATTCTGAAATGCAGTTTCTGCCAAGCCTGTGCCGTTAGCTAGCACCGGGCTGGCTCTCGGCAGGACTGCCATGGATTGTGAGTGGGGGGTCCTGCTGTTCGCCCACCCAGGGTCCTTCCCGTTCACGTCACGTTCGCAGCTGGCCCATCCCTCCTTCCTTCCCGGGCACTTGCTCTGGGTGGTCAAGACCCGTGGTCATAGGGGAGCCCCGTGCAACTCATGCCCACCCCTTCTCACCAAGAAAAGTGCCTCCGGTGCTCACGTGCCCAACCTCAGGCCAACAGGGCCACCAGGTTTGCGCTTTCTGTAAATCAGGAGGTGCAGGTCCGGGGTTCAGACACCTACCAGAGCTCCGGTGGCAGCCTCTCACCCACTTCCTGTGGCCAAGCTTCCCCAACAGGTGCGGAGGAGGTAGCATGAATGGAGACCCCATCTGAGCTGGGGCTGCCAGCCAGCTCCAGGCCCACAGCCCATCGCCTAGGAACCTCAGCAAGTCACCTGCATGGACTCCTGCACTCAGCAACCATGTAACCTTGGGCCATGGCGTGGATGGCACAGGTGTGCGGGGATCCACCTGTTCGAGGCTCTTTGTGGCTCATTGACTGTCTAGGAATGAAGGCTCACTGGGACTTCCCCACAGAGCAGGTCAGCGTGCAGATGCTGGTTGAAGGCGGTTCCTGTTGGACTCAACGGTGGGCGTCCCCCCAACTCTCACTTTCTACAGAATGCCCGTGCTTCCGAACAAAGATGGCACCGGCCAAGGTTGGGGTGGTGGGGACAGTAGGTGGAAGTCCAGCCCCGCCAGGTCCCCAGGGGACCCAAGTCCACACAAATGGGTACCAAAGGCCCCACAGTGTCCTCTGTGGGCTCAGAGGAGGGACGGGTCAGTGGCCATGGGCCACGCTGACTGGCATTGTTTCCAGGAGATCCCTGGGTTGGAGGCCATCATTCTAGAAGCCACATTTGTCCCTGTTAAAGTACGTTCTTGCTAACTAAGCGGATGCAGGTGGCCACTGCACACTCGAGTCTGCTGGTCCTCTGTCCTGTGGGGATGACAGCTCTAAACCCCGTCCACACCGCTGGTGACGCAGCACCACCAGTGACTTCATTTTCCGTCATGACAGAAGGCCCTCAAGGCCTCAGCTGGGGCCTTGCAGGAACCCCTGGGGTGGAAGGAGGTGATCCGTGGCCGGAGCCGGCGCAGGGACTGCACTCCCAGGGCGGGGTGTGGCCTTCCTGGACCCCGGTCCCCGCACTGAGGGTTCCTGACATATTCCTGAGCGCCTGTGTCCGAACTCACACGACCTATCCCTATCCGTGTGCAGCTCTGTCCCACGTCCGCCCCCACCAACACCCCCCTGCACACAGTAGGCCCTGAGAGAAGGGGATGGAGTAGTGATGGGCCTGTGCGAGGCGTGGGGTCTGCCTCCACAGCACGGTAATTCCCCTAGTGCTGAGCGGTGGGCGTGCGCTCAGCGGGAGACGAGGCTGTCCTCACTGAGCTGGGCCGGGTGTCCATGCCCGGGACGGGGAGAGGAGGCCCCTGTTCATGCAGCTGGTGCCGTGGAGACGTCCACCTCCTTGTGAGCCATGGTGCCTGACAGTCAGGGACGCTTGGCGTGGGGTCCACACCACCTTTGCTGAGGGCAGCAGATGGTGACGAGGACCATGGCTCCAGGACACTGGCCTCCACCCACTGGCTACGCCACCCGCCATGGCCGGTCTGGGTGTGACATACCCAGGCATCGCCAGCGTGTCTGAGGGCATGGCCTGCAAGCAGGGAAGCAGGAACCTGTACGGAGCCTGTCCTCAGTTCCCTGGAACGCAGGGAAACATGGCCAGATTGAATTCTGTCCCTGAGGCACGGCTGCTTCTCACACGAGATGGGAGCCAAGGTCTGAGCTCGACTTCCCTCCACTCCATCTGTTTTTACACCAAAGTCTTACAAGGGAAGTGTCTGGATATGCAGATAGCAGCCGAGGTTTCCCACCCTGTGATGGGGTGGCCAGCATTGCCTGGCTGGAGCTTGTGGCACATCACGGCCCACGGCGGCTAGATGTCCATGCAGACCCCCAGGACGCATAGAGCAGCAGCAGTCCCTGAAGGCAGCCAGAGCTGCATGTGGGTCTGGGGAGCTCTCGCAGGGCGGGTGGCCTGCAGGTGTCTGTGGCACGCGAGCAGCCTCAACTGAGGTGGTGGCATCCTGTCCGAAGCCTGCATCCCACCGTCTGGGTGAGCTCACAACCAGCTGCAAACCGTTTGTGCAGCCTCACGGGTTCAGGGTGGGGGTCCGCAAGGTGGGGGGGGGGTCACCACACATGGCTGTCTGGCAGCAAGAAAGCAGATATATTGGATTCACCAAAATTATACCCTTCTGGCCATCAGGGGACAGTTTCAAGGGAAGAAAAAGTGAAGGTATCCTACAGGTTGGGGGAAGACATTTGCAGGTCGTGTTTCTGACGCAGGGTTAACACCCGAAATGCATAGAGAGGGCGCTTTTCACTAACCACAAGGAGACAACCCTCTTGAAAGGTGGGAAGGGACTTGAATTGACATTTCTCCAGAGAAGATACACCAATGGCCAATGACCACGTGAAAATACACTGCACACCACTAATCGCCAAGAAATCCACCCACAAGCATGGCTGAAATCTTTAAAAAGAGGAAAATAATCAGTCGGCAGAGACGGCAGGAAAAGGATCACTCACAGGGTGCAGGTGGGAAGCCCGGCCGACAGCCCAGGACCCCGCAGTCCCACTCCTCGGGACACAGCGAGGACTGAGTAAACATTTGTGCAGTAGTGCCCACGCAGCTAGAGACGGAGCCACCCATGCACTCATGGACAGGGGAGAGGCCAGCACAGCTGGCGTGTCCAAGGACAGGGCACTGCACAGCCCAAACAGAGAGACCTGTGACTAATGTGCCACACAGATGAAGCCTGGACAGAGAGCGTTCGTCCCATGAACATGGGTACAGATACCCATGTACGTGGTATCTGGAAGAGTATGTCTATGGAGTCAGGAAGTGGACTCAGGGCTGGGGGAGGGAGGATGGAAACAGCTGGGGATGCCGGTGGGCATGGCTCCCTAGTGATGACAATGTCCTTAATGACACCAACTCGTACACTTAACAGTAGTTAAAATGGAAATTTTATGCTGTATATGCTTTACCACAATTTTTAAACATGAAGAAAAGAAACCCGAGCTCATCATTGTTGAGGCCAGCCTGGTCACATATGCCCTTCATTCCGCTGTACAGAAGCTGGGGGTTTGGGCATCCCACAAAGCACCCTGGGCCTCAGTTTCCCCATCTATGCTGCTGTGATGAGATCCCGCCTCCACAGGGAGAAGGGGAGGCTGTCTGGGTGCAGCACAGCATGACATGCCCTGCATTTTCAAAAAAAGCCTGACAGTGATTACTGCCCTTAGGGTTGTTCTCTTGTTAAGTTTGGGCCAAAGGGGATATATTTGCACGTATCTCTTTACCAAGGTCTTTGAACTGAAATACCATGGTTTTTTTTTTTTTTTTAATATTTTATTTATTTATTTGACAGAGAGAGATCACGAGTAGGCAGAGAGGCAGGCAGAGAGAGAGGAAGGGAAGCAGGCTCCCTGCTGAGCAGAGAACCCAAAGCAGGGCTCCATCCCAGGACCCTGAGATCATGACCTGAACTGAAGGCAGAGGCTTAACCTACTGAGCAACCCAGGTGCCCCTGAAATACCACTTTAATTCGAAAGTCAGTATTATTTTGATGTCCAGAATACAGACCCCAACAGAGATAGTCTATGGAAGGGATAGAAAGAAGCAGTCATGAGACGATGATTTGGCTGATAGGGTGATAAAAACTGACCATCACTATCAGGAAGAAAACAAAACCAGCCCGCTCCCTGAGGCCCGCCCCAGCAGGTGCATCGGGTGCATTTCCAGTTCCCAGGACCAAACACGCAGCTGGGGCCGCTCCCCAGGGCAGCCTTCACCCACCCCAAATCCTCCCCTCAAAACAGTCCGCAGAATAAAACCGCACAAGGAAAGAGGCCTGAAGTCCTGGGGTCGTGGGTTACTCACGTGCTCTGAGGGAAACTGAGCACATCCTGCGTGGCTTCCAAATGCCCCATAGGCTCCAGCACTACCTCAGACATGCATCGGGTTTCCTGAAGCTCCTCTGGGAAGACGGAGTTCTCCCACAGGGCCTGAGTTCATTTTCAGTTCGTCTGAAAGCGGAGTGGTTAAGTGTCCGGTGAACAGAGTTTTTCACAAAGGGCCCCGGGCACACATGGACCTCAGCCCCTGACAGGCCACTGTTCTAAAGCACCTTCTTTCCTACTTGGGAATGACCAAGACCGGCGGGCTGGGAGCGGGACGAGCCCGGCTCTCCACAGGCCAGTCCTGAGTCTTGTCTTCTGGGCGCGCAGCACTCACTGGTGGCTCTAAGCCCATGGTGGCTGGAGACCGAGGCCTGCCGCCCACCTCAGCTGCTGCAGGACACGGGCGAGGACAGCAGGTTGCACCCACGGGCCTAGGCTACCGAGCGTCCTTGAAAACAACGTGTATGAGGGGCACACAGCTGGCTTGGTCAGGGGAGCATGGGACCCTTGATCTTGGGGTCATGAGTTCAAGCCCCACACTGGGTGTGGAAGGAGGGACATGCGCAGCGACCACACTTGCCATGGAACAGCTTACAAAGCGCGGGAGCGAGAGCTGGGTGTGCGGACAGCAGGGCCAGGCTGGGTGACCACATCGGGATGGGCCAGGCTTCCCGGCGCCAAAGCCCATGTTCAGTGCTGCTGCAGCCATTGGAGTGGCTCCCAGGCAGCTCCGTCCCACCCAAGGGAAGGACCGTCGCCGTGGTGGAGCCCAGTCGAGAGAGGGTTTGCTCAGCAGAAGGTCGTTAAGATGGACGGACTCAGCTTCTCTGCAGGGCGCGCCCTCCGTACGGCAGAACTGAGCAGCATGGATTCCATCCCTGTCCGTGCTTCTGAGCGCTGCCGTCTCCCCACGTCCCAGCACCCACGTCCAACAACACAGAGGATGCTTGACAACGTCTTACAGCTCCATGTGTGCAGGAAGAGAACAGCCGTCCTCCAGCTCTGTTTGTGCAGGAAGTGAACAGCCGTCCTCCAGCTCCGTGTCTGCAGGAAGCGACAGCCTCACAGGCAGAGGCACCAAGACTCGAAATCAGGGTGAGGCCACTGGGAGTTGTTTCGTGGGGACCAGGCTGGGTCCTGTTGCCTTAAACCTGGAAACAGGTGGGCCAACAGCTGGCACACCTGTGCGCCTCGTGCTGGGAAGGGAGAGTTTCACGGACACAAGGGGAGCCTTGGCGGTCACTGAGCCAGCTGGCCATGCTCCCGCCAGGCTGGCCTCAGTCTTCCTCCTGAAAATGGGGACTCAATAACCTTCCAGGCAGAAGGATGCCAGGCTGAGTTAGAGACCCACATGCTACTAACGGAGGTGCAGCGGCCACACAGCGGGGCACTGAGGGCATTCGGCACCTGTGCACAGGGTCCAGCATGTAGGCTGTGGACCCACAGAGCCTCCCTGATGGTGGGCTCACTCAGGCCTGCCACCTGCTGCCACAAGGGCAGAGCCGTCCGGCGCATGACTCCCATCTCTGCCCGTGAACCTCCTCTCCTCGGTGTTGGTAACTCAAGGACAAGGCAGGTGCTCGGAGATGTGGCTTGTCCGCGTCGCTGTTCACGTGGCTACTGCGGGTCTCACCAGTGGCACACGAGACAGAGGCACACGGCTCCACACCAAGACAGGGCCAGCACCAGAGCCCTACAAACACTGTTACTTCACACCTGGAATGAGCCACTAAGGAGCCCAGTGCAGGAGCAGAGACAGAGACACACAGAGACAAAGACAGAGAGAGAGACATAGGCACAGAGAGAGACAGAGATAGGGAGAGACACACAGAGACAGAAACAGAGACACAGAGACAGAGACATAGACATTGAGAGAGACAGAGACACAGAGAGATACAGACAGAGATACACAGAGAGAGACAGAGAGGCAGAGAGAGACACAGAGACAGGAAACAGACAGAGAAACAGAGACACAAAGAGACAGAGACACAGAAAGAGACAGCAAGAGATAAAGACAGAGACACAGAGACAGAGAAAGACACACACAGAGACAGAGACACATACAGAGAGGAAGACAGAGACACAGAAAGACAGAGACAGAGACATAGAGAGACAGAGAACAAGAAAGGCATAGACAGAGAGAGACAGAGACAGAGACAGAGACAGAGAGAGACACACAAAGACACAGAGACAGATATAAAGAGAGAGACAGAAAGAGACAGAGACACAGAGACAGAGAAAGACACACACAGAGACAGAGACACAGAAATACAGAGACAGAGACATAGACAGAGACAGAGACACAGAGACACACACACAGAGATAAAGAGACGGAGAGAGATACACAGAAAGAGAGATGAAGACAGAGAAAAAGACAGAGGTAGACACCCCAGTGGCCCATCTGCGTGTCTCCCGTGGTAGCTTGGCCTCACTATGGCTCCCTCCCTGCGCCGCCTGCTTCCTGGGCAGCATCCCAGGTCTACCGAGTCAGCCACATAGAGGACAAATGCTGTGGCACCAATGCTCTTGGCCACGGAGGCTCCACAGCCACGTTTCAGGTTCAGAGACACGATATCCGTTCCTCATCCACATGCTTAGATGTATTTCATGCAAATGTGCGCCCACGGCCAGGCTCGTCCCACCTCGCTGGGCACTCTGGGCCAACTCCTTGCAGGCCAAGGAGCAGGTGTTGGCGAGGTGACCAGCTCGGTCACTGCTGGGCGATGGCCACACACCACCAATCCTCCCAGAGACACGCTCCTGCCTCCTTCAGCACGCTGCACTCACAAGCACGGCGGGCATTCTGCCCACATGCCAGCAGCCTTGGACAGGTGGCATCAGAATTCTTGGGCTTTAGTGGCACCTGGGACAGTCTCCTTCTTGCAAACTGGTAAATGTGTTTGTGCATGAACCTGGCAGTGCTTTTTTTTTTTTTTAAGATTTTATTTATTAATTTGACAGACAGAGATCAGAAGTAGGCAGAGAAGCAGGCTGAGAGAGAGGGAGAAGCAGGATCCCTGCTGAGCAGAGAGCCTGATGCAGGGTTCGATCCCAGGACCCTGGGATCATGACCTGAGCCAAAGGCAGAGGCTTTAACCCACTGAGCCACCCAGGTCCCTGGTAGTGCTTTTGACATGGATTTGCTCTTCCTCTGTTCAAGTAAAATAGGCCTGGGACGTGCTGAAGTTAAAACACTGAAGCAGAGCTGCCCCTCGGTGGCTTGGTCTGGCGGCAGAAGTGAAACCAGAGAAACATGTACTTTGCACACTTGGTCTCAGAGCGAGGTCAGGGACTGGGGATGAGGGCTGAGGAGGCACCGTCAGCCCTGAGGCTCTGTCCTCCTGATCCGCAGCTCACGGCAGCAACACACGGAGCAGAGGAAAGCAGGTCCTTCGCTTCCCAGTTCTGTCAGGAGAAAGAGATAAGAAGAAAACCACACGTGGCAGCTCCCACCCTGTGGCCACAAGAAGCAGCCTGGAGTCAGGACCTGTCCCTGCACACACCTAGACTTGTGAGCGGTATGCCAGCCCCAAGCCCCTCACACGCTGGGGGCCCCAGAGTTCTCCCGCTGCACTTGTTTGGGAGGCACTACCTGGGCCCAGCAGTGCAGAGATTTCTAGTAAATACTAGGAGGAAAATCATTATATGGTTATCACTGCTTGAACGAGAAGATGTAGTGGACGGGAACGCTGCCTTCTCTGGGCAATTACCCGTTCCCGAGTTCTGATGCAAGCAATGTGCCACTCATGCCACTCATTTGCAAGCACTGGGGTTCCCAGCTCAGAGCTCGGTTCCACAGGCTGTTCATTAAAATGGAGCCTCAATGCTGAGTGTTCTCATGGGGCCCAGGTTTCCCTTCTATCTTTTCCCATTTTCTTGTACCTCACAGGCGGTAGTCATGGGGATGTGGCTCAGGGTAGCTTCTGGAAAGAGCCATCGTGCATCTGTCCCGCTCCCAGAAGCCACACAGTACATTCCCTCCCAGCAGAGAGTGCCACGGCTCCTCTCTTGCATGTCTGCCTGCCCCAAGTGACATGCCCACCAGCCCCACCTGCACCTGCCCTCGGCTCTGACCTCTGCGTCTGCCCACCGGCCCCGGAGGGGAGGCTGTCCATGTGTAGCTGAGTTAACCGTGTTCCCAATTGTAATTTTTCATAGAGAAATCACTGCAAATCACTGAAGCTTCAAGCCCTTTCATTCCTGTGTCCATCCCCGCACCCCCATGACTTCCAGGGCTCTCTGTCTTCATCAGCTGAAAATGGAACCGGTCCAGTGCGTACACATTCCCCAGGGAAAGTGAGAGGTTTCCAAACCCATGCCCCAAGTTCTCGACTGCCTGTCCCACAGCCCGGTCTGGATTTCCCAGGCCCACTCCTCTCATGAATCCAGAAGACCAAAACTTCCCCAAACACTACAAAAACAAATGCCTTCCCATGTAGTGACACCTGCGTCACCATCAAAGGACCCTGTGATACCACGGAAGCATGCACCTCACACCGGCAGTTTCCCTGGGGAAGCCACGGGAACGCGCACGAGCACGGATCCCTGAGACCCCGCCGTGAGCCGACTTCCAAAGCGTCACCCAAGTGCCCACAGAATGCACCAGAGTAAGAGGCTGCAGGATTTCGGCAGGAAACCCTTAATGCCCCCCCCCCGCCCCCACCCCCACCAGAGGCCAATCAGTCAAGCAATGGAGAGGATGTGGTGCTGACGGTCCCCATGGCGATCGTGTTAGTGCAGAGAGAGACACATACGAAATTACCGCAAATCTCCCCACTCTGTGTCCAGAACAGACCTGCTGTATCACCTGCTGCTCCCTCACGGGGTGTCTCGGGTACCCCGAGGGCATCTACGTTCAGGGTTTGATTTTATCTGCTCCCTAAAGCTAAGAACGTCAGCAGATTCTGTACAGTCACCGTCGTACTTAAAAAGCAGATAGACATGCCTGGTTCCTGGGGGCTCAGTCAGTTGGGTGTCTGCCTTCGGCTCTGGTCAGGGTCCCCCAGTCCTGGGATCGAGCGCCGCATCGGACTCCCTGTTCACCAGGAGTCTGCTTCCCCCTCCCTCTGCTGTTTCCCCTGATTGTGTGCTCTTGTGCTCTCTCTCTGTCAAATACAATACATAAAAATCTTTTTTTAAAAAGCAAATAGAGAACATTATTTCATTAAACTCAATAAAAAGATGTTAAAACCTGAATTTGGATATGAGCTCGTCCCGTGTGCCGTGTCTCCGATTTCATGAGAATGAGACACAGGCACTGTGGTGACCGGTGTCCGAGTGGCAGAGGTTCCTGCATCTCACGGGTCTGTCTTTCCCTGGATTTGTCATTTGTCTTCAGTTATACCAAGACTGGGCTGTCGGCAACACAAGTGCGCATAAAACAGACAGAAGGGCTGGTTTTACAGACTGAATCATGCAAAATGAAGTTTGTAAAACACTTTCAATTTTGGCTGCTCGTGTATTTGTATTCTTTTTTAAAAATTGGTATTAATAGCTACAATTGAGTCTTTATTTTTTAAATTATTTTAAATTTCTTTCCAGTGTAACAGTATTCATTGTTTTTGCACCACACCCAGTGCTCCATGCAATACCTGCCCTCTCTAATACCCACCACCTGGTTCCCCCAACCTCCCACCCTCGCCCCTTCAAAACCCTCAGGTTGTTTCTCAGAGTTCACAGTCTCTCATGGTTCACCTCCCCTTCCAATTTCCCTCAACTTCCTTCTCCTCTCCATCTCCCCATGTCCTCCATGTTATTTCTTATGCTCCATAAGTAAGTGAAACCATATGATAATTGACTCTCTCTGCTTACACTGTTGGTGGGAATGCAAGTTGGTGCAGTCACTTTGGAGAACAGTGTGGAGATGCCTTAAGAAATTAAAAATAGAGCTTCCCTATGACCCTGCAATTGCACTCCTGGGTATTTACCCCAAAGATACAGATGTAGTGAAAACAAGGGCCATCTGTACCCCAATGTTCATAGCAGTAATGGCCATAGTCGCCAAACTGTGGAAAGAACCAAGATGCCCTTCAACGGACAAATGGATGGTTGTTTTTTTGAGAGAGAGAGAGTTGGTGCGTAGGGGGTCGGGGCAGAGGGAGAGACTCAGCTTGCCAACCATGCAGAACCTGCGCCTGGCTCGCTGTTGCGCCCCTGAGGTCATGACCTGTTACAAAAGCCGGGGTCAGCTGCTTCTCCGACAGACAGCCTCACCTCGTGCACCGTTGAGCGTGCATGGCTGTTAATGTTTACTGAGGAACATAATTTTTAGTAGAATCCATTAACGTGCTTCTGTGACCCCGGTCCTAGCTCTAAGCCCTGCTACAGGACACAGACCCCAGGCTCTTCAGATGTCCCGCCATCGGGGCTCAGTGGGGTTGCGGCTGCAGGGGACAGAAACCTCCTCTGCCGGTCGGCTGTCACCCGTGTGCCGCTGACGGCCACGTAGACTCACCTACCTTCACGTCTATCTGCCCGCTGCCTGGGTGCTGGAAGAGCAGCTTCACTTGAGTGCGTCCGTCGTCCGAGGACCCCTTCAACTGAGAGAACTTGAACCTCCATCGCACGTCCTGGGAGAGAATGAGGCCAGTCAGGGACATGGAACAGAAGCTCACGCACGTTGTTCATCTACTCACGGACTCTGCTTCTAAAAAGGCCGAGGTTCGCCTCATTTTCCCGTCTACCCTGAGCACGTGGTAAGCACGTCCACCTCCCCCTCCGTTGGTCTGCGCGAGGCGACCCCCATATGGCCCCATCCTTTCTGTGCTATGGTGCCTGGCCCAAGCAGGCCGCAGGCTTCTGGCTGCCCACCCGCCCTGCTGGGCTTTCTCCTCCCTGCATGTGGCTGCCCGTCGGACGATCACGGCCCCGTCCGCTGCCTGTAAGATGTCTCCACCCATGAGGAGGCCCACTGCTGGCTCCAGAGCATGTGACTCGGTCCCCGTTGCCTATGGAGGGGATCCTGCATTCCCACCGACAGGCCCCACCTGAGGCTCATCCAAGTCACCCCACACCTGTGTACCCCACACCGAAGAGAGAAAGTGGCCACGACCCCCTTGTGCCACCACAAACCCTACGTGCTGCTTACTAGGCACCTTAGAGATGAAACATGGCTCCTAAATTCTCAGAGTTTCATAAAAAAAAGAGTCTGCAGCAAGTTAAGACTCGGGGGCTTTTCTAAAACTGAGTCTGAGATCAGACGCGCGAGGAGAAATATCTTCGTCCCTGGAAGAGCTAGCGCCAGCTGTGGGCTGCATTTCTAGTAAATTAAGCTGCTTGTGTTGAAATAATGAAGTTTCTCTAAGTGCCACAAGAGGAAAAGAGGCAGTGGAGGGACGGAGGGATTCAAAGGCACATCTGCCCCATGACCCCTAAACCCTGGCCCCAGTGACCTCAGGGTCTTGCAGTTCTGTGACTTTGAATCCAGTCCCTGTGTTTCAGGGCAAAGCGTCTGAACGGGCTCCGTCGGGGCCTTTCATTCCAGGCTGAGGGCGGTGGGTCTACCCGGGCCTCAGCATGGCAGGGCATCCTCGCTCCTGGCAGACGACCTCTTCTTGCTGGGATCGGGAGGTTCTGCCCAGAACTCACAATGCCAGCACCCGCTTCCTTGGGGCCAGCCCCCAGCCGCTGCCATCAGCCACTGAGCAGCACACAATGCACTTATCCAGAAGGTGCACTGAGGACCGTGAGCAGGGTGCTTGGCGAGCAGCTGGCCCCAGGGTCCTATGTCTGCCTGGTGTGCCCACCACTGGGACTCAGACCCAACAGCCCAAGACTTGTCTGCTGAGATGCTAACCCTCCCCAATGCTACACAGGAACCTGTCACCGAGGGAAGCCAGGGCCATGGCCATGTCATGGTTTTGCTAGGGTCCTTGGCAAGGCCCTAACAGCTCAGTGAAGAATGGTAAAACCACCCGTGGCTCAAGTCGGACTCGAGGAAGAGCTGGAGCCCAGTCCGCCCCTCTGACATGTGACCGTGCTTATCTCTGGGGCCCTGCGCAGGCCTGCCAAGCACCTTACCTTTGTCTTCCTGTCGGAGCAGGTGAAACCCCATGCGAGATCGACCATGAAGCACAGAGCCTCTCCTCGCCAACTCTGGCCTTGAAAAGAGCATTCGTGTGGAGAGAACATTTTTTAGCACAGGGTCCAATGTGAGCTGGTAGCTGCCACAGCCCCCCACCGTCAGAAACCAGGTTTTCAAAAGTCCTGACGTTTTGCCCACAGGCAGCACTTTCCGGCATGCTGTCTATGGGCAAACATTTCCCACCGAGCAGGAGCTGGATGCGGGCCCAGTGCCACTCTCACCGCAAATCAGCGACCAGGCCCAGCACATCCCCAGTGAGAAGCAGTTTCGGAAACAACGGGATACCTGGTTCCACGTGCCAACGTGCTGGGAAGGACCGGGGTGGGGTGTGCTCACGGCTCTCCCTGCGCACAGCCCACAGGACAGAAGGCCAGGGCCGCGGGTCTGTCCCCGGGACACCGGACGTGCTTTGGGGGGATGAGATCCTGAAGTGAAGCAGTGCCAAACCCCAGGACAGCCTCGCCGGGGACAGGCTGCACTGCACAGCTCCCGGCCACCCACAGGGCACTGGTTTGGGGGGGTCCCCCTGCCGAGAAACTCAACAGGAAAGCCTCATCTGCTGGGAGAGGACACATGGATGTTTGGGACCAGCCTTCTCTCTTGTGCGCACAGTCCCCCACATGCATGCACACGTGGGTACACACACATGTACACAAAACCACGCATGCGGGCATGGAAGCGCAGAGGTCCATCATCGGCACCCGCACGCTCAGCAGAAGGACCATATTCGGGAAGGGACACCACAGTGTGTTGGGAAGCACCACTTCCCTCAACCTGCGTGGTCTGTCTGCAGGTCCACCCCTTGGCCTCACACTCGGGCAGGAGGATGCTGTGGACACCGCCTCCCGTCCACCAAATTGGGGCTTTCCACTGGGATCCACTCTGGACTTTCCAGGGTCCCCCTTAGCGGGAAGGTGGCTCCCTCAGCCCCACACGCAGCTGCGTCACGAGGTGGTCCCTCCGTGCTCGGTCCCATGTCTAGCTCGGCTGCGGAGCCGTTTCCTTGTCAGGACGACCCTCGTCTCGAACTGCGTCATGTCGTCCTTGTGCTGCTTCAGATGGATTCGCCGAGCTCCTCTGTCTTTCCCTGGGTTCCGTTTGTCTGGCTTTACCTCCTCCGGAAGCACGTCACCCATGGCGGCTGGAACACAGTCCTCAGATTCCGGCCGCCAGCGTTGCCATGGGGGCGGCTGCTGTCTGTTCACTTGGGCTGTGACCCTCCCAGTCACTGAATGTGGAGATATTTCTGTTCTGAGGTCCTTGAGCTCCATTGACTCGTTCTACCTGAATTTCTCTGAACCATCTGCAGGGGAGGGGCTGTCCCGGATCGGCCAGGCTGGCAAGGTCCAGGTCCCCTTCTGGGCGTAAGACCCTCACCACTGACAGGACGGGAGCTCCAGGCCTGCGACGTGGTCCCTGCTTCTGCTCCCTGCAGCTGAGCGGGGGTGACTCCTGATACCACCCGGGGGGAGGGTCTCATTCCTGCCTGGGGGGATGGACGTCCTGACACGTGCACTCTCGTGGCTTCCCCGTAACTGGCTCTGTCCCCCAGACTCTCTAGCACAGCTCACTCTGGGAGGACCCCAGCTGGAGCCCCTCAAGCACTGGGCTGCATGGCGCCAGCTGGGAAATGGCCGGATTCTGTGGAAAGTACACGTCTCTGCTGCATGTGCTCTGAGTGGCGACTAGATGCTCAGCACACATGACATGTTGAAATGCCCCAGACCCGTTCTCAGAGTGAGCCTTAGAGACAGCAGGACTCTCCTCCCCAGGAAGACGGCTGCACCCAGGCTCAGGCAAGCAGGCGCATCTCCCACTCATCACCCACCCCTGTCAGAGGAGAGGCCGCTGCGATCAGCTCCAGGTATCCCCAGGGCGCCGCAAGGGCAGAGCGGTGCAGGGCACTTGGCCGGAGTCCCGTGAGGCCCGGCATCCTGCTCCCTTTCCTGTAGCAGAGCCTGTGGGCCACACTCAGAGGTTCCGAGTCTGGGATCCAGAGCTCCCTTTAGCCTCGCTGCTGCGCCCTGGGGCCACTTCCTTCGTCACATCGGTATTTTGTGCCTCTCAATTATATTCTAAGTGTAACTTGGAAGGTGGGTATGTACGTTTGTGGTAGGGGCACCTGTATGAGGAAAGGGAGCTCAACACAAGCACCACCAACACCAGGACGTGCTGACACCTTTTCTCACTGCCACCCACATTGGTCACGGGACATCCACAGGAGAGTGGCCGAAGGACATCCAGTGAGTGATGTGCTGAAGCAGGAGGCCCACACTGAGGCATGCTGGGCCAGAGTCTGCACACGCAGAAGCCGGCAACTTGTGCTGGGTGGACCTGGAGGCATCATAACCGAAGAGGTTCATGAAGTCTGGCTCGAAGGCTGGCACTCTAAATACACTGGCACGTTCCTGATTCAACATGAGCAGTTGTGTCTGCTCACATTGATCATGTCCCCAGCCGAGAGGGAGGCAGTCATTCAATCACTAAGCTGAACACGGGCTGTGGTGTATGTAGTAATGATCTCATGCATGTACCCATAGTCATGATGCTACACTGGTACCCATAGTAATGATGCTACACCGGTACCCGTAGTAATGATGCTGCACAGGTACCTGTGGTAACTATGCCACACAGATACCCAAAGTAACAATGCTACACTGGTACCCACAGTAATGATGCCACACTGGTACTTATGATAACGATGCCACACAAGCACCCCAGTAATGATACCACAACAGGACACAGAGCAATGATGCTCCACCAGTGCCTATAGTGACAATGCCACACCAGTGACCAGTGGAAACGTGTCTGTAACATCTGCACTACTGCAGGGGTTCCCGGAAAACATCTTTTTGCATACGCTCTCTCTGGAAGGGAGAATAGGAGAGTCTGTGCCAGTTTCCCAGGGTCATGGCTGGTCCAGGCATGGACTCCAACACTGGTCCTCCTGACGTTAAATGGAAATTCACCTTCCTCCCAGGACAGGATGTGGACTCCTATGCCATCTCCCTGCTTGGCTTTCCCAGCGAGCACCAGTCACCCTCAGCCCTGGGGCTCCCCGGCTGTTTTGGGTTGTCTGCTCTGAGGGACTGGCGGCCACGGCCCATGTCAGCACACTTACCCAGTGCCGCCTCTCCTTGTCCCCGTCGCTCCTGAGACATGAATCAGGTGCATCCTCCACGTCCCTGCTTCCACTCCCCAGACCCTCGCTGTCCGTGTGTGGACACGTGTGCACTGCACTCACACACAGGTTGGCTGCTGTCAAACACAGACATGCACACGGATACAAGGATGGAGCCGACACCCTGAGTGGGCCGGACGCTGTGGCATGGGTGTAGGAGCAGGCCCCCAGCACCGGTGGACAAGCTTGCTCAGGTGGCAAGAAGAATGCTGTGGGTGGCATGGAGGAGGGACCCTGTGATGCAGGGAGATCCTGGCTCGCTCTCACCAGGCTGCTGGAGTCCCAGAAGTGGAGGGCTCCTCCCACCTGGTTAGAGTGCTGGGCCTTGGAGGAAGGGCCCCGGAGTGTGCCTGGCTCTGAGGACAGGGCTGGGCACATGCTGGTCCCTGCACTGGTGGTGGATGGCCCTGGACCTCCAGAGGGAGGAACCGTGTCAGCCGCTGGGTCTGTGCCCCGAGAGACCCCTGTCGGGTTGGGGGACGGTCGCATGCTGAGGCTGGGGGCTCTGTCTTCGCCGCATGGACCTAATGCAAACATACTGCAGGTGTCTGGCCGCATGTCACTGGATGCTTCCATGTCTGATTTTTCTGTGACTTTGAGCAAATTCACCACCTTCTCCTCTCCCAAGTTCAGCTGAAAATAGACTGTTTTCTCGGCCTCATTCTTGAACAGACATGTTCTGCCTCATCTCACACCACCTTTCTCAAACGGTCTCTCAGGAGCCGTTCTCTGAGGGGCTCCCATGGCAGCTCAAGCCATGTGTGGCCAGCGGCCAAGGGCGCAGATGCACACTGCTGTCCACTGTTACTGTGCCTGGCTGGGAGGAGGCGCTGGCTGGACACTCAGTGCGCTGGCCGTCCCGGGACATGCCAACATCTGCCAGGCTCAGGGACATGACCCTCGGTCAGGGATGAGCACAGCTGGACAGAAAGTGCCCATGGATGCCGGAGGCCCCATGTGCCCTTGCCGCCAGCCCCCATGGACGTTTGCATGTCTGCGCACCACAGGAGTGCAGAGCGGTTACACGTCGGTATCTCGGTTTGAAGACACGAAATGATAGGCATCACACTTGCAGAGTTGGTGTAACTCAGCAACAAGCCAAATAGAAAAGGACTGTTAGGATTAGAGCAATGATCAGTGAGATCATTCTAGAAAGTTTGCACACGAATGTATCAAGTTTAATTGTGATGTCATTCCTGAGACTGTTCAACCAAATGAATAACAATTTAAAGGAAAAACTCAATTTTCTGAATTCAGATGACACTTGAAAGTGGTCCTGTGTCCCGAGGGTGGACCCGGGGCTTCCTGTAAGGATAGGCACAAAGATGCAGAGAGGAGGAAGAAGGGACTTCCCAGCAGAGGCCAGGTGCCTCCAGGTCATTCAGGGAAAGTTGTGTTTAAGGAAAGAGCAGTCGGTTTCAGCTGCACGAGTGGATGGGCAGTGTTCCCTGAGCTCCGGAATCGTGATAGGCTTCCTGCCCGTAAAGAAAACAGTCTGAAGGTCAGTGTGTAATTAAACTGGTGCTTCTGGTAATAAACTAATAATTGTCTTTTAATGATGCCATAAATCCGTTCTAGTCCTGGTGCTGTTCCCATCTCACTGGCTTGTATCTTAGGTCCTCAAGGTTTATTTCCTCCAGGAGAACCGAGGAAGCATCTTCATAAGATCCCACACGGCATTCCAGAGCTCTCACTGAAGCTAGTGTTTTGCTTTTAATAACCCAAGCTTGGGATTTCTTAAAAATGTATCTGGAAGGTTAATTTAAGCATTTACGGAAATTAGGTTGTGCGCATTTCAACGTCAAGAGCTTTACAAACATGTGTGAGTTAGACTTGGTAACACCATCCAGGACAACGCGGTAATGACGTTAGGAAGGAGGAAGCAAGTGATTAAGAAAACTGCGTGACTTATCCAAGCTTACTTCTTGTTCTCTTACAAAGTCAAACCATATCAGAAAGGCAGCACATCTCTCTCATGTGGGTGCACGTGCCCTGCTGAGGGCAGCGAGGACGCCTCTGTAATGTCGGTTCCTGGTGACACGCCAGGACGGCGCCTCTAAACCTTGCATTGTAGCCGCTGGCTGGTTGGGAGGGAGGTTTGAGAGCAGCTGGCCCGACCCCAGGTGGGGAGAGCACCTACCTGCACACAGCCCCAGCCGAGGTCATCCAGGAGAGGATGTGGCCTGTAGGGGAGGCTCTATGAATGGAGGGAATAGGAGAGCCTCACCTAGGAACAAGAGCAACAAAACCACAGCTAGAAACCAAGAAGCAAACAGGCTTTGGGACACTCAGGACAGCCGGTCTGTACAGCCCATTCATGGATGGACCCTTACATTCTGCCTTGGTATTTGCTCTTTGCTGACAACGTCCTTGCTAGTCTGGCCTTGTTTTCGGGGCCCAACAGGGAGGCAGAGGAAGCAACCACAGCATGGGAGTGAAGCTCTTGGGGGCCACGAACAAGAAAACCTAAAACGAGACCAAACAGGGGGCCTTGGGTTTGGGGACTGTGTTGCTCCAGCGTGGCCACGTGGTGAGGAGCCCAGCATCTGATTACTGTGCCCAGGGGCCCCAACGTGGGGTTAAACAGGTGAAGTGCGGTGACATTCTGAACCTGATGCACCTGGGAGAAATTCCAGATTTGGCCGGAACTAACAGGGCTCCCTCTAGGTTTTCTCAAAAATGTGCTGATACATGAAGTCGGTAAGTGAAATCATTTCAGTTTCCATAACGTCATCTGTAAATCAAATCCATGTCTCAGAGCGTCAGAGGCAGTTTACTGAATGGAAACCATTTCACCCCATTACAGACGGGGTGACCGTGCAGGAGCTCCTGTGTGGGCCAGGCCCTGCCCAGCCCAGTCCGCTGGGGACTTCCTCATCTGAGGACGGCCCTGGACCTGCCCCAGCCCCCTCACAGCCAGATCCAATGGACAGAAACTCCCACCGCGGACGAGAGCGTCAGCAGCCCTTCTTTCCCAGGTTTCCCGGCACAGGCGGACTCCCCATGAGCCCCGCGTGGGGCTCACAGCAGGGCGCACTGCTCCTGTGAGGGTGACAGCGACACGGGGAAGTAGTAAGCTTCCAGGGGAAGACCCAAGGCAGGAACGACCGCTCAAGGTCTTAGAACCGACCCCAAGAACGCAGCCACAGAGGAAGAAACCCATAAATCGGGCAGCATCAGAACTAGAACGTTTGCAGGCCTGGGCTGGAGCATTCACGGAGGCACAGATGGGCCCATCTGGGCCTTACACTCGGTCTCAGGAAAGAGCTCGGTCTCTCACCGTTACATAGGATGTCACCCGCGGGCACTTCTGTAAGGGATGGTTGTCTCTGTACCAGGTTAGGGCAAATTTCTTCCACACCCACGTTGCTGGTATGACGCTGGGTTTTGTCAAATATTTTCTGGTCTACTACAACGATTTCTCCCTTTTGAATTGTTAGCCTGATAGATTAAATTGATTGATTATAAGACCAACTGCATTTTCCTAGAATAATTTTTACTAGTATTGGATTTTATCAGGGAGAATTGTGTTTAGATCATCATGCACATTCATGAGAGACAACGGTCTATAACTGCATTATGTTTTCTCACATTCTCATCCGGTACAGGTAATGGGGGACGCTGGCCTCACAGACGCCTGAAAGCACAGTCCCCATGCAGCTTTCAGGCCCGCTTTGCGTGGAATTATTATCATTATTATCATTATCATTATTACTTAGTATCTAGTACAACTCGCCAGGGCCCCTATTTGGGATGGAATCTCGTTCACAGAAAGGGATTTGAGCAAAGGCGCAGTTCTTACGCCACACAGCACCTTCAGGTCCCCTGCCTCCCCTCGAGGGAGCTCTGCTGGTTTCTTTGTTGCCCGCGCTGGTCCTTCCCGTCTGAATTGTCAGACTTAGAGCCCATTTTTAGAAGTTGTATATGTAATGCTCCCTTCCTGTCTCAGCAGACATCTGCGTCACTGGCTGTGGTGTCACCTGGCTCCTAACGCTCTAAGTTGTGCTTCTCTTTCTCATCAGTCGGACAAGTCTTTCATACATTTTTTTAAAAATCAAATTTTAGTTCGCTGACTTTCTCTGTTTTTCTTGGGTTTTCTGGTTCACTGATTTGTACTCTGATTTATTTCCTTTGGTTACTTTGGGTTGGGCCGCCTGTTGTATTTTCAGGTTCATCAGAAGACACTAGTTCTCTGCTTTGGCGGTGGCTTGGTGCTTCCCGAGTTAGGACCGTGGGTGACGCACCGGCCCCCAGATGGGTCAGTGCTCTGGCCTCTCCTGAGGTCTCCCTTCCCGGCGGACAGGGTAACCAGGCTGTGTGGGTATGACAACGGTCTTCAGACACTCCTCAGGAGCAAAAATGGGAAACGATCAGAGACCTTTTCTGAAACCCGACTTACTCCTTGGAAGGGGCCGGGCCCATGGGATGCAGTCCTGACCTGGTTGTCCACGGACTGGGCAATACCCAGCTCCACAGGCCAACGTTGACCCGGTTCCCTCTGTCTGCTGAGATGGAAGCTGCCGTCCGGCGGAGCCAACAGCCTTCCGGGCCAGCGCTGGAGGTCGCTGAGTGCAGGCTCTGTCTCCCCAGCAGTGGCACCCAGAGCCATCCTGGTCACAGAGCCTAGGCTCAGGGACTTTCTTCTCAGGAGCTCTCTGGACGGCTCAAACCACCTCTACTTCCCTCATTAATAAGGAGTTAAATCAAATAAAACCTTTGACCACAGGCTCACTTCACACTTCCAGGAGAGCTATGGTCGTACCTATCCCGTGTTCATTTGGAGAACGATGTAGGCTCCGGGGGAGGACGGGGACAGGTGGGAGCACCTGCTCTCATGCTCTCTGGAATGCTCTGGAGGCAGACACTCGTCGCACACACCTGGTCTGCCCGAGTGGAGCTCGGTTCTGGCCCCATCCCATTAGTTGTCCCCGTCACCGGCCTTGCCCCCGAGCCTCAGCTTACGGAGAAGATGGGACAAAATAGCAAGCCGGCCCACAGCACGTACAGTGTGTGGGGAGGAGGAAGTGAGAGGAAATGCTGTGGACTGACTCAGGGATCTGGGACCAAAACACCGACTTTCAGGGCCATCCCCCGGCCTTGGGGCTGCTGGACTCTGAGTCAACCCCAGGGGCTCTGGGCCTCACCTCCTCTAAGCAGAGGCCGGTTTCCACTGTTGGCCAACCAGGCGGGGCTGCAAAGGGGCAAGGAGGGTAGCTCGCTGGGTCTAAATGGGCATGGAAACCCGGGGACCAGAGCTGGGACTGGGAGGACCCACGAGCTCCTGGGTTCTCCTTGGGAAACTACATTCCTGGACCTCCTCCCATCCTCCCAGTTCTTTCTTTGCTCTAATTAGAGGCATCCCAGAAAGTGTCTGCAGCAATCTATCCCCACCTTCAAAAAAACTACAACGTTTATGATTGTCCAAATGCTTTCTATCTGCACGGTGAGGGTAATGAAGCAAAAATGGGTCAGGTCAGGCAGCAGGAGAAGTTCTGGTTAACCGCGTGCATCCAGAGAGAAACATTCCCCAATGCACACAGGCCTGCCCTCAGGGTGCAGGGTGCTCCCACAGCTCCCGGGGTGGCACCCCACCCCCCAGCCCTAACTGCTAACCATTAGGACCAACCTCCTGTGGGTGTCCCCAGCAGTAGCCCGACAGGCCACACGGGCCCTAAGTTCTCGTTTCTTGTTACCAAATCATCACACAGAACATGACTTCCAGAGTATGGGCCGCTCCCTATCACCTGCCTGAATGGAGCCGTGGCAGCAAGACTGAGCACATTGGGCTGGTGGGGCCGTGAGCCATAGGGCACCCACGTTGGCAAGGGAGAAGTGCCGAAACCCAGCTTCAGGACATACCAGCTCAGTCTCCACCGCAATCCTGGACAGCCCCATGTGCCCCTGGAAAGCCCCACGCGCCCCCGCACTCCCCGCAGCTCCCAGCATCCCCTGGTCGGCTAGGTCAGTGCTGGCAGTCTGAGCAGCACATGCACACTGGCACACAGGCAAAGGGGAGCCAAGCCCCATGGAGGAAGGCCCCGTGGGGGTGGCCGTGCGTGGATGCCTGCTCTGAGGGTCCCCTTCAGCGTGGAGGGGTGCGGGGGCCAATGCCCACAGGGCCGGGGTGACACGGGAGGGGCCTCGGACCCCCAGCCTGCCTGACACCAGCAGGAGCGGGGGCTGCGGTCCTGTCCTCTGGGGATCCGTGGAATCCAGCACAAGCCCTTCCTCCCTGAGGCCGGTGGCTCTCTGTGGTGACCTTCGTTCCTGCCGCGGGTCCATCTCCAACCCTCAGTGGAGGAGGGAAGATACACACACGCTCTGTTTCGCACACACACACCGTTTCGCACATGCGACTCCTTCCCTCGCCAGCCCCTCCATAGGTCACCTCTGAAGCCAGCTCCTCGTTGGGCACCCATGGTCACCTGCATCCTCTGAATCCACTGTCATGGCAGAGGTTGTGCAGTGCAGCCTGTGGGTGGCGGTGTCCTCTCTGCAAAGTCTCTAGAAGCAAGACTACACTTGGATGCCTCTGATGACAGGGCACTCACTCCGCCCTGGAACAGTCCATCGTACTTTACCATAGTTCTGCTGCTCAGGCCTTGGTTCTCTGCAGCTTCTGTGTCTGACTCAGCTCTGGACACGGGCGCCTTGCACAGGGTGGAAGAGAGGGAGCCCCAAACCCACACGCTCTCTCTTGCCCTGCCCTGGGAAAGTCACTGTGCTTCGCGGGATGGAGGCACCTGAGGTGTGCAGATGGCGTGGCCGCAGGAGGGCCTGAACTCCTCGCAAAGTGCGTTTTCTCCCAGCAGCGCAAGTCCTGTCGGGAGGAGCTGAGGCACTACTAAGTAGCCTCCAGCCGGCTTAGTGACAGCCCCAGCACACCAGGGGGCAGGGTGGCGCTCATACACTATCCATCTGGCAGGTGATGGCGCGGGGTGAGTGAGCCCAGTCATGGCTGGAGTTGGAAGACCTCCCTCCAGCAGGACACGATGTCTGGGATGCAGGGAGCTGTGACCAAGGCAGGGCTTCACACATGCCGTCCCACTCCCATGACTCAGTGCTCACCTCCTGTCCTCGCACCAGCGACGACGCCCACGTCAAGGTGAAATAAACCAGCCATCAGTCCCACTGCCGTCCGCTGGTAACCGCTTTAGAACTGAGCATCAACTTTTCTTGGGTGTTCTTTCCTCCTCCTCCCAAGAGGGAGGCTAACCGCACCCCAGGCCCCGGAGCGGACACTGGTCAGCAGACGGTGTGCCCTGACAAGCATGTTAATCCACTGCATTCACAACCTAATCTGGAAAAATCAGACCCAAGGGGGACCCTATGATTGATGTCCCACTGCTGGGGGAGCGGCGCCCTCCTCCAGAGAGGGGACCGGAAGGCCGCCACATCCTGCAACCAGGGGGAGGCGTTCTAAAGCCAGCACCCCAACCTCCAAGCTCAGTGGGGTGGAGATGGGGAGAGCTGGTGCACCTATGGGAAGCCCTGTTATCAGGACAGGAAGGGTCCTAGTGCGTCGTAGCAGCCACAGGCAGCTGGCTGGACGCAGGCCTGGAGACGGCACGCTGTGATGAGGGGAAAAAAAAAAGATTATTTGTTTTTCTTAAATTCTGAGAAGATAGTGCTGGTATAAATAAAAAAAATGAATTTATGTGTATAAAACAGACAACATTTTGCAAATTAGAAAGCACTGTGTGCACGAGGTAAACATAGTTCCAGTAAGAATGAAAGAACAGTGCTGACATCTGTGTCAACCCGCTTGCGGAACATATGACACGACTCCTGCCCTCGCACCCAGGCCAGTGCGGCACACACAAGCAGGGGAAGGGCTCTGTTCTAGAAAGAGAGCACGTGTGTGTGGTGGGGGTGCAAAGGGAGAGGGAGTCTCAAGCAGATTCCCGCTGAGCCTGAGCCGAAACCAAGAGTCAGGTGCTTGACTGAGTCCCGCAGGTGCCCCAACCAGGAAGTTTGTCACTCAGCCACATGTGTGGGGGACACCTGGGTCCCGGGTGCCTGCAGGAGACTTGTGAGATAGGTACCACGTAAAATACTGTTAGTTTAAAAATGTTGCTGAGCTAGAGCCGGGTGGGAGGCAAGCACCCAGCTTCTACCCTGCTGAGCCCATGCAAGGGGCATGGAGAAACCACTGGGGAGAAACGTGCCCTGTGATTAAACCCAGAGCTCTGTTTTGGAAATCCTTATGGAGTAGCACAAGAAAGATGAATGCAGGAAACCATCAGCATGCGGCCTGTAGAACACAGAGAAGGAAACCAATGTCGTCTGAATTATAAATGTGCAAACCTTGTTGAGTTTTAAAGCTGGGATCTTGGCCTGGGGTCCGAGCAAAGGTAGGACCCAGGAGTTGCCGAGGCCAGCAGACACAGGGACAGCGGTGGCCGTGTTAATCCGTCGAGAAGCCTGCCCGCCCAGGACAGCTGCTCCCACCCGCCCCCTCCTCCATGCGGAAGGCAGCGTGTGACAGGGGTGAATGCGTTTTCTGCACAGAGACCTGGTCTGTGGTCTCTTGGCTCCTCCCCAGGTGACCCTGGAGGGGCCACTCAACTTTTGCAAACAGAGTCTTCTTGTCAGTGAAGGAGAAAAAGCAAAGGAAACAGTATCACACCTTAGATTCACTTTAAAAGATGAGCAGGAGTGCGCATGGCCCACAGCGTGGCGTGGGGCATGTGGGGAAATTACCATGATTCCGGTGACGCTCTGGGGCGCGCACTCTTTCTCACTTTGCAGACCAAGTAAAGGAGTCAGGAACTATTCTGCCCATGTCCACGGAGGGAGAGACTGGTCAGGCTGGACTTGACCCAGCACCTTCCAAAGTACATGCTCCTTCCGAACTCACCTCCACGTCCAGAAACCGAGAAATGAGGACAGAGGCTTCGGCGCTGGACACCAGCACCTGAGGGCAGGACCCTCCCCACCCCCGCACCGAGAATGAGCCCATGTGGGTCTGGGGATTCTCGGATTCGGGAGGCCTTGGGTGACCTCTCCCTCCTGCATGAGGAGACCCCAGCTCTCCAGGAGGACCTGGCGCATGGGCCGGCCTGTTACGCACGTCACCGGACAGTCACCGTCACGACCATCGTGACGCTCATCCTCGCCGCCCCCACCCACGAGACGTCCTCATTGTCTCCATCCTGCATTACTAGAAACACTTCCAGAGAACGTGCCGGGCACATGGCCTGCCATGTCCTATCCAGACCTCAGGTCCTCCCTTCCACAGAGTGTCCCCCTGGCCTTCTCCGCAAAAGGAGCAGCTACTTCCTCTGAAGGGATTTCCGGCTATGAAAGGCCTGGTGTCCCCAAGCCTTGCCCCTGGCTCTGGACACAAGGAAGGGAGAAGAGAGAACAGAACCACCCAGGATGGCTGCAAACTTACACAGTGACAGGCACAGGACGAGCGGGTCCTGCGGCCTCCCTCCATCAGAGGCTCGGGCGGCCCCTGGCTGCACCACAGCCAGGGATGCGGTGGACACCTCACATCTTCCTCGTCTTCTGGCAGCGTGATGTGCACCCAAGGTAAGAACGTAAGGTTCAGCTGGGCCCACATGCACTGCCACATGCACTCTGGGAACTCGGCTGCACTCAGGATCTGAGTGGCTGACCGCCGCAACATCTCCAAGTGGGTGCTGTGATCGGGAGCCAGTGTTGGGTGCCCCTGGCCCTCCCACACCCGCCTGCATCAAGCGGGGCCTCATGAGCTTTAGAACCGATTCCGGACGCACTGGCCCACTCGAGAGGAGGGTCTCCCAGCATCTGAGTGCGATGTCCCCATGTAGACCCCACGGGTGGCAAGTGATGCTCAAACCCTCACAGGGAGGCCCACTGACTGCAGTGACGGCCGGTGCAGCAGCCAGGAGAGAAGCCGGAGGTCCAGGATCGTCCCACCCCAAACATGCGTGTCTTAGGGAGTGGGCGGTCTTCTATGGCTGAGCCCACGGCCTTACGGTCACAGATGCAAAGCCGGATGAGCCCAGTGCTGTTGGGGACTAAGTCCTCTCCCTGACACATCAGTGTGTGGATTTCCTGCCTCTGGCTTGTAGGGTGGCCTCCTCGTAAAGGGAACCCCACAGTCATGACAACGAGGACTAAAACACCTAGTCCTGATGCTTCCTGTCGATACACATTCGACCATGTGAGTGATACACCTGCTGTCCCAAGAAGGGGTGTCCTGTCTTCTCCCCGCGATCACTAAGATGCAGAGGAAGGGCCACCGAGTGTGCCTTAACATGATGGACGTCCCGGTGATGGTGGGTTACTCCCTTGCGCTGTCTGCAGAGAACAGTCTGTGGCAGCCTTGCCCATCAGGAGTGTAGGCGTGCTGTCCCTGGAGCCCCGCAGAGGGAAGTGGGTGCTTTCCACGCACACGACACATGGCTTGGCGGAGATGCACAGCCCCTCACTCCTCCCTCTCATGACCCTGTCCCTGGCGAAACACATGGAGCAAGACGGTCGCTAGGACCTTGTCAACCAGGCAGGCATGCTCAATGTTGAAAGATCCATTTCTCTCTGGAACAAGTGTCTGCACACGGAATTACGAGGCCAGACATCCACAGGGCTTTCCCCTTAAAGCTGGGAGTCGCTTACCCCGGCTCTCTGAACTTCCATGAAGGTAGCTCTTTGGAAAGACCTCTCCCATGCAGCAGCTCAGTCGCCAGCTCCATGCTGAAGAGGCGACTCTAGCTGTGGGTGACCTGGATGCTGAAGCAGAAGGGCCCCAGGTCATCGCGGCCAAAGTCCGTGGGTAGCCAGCGGTCCTCTGCGAGCCACAACTGGAAAACAGAGCTGGTGGCGTGTTAGCATGGGATGGGGATTCCCATGAAGGGCTGGGCCCCACGCTGTGCATGTCCCAGAACTACCAGCCCACGGGAGACTGCTGTGACTGCTGTGACCCCAGCGGCTGCACCTGAGGGCATGTGCAGGAACAGGATGTCCTCCGACAGGGCTCCTGGGGAAATGGGCCCCAGGTAACCCTGATTTTGAGCAAATTATGGCCAAAAGAACCTTTCACTTAAAATTCTAGTAACCACGGCTTCTGCTTCAGTGTTTCCTCAAAAGGTCTGTAGGTTCTTTATGGAACTTACGAGACAGGCAGGAGACCTCCGTGGTGCGGTTCAGCGCCAAACCACTGAGCAATGAAAACGGCACAGGTGCCACCCCATGTCCCCATGACCCCCCAGGGCCCCACAGGCACTCCAACTGCCTAGTTCGGTCCTGAGTGACAGGCCTCTGTGCACACTTTGGAGGCCACAGGGCCAGGACCCTCACTTGGGATTGGCCAGTGTTAACCCAGTGGCCCTGACCACATAGAATGAATGCTTTAAAAACCCCTTCAACAGCAAAGGTCAGATTTCCTTACACCACACACAAAAATAGACTCAAAATGGACAAAAGACCTCAATGTTAGACAGGAATCCGTCCAAATCCTTGAGGAGAACACAGGCAGCAACCTCCTGGACCTCAGCTGCAATAATTTCTTCCTAGAAACATTGCCAAAGACAAGGGAAGCAAAGGCAAAAATGAACTCTTGGGACTTTATCAAGATCAAAAGCTTTTGCATGGGGCACCTGGGTGGCTCATTGGGTTAAAGCCTCTGCCTTTGGCTCAGGTCATGATCCCAGGGTCCTGGGATCGAGCTCCACATTGGGCTCTCTGCTCATCAGGGAGCCTGCTTCCCCCTCTCTTTCTGCCTGCCTCTCTGCCTACTTGTGATCTCTCTGTCAAATAAATAAATAAAATCTTTAAAAAAAAAAAGGTTTGCATAGCAAAGGAAATGGTCATCAAAACCAAAAGACAACCAACAGAATGGGAGAAGATATTTGCAAACGACATATCAGATAAAGGGCTAGTGTCCCAAATCTATAAAAAACATATCAGTGTCATTATCAAAGAATCCAATCAAGAAATGGGCAGAGGACATGAACAGACATTTCTGCAAAGAAGACATCCAGATGGCCAACAGACACATGAAGGGCTGTGCAGGTGGTCAGTAAAGCATAAGACATGCACGTCCTCAGCTCACGCCAGGTCACCACGCACCAGCACGAGAGCACGCGCCCTTAAGGCAACACAGAGCGGTGCGACCATCGCATGAGCTAAGACTGAGCTCCCGTTCAATGCTCTCCCCCACGTAGTGATTTGTCGCTTTTGAATTACTCGTTTAGAGCAGTTCTGGGGAATGAGGTCACTTTCCAGGGAGTCACATGTTTATAACTCAAAGCAGTGAGCTGAGCTCTGTATTAGGAAAAGACAGGAGGAATTAAAAAATAGCTTCTGAACAACCTGGGACATCCCGCAACAGAACACAGAATGGCTTCAGAGCTGTCTTTACTTTCTGTCACCCCAGTACGCAGCTGCACAGCAAATGATGCGCTGTCAACAGAGTGGGCGTGTGCACAGAGCTCCATGGTAGCTCATTCCTGGTGCTTCTCTGCAGCTCCTGTCTGAATCAGTCACCCGGTCAGTGTGGGGTGGGGGCTCCTCTGACACAGCCCCGGCTCCCCTGCTAGGCTCCGGGCCCAGCCTCCTATCTGCGGGGCACTAGACAGCCTAAGTATAGATCCCTTGGAGATGCAAATCTGTGGCCACTTCCACAGCCTGGGACTGTGTTTCTCAGGGACCTAGAGCCTTCTTCCCCGGGAAGGCAAACATCAGGGACAGAGGTGCCCCAGCCTTCAGGCCTTCCTGCCAGGCAGGAGCCCCATGTTTTGGGGTTTGCTCCCACTTGCAAAACCATAGTCTATGCAAAGACAGAGACAGCTCACTTTTATGCTGGGTCTCCTAGTTGGCCCAGGGTCCCTCTGCTGACCCCCATGCCCACCCCACTCTTAGAGACCCTCTGCCCTTTGCAGCAATGCAGCTGAGCCAACGGCACAGTCATCCCTAGTCATCCCTCCGCTGAGGACCCCCTTCCCTGGGAATCCAACTCCAGAAACCCACTGCTTCACAGGTTTCTGGAGATCAAGTTAGAGAGATTCCTGAATGCAATGTTTCCAACCGGTGAGACAGAGCAGCCTAGAAAAGCAGCTGGAGGCTGAGCGAACCTGGGTCCCATCCAGCCTCCGGTGAGGCTGCAGGCAGCTACCCCGTGCCTCTGAGCTTGGAGCCGTGGGTGATACTGAGGCTGAGCTCAGACGTAAAGGGGGAGTTCAGCCCTCCCGGGAGGCCCCCTACAGAAACCTTACTGTCCATGTCCTTGGCCAAACAGTCAAGTGAACTTCAGGGATGGATGGTTTTAACTGGGATATTCTCACGTCGAGCAGAGACACCTGGGGGTTTCCTGCAGGATGGTCATTGCCATCCGGCGGCACCTGTACTAGGTGCCCTCCGGGAGCTGGGCGCGGTTTGGGTGTCTTCTGTACCCAATCTGACTGAGGCAACTTTCTCATCCATTTTCTGATGAGAGCTGAACTAGGGAACAACAATTCTAAGCATCAGTAGAAGTAACTTTTAGGGAGAAGAAAGTCAGAAACGATGTTGCATCTACAACATGTATTTCCCAGACCACATCCTAATGGCTGTCCTGAGGGACAGTCGTTACAGCTCTGTGCCCTGCATCCATTCCCAGGGCAGCCATCGTCTTCAGTCTTCGAGAGAGAACTAACAGCACATGGACGACTTTAAGTCGAGGCATGAGGAGGGTTTTCCACAGTGACGGAAGGTGCGCGCAAAAGGGAGATCCTATTTTGTGAGCAGCTACTTAACACTTCCAAACATGCCCCATGACCTACCGAACGCAGCCTCCTTGTAAAAACCATTTATTCTACAAAACTGTCTTCACTGTCACTGCCGGGCCCCGGGGCTGCCTGACCTGGTGCCATGGCTGGGCTCCTGGCTAACGTCATGGTTTCATGATCACTTCCTAACGTGCAGTGCCGAGAGCCTTCCCGCCATCTCACCGGGCGTCCCACGGGGTGGGGGAAGAAGCGGCTGTCTGGTGTTTTAGGAGGAACATCCACACAGAGGGCTGACCCCGGGCACCAATGCCACACCTCCAGCGTGCGGAAAGCCACAGGCAAGATGACAAAGAGGTTGACGTGGGACCGTGAGCCACCTTTTTCAAAAAAGGAAAAGGACTCTAGATCTTTCTATGAAATTCTTTTTTTTGGGTACTGACAGATGAAAGTCTGCACATGACCTGCCCTGAGAACAGCTTCCACATAATGTCAATTTTTTACCATTTTTTCATAGTCTCCTGGGAATATGTTTCCCATGTGCATTACTGTTACAGGCAGCCTAAAATCCCAGATTCAAATTTAAAAGTCTTTTCGAGGATATTTAAGGAGGCAAACCAAAACTTAAAACATAGAATTTTCATTCAAAACTTCTAATTTTTGATTAATGACTTTTCAAGGTCCAATTATCAGACAAAACACACTAAAAATTGCACGGGGTATGGTTTTAATTTTCAACTTAGACAGAGACGTCCTGCTTGGATTTGCATGCACTGACCTGAAAGGGACACAGGTGCTTTCTATGCAGGGGATCCTGCCCTCCTGCATGGGGACACAGGACAAATCCTCTGGCCTCACAGCGAGTAGCTCAGACTTCAGGGCTCTGCCTCCCTCACCGCTGAGTCGAAGCTCTCCTTCTAGGCCGCTGCTGCTGGAAGAGCTCCGTCCTTGCCAGCTACTTGCCCAGAACGAAGGAAAGCGGCAACTGGCAGGACACAGCTCCCAAACTCACGTCCCTGACTACACAGTCAAGACCTGCTGTTGGTCTTTCCAGAGGAAGCGTGGAGAAAGCCTTCATCCACAGTGTGTATGACCCCCAACCCCGACAGCTCACTGAAGCCCACAGACATCGCACTCTGCACACCAGCCTCATCAGCAGCACAGTCTGGCCAACAGCAATATGCCCTGACATGCTACGGCCAACACGGTATGGTCTCGTCCTGCACGTGCACATCCACGTATCACATATACGATATCATGCATGCCATGTGTCATGTTACATACATGCTCAGTGCCCTGCTATCACCAACACAACGCAGCAGGAATGAAGGTTTGTCTCTGATGCAGCGCGCCACCTGGCTGGGATCAGAGAGCTGCCCCCCGCAAGGCCCTGAGCCCCCCAGTCCAGCTGACCACAGGCTGAAATCCCAACCCCTCTGTGAGCAATGGAGACAGACGGTGCCTGACTCAGCGATGAGAGAACGTCCCACACACCCACGTGTCTGTGTTGTCCGTCTCCTAGCAGTGGAGCACAAATACAGAGGCGGCTCTCCCTCCTCAGAACTTCACACTTTCACCCATGAGCAAATAATTGTGCAAATGCATTCCAGCTACTGTGGAAAGGTAGGTACGTGCAAAGGCACCATTTGAAGAGGAAACACATGGAGGCGGTATAAGTAAATAACAATTACGGTCACCACTGGCATCACAACTAATTCATATTCTCACGGTTGTGCTGGTGTGTCAGTACAACACTCCTGATCCCTAGGGTTCCGTCTTACTTAATATCCGATGACTCACAGGGGTCTGTTACTGCAATAAAATGGTGTTGATTTACAAGATCTTGTCCAGCCAGGATGGCTGCTGGGCACGCACACTGGGCAGGGACTCAGCTGCATGGAAACGTCGCCACGGAAGCCTAAGGAATGAAGACAGACATCCGGGCAACAATTCACACCAGAAGGACTTCTGAGCTCTGATTTACAGCTCCCGCCAGGCAACTTCACATAGGACGAGACAGTCATGGGCAGTGCACTGGCCCCGACCGCAGCGCTAGCGCGTCCCAGCTCCCAGGACGCGCAGGACGGGAAGGGACCTCAGACACGCCCAGGAGGCCATGCGGAGTGGGGACTTCACTCTGCCCAGAGTGACAGCACCACACTGAATTAACACAACCCTGCTGAAAGGATCGTACGACAGAGGGCCCTAGGACGGCTCCTGTTCCACAGACTATGGATGGAGGCGAAGAAACCACGTGAAACTCCAAGGGGTGGTCTCGGCCCCTCCAACTCCAGAGCAGGCACTTCACGCATGACCACGAACCATCCACGGCCCTCAGTCGTCCCCGCTGCTGCACGCTGCAAGCCGGCCTGACCTCAGCAGGGCCGCACCTGGCAGGCTGAGGGCAGGCTGCCTGCGCCTCTGCCCCCATGATGGGTGGTGAGCCCTGGGTTCTCCTTGAGCAGTGGCAGGAAGCCAGAGGCCCTGCCTCCCTGCCAGCCTAGACACAAGCCACAGCTGGAGCACACCGGGCCCCCCCGGCTGCCAGGGAAGTGGGGGGACTATGCCCCTCCAGGGGTCGTCTGCCCTTACCTGAGTGGGCTCAGTGACCAGCACATTCTTTCCCACGTGTCCCATCTCAGGTTCCCTGTCCCAACATTTTTGTGTAATTTAGTATTTTTTAAAGAATTCTCTCCCATTCTGAGATCTGCCAAGAGTGCACAGTGGGACAACTGTGTCTCCAAGGCATGTGCACCTTGGTGGAATCCATAGTCACCAGTTTTTGTCATCTCCAATACGGCAACATGCGGGAACAGCAAGCCCACTGAGTCCCACTGAGCGCTCACAGCCCTGACCCCCTGACCCAACCAGTCCCCAATGGGCCGGCCGAGCAGAAACCGAGAATGGATGCTGTTGCAATGGATTCATTACTTTGGAATTGTTCAACTCAACAGAATGATTCTGAAAGCTGGGATGCACATTATAGGTAACATGTTGCCCTTCCTTAGGCAATGAGTGCCTTCCCTCTAACAGGACTGGACTATTTGATTAGTCATTCAGGTCAGCCTAGGCCAGACTTGGATATGAAAGCTCAGGTTTATATCTGATATATTACAGACGATGGCAAAGACAATAATCAACCAAAGATTCTGGAACATATTACTGTACGTGGCGGTAACAAAACACCCTCTTCCCAGTACATGTGCACCTACGCACTTATGCACACTCTGTCCATCCACACATCTGTCCACCTATCCATCCACCACCCACCCATCCACTCACCCATCCATCCACCTCCTACCACCCACCCATACGCCCATATGCCTACCCATCCACCCACTCACCCACCTATCCATTTGTCCATCCATCCACCCATCCACCCACCCATCCATCCACCCATATGTCCATCATCCACCCACCCATCCATCCATCCATCTACCCAACACCCAGCCATCCACCTTGATGGACAGCAGGATGGCAGCTTTGAGGGTGGGGAATGGGAAGAGAGCTAAAGACTTTCAGGTTAACCTAATCTTTCAATGGACTTTTCAAACCCAAAGGCACATCTTATTTATATGACAGCATCTCGTGCACAGAGGGTACCTACCTTGTGAAGTTTAAATAGTACTTCACAGAGGTTGTAGGATTTTTCTGCTTGTGCCCAGTCTAATGTGCTCACCTGTGAGAATTATAAAATATACATATAAACCACAAGCATTTTCCTATTCCTAAAAGTTAATGAGATGAGATAAAGTCTTTATCTTTGGGAGTCACTTTAGCGTGCGAACCGCCGTGTCGTGCACTATAAAGTTACTGCGCTTTTGTCCATTACACCTCAATAAAAACAGAAAAAATTGTAAAGTATACGTGTAACTAAACATGGTACTTTTGGCTGGATGAATGTAAACGTTCCCAGTGGCGGAGAGCCTTTACCTTAATTACATTCTCAGCCGCGAGCCGGATGGGAGGAATGCTAACCCTTGTACGTGGGTCACCTGTGCTCACCTCCGCAGGGGTGTGGCACACACGGGCAAGGCAGGAGCTCATCTGACACACACACACACTAGTTACTAGAGGGTAACTAGTTTGCATGTGAGTGTGGGTGAGTCTGAGTGTTTGCCAGAGTGTGACCTGAAGTATGTGTGTCCTGTCCTGTGACTTAGGACTAACATCACTAGTCTGTTCCATTCAAGGAATAATAAAAGCTTTATCTTATCAATTTAACTGAACATGTTTATGATTGGCCTGACACTGCATTTTACAACTATTTTAACAATAATAATGATCAAATCACCTGATTTTTAAAATTTTTATAATTTTTTAAAATTTTTATTAACATATAATGTATTATTAGCCCCAGGGCTACAGTCTACACACTTCACAGCACTCACCAAAGCACATACCCTTCCCAATGTCTATGACCCAACCATCCTCTTCCTACCCCCCTCCCCCACGCAAACAAAAACAGTTTGTTTTGTGAGATTAAGAGTCTCTTTATGGTTTGTCTCCCTCCCGATCCCATCTTGTTTCATTTTTTCCTTTCCTACCCCCTTAAGCCCCCACATTGCCTCTCAACTTCCTCATCTCAAGGAGATCATATAATAATTGTCTTTCTCTGATTGACTTATTTTGCTCAGCATAATACCCTCTAGTTCCATCCACGTTGTCGCAAATGGCAAGATTTCATTTCTTTTGATGGCTGCATAGTATTCCATTGTGTGTGTGTGTGTGTGTGTGTGTGTGTGTGTGTGTGTGTGTATACCATATCTTCTTTATCCATTCATCTGTTGATGGACATCTAGGTTCTTTTCACAGTTTGGCTATTGGGGACATTGTTGCTATAAACAATCAGGTGCACACGTCCGTTTGGATCACTGCACTTGTATCTTTAGGGTCAATACCCAGTAGTGAGATTGCTGGGTTGTAGGGTAGCTCTATTTTCAACTTTTTGAGGAACCTCCATACTGTTTTCCAGAGTGGCTGCGCCAGCTTGCATTCCCACCACCAGTGTAGGAGGGTTCCTAGGCATCCTCGCCAGCATCTGACATTTCCTGACTGGTTAATTTTAGCCATTCTGACTGGTATGAGGTGATTTCTCATTGTGGTTTTGGTTTGTATTTCCCTGATGCCGAGTGATGTGGAACACTTTTCATGTGTCTGTTGGCCATCTGGATGTCTTCTTTGCAGAAATGTGTGTTCATATCTTCTTCCCATTTCTTGATGGATTGTTTGTTCTTCGGATGTTGAGTTTGATAAGTTCTTTATAGATTTGGATACTAGCCCTTTATCTGATATGTCATTTGCACATATCTTCTCCCATTCTGTCAGTTGTCTTTTGGTTTTGTTAACTATTTCCTTTGCTGTGCAAAAGCTTTTGATCTTGATGAAATCCCAACAGCTCATTTTTGCCCTTGCTTCTCTTGCCTTTGGTGATGTTTCTAGGAAGAAGTTGCTGCGGCTAAGGTCAAAGAGGTTGTTGCCTGTGTTTTCCTCAAGGATTTTGATGGATTCCTGTCTTACTTTGAGGTCCTTCATCAATTTTGAGTCTATTTACGTGTGTGGTGTAAAGAAATGGTCCAGTTTCATTCTTCTGCATGTGGCTGTCCAGTTTTTCCAACACCATTTTTTCCATTGGACATTCTTTCTTGCCTTGTCGAAGATTGGTTGGCACTAGAGTTGAGGGAAATCACCTGATTTAAAAAAAAATATTTTCGTTTTTTGGCAGAACGAGAGAGAGAGTGTGCACAAGCAGTGGGCAGTAGCAGGCAGAGGGAGACGCAGACTCCCCATTGAGCAGGGAGCCCAATGTAGGACTGGATCCCAGGAACCTGCAATCATGACTTGAGCGAAGGGCAGATGCTTCACTGGCTGACTACCAGGTGCCCCAAATCATCTTAAATTTGAGTACTGTTTTACAGCTGACAACTCATGTTAGCATGTATGACCTCTACATTAGAGTAATTCATGAGAAAATCTGAAATATTCAACAAATTTTGATTTTTACTGCTCACTTTGTAGTTACTTTCCAGCCATTACATATACAAATAAAAAATGAAACTGATCACAGTTCACAGTGTCTTTGAAATGTTCCAAGTATTCCATGTGCTGCATGGTGGCCTTCTTAAAATCGCTCTGCCAGATAAACACCGGAGGAAGCCAGGCAACTGGGCACTCCATGCCCATCGCTTCAGGACGTTTCACTGGGCAGTTAATGGTACGAGGATCCAGGGACGTGCGGCCGCTTCACATTAACTGACCCAGAGTTAAGTCACTGTCCTGTGATTCAAAAAACACAGAAGGTGAGACATGCAAGCGAGGTCAGTCAGAGTGATCGCTGGAAGGCGATGTGGGGTACAAGCTATAGGGTGAATGTGGACATGATTTTTAACTTTTCCAGTCACAACAATAGCACTTATTTTTGGAGTATTGTGAAAATGCAAGAAGAAATCCCTCATGAGCCTCCTTGCTGCTGTGACTTTGCATTGGGCAGGCCCACGTTGGTGCACGCAGGTTGGCCATCTTCGGGTTTTGCCCCATGAATGCTTCTCTGATTTGGCAGAAGCACAAACACAAAGTGTTCCTAAGGTTCTGCTTGATGCAAACTCCCTCCAAAATATCCACGAGGCCCTCAGGGCTCTATTCACTTTTCTTTGATTCCTTTAACTAATTTAAATAACTCTGGAAACTGTGTGGCTGTGCTGGCACTAAGCCCAGCCACCCCACTGGGGGACACTGGAGGGCAAGCTGGCAGGAAGCAGAGCAGTGTGATGAGTCACCCTGGCTTTACCCCACCCCTGGGAGCACCTCCCAGAGCCCAAGAGACCCGGGCCAGCCCCCACTGCTGGCTTCTGCTTCCCAGCCCCGGACACCTGCAGCCTGGAGAGGTGGAAGAACTTCCCCTGCCCCATCTCTCTCCCAGCCTCTGTCCTTCTTCCCCCTCTTGCTTCAGTGTCTCATCTGCCCTGTCCGGATGGAGCCCAGAAACCATCCATGGTGGTAGATGCCCTCTTTCAGCTCTTCCCAGATTACCTGCTAGAGAACCTCTTCTGAGAATGTACTCAAGTTTTCGGACCTGAAGTGTGGAGACACAGGCTGGGTGAGTGTGGTCAGGCCATCCGAGCAAAACCGCTGCCCCCAGGAGGAAGGATGGGTAAGTGGGGACCTGAGACGCAGGGACAGCGGCAGTCACTGGTCAGGGACATTTGCCTCCACTGGAGCGATGGGGTCTCACTCCACAGGGTGATGGCCCGCAGCCCCTCCTCTCCCGGAGAGCCCTTGTTTACACAGTGTCTCTCGTGCCGCCGCCCCCCACCCCCCGCTCTGCTCAAACCTCTGCCCACGTCTGGCGTCCCACGTCTGGCACCAGACTCCTCCTGAGGGGACGCGGGGCACTTCTAAGTGCCATGCTGGATCCAGGGCCTGGAAAGCCGAACCTCCCTCAGTTCAGCATCATTAACGCAGAGATCTGCCCACGAGGCCCATCCTTGCAGCTTTTAGATGCATTTTAAGAATGTGCGGGTCAGAAACACACTGACCCTGTGTCCCTCAGGAGCCCATTTGACAGACGTCACTGGTTGTGCAAGGCTCAGATGAGGAAACCAGTGTACGTACACGTAAAGATTAGACTAGATGCTTCTAACTCCTCTCCTGTGTATCAAATAAATACCCACAATGAAATCGGGACAGTGGGATAAAGAGGTACAGGGACGCTTCCCCATCACCGACTCCAGCAGGACAAGGGTCTCTAGCTGGAAGACTGGAAGGACTGGGGATGCACAGATGGGGCTGTCTTGGCTGGCAGGAGTCTCTGGGAGGCTGGGATTAATTTCACATGCGCCTTGCTGGGTTACAAGTGGTGAATGCCAGCTGTACCCCTCCCCTTGGGGAGCAAACACAACTTGGGAGAAGCACCATAGAAAGACACCTAACGCGCTTACCCCAGTTTCCACAGCTGCTGCCAAGGCCCTTTCCTGGGCAAGCCCACTGGGTGCAGGACCCCAGGTCCCACAGAGGTCTGGCTGGTGACCATGGCTACAGGTGAAGTGGACAGCGGCACCATGGAACCCACTGCATGGAGCTGGGACAGCCAGGCCCTCCCCAGAGTCAGCGCTGGGGGTCCACCACCCACCACACCGGGGTCCCTGGCTAGAGCATCTGTGTCAGATTCCCCGGTGCAGTCACCTCACCTGTACTCAAGGGCCGTGCCAGCCTGTCAGACGTTCCCTCTGTGGCTTGGATTTGAACACATACAAGTTCTGCAGAGGCTGGCAGGAACGGACACTGGCCGGACAGGAGAAGAGCCCTGCGGTCTCTGTGGAGCCATTCTCCAGGCCAGCAGAAGCCGGACTTGCCTCCGTCACCTAGTCTAACCGACACAGTGTGCTGGGGTGCTAGCAGACCAGAGAGGGCGGTGACCTACCTAAGATCACACAGCGTTATCCCCACATCTTGGACCTGATCCCAGTCTGTTGGAAGAGAGTACATAAGCCTGTCGCCCGGCTCCCCAGCCAGTGCGGCCACAGAGAAGGGCCCCACGGTAGGTACAGAGTCAGCAGAGACCATGAGCAAGCAGGAAGACTGGGTGAGCCTGAGACACAGTGAGCCCTGGCGGGGGGATGGAGCAGCAGGTGCACCCACAGGGAGCAAGCATGCAGGTCAGGTCCCGACTTGCACCAGGGCTGATTGTCCCGTCCCCGCCACTGAGTATGGGATACGCCAGGTCACATTTGTGCAGGGCTGGCTGGGGCAGGCCAAGCCGTGCGAGCACTCTGCACGTGTGCATTTCCTCTTGGGCCACAAACACCATCTGAGCCCAGGAGCGGCCACCCGTCCACCCAGGTCTCTGGACGTGCCATTGAGTTCAGTTCCTCTCACCGCAGAGATCTGCACAAACTCTGGCAGAGAACCTGGATGGACCAGCTGCATCCGAGAGATGGCTCTGCTCAGCTCTCCCTCCATGGAGATGGTGGGGCATGTCACAGCATCCCCACTCGGACAGGTGGAGGCTCAGAGACCCCACACCTCCAGCCACACGGCACGGCCATGCATGGGTGAGGGACAGCGTGGTAGATGTCCAAGTGTGCGCCCTCCATGAAACTTTGGAGAAACCAGTAACTGAACATGGCTGGAAATGACATCATCTTTAACTAGAAACTGCTCTTCCTTAGAAGACAGGAGGCCATGGGCGCTGTCCCGGGCAGAGGCACTTCCCACAGCTTGGGATGCAGGACACAAAAGTGATTGCTGACAGAAATTATGCTGGGACAACTCTGTGATCAGGAGGGCCACGCTGTTTGAACCATGGGCACCTTGAGGCTCTCCGACCCAGCTGTGCCTGGAGATACCAGGGTGCCAAGATCAGTGGTCAGTCCCGCGGCCCTCAGGAAGTGGGAGGAGAAATGTCACAGAAAACCTCAATGATCCCCAGGGAAAAACTGGGAGCAAGAGGGGTTGTGCCCTGGACATGAGCCTTGCAAGGGCTGCCTCCAGGCTCATGCTAAACCAGGTGGAGGGGAGGCTGAGACCCGTCCTCCCACCCAGCATAGGGCTGAGCCTGCCCCGAGTCTCCCTTTGTCACAGGGGCCTGTGAGCATCTCCATTAGGACATGGACAGACGGCCCCTCCCCAGGGTTCGCCAGCCCACGCCCTCTCCCCGCAGATGTCTGCTTCTGCTGAGCCCAAGGTAAGCTCCACGGTTAGTGTGTCTGTGTGTCTGTGTTAGGGCTCAAGTTCTCTCCTGCTGCGTGTTTCTCAGGCAAAATCACGTAATATCACATCTGCAACAAATGTTTAAAAAAATAAGTACATTTGTTTTGAGGAAAATTCTTGGATTTTTTTTTTTTTTTATTTAGGTAAGTCTTTAATCTCAGTAAAGCCACAGCACTGGCTGATTAAAACACATGCAACCTGGTGGTGTCCTGCTTGTTCCAGACACAGAAGGAGAGTGTCAGGTACGCAGGGAGGACTGGTGGCCTGTGAGGTCGTTATTAGGGAACTCGCTACTGAATTTCTAGTGCCCACCAGATGCTAGAGTCACACTTGGTGCCAACCTTCAGGGAGTCTGGGACATGGGAATTCTCTGTACTATATGTTCAGCTTTTGACAAATCTATAATTATTCCAAATTTAAAACCTTATTAAAAAGCTGTATTTATCACTGAAAACCTACACTACCGTCTTGATGCCTGAAGGGAAAACATGATCATGTCCTTTCATAATTTTTTATTTTTAAAACCACTTCCTGAGACATGACTGACATCCAAGCGCTAGGTTCACAGCGGTGCTCCACAAGTCAGCATAGGTGAGCCCCCGACACCAGCCCCTGCTTGCCCCACCACACGCCCCTCCAGCCCAGACTGTAGGACCATGACGGCTGGTGGGGAGGTGAAATGTGGAGTCTTACCCACAGCAGCCAGGACACGGATGCGAAGTATAGGTCCCCTGACCACGGGCAGATGAGCAGGTGCAGCGCACACGGATGATGGGGATGGCGCCCCAGCCTTCATAGGGAGGAGACCCTTTGGTTTACTTCTGGTGGCAGAAAGCACCACCCACTCTGCGGGCAGCTGGCATCTGGGTTCCGCACACCAGGGCCAGCAGGTCTGGCTGTTCTGAGTTCCAGAAGCTGCTTTAGCCCCATAGAGGGCAGGGCACACACGTTCTATCTGGTCCTTCTGGCACCACAGGGTTGGTGATAGCTTGACAGTGTGATCATGAACTCTGGAAATTCGCCTTAGGCTTATGGTGTAGGCTTATAATAAGACATGGGAGACGTGAAGGACAGAGTAACCTCCTGAGTCTAATCTTCGGGGCAGTAACTCAGAGTACGTGAAGAGGAGGGTTTAGTTCTGTTTTGTGTCTGATGCTCGGAGAATGGCCTTCTGCAGCCCCTGCCTCCCTGTTGGCTGGCATGTGAGCAGGGGAGCAGGGGACCGGCCCCTCTGTGTCTGCCCTCCTGTGGACACACGTCCCACCCACTTCTCGCAGCAGCCCTGGGCATCTTGGACAGAAGAGCGTCCTTACGGGAGGAGAGCTGAACACGTGGAGGCACAAGCCTTTCAGGGCCAGGAGCCTGGATTGGAAGGTGTGACAGGAGCTGGTGCCTTCGAGTCTCTCACTGACCCATCCCATATGCACAACCTGCAGAGGGAAACCCTTGAAATTAAACCCAAGCTGTAGCGAGTGTGCCTTGGGGCTAGAAGGGACAGACCGTGGGCACGCTCAGAAGCAGCGGGTTTCCTATTGCCCAAACCAGGGTGACGGATATGAGCGTCTGTGGGGGCCCTGTGGGTCCCCAGGGGCCGGCAGCATCTCTGGGAGCATCAGCGCCCCATGGGTCCCCCGGCTACAGTAGTGTTGTGCCCTCTGTGGGTGTTTAAAAACACCGCATTAAATTACACTCTGTTTGGGGCTCGGATTGCCAACTTGTCTATGAGGTTGTGACTTCCAGGCCCCCCGGTCGCTGCAGCAAACACAGAGTTGGCCTGAGTGGAAAAACTGATTTTCTTTACACCAGCTGTAACAAATCACAACAACGTTCGAAACGTCAATGAAACAGTAATATGGCTGACGCATTGGGGGCAGGATTCCAAACAAATGTCAGTCCCTGTGTCTGACCCGGAAACGTAATGCTGCGGTATGGCAGGGAGGAAAGCTTCAAACGACTTGCTCAGTACACCTGACCTCAGAGCTGCCTCGAGGTGGGGGCGCGGCGGGGCAAGCACAGTGCTACAGGGATTGCCTGGCCCAGGCTCAGGGGGCCGTCCCCTCTGCTGCGGTTTGCGGAATAAACCCTGACAACTCTCACTTCCACTCCTGGCGAAAGAGGGCCTGGGTCAGGGTGCCAGATGGAATTTTACAGAAAGAAATTATATAAAAATCAGATCATTCACAATCGGGAACGTCTATAAACTGCACATGAACTTTAAGACATTCCGTGTGTAATTTAATTCTCTCTAGGTCGATTAGCAAAGAGATACATCATAGCTTAGATATTGCTGGAAATACTCCCTGCATTATGAATCTTTTTTAGGTATACGCAGTTCATAAATAATTTTAAGGTCAGCTAATTTTATCTTTTACATTATGAATTTTCCGATGGCTTATTACATGTCCCAAGAAACGTATATTATGATTTCATGAACACCTCCCTGGTGACATCATCATAATTAAATTCAGAGGGCATAACCATTATGATAAGTGAGATGTTTTCATTTATCTTTTCAGATGCCCTTTCTATAGGAAAGTCTTCCTTTATCACTTGACTGAGTCAGATGATTACCAAAGTGCCCATCAGATAACGCCGTACAGCTTGACCTTTACACAGAACAAGACCACACACCTCAGATTTAGTTTCTTTTGGATTTGGTGAGGAAGACATGCATGTTTCCCTTGAATTCAGATTTCCCAGATGAAATTTAGTTCGGAAATACACAGGAGGACCTGCTACCTTTGCAGGGAACAGGGGTTCCAGTGTGCATGGGACAATTTCAAATACATGCCCGTCCTCTCAGGCTGCCTGTCATCCCAGAAGGACAGGCGTCTGCTCAGATGGCGAAGGACACAGTTATCTTACTCACTAAACACAAGAATCTAAAAAAAAAAATCTATACTCCAGGCCTTTTGTATGATCTTCTAATCCTATTTTATATTTGTTTTTTGCGAATTTCAAAGGTTCCCAAATACATAATATTTTTTCAAATATTTATTCAAATATTATGCCTTTGCTAATTACCAATATGAGAAACGAACTGTTTAGAATGAGAAAAGCATGGCTTCTCATTCTTGAAAGGCCCAGTGTCACAAATATGAACTCCTACAGTACACACAGAATGTTCAGTTTTAGGGAAAATGTGAGCTAGTCCTTTACCATAAAGCCCAGTGAGATACGGCAGGCACAGTTCTTCCATAAGCCTGTGCAGTAACTCTCATTTCTAATCTTCCTCTCCAAATACACTAATTTGAGCCCCTGAGGGGAAAAAAAAAACATTTAAATCAAAACCACACTGAGATACCACCTTACACCAGTCAGAATGGCCAAAATCAATGACACAGGAAACAACATGTGTTGGAGAGGATGTGAAGATGTGAAGAAAGGGGTACCCTCTTACATTGCTGGTGGGAATGCAAGTTGGTGCAGTTACTTTGGAAAACAGTGTGGAGATTCCTCAACAAATTAAAAATAGAGCTTCCCTATGAACCTGACATTGCACTACTGGGTATTTGCCCCAAAGATACAGATGGAGTGAAAAGAAGGGCCATCCATACCCCAATGTTCATAGCAGCAATGGGCACAGTCACCGAACTGTGGAAAGAGCCAAGAAGCCCTTCAACGGACGAATGGATAAGGAAGATGTGGTCCATATACACTATGGAGTATTATGCCTCCATCAGAAAGGATGAATACCCAACTTTTGTATCAACATGGACGGGACTAGAGGAGTTTATGCTGAGTGAAATCAGTCAAGCAGAGAGAGTCAATATGGTTTCACTTATTTGTGGAGCATAAGAAATAGCACAGAGGACATTAGGAGAAGAAAGGGAAAAATGGATTAGGAGAAATTGGAGAGGGAGACAAACCATGAGAGACTGTGGACTCTGAGAAACAAACTGAGGGTTTTGGAGGGGAGGGTGTGGGAGGTTGGGTGAGGCTGGTGGGGAGTATTGTGGAAGGCACAGAGTGCATGGAGTCCTGGGTAGGGTGCATAAACAATGGATTTTGGAACATGAAAAATAAAATAAAATAAAGATGCTAAAAGAAAAAAAAATTTCAAGTTAGAAAAAAGTCTCTACCTGCTATAGGTCTTTTACTTTATGGATGAAAAAATTACATCTCAGATGTTAGTCTGGCCAAATTATGCCACCAGGAAAGGCATTACTTGGGATCAGAATGCAGACAGGCGGGCATGACACGGTCATGGTTTAATGTGTGGCAAAACTTCACTGAGATAACGTGAGATCAAGGTTACCCCCTGGTCTCGGGGTCTCCGAGCCCTAATTACTTCATGTTCTCAGTATTTGGAGTTCTGTTTCTTTGAACCCCATTTCCCAACTCTCTGGTGACTCAAATTAAAACAGAACAGGCTTTGGTTTCCAGACCGGATCCCTCCTGACACTGGGAAAGCCCGAGGCGTCTTCCACGTAAGGGAAGATGCAGCCCCGTGGCTGTGTTCTAATTCTCTAGTCAACCTTCTGTGATTAGGGAAGAAATGCTCAGGAAAGTGGTTCTGGATGTAAATTTTATTTCTTGTAACATTTTTCTAAATTTATGATCAGCCCCTCCCTATGCATTTACAGACCCGGCGACCGGGGAGCAGGAGCCCCAAATCAGGAGTCATTTGTCAGCGGCTGGCCCTGCTCAGAGAAGGAATGAGCTGTGGACCCCCACGAGGCAGCCCGCTGGAAGCTTTGGTCCGTGCAGGGAAGCTGCCTGCCGGGGGGGGGGGGATCTCCTGCCCATCCTCAGTGACATCTGTTGGCCAATGTGCTCCTCAGGGCAAGCTGTCCTGGTGGGGATGCTGTCTAGGAGTGTTACACGGTGCTTAAGGTTCTAGATATACAGGTTTGTCTCTAAGTAAAACGCCTCCCAGCTTACACGGTCTCACCTACACGATTGTTTAACCTCGTTTCCTCAGAAAACGCAGCTGCTGAGAGCTCAGTCATAACCTGACAGGGGACCAGAGCGATTCCTCCTACTCGAGGCTGGGGACACTGACCTCTACCCAAATCCCCAAATCGAGCCTCTGAGCCAGGAGAAGCTACTTTGGGAGACTGGTCGTTAGATTGACAAGAACGCAGGACCTACCTGGTCAGGGGGAACAGCACCAATTCGCCATCCACATCTGCAGAGAGAGGGACGATGGGGTCAGTAGGACAAGACACTGATGAGGTGATTTCCACCTGTCGGATCGGCAACTGATCTTAATTAGCAGCAGGACTTGTCCTCGGGAACAAGTTCTTCTATGAAGCATTTCTTCCCTAAAAACCAAACCATGTACAGCTGCAATGCTCACAGCGAAGAAAAAACCCACAACTAATACTTATTCTTTCTAACCATCAGCATTTTGTGTGAGTGAAGTCATGGACCAGTGATGCCTAGATTTCAACATCTGAAGAAAATGGGGAGAAGTCCCTGCATCTCACACATCATGCGTGTCCTTCGCGTCGCTCTCCAGAAACCTTGCGAAGTAGCAGTGTTTGTGTGGCCGCTGAGCATGCAGGCCAGAGCGTGGCTCCAGACCACCCGGCAGCTTTCTTCCCTGGGCTCTGGCCGCCAGCGAGAAGGTGTGACACTGCACTGACCACAGGGGCTCCCGTGCTCTCGCTGTGGGGCAGGGGGACAGGTGGTAGGGTGGGGGACCGGCAGACAGGGCGGGGAATGGGTAGCAAGGTGGGAACGGGCAGTGGGGTTGGGGCAGCTGGTGGAGTGGGGGACACAAACACAGTTCCTGGGCAGGTCACCTGGGAGGCAACTGATCAAAGGCCACTGTGGCCACGAGCAAGTCCTTCCGGGAGCCTACAGCTCCCTGCCAGTACACGGTGGTTCCGGGGGGAACTTACTCTTACTTTGACCCTGACTCCCAGCCGGTTGTGTTTTTTATTTCAAAACATCGAACAGATCACCCAAGGAGATGGGACACGTTCTCCGTCCTGGAAGCTTGCACTGGGAATCGGGGAAGTAATCTTGGTTGGGGAGGTCTTGTCCTCATACGCTACGGGGCGTCTGCCTTCCATTGCGTTAGGCTCCCCACGTTACGGCCCCGCACCAGGGAACACATCCATGCTGTTACATGTACGTGAAAGGGTCTGTGCTTGTGCATGGGCCAAAGGAGGGAGAGAAAGGGATGGGGAGGGCACCCACAGGTCTGATCGGACCCAGACTCTCCCTCAGGAGATATCTGGAGGACTTAATTTTGAACTTATTTTAGTCAAAGATGTGGTATGTTGAAAAAAGTATGTACTTCCTTGTTTAATCATAAAATCAGTCATTTTAGGGCTAATCATAAATAACAAAAAATATCCATCATTTTTGTGGATTAAGTACAAAAGCAGAAAGTCCAGAAGCCAGCTCACTCTCTGCAAGGTCAGGTCACAGATGTTTGCAGACACCGCTCTCAGCCAGTCGGTGCTGTCCCGGGCCATAGGAAACTGCAGGACGCCCGTGATGACCCCGTCCAGAGCCAGCACCTTGAACATACCGGACCTGCGGGAAGAGGGGGCCATGCTGTGACACCGGCCCGAGAGCCTCCCCACTGCCCAGAGCCCCACGGGGAGACGGTCCCCACGGTAAGTTCAGAACTTGGAAATCTGTCACTAACAGTTCTTTCTAATTCACTAAAAATTAGGAGAGCCAATTTGTGTAGGAAATGACTATCACTCGTCCAGGGATTTTAGAATCCTTGCTCTAAGGAGTCCTCAGCGATACTTCTTTCCGAGACCACTTATTGAGGCATTTGAAGCTCTTGACAAAGTCAGACATCATCGTTACCCAACACTGACACTATTTTATGACAGGCACACAGAAATGTTTACAGTGGAGCTTTCCAACAAGTTGGTTCTTTCTTTTTTTTATAAAAGTCAAGGTGCCACAAACCCTCCTGTCAAACTATTCATAACAGCAGGACTGTCTTTTCAGTAATTCCTCCTTATCATGGGAAGCCTTCTTCAAAGATACCCCTCGTGTCATTCTGTGGTCAGCTGACTCGTGTCCCCACATTCATCTCATCAGCATGGATGTCTCTGGAGATGGGGGTGCCTCTAGGACGGAATTAGTGCTCAGTGCCCTGGTCGGGTGGGGCATTGATCCCGCAGGACTGATGCCCTTATGGGAAGAGACTCCCCAGCTCCCTCCCCACCCTGGGAGCACTCCACGCTGGGCTGTCTGCCCGCCAGAAGCAGCTGTGACCAGCAGGGACCCGTGCGGGGACCATGGGGACTTCCAGCCTCGGGAAGTGTGAGAGCTAAGTGTCTGCTGCTTACACCCGAAGTGGGAAGCCCAGCTGACACCACTATTGTCCTCTGTGTTCCTGTCCCCTTCTCCTTAGGAAAACCGTGTGTCTTAACCCTGGAGCCTGGACCATCATGCCCTTAAGCAGATACTGAGAAGTTCAAAAAACGAATGATGAAGCAGACATGTTATCTTAAGTAACAAGTCTACACTACCTGTTGATAATATTTCAGCTGTGAGTGTATCCACGGTTTTGTTAAGTAGAGACACGGCCTGAGAGGAGGGGTGGGCAGGGGCCACCACAGAGCCTCTCTTGGGCTCTCAGCCGAGAGTCCACAGAGCAGACCGTCCTCCCCCTGTGGTGCACACAGGTGGCCCCGACCTTGTGTCTGCCCCTGACCCTGACCTCAGGTCCGACCTCGCATCTGCTCCCCCGCATACCCCCAGGGTCTACCCCAGTCGTCACTGCCTGTGTCCCAGCACAAGGCTCACTGACAGATAAGCATCACCATCCCTACCTCCTGCTTTGGGGAAAACAAGGCACAAAAGCTCTGGCTCCTGAGGGATTTGCAAAGACACTGACCTTGTTTGCAGTAGAGCCCAGAGTCATTCCCAGGGAGGGGCCCTTGCAGAAGCAGGCGAGGTCATGGTGAGGATGAGTCCCAAACACCAGCCCCGAAACTGTCCCTTCAAAGGAACTGATTTGACTGCATTATTCTATGGAGCCATTAGGCCACAGAGCTTGGTTGAGAGCCACAGGCCACTCATGTGAAAATTAGTGGTTTGACACCTGGGTGACCCTGTCATCCCAAGGTGACCAGTTACACAGCCAACGGGTTGTACCTGAGCACATCCACTGTGCTATAATGTCCAGCCAGCAAGGACAGATTCCCACACAAGTTACAGTGATAAGCCCTGGATGCGGTGGGGCTGAGGACGCAGGGGGCTGGACAGGGGACAGTGTGACTGGTGCATGTGGCTAGAAGTTACCTCGCACAGGAAGGTGTGCAAACAGCCATCACGGGGACATTCCGGGGACTAAGGAAACCGTGTCTGAAGCAGCTCATCCAATAGCAGTCCCCCATGTGGGGGACTGTGCGGGAAGGGCCAGCGGGTCCCTAGACATAACAAGTATAAGAACTGTGAAGGAGGATTTACTGGAGAGGCTGGAGCCAGGTTTGTCCAGAGGGAAGGATGAGCAAGGCTGGCTGGCAGAGTCTGTGTAGCCCAGAGAAAGAAGACACCCACTGGGGACACCAAGAAGCAGGAGACCCCGCCGGGAGCCCCAGCAGGAGCCAAGACCTAGGACAGACCAAATGTCCCAAGAGGCAGTGGCCAGAGCCCTTCCAGACCATTCTGAGAACTGCTGGTCTGCACGCTGAGCAGGTCCTGGGATCCAAACGGGGATTCACATCCACAACGGACACCTCAGGTCAACATGCTGAGAATCAAAGACAAGGGACACATCTCAAAGCAGCAGGAGAACAGCAACTGGTAATTGGGAGGAATCCCCAAACCTCCCAGCCAACCTCCAGCAGAAGCCAGGAGGCCAAGATGCCAGGAGACAGAGGGACAGCATGTTCCCCATGCTCAGCGCCCAAGTGGGTCCACCCAGCCCCGTGCTGCCCCTGCCACCCCATCCAGCTTGGAGATGAATGGAGGAAACAGAGTCTGGTGCTCCTGAAACCCTCTCTGGGATTAGGGATGGAGACCGGGAGCTGAAGGTGGGTCCTGTAGGGGAAGTGAATGCACAGGGGAGTGCACCCAGATGGTGACAAGGGGATTACGAAGGACAGGATCCCCTCGCCTCCTCCCTCACTGCAGATCATGTAAAGAGCCATTGTAGGACCAAGGGAGCTATGCCGTGTTGCTGGGCCCACATGATGGAGACATGCACGACATCCAGGCTCATGTGCCGCAGACATGGGACACGCATGTGACGTACTTGCTAGTCACTAGCCAGAGGCTGGGTGATGCCCAGCAGAGCTGGTAATAAAGGATGAGTTAACAATTAGCGTAACTTTCATACACTACGTGTACAACAGAGGGTCGGTCACTCTAGGACTCACCGTGTGCACATCACTGTTCAGTCGGCTCCCGCCGTGTCCTGTTTAACCCCAGGGACCCACAGCACAGCCTCCCCACTGTCTCCACTCTTCCTCGTGGCCTGGACCCAGAGGAGTGCCCTTGGTCTGACAAAGACTTCCACGAAGCCTCGTGCAGAGTTGGTTCCACCAGGAGGGCCATGTGTTCTGAGTGCACATTTCAGGCACGCTGGACCCTTAACCTCCGAGGTCCGTCCTCCTTGTCCACATGATGACCTTCACGATGCCCATCAAGCCACAGCACACCTGCACGGGGGAAGGCTGCTGCCAATCGCGGTCCCGTGTAAACACTGGCACTCAGACACGAACTCGTGGCAGAGACCACGCAGACTGGCTGTCACACAGAAGGGCCGCCAGGGGTATTCATGCTGAGGACACACGTGATTTAGTGATGTGCGAGATGGCACGTACACTCGGGCTCGCTGTTGCGAGGGCAGCAGTACCGAGAGGCACTTATGTGAACGTTCGGGCCTGCCAGAATGACAGGCGTCCCTTCTCGTCCTCGGCCAAATTCAGGATTTAGGTTCTCCGTGTTCTCGGGCAGCGAGTTTGAGCTTGTCAATGTCACCCCTCCCATTGCACGTAGGAGGAAGCCGGCCTCACAGCTCTGGACTCAGAGCATCTGTTCTGCCTTCTTGGGGTTTCATCCAGATGGTCAAGGTCATCATCAGAGCTGAAAATCACAGACACCGCCACTCAGGCTCAGCGCATCCTGTGACCGTCCTGCATGAGGTTTTAGGATCAGCAGGAAACGCTTACCCAGGAAGACACCAAGCCACGTCCACATGCGTCATCAATGGGGAGGTTGGGGACCAGAGAGGAGCGCCCCCATCTCCCCGCACCTGGGCAGGAACCCGGGGTGGGGGATGGACAGCACCCACATCCTTTGTGGAGCCTGGGGCCCCACACTTTGCAGCTGGGGCAGGGCGTGTGTTTATTTTGCTGATGACGGAGAGTTAGACAGAATGAGAAGAGAATGTGTGTACCTCTCAGACTTCATAAAATCTTCAAATTTGCTTTCTTATATTGTATTTCACGACCACCTCTGTAGCATTGGCATAATTTTTTCATGGAAGCCAGAGAAATATTTTCTTCCTCCTCTTCCCATCTGGCAGCGGCATTTCTAAGGGCTCCATGTTAAATATCAATACAGACCAAAAATTTGAGTCTGGGCAGCATTTTCCCTGCACCAGTTTGTTCACGAAAAGTCCCTATTCCTGGAAAACTCAGGGCACAGAGAAAGTGCTCAGTTGAGCTCACCAGTTGAGTGGGTCCATCAGAGAAAGCTAACTTCTCCCTTATGGTGCCTAAGAGAGCAACTTGGCGTCCTCCTGTGTCACCTTCTGTCACCGTCCTGAGACCAGGCCTGGGTCCTCCAGCCCCTGGTCCTGCGGAGGGGCCCATGCAGAAACCAGCAGGGGGTCCCATGGAGGGAGGAACGGTGAGAAAACAGAACGCCGAGGACCCTAGGGACACCGAGAAGGTCTGCCTGCCTCCCGCCCCGTGTCCGAGCAGAGGCTCTGCTCCACGAGAACACAGGTCCTGGGTGTTGCTCACCGCCACCCGCGTTCCCAAGGGTGCCTGCATGTCATAGGGGCGGGAACACCTGTTGCCTGAAAACACGTGGCGTGATGGCCAGCACGCCTGCGGCAGAACCCCTGGCGGATGCAAGAGCCCCCTGCACTCCAGACCCAGCCCAGCTCTGGCTCCCAGACGTGCGATGGCCTTGGGGCTGCGCCGTGAGATCCGTTACCCAGCTTGGAGAGGCATCAGCCCATCTAGAAGGTGACAGGCACTTAAAGACTGAAAACCCAGCGATGGGACCCAGACGCTGCAGTGGGTGGCAGGTGCCTCTTCCAGCACATGTGTTCCTGGGCACGTGAGCTGCCGTCTGGGCGGACAAGGACACCCCAGAGCAGGAGTGGTTCCCACATGGTACCTGAAACCAGAATGGCAGCGGCTAGAAGGAGACCTTGATGGGATCACTTGTTCAGGTCTGGCTTCATGCCAGACCCTGTGCTAAGTGAGTCACAATTTTAACATATTTCTCCTCTCAGCAATCTTAAAAAACAGGTGTTAGTGTTTCTGTTTCCCAGAGTGGCATCAGGAGGCCACGTCCCCCACCCAGGTGGGCAGCTAACAAGCCCCACCCAGCTCCTTCCAGATCCATGCTCTGGGCAGGGAACCCCTCGACCTATGGAAACAAAACTGTCACACACATTTTACTCCATAAAAGCACAAATACCCAAAGTCATCAGAGCAGTGACCGTCCCCAAAGCAGCCCGGCACCCACCCCATGGCACCCACGTGAGCACAGACTACACACAGACCGGCTGAACACGTAGCCCTAGCACAAGCCTGTCCTCATAAATGTCCCCTGAACCCTCCAGCTGCCACCCCCAAAGACACCACTGCACTTCCCGTCTGTCTGCCGGCTGAGTCCCGTGTGCCAAGAGCAGCACCACACACCATGCGCACATGCTCATCTCACTGGCTGTGTCCTCCTTCCATTTCAAAGAATAAAACCTCATAATCGAGACAACAGCTGGGTCACATGGCCTAGTGTGAATCAAGCAGCGAAAGTTGTCCAAGATATCCCGTGGAACGTGGGTGGGAGCTGCACTTTCTGGCCGTAGACAGAGAAGCAATGAGCAGTGGGTGCCTTAAGCCAGATGCTAAGTGAGCTCCTGTGTCTTGTTTCTTCAACCCCAAAACAGGGTGGGGGTTGGGACACCAGAGCGATCTCAGATATCAAGGTGTCACGTGACAAAATCATGCGTTTGTTCAATTAAAAAATGGACAGACCCGAAGAGACTTCTCTCCAAAGACACGCGCCAGCCGACAGGCAGACGGAAGGAGGCCCGGCATCACACCATCAGGAAAACACAAACCAAAACTGTGACGAGATGTGCCCTCGCACCCTCCAGAAAGGCCAGAGTCAAGAAGACAGGAGCCCCTACGCCGGCGAGGATGTGAGGACAGGGGCCCCCGGCGCTGCTGGTGGGGATGCGAGCTGGTGCAGCTGCTCCGGAGAACAGTGTGGGGGTTCCTCAAAAAGCTGAAAACAGAGCTACCCTGAGACCCGGCCATCGCACAAGTAGGTGTGCTCATACAAAAGAAACAAAAGCACTGACGTGGAGGGGCACGTACTCCCCAAGGGGCACTGCGGTGTCGTTCACATCTGTCAGGACATGAAAGGCGTCCAAAGGTCGAGGAACAGGTAACGCAGACGCTTTACATACACACGGCAGAACCCTGCTCAGCCGCAGAAGGGGCTTTACCTTTTGTGACAACCTGGAAAGACCCTGAGAACGTTACGTTCAGTGACCTAAGTCAGAGAGAGACAATACTGTAGAATTTCACTTAAATGTGGGCCCTAAAACACGAAACAAGTGAGAAACAAACCATTACAACAGGAACAGACCCACAGATACAGAAAACGACCTGGTGGTGGCCAAGGGAGGGAGACAAGGAGGTGACAGGGACAGAGGAACACGCACGAGTTCAGTCGGTGGCATGGCAGCACATGGTGACTGGCCAGGAGGACCACTTGTGAGGATGTCAGACAGCTGCCACCTGTGTCGGAATCCAGGACGCTGTATGGGAGCCACACTTCAGCAAACACAACCTCATGGTTTCACAGCTAAAAAGGACGCAGCAAGCACATCTCCCAGACAGCCCAGCTCCTGACATATCAGCATGACACAGAGGACGCAGGGCCGATAGGACTCCAGGGCCTTAGTGGGCACTGAGGCACCAGCGGTTCACGGCTGGGAGTCCTGGACCTGTCCGCACCCCGGGGCGGCTTTCCCAGGACGACTCGGAGTGGCTGCAGCAGCAGAAACTGGCCGTGTGAACGCTGAGCTGGGCTGATGTCCTGTTCTTGCCGGAACCCTGGCGCTCTTTGTCCACAGTGAGATCTCTGTCTCCTGGGATGTCTGGGCTGAAGCAGGTGGAACAGCCGCACCGTAAAGCTCACGGCAGAGCCAGGCGGCGCTCGCTTCCATACACACTTGTGGTCTGGGCTCCCCGGAACCAATGCCTCTGGCTGCCTGCATCTGCGAGTGTGTGCACGGATGCACGTGAGTCAGAGACACCCTGTGGTGGCCAGTCCCTGGTTCCATGAGATGCTTCATGCCTTCCCGGTGGCCCCCATGCCCCCAGCACTCACGACCCTCTCTGCTTCAGACCATATGGTGCAGTTTTTGGTGTGAAACTTTCAGTCTCTAACTTCACTGCTGTTCCACTGAACACACCCACTAGTTGCAGACAGAAGGGCTCCCTGTGAGCACACAGCACAGAGGTCATCCAGAAATGCTTCCTGAGAAAACCCCGTCTGGAGAGGCACTGTCTGTGGTCCTTAGGATGGGATGGAAAGGGACACGGGCTCCGGGCAGAGATGCGAGACCTACCCCGGGGCCCAAGTGATTCCTTGCCAGCCCCGGATGTCAGTGTAGACAGGAGGTTGAGGACACGCAGGGATGGCTCATGTCAGGGAGAAGTGGAGGTTGTACCCACTTCCGAGAGTGCTCAGCAGACCTGCAGCAAACGAGCGGGCAACTCAGATGCACCCCGTCCCACAGCTGACACGGATGCAGCTCCGCTCGCTCTGAATGTGGCTGCCCAGCAGGTGCACCCGGCATGCATCCCGGGCTGGAAAGAAAAACATTCCCGGGAGCTGCCGGTCTCTCAAGGCCACCGTCCTTTCCACTCTGCGGCAGCAAACAGTCTTTGTGCTAATTTCTTAGTCCACGTGGTGTTAAACTCTGTCCCCAGAAAGAACCTTCTGGCTGATAGTATAGTACTGATTTTATGGAAGCACAAAAATGAGTAAAAGAAACATTTCAGGGGAGTGTCACACGGTAGAACACAGCCTGCCATACCCGCCCCCCGGCTTCTGTTCTCAGACCGGCAACAACGGCTAATGGATTCCAAGAACTGCATGGATTCTCTCCATAATCCCACATGAGTCTTTAAGGGTAAAGCATTAACAAGCTCAAGAGAAGAAAAAGGAAACCACAGAGCATACAAACGACAATGTAACTCATGATAAAAACAGCCACTGATGCTCACTTACTCTGACTTTGCAGTAAGTGCTGAGCAAAACGCTTCACGTGTCACTCTGGTTCCAGTCTCTGTCCACTCCCTGCAGAAGGTCCTGATGTGGTCGCTGACAGAGACAGGACACAGGAGCTCACGGAGATCAACCAGCGTGCCTGAGGCCACCAGCAACTGGGAGATGCATGCACAGGTGCATACGTGCACATGTGCACAGACGCACACCCACAGGAGCCCAGGTACACGCATGCACACGGACACGTGCACACACAGAAGCACACACAGGCACACACACAATCCAGTCTCTGCTCCTCTGTCTCGGTTCTCACGACAGTGGGCTGCCACATGGACAGTGTCCAGTTACATCTGTAGGTTATGACTACACAGACATCTGCTTTGCATGCATACACGCTTGGTTTTCTGTGTGACGGACTCTGCAGAGTACTGGGAGTCCCAGGCCCTCAGAACGTGAGCACTGCGCGCTCTCCCCTGGGACACAGATCCCATCTTGGGCCTGGCACTGGCCGCAGCAGCACGAGGCCTGAGGCTGGCAAGGCATCCATCTGAGGGGGTCTTACCTTCCCATGCAGGGCCTGTTTGCGCCCTGCCAGCACTGCCTCAGGACCCCTGGAGCCTCTCCACAAGGTGGGGGACACCGTGTATCTGAAAACAGGTCGGGACACCTCTGAGCTTGGGTCTCGGTCTAAAGTTGTGCTCCGGAGAGGTCGGGTCTCTGGGCAAGAGCCAGGTGGCATCTAGGGGCAGGGGTGGTGCACGGGTTCTGAGGTTCCGGGGAGCCACGGGGTCAGCAGGCATGCGCAGGCCTGCCTACCAGGCAGACGCAGGAATAGAAACCCAAATGAACCTAATTTCCTGGATTTGGTCTGAAAGTCGTTAGAAAGCAGGTCAAATTCATCCTGCAGTCCCCCAGGCTCAGGGTCAGGGCCCATGGCAGGAGGCAAACGTGGGAGTCCTGCCCACCCAAGCAGCTGGGGAGCCTGTGGACCCTCTGACCACACCCCTGCAGCCAGGACCCATGTGGGCTGCTCTGAGTGCCAGGAGGGAATTTGGCTGTTCAGGGCACAGCTCCTTTTCAGCACAGGAAGGGCCTGTCCCTCCAGTACCCGTGTTGCCTGGAAAGGACGGGATATTGGCAGTGAGGACAGAGGCATGAGGACAGCCTGTGGCGGGATGGGCAGACCAGGGGCTCTGGCTGAGAGACCAGCACTGTGGGTGGAGAGCCAGGATGGGCGTTGGCTGCCAGGAAGGGCCAGGACAAGCACGTCTCAGAAGACCCTTTCTTCTTACTATAAACACCTCCTGTTCATTTTCATCTCAGACCCCACGAGCCTGTTAAATTCTGGCACCAGAGCCGAGCCTGCAGGGTGCATCCCGCATGGAGAACAAGGCCAACGTCGGGGACCTGAGGCTGCATGGTGTCTCCTGCAGATGTGGCGCTCACCTCTGTGGGCACCGGCAGTGGTCCTCAGAGGCGGTTAGGACAGATGTCACTTTGGCCACTTTGAGCAACTGCCATTTGATATGGGGACACAGAGACAGGTGCCCTTCTCTTTGGCACGCACAGTGGATGGGACAGGTCCCCCCCAGGATCAGGGTGACAGTGTCAGACAGGAGTGAGTCCCAGCCACCAGCACTGTTTACATCAGTCACTGCTTGGAGCAGTTCTGAATTTCCAGGAGGCCCAGCCCCACGCTGTGCACTGGATCCATGGGCAGCGGGTATAGTCTGCTCTGGGGCCACCCAAACCCGGGACACTCACATGAACACAATCAATGCACAATAACCCATGATTCCGTGCCCGCCTGTGGAGATGGCGACTCACGATTCCGCGTCCATCCATGGGGACAATAACGTACCTACCAGCAGGGCTCCAGCTTCGCCCCTGACTGCAAGTGGAGCAGGGATTCTGGTGGAGCCGTCCTGCGGGTTCTGGGCCCACAGGGAAGGAGCATCACCCCCCAGGACATCTGGGGTCCTATCCTCAAACACTCATTGCGAATGACATAGGTTCATACTGGCATCTACTCCTTAAAGAACGTTTCAAAAAAATTTGAGGAAATTCAGGAACCTCAACCATTACTGAGGCAATGACTATAGAAAAGGGAAGATTCCAGAAGAGGAGATCCCAGGGCTGCACGATGATGGCCGTGGGGCCGCTGGTGCTGCCATCCTGCCTCCCGAGCCCGAGTTTCAGAGCTGCTCTGACTCATGGCCTGAGCACCCTTCCCAGGTTAACTTCGTCCAAGATTCTAAAAGTGGTTCATTTGAAATTATTTGTTATAAAGAGAATACACTGATCCAGGACGTGTTTTCTGAACATGTTCCTTATACTTCTCATCTTCTCCTTTGGGAGAAAATACAGCGGAACTGCAGGATTTCGTCTGTTCGCATCGGGACAGACTAGAGGGTCTCCCAGGGAAGAGAAGCCTTGTGACTCCTCTCAGCCCCCCATCAGGGGCATTCATGTCAGCTGTGACAGGACAATCACATTTTATAAAATGCAGTTTGAGTCCTGATTCAATATTTTGCTTTATTGTGCTTTCCTGCCCATCTTGACATCTTGCTTCAAATCACCAAAATGTCAGCAAAGCTAAGACCCAGAGCCTTCAGGGAACAATGTGCTCTTGTCTCATGAGGAGTCCCAGGGCTCCCTATGTGTGGGGGCTCAGCAGCATTCCTGTCAGAACAGGGCAGGGGGTGGCCCCAGCCATGTACCATCCCGTGCCCTGCCCCTATCCCCATGGGCACTTGCCCGTGGCCCCAGGGGCGGGCTCTTCTGTGGCCAAGAAGGAAGCCCATCTTGCACCACAGACAGCCACAGAAGCTGGTAGGACATGGCAAGTATTGTCGCTAGAGACACTGCCCTGTGCTCTGTGATGGGGCATTTTGTCCCGCGCCCGGCAGGCATCACTGAGGACACAGCCTGTGAGAAATAAGCATGCTGACCTGCCCCCCCAGGTCTCGGGGCTGGTTTGTGTCTTCCTTTTGTCACGAGAGATGGCAGAGCGACCGGCCAGCCTGTGCTTGGTGACATTCAGTGGCCCTAATTTTCCAAGAGCCATTTACCCAACCACAGGGGTAGGCAGAGACCAGAGAGCATGGACCCAGCCCCGAATGAGCTCTCAAAGAACCAGCTCCAACCAGGAAACAGGTAGTAAGAAAGCCATACCCTGGCATGCTCCACGGGGTCTGCAGCCATAAGAACCTGGGCTGCTCATCTCACTGTGCACACGGCTGTCCACCTGTCAGTCCGACTCCAGCTACCTGCCTGCCCATCGTCCACCCACCTATCCACACTTCCGTCCATCTCTGCCCGCCATTCTGACTACATGGCTACTGACCTTTCCCAAAGGTGGCCACACACTTAAATTCCAAACCTAGAGCAGCTGTTCATGCTACAGTGTCCTAAGCCCTCTTTCACGATGTGCACATTCACTGTAGAAGGCCGTGCAGCTAATGTCGGGTAACCCTGAAAATCAAATTATAACCACTTATGGAAAGCGGTAGAAGACTTTCCCTCCCCTGAATGAAGACAACGCAGGCCTCTCCTGTCCCCCGCCTCACACATGAGCACACGTACAGACACAGTCACAGCAGACGTGTAGGCACGCAGGCACACATACATGGACACCCCTCAGGCAGGCGTGCGCACATGCAGGCACATGCACACGGACACGCCCTCAGGCAGGCGTGCACACATGCAGACACACGTACACGGACACACCCTCAGGCAGGCATGCACACACACAGGCATTCATGCAGACACATTCACAAAAGGTGTGTACACACAGAGGCACATGCTCAGGGAGGCATGTGCACACACAGGTTCACACTCATGTGCACACTCAGGCAGGCATGTACGCAAGCACACACATATGGGTGCACACAGGCACACAATCTGGGAGGTATGCACACACATGCAGACACACTCACATGGACACACCCTCAGGCAGGTGTGCACACACGCAGACATACACACGTGACACACCCTCCGGTGGGTGTGCACACACACAGGCATGCACACAGGTTGTATCAACGTCAGTGCTCAGTGTCAGAGCAGTAAAGTCTTCCCTTGCTGACAGATGCATGGCTCACATGGTTCTCTGCACGCCCGTCATGCAAATAGAAATAAATTCACCGGCCACTTGCTCGCTGGCCTCTTCACGGCACAGAGGATACACCTTGCATCTCTGAAGCTGAGTAATTAACCAGGCTCATATGCCAGGGAGCATCCTGGACCGTGGATGCTGGTCCAGCCTCTCCCTTTATCGATGGTGACAAGGAGACCCACAGAGCTTAAGCAGTTTTTCTGAGGCTGTTTGCAGCTTGGACAAGAATACGCTCTTGCTGACATCTAACTGCAAACATTTGCAAGTGGATACACGGATCTTCTTCGAATCACTGCTTCCCAAGGACATAACAAGAGTCGTGTCCACACCAGACAGAACGCTTGCCCTCAGCAAACCCGCGGCTGCTCCAATCAGTGCTCCTTCAGGTCCTGACTTAAATGGTGCTCCTCAAGCCACCCAGAGCCGGCCACAGCCAGGCCCCCGGAGCACTCGTGACTCTGAAGAGCCGGGTCATGAACGGTGCTCAGGGCTTGTGGCCTTCTAGACCATGGTCACACATCTTAATTTTTCCGTGCCAGTCTGCTACCTCGCGATTTGAGCCATAGACAGAGGAACGGACAGGGTGTCTAGCCAGCGCTTCTCGTACTTTGGTTTGTAAGTTATGGGTGAGGAATGTGACAAAGACGCCTATGCAAAACAAAGGAGAGCCAATGGTCAAGGGGCAGTGAGTCGGCATGGGGTGTGGCGTGGGGCCAACCCCTGTCTGTCCAGCTCACACTCAGTACAACCCAGAGGATAAAACCGCAAGTGACAAGGTCTTCAAAGGTTTAGAAAGAAACAGATGCATGTCCATGAGAGTCTGAACTGTTTCTTTGTTGAACCAAACGTGGCACAAAGGAGAGGAAGGTTGAAGGGGAAGCGATGGGGAGAGACTGAAGCTGGAAGGTGCTAAGTTGAGGAGGCCGGAGGGCCCGTCCCGCTTCCAGTGTCACAGCAGAGTGACTCTGGGTCCAAGACACAGTAACGGCTAGTACTGGGCACATTCACATGTCCAGGTCACAAGGCCACCCTGTCTGGTGGGCAGGGCACAGAGTGAGGCCGGTGGGCACAGGGGGTACGGGGAGTGGCTCCTGCCTGTGCGGTGCCTGCAGACGACACAGGTGTGTGGAAAGCACAGAGCCCAGGCCAGCAGGGTCATGACCCCACCTGGCGGGTGTCCACCAGCAGCACAGTCAGAAGAGGGCTCCAGGCAACAGGGCCCCCCAAGCTCCTGTCTGGGTTCTGGGGGGGGGGGCGACAGCTGCCTCAGTATTCACTCTGGAGCCCACAGCAGGGACAACGAAAGCAGCCATGCACAAGGGTGAGTGCTCCAGGCCAGCTTGCACCTGACTCAGTGCCACTGGCTCTGCCTGCAAACCCTCCCGAAGACCCTGCGGTGCAGCCTCACAGGCCACAGACACCAGGTCTCCACGAGACTCCCTTCATGGATAAGTGGGTTTTCTGGGGTATCCCGATGCCCTCTCCTCGACCAGGGCAGGGGGCCCAGCAGAGGGGAAGGGGCGTGCCGGGAGTGTCCCCCCATGGCACCTGGGCCTCGCTCCCACTCCGGGATGTCCGGCTACCTGCCCTCAGTGGTGCTGAGCCCTGAGGTCAGAGAGACACTGAGACAGAGTGAAGGTCTGGCCATGCAGGAGAGCCTGCACTGGCTCTGCTCAGCAGACAACAGGCACGGTGAGCCCGGGTGAGCCTTCTGGGGCCTCTGAACCCCGCAGGAAGCTGCAGGGCCAGTGCAAGCCTCACACCTGGGAGCAAATCCCCACCTGACGGACACTCCTCCTGCGGAACGCAGAATTGCTCAGTTCTCCATTCTGCCCCAATTAATATGGCTTAGTGGCTTGCAGAGGCAATAAGGCCTGTGCCCACCCTCTCACCCGAGTGCCGTGGGTGCACCTGTCAGGACTCCATGACCGGCACAGGTAATTCAGGAGTCCCATGCCTGCAGCCACCCACTGCGGGCCACGCCGACTCCACGCTTAATCCCCACCAGTCTGTGCCTTTGTGTTTAAATAATATTTAAATAATATTTTCAGCAATAAGGGCCTTTCTAATTCAGTCTGATAATTTCTATGTTTTAATTGGAATGTTTGTTTCATTTATATTTAATGTGATTCTCATGTCCCTGGGTTTAATTACTTATTGCTAATTTGTTATTTTTTCTTCTTGGATTTTTTTTTACTTTGTTGAACATATTCTCCTTTTTAGGGGTTCATTTTTATTCATTATTCTTTTTTATCTCCACCTCTCCTCATTGGTGATAGGGATTGCAATACACATTTGAATATATCGGTGTTTACTCTGAGTCAATATATCATATCACTTCAAATCTCACTAAAGAGGTAAAGGGTCTATACTCGAGGAAATATAGAACACTCATGAAAGAAACTGAAGAAGACACAAAAAGATGGAAGACCATTCCATGCTCATGGATCGAAAGAATAAACATCATCAAAATGTCTATACTGCCTGAGCAATCTATACTTTCAATGCCATCCCGATCCAAATTCCACCAGCATTTTTCAAAGTGCTGGAACAAAGAATCCTAAAATCAGTATGGAGCCAGAAAAGACTCTGAATCACCAAGGAAATGTTGAAAAAAGAAAAACAAAGCTGGGGGGGATCATGTCAGCTGATTTCAAGCTTTACTACAAAGCTGTGATCACCAAGACAACATGGTACTGGCAAGGAAACACAGACACATGAAACATAGACCAATGGATGGAACAGAGAGCCCAGAAACAGATCCTCAACTCTATGGTCAACTAATCTCTGACAAAGCAGGAAAGAATGTCCAATGGAAAAGAGAAAGTCTCTTCAATAAATGGTGCTGGGAAAATTGGACAGCTATGTATAGAAGAATGAAACCCGACCATTCTCTTATACCATACACAAAGATAAACTCAAAATGGATAAAAGACCTCCATGTGAGGCAGTAATCTATCAAAATCATAGAGGAGTCTAGGAGGAGTCAAGATGGGGGAGAAGTAGCAGGCTGAGACTACTTCAGCTAGCCGGAGATCAGCTAGAGAGCTTATCTAAAGATTGCAAACACCTGAAATTCCATCGGCAGATCGAAGAGAAGAAGAACAGCAATTCTGGAAACAGAAAAACAACCACTTTCTGAAAGGTAGGACCGGCGGAGAAGTGAATCCAAAGCGACGGGAAGATAGACCCCGGGGGGAGGGGCCGGCTCCCGGCAAGCGGCGGAGCAACCGCACACAAAATCAGGACTTTTAAAAGTCTGTTCCGCTGAGGGACATCGCTCCAGAGGCTACCCGGGGCAAAGTCCACACGGGGTCAGCGGGGCCTCAGGTCCCGCAGGGTCACAGAAGGATCGGGGTGTCTGAGTGTCACAGAGCTTGCGGGTATTGGAACGGGAAAGCCGGCTGCAGAGACAGAGCCGACAGTAAGCTCGCAGCTCGGGGTGACCTTGAACCGGTCGCAGGCTCGGTGAGCTCAGAGCGCGGCCGGAGGTCAGGCAGACGGGAGTAACTGGGCGCGGTTCTCTGAGCGTGCACTGAGGAGTGCGGCCCTGGGCTCTCGGCTCCTCCAGGCCAGAGACCAGGAGGCCGCCATTTGTATTCCCGTCCTCCGGAACTCTATGGAAAGCACTCAGGGAACAAAAGCTCCTGAAAGCAAACCCAAGCGGATTACTCACCCCGGCCCCGGGTAAGGGCGGTGCAATTCCGCCTGGGGCAAAGACACTTGAGAATCACTACAACAGGCCCCTCCCCCAAAAGATCAACAAGAAATCCAGCCGAGACCAAGTTCACCTACCAAAGAGTGCGGTTTCAATACCAAGGAGAGCAGCAGAATTCTAGAGGAGGAGAAAGCAAAGCACGGAACTCATGGCTTTTTCCCTGTGATTTTTTTTTAGTCTTGCGGTTAATTTAATTTTTTTCTTTTTCATTTTTTGTTTTCTTTTTTCTCGCCTTCGGGTAAAATTTTTTTTTAACTGTTACCGTTTTCTTTTTTAACGTATTTTTTACTAGTTTATTTAATACATATATTTTTTCTTTTTTATATTTTTCTTAGGTGTTTTCTTTTTTTTTAAATTCTTTTTTTTCTTTCTTTTTTCTTTTTTTTTTCTTTTTTTTTTTTTTCTTTCTTTTTTTTGAACCTCTTTTTATCCCCTTTCTCCCCACTCACGATTTGGGATCTCTTCTAATTTGGTTAAAGCATATTTTCCTGGGGTTGTTGCCACCCTTTTAGTATTTTACTTGCCCCTTCATATACTCTTCTCTGGACAAAATGACAAGACGGAAAAATTCAACACAAAAAAAAGAACAAGAGGCAGTACCGAAGGCTAGGGACCTAATCAATACAGACATTGGTAATATGTCAGATCTAGAGTTCCGAATGACAATTCTCAAGGTTCTAGCCGGGCTCGAAAAAGGCATGGAAGATATTAGAGAAACCCTCTCGAGAGATATAAAAGCCCTTTCTGGAGAAATAAAAGAACTAAAATCTAATCAAGTTGAAATAAAAAAAGCTATTAATGAGGTGCAATAAAAAATGGAGGCTCTCACTGCTAGGATAAATGAGGCAAAAGAAAGAATTAGTGATATAGAAGACCAAATGACAGAGAATAAAGAAGCTGACCAAAAGAGGGACAAACAGCTACTGGACCACGAGGGGAGAATTCGAGAGATAAGTGACACCATAAGACGAAACAACATTAGAATAATTGGGATTCCAGAAGAAGAAGAAAGAGAGAGGGGAGCAGAAGGTATACTAGAGAGAATTATTGGGGAGAATTTCCCCAATATGGCAAAGGGAACGAGCATCAAAATTCAGGAGGTTCAGAGAACGCCCCTCAAAATCAATAAGAATAGGCCCACACCCCGTCACCTAATAGTAAAATTTACAAGTATCAGTGACAAAGAGAAAATCCTGAAAACAGCCCGGGAAAAGAAGTCTGTAACATACAATGGTAAAAATATTAGATTGGCAGCTGACTTATCCACAGAGACCTGGCAGGCCAGAAAGAGCTGGCATGATATTTTCAGAGCACTAAATGAGAAAAACATGCAGCCCAGAATACTATATCCAGCTAGGCTATCATTGAAAATAGAAGGAGAGATTAAAAGCTTTCAGGACAAACAAAAACTGAAAGAATTTGCAAACACCAAACCAGCTCTACAGGAAATCTTGAAAGGGGTCCTCTAAGCAAGGAGAGAGCCTACAAGTGGTAGATCAGAAAGGAACAGAGACCATATACAGTAACAGTCACCTTACAGGCAAAACAATGGCACTAAATTCATATCTCTCAATAGTTACCCTGAATGTTAATGGGCTAAATGCCCCTGTCAAAAGACACAGGGTATCAGAATGGATAAAAAAACAAAACCCATCTATATGTTGCCTCCAAGAAACTCATTTTAAGCCCGAAGACACCTCCAGATTTAAAGTGAGGGGGTGGAAAAGAATTTACCATGCTAATGGACATCAGAAGAAAGCAGGAGTGGCAATCCTTATATCTGCTCAATTAGATTTTAAGCCAAAGACTATAATAAGAGATGAGGAAGGACACTATATCATACTCAAAGGGTCTGTCCAACAAGAAGATTTAACAATTTTAAATATCTATGCCCCCAACCTGGGATCAGCCAACTATATAAACCAATTAATAACAAAATCAAAGAAACACATCAACAATAATACAATGATAGTAGGGGACTTTAATACTCCCCTCACTGAAATGGACAGGTCATCCAAGCAAAAGATCAGCAAGGAAATAAAGGCCTTAAACGACACACTGGACCAGATGGACATCACAGATATATTCAGAACATTTCATCCCAAAGCAATAGAATACACATTCTTCTCTAGTGCACATGGAACATTCTCCAGAATAGATCACATCCTCGGTCCTAAATCAGGACTCAACTGGTATCAAAAGATTGGGATCATTCCCTGCATATTTTCAGACCACAATGCTCTAAAGCTAGAACTCAACCACAGAAGGAAGTTTGAAAAGAACCAAAATACATGGAGACTAAACAGCATCCTTCTAAAGAATGAATGGGTCAACCGGGAAATTAAAGAAGAATTGAAAAAAAATCATGGAAACAAATGATAATGAAAATACAACGGTTCAAAATCTGTGGGACACAACAAAGGCAGTCCTGAGAGGAAAATATATAGCGGTACAAGCCTTTCTCAAGAAACAAGAAAGTTCTCAGGTACACAATCTAACCCTACACCTAAAGGAGCTGGAGAAAGAACAAGAAAGAACCCCTAAGCCTAGCAGGAGAAGAGAAATCATAAAAATCAGAGCAGAAATCAGTGAAATAGAAACCAAAAAAACAATAGAACAAATCAACGAAACTAGGAGCTGGTTCTTTGAAAGAATTAATAAAATTGATAAACCCCTGGCCCGACTTATCAAAAAGAAAAGAGAAAGGACCCAAATAAATAAAATCATGAATGAAAGAGGAGAGAACACAACTAACACCAAAGAAATACAAACTATTATAAGAACATACTATGAGCAACTCTACGGCAATAAATTTGACAATCTGGAAGAAATGGATGCATTCCTAGAAACATATAAACTACCACAACTGAACGAGGAAGAAATAGAAAGCCTGAACAGACCCATAACTAGTAAGGAGATTGAAACAGTCATTAAAAATCTCCAAACAAACAAAAGCCCAGGGCCAGATGGCTTCCCGGGGGAATTCTACCAAACATTTAAAGAAGAACTAATTCCCATTCTCCTAAAACTGTTCCAAAAAATAGAAATGGAAGGAAAACTTCCAAACTCATTTTATGAGGCCAGCATCACCTTGATCCCAAAACCAGACAAGGATCCCACCAAAAAAGAGAGCTATAGACCAATATCCTTGATGAACACAGATGCGAAAATACTCAACAAAATACTAGCCAACAGGATTCAACAGTACATTAAAAAGATTATTCACCACGACCAAGTGGGATTTATTCCAGGGCTGCAAGGTTGGTTCAACATCCACAAATCAGTCAATGTGATACAACACATCAATAAAAGAAAGAACAAAAACCATATGATACTCTCAATAGATGCTGAAAAAGCATTTGACAAAGTACAGCATACCTTCCTGATCAAAACTCTTCAAAGTGTAGGGATAGAGGGCACATACCTCAATATCATCAAAGCCATCTATGAAAAACCCACCGCAAATATCATTCTCAATGGAGAAAAACTGAAAGCTTTTCCGCTAAGGTCAGGAACACGGCAGGGATGTCCATTATCACCACTGCTATTCAACATCGTACTAGAGGTCCTAGCCTCAGCAATCAGACAACAAAAGGAAATTAAATGTCCAAATCGGCAAAGAAGAAGTCAAATTATCACTCTTCGCAGATGATATGATACTATATGTGGAAAACCCAAAAGACTCCACTCCAAAACTGCTAGAACTTATACAGGAATTCAGTAAAGTGTCAGGATATAAAATCAATGCACAGAAATCAGTTGCATTTCTCTACACCAACAGCAAGACAGAAGAAAGGGAAATTAAGGAGTCAATCCCATTTACAATTGCACCCAAAACCATAAGATACCTAGGAATAAACCTAACCAAAGAGACACAGAATCTATACTCAGAAAACTATAAAGTACTCATGAAAGAAATTGAGGAAGACACAAAGAAATGGAAAAATGTTCCATGCTCCTGTATTGGAAGAATAAATATTGTGAAAATGTCTATGCTACCTAAAGCAATCTACACATTTAATGAAATTCCTATCAAAGTACCATCCATCTTTTTCAAAGAAATGGAACAAATAATTCTAAAATTTATATGGAACCAGAAAAGACCTCGAATAGCCAAAGGGATATTGAAAAAGAAAGCCAACGTTGGTGGCATCACAATCCCGGACTTCAAGCTCTATTACAAAGCTGTCATCATCAAGACAGCATGGTACTGGCACAAAAACAGACCCATAGATCAATGGAACAGAATAGAGAGCCCAGAAATAGACTCTCAACTCTATGGTCAACTCATCTTCGACAAAGCAGGAAAGAATGTCCAATGGAAAAAAGACAGCATCTTCAATAAATGGTGCTGGGAAAATTGGACAGCCACATGCAGAAAAATGAAATTGGACCATTTCCTTACACCACACACGAAAATAGACTCAAAATGGATGAAGGACCTCAATGTGCGAAAGGAATCTATCAAAATCCTTGAGGAGAACACAGGCAGCAACCTCTTCGACCTCAGCCGCAGCAACACCTCCCTAGAACAACGCCAAAGGCAAGGGAAGCAAGGGCAAAAATGAACTATTGGGATTTCATCAAGATCAAAAGCTTTTGCACAGCAAAGGAAACAGTTAACAAAATCAAAAGACAACTGACAGAATGGGAGAAGATATTTGCAAACAACATATCAGATAAAGGACTAGTGTCCAGAATCTATAAAGAACTTAGCAAACTCAACACCCAAAGAACAAATAATCCAATCAAGAAATGGGCAGAGGACATGAACAGACATTTCTGCAAAGAAGACATCCAGATGGCCAACAGACACATGAAAAAGTGCTCCATATCACTCGGCATCAGGGAAATACAAATCAAAACCACAATGCGATATCACCTCACACCAGTCAGAATGGCTAAAATCAACAAGTCAGGAAATGACAGATGCTGGCGAGGATGTGGAGAAAGGGGAAACCTCCTACACTGTTGGTGGGAATGCAAGCTTGTGCAACCTCTCTGGAAAACAGCATGGAGGTTCCTCAAAATGTTGAAAATAGAACTGCCCTATGACCCAGCAATTGCACTACTGGGTATTTACCCTAAAGATACAAACGTAGTGATCCAAAGGGGCACGTGTACTTGAATGTTTATAGCAGCAATGTCCACAATAGCCAAACTATGGAAAGAACCTAGATGTCCATCAACAGATGAATGGATCAAGAAGATGTGGTATATATACACAATGGAATACTATGCAGCCATCAAAAGAAATGAAATCTTGCCATTTGCGACAACATGGATGGAATTAGAGCATATCATGCTTAGCGAAATAAGTCAAGCGGAGAAAGACAACTATCATATGATCTCCCTGATATGAGGAAGTGGTGATGCAACATGGGGGCTTAAGTGGGTACGAGAAGAATAAATGAAAGAAGATGGGATTGGGGGGGAGACAAACCATAAGTGACTCTTAATCTCACAAAACAAACTGAGTGTTGCTGGGGGGAGGGGGTTTGGGAGAAGGGGGTGGTATTATGGACATTGGGGAGGGTATGTGCTTTGGTGAGTGCTGTGAAGTGTGTAAACCTGGTGATTCACAGACCTGTACCCCTGGGGATAAAAATATATGTTTATAAAAAATAAAAAATTATATTAAAAAAAAAAGAGGAGAACACAAGCAGCAACCTCTTCAACATCAGCCACAGCAACTTTTCTCAAAACACGTCTCCAAAGACAAGGGAAACTAAAGCGAAACTGAACTTTTGGGACTTCTTCAAAACCACAAGCTTCTGCACAGCAAAGGAAACAGTCAACAAAACAAAGAGGCAACCCATGGAATGTGAGAAGATATTCGTAGATGATGGTACAGGCAAAGGGCTGATATCCAGGATCTATAAAAAACTTTCTAAACTCAACTCCCAAAAAACAAATAATCCAGTCAAACAATGGGCAGAAGACATGAACAGACACTTCTCCAAAGAAGACATACAAATGGCTAACAGACATATGAAAAAATGGTCATCATCACTAGCCATCAGGGAGTTTCAAATCAAAATCACACTGAGACACCACCTTACACCAGTTAGAATGGCCAAAATTAGCAAGACAAGAAACAAGTGTTGGAGAGGATGTGGAGAAAGGAAAATCCTCTTACACTGTTGGAGAGAATGCAAGTTGGTGCAGGCACTCTGGAAATCAGTGTGGAGATTCCTTAAGAAATTAAAAATAGAGCTTCCCTATGACCGTGCAATTGCACTGCACTACTGGGTTTTTACCCCAAAGATACAGATGTAGTGAAAAGAAGGGCCTTATGAATCCCAGTATTCATAGCAGTGATGGCCACAACAGCCAAACTGTGGAAAGAACCAAGATGGCCTTCAACAGACGAATGGATAAGGAAAATGTGGTCCATATACACTATGGAGTATTACACCTCCATCAGAAAGGATGAATACCCAGCTTTTGTGTCAGCATGGATGGGACTGAAGGAGATTATGATGAGTGAAATGAGTCAAGCAGAGAAAGTCAATTATCATATGGTTTTGCTTATTTGTGGAGCACAAGGAATAACACGTAGGACATTAGGAGAAGGAGGGAAAATTAAAGGGGAATCAGAGGGGAAGACAAACCATGAGAAACTCAGGACTCCAGGAATCAAACTGAGGGTTTCAGAGGGGTGGGAGGGTGGGAGGTTGGGTGAGCCTGGTGGTGGGTATTAAGGAGGGCACATACTGCATGGAGCACTGGGTGTGACACACGAACAATGAATCTTGGAACACTACATCAATAACTAATGATGTACTGTATGGTGACTAACATAACACAATAAAACAAAACAAAAAACAAAAAAACACCAAAATCTTATATCTGATACGTCCCCCTTCCCAAAGCTCAGTTCACAAGTGTAAGAATTCAAACAGATCAGCTCAGAGTGCCTGTTCCTTACACTGTATTATTATACTTTTTAAAGATAGGTAGGTAAATTTTATTTACTTTACTTTTAGAGCGAGAACATACACATGAGCAGAGGGAGCAGCAAACGGAGAGGGAGAGAGAGACCCTCGAGCAGAGCTGAGCACAGAGCCGAATGCAGGACTCGATCATGGCTGGATATCACGACCTGAGCAGAAATTGAGACCACTCTTGTCTGCTGAGTGGGGCTCTACTTGATGCATCTCTTACTTCCACACACACCATCACCTCCATGTTGATTTTCTATATTCTATCACTTAACTTGAAAGGAAACTCAGAGAAGAATAAAAGTAGGTATTTTATAAACACACGCACATACTCACTACTTACGGAGCCCCTTACTCCTTCCTGTGTGTGCATCTCCATCTGCCACCCTGTTCTTTCCTCTGGAAGGTCATCTCTTAGGATTTCTTTTAGTGCAGCTCTGCTGGTGACATTTTCTTAGCTTAGGTTCACGTTAAAATGTCTGTATCCTGTCATTTTTAAAGAATATTTTCCTCTGCATGTAAAATTCTTAATAAACAGTCATTTACATCATTATTCCTGGGTAAGAAATGTCTTTTTAAAATCTGGCTGATGCCTCAATGTCCTTCTCTTCTTTGGCTTTCCATGGTTGGGTGGGAATTTGCCTGTAGATAGTTTTCTTCGTATGCATCCTGCTTGTATTCCTTTCCATTCTCCTTCTGGGACTCGTCCCCTTGATGTGTCCCAAATGTCACCAGTGCTCCTCTGTCAGTCTTTTTCCCTGTGTTCTTGAGACTGACAACATTTCAGTTCATCCCCCAGTATCCTGACCAGTTCTACTGCCATCATCCTTATGCGGGAAGCCAAACTAGTGGTGTTTAGTTCAGTTATTATGGTTACCATTTATCTTCTGAAGTCTCGGTTTCCTCACTAAGAGTTCCTATCTGTTCAGTCATGAAGACCATGTTTTCTTCTAAGGCCTTCAACATATTTGAAAGTGTTAAGTCCTTTGTCTGCTAAATTCAACATCTTCACATGGGGTCTATTTCTACTGATTACATTTTTTCATTTTTTTTTTTAACTTTTCTATCACTTCTTGTTTCTTCACATCACTAGTGATTTCCAATTACATACTGCCCACTGTCAATGACACAAGGTCATGGTTACCTCTTTTTCCCGGGGACTTTTGGTCAGCAGGCACTTACTCTGGTCACTTTGGTATTTTTGGAAAACGAAGGTGTTTCTTAAACCCCTGGGACTTTAGGGCATTCCACCTCCAACACTGTCTTGTCTGCAGGTGTTTGCCAAGCTTGGTTTGAGGCTCTGTTTAGGATAGTTTAGGACCTCATAGCTGTAGGTCTGGGAGTTAACAGGTTTCCCACTCTGGCTGTGGCGGAGTTGCAGTGCTGTGAGCGCCGCTAGACCTCTAGTATCTGTGTGCTCGTGCCCCTCAGTGCCTTTCCAGAGGGACACCAGATGGCATTTCCTGGTGCACTGGCATCCTGGCATTCAACCAAGGACTTCTGGAAACCCTACATACACCGACTCCCCACTCCCCCCTCCTTCAGGGGACTCTGGTGCCTTCTTGCCCCATAGCTTCAGGCTGATGCAGAGGTCCACATCCTTATCTTTGTCTCCTCAAGGCAGCAGGACCACGTGCTATCCTGGAGTCCCACGGTGCCAGGCCGTGCTCGCTGTGCGATGTCCCTTCTCTCAGGGCTCATGGTGTTTGACTGCCAGCCGCCCAGAGCCTGAGAACAGGTGTGCCTTGTTTTTGGTTTTGGTTTGAGTGTGGTGGTTCGTTTGCAGAGGAAATGCTGTGTGGGCTTTGAGCACTCCCTGTTCTACCAGTGCCCGCTGATCCCAGAACCGGTGCCGGATGGGAGATTCACGCCACCAGCTGCTCAGTCTTATTTCTATGTCCACTCCTTATGTAAAGACTTGAAAATTTCACTGTGCACTGAAACACACAGGGAAATTGTACAAGATAAATTCTTAGGTCCCTTTCTTTGAGACTCATGTTTCACAGGCAGGGAGCTAGGACTTCAGGGTCTCCATTAATCTGACCTGCACCTGCTCTGACACACGTTCTGAAACACGGCTTCTCTGTGGCAGGGACACCCTGCACCTCACACACTGTGTCTGTCATGAGAAGGAAGTGTGTTGACACATGTCCACTGTCTGCTGGTGAAGCACCACCCAGGGCAGGACCTAAATGCAACTTTTAAGTTTTAGTTTTTAAAAAATTTTTATTTAAGTTCTCATTAGTTAACACACGGGGCAATACTGGTTTCAGGAGATTCAGTGATCATCACTTACACACGACACTCAGGTTCACCCTAACAAGGGCCCTCCTGTCCCCCATCCAGCCCATCCTGCACCCACTTCTGTCCACCCACCCGTTAGTTTGCTCTCGGTCATTAAGCGTCTTTTGCAGTTTGTTTCCCGTTCTCTTCTCTCTCACCCTCACGGAGTCATCTGCTTTGTTTCTTAAATCCGCCTGGGGGAGGTCATACGGTGTCCGTCTCCCTCTGATCCCACTCAGCATAACACACTCTCGCCGCACAGCAAGACGGCCAAGTGCAAGGTTCCTCCTTCCTGGCGGTGACACTCCATGTGTGCACAAATTGTTCTTACCTGTTCATCAGTCAATGCACACTTCGGTCTAAATGCAATTTTTGAAACAGAAATATTAATGCTGATGTTAAAATCATTTCAAATAAACTAAGATGATTTTTTAAAATTTATTTTTAATTACTTTTCAGTGTTTCAGAATTCATTGTTTATGCACCACACCCAGGGCTCCATGCAATCTGTGCCCTCCAAAATACCCACCACCAGGCTCACCCAACCCCCCACCACGCCCCTCCAAACCCTCAGTTTGATCCTCAGAATCCAGTCTCTCACAGTTCATCTCCTCCTCTGACTTCCCCCAACTCCCTTCTCCTCTCCATCTCCCCTTGTCCTCCATGATTTGGATGATATTTTCATACCTGCAGAGAGTGCTATGTCCTTCACGCGGGACTGCAGCCATCTGCGCTCAGCCTGAGGCTCTCTCCAGGGCCCCAGCTTCTCCCACATTTATGTGCACAAAGTTAACAAACAGGTCACCGGAGTGGGCAGCAGGTGTTTGGTGATATTACGGAAGTTCTGCATTCTTGATCTCCCAATGCAACGGAGCACCAGTGTCGATGGAGTGCTTTCGCACTGGGGTCACTGAGAAGGTGGCACATGACACCCCAATTATGTGACCACAGATGGGAGGTCCTAACCTCGACCCGTGCCATGTGTGGCTCATTCCCTCGTGGGACTGTCGTGGCTCAGGGCTGCTCTTAGACACGCTCAACCATCACGCTTCGATTTCTTTTTGGTCTTTATCAGCAAAGATTAATGATTATGAACCCTAAGAAAGGCTTAAATTCTAGCAAGCAGCCCACGTTTCACTACCTCATGTTCAGTCACAACCGAGTGTGCTGCCCACAGACAACAGGGCTGTGGGTCACACGTTTGTGTTTCTACCCTGGGAAATCCCGCTGGAGGCTGGGCCCGTTCCCTACGCAATTTCAGGCTGTCACAGACACAGCCGGAATGGTGCAGAACACAGCCCACTCGTATTGCGCACAGTGACCCGGGGCAATGCGTGGCTGGGGTAAGGGGGGTCATGCTGACCTGGCTGATGGGGACCCCTGTCGGGCCCTCACAACCCAGCAGAGATGGAAGGATGGGTCACAGTTACCATTACCGCTGTACTGTCAGCTTGTGTGGAAGAGTGACGCTCCCAGCCTGATGTGGCCACAGCGTGAAGCCGCCGGGGCTGTCAGGTCCATGCACGACCCTGAGAGCAGGTGGGCCGCCTTGTGAGGGCGCAGCCCAGATGTGTCCCAGCACACTGCTTCCTACCCTCGCCACTACAGCCCTGAGGAGATGGGCTTAACGACACTCCTCGTCATACTCAGAGGTTACGACCCCGTCACAGAACTCGTGTTTTTAGAAGTGAAATCGATTAGAACAAAATGCACGTAATACTTTAATGAACACTTCTCTTTTTTCGTGGAGAACTAAGATGCCCCTCACTGATACTCCTAAAAAAAAATGGGGGAAAATGAAATCTAACACAGTCTGAATAGACTGGTTTCCCTACAAGACTTCCCCTGGGCACGATGCAGACGGTCAGGTGCATTTGGGTCTCGGCGCAGGCACCAGTGTGGGGTCTCCAATCTCATCTTTTTGAAGTACACATACGAGGAAACACTTGGTCAGGACCCATGGTTTTGCACCAGAGGCCGAGGAGCTGCCCAGAACTGTTGCCTCTGAGTTCAACAGCACTGCTCTGATGGGGAAGATTTTCTTTAAGGGAAGGATTTTTTAATATTTCTGTGATCAATCGCATTCAGTATTTCCTTTCAGGTAAGGATGTGACATACGTGATGAGGGGTTCTTGTGATGGCAGCATCATGAGCCCTTCCAAACAGTCACGTCCGGGGTCTCGTCCCTTACTTCAACTGTCATCACCCTGATGCAGGGTGGGGGGCTGTGTGCTAGTTCCGGGGAAGGCGCTGGCGATTGTGCTGGGTCTGCACCGTGGTCCCTCCTCCAGCTTCCTCAGTGACTGGCGGGTGGCGATTCTGCTGCAGAAACTGCTGCCCCTGCGAGTATGTCTCCGGCATGGGACCGCCCGGCCCCATGGCCTCCTCCTGGCACTCACAGCTATGCATGCACGAGCCGGCGGGAGGCATCCATGGCAGGGCCACTGTCCACATGTGTCATGGACCACTGGGCTGGAGCAGAGCAGCTCCGGGCACCTGACCTGCTGGCGCCGCCTGAGAAGCAGGACTCCACACCACAACCCACATGCCACACTGGGAAGGTGGGTGCCAAAGCTGCCTCAGGGACCTTCAATCCACCGTGCACCCATCCTGGTGACACCAGGAGGACCGCTAGGGGTCCCCACGGGTCACGGGCCTCACAGACATGCTCGGGGAAGCAGGAGGGCAGACAGGAGCCAGCTCCATGTCACCGAGCTGCTCTGTGCCAGGTCCTGACCTAGCCCCACCTCCCCAGGGCTTGCGGCCACGGACAGCCCAACCCCAAGTCCCCATGAGAGGCCTTCGGAGACACCAGAGCAGCATTCCTGTGCCTTGTGAGGCAGGAGCGAATCCAGCCTGGCGCTTTCCTCCAAGTACTGGGTACAGTTGCAGACTTCAGAACACGTATTTATTGAACGCAATAGCATTTAAGAAGCATCAGAAGTACTTATTGCGCCTTTTACGCAGAAAGAGTCTACAGCTAACATGGGTTACAGGAGGGGACGTGGAACCCACAGAAGATTTGATATTCCCAGAACTTACCATTTACTAAATTAGATAATTCTTGGTCAGCGATTCACAGGAGTTTAAACTTATATACTGTTTCGGAGTCACATGTTTCCTAATTTCCTATCTGTGTGTCCCTCAATTTCCCTGGAACGTCTCAGGTGTCTCGACGTGGCAAGGTCTCAACACTAAGGAAACTGTTTCATGCAGAGGATTTTCCTCCTCCCGAGTCCCTTCCTGTGGTTTGTGCTGCACTTGCCGGGAGCTGCTGCCAGGGCCACGCAGACCCGGTTTCCCCACCGCCTGCAGTGTGGCTGCAGCCGTGAAGACGCAGGCCAAGGAAAAGCACCCCCAGGAAGCACGACCCTCCTCTGTCTTTACTCCTCGTGACACACCACACATTTTAAAAGAAACCGAGGATCCTACTTCCTTACACACGATATACCGTAGTCACGATCCACGATCCACGATAGTCATTTTGTGCATTTAACATAAAAGCAAATCCACTGCATGAGATAAAAAAGCAGAAACATTGAATATAAATTACATTTAATGCAAGAGCAGTGGTGCACCATTTCCACATTGTCATATAAAAGAAGAAGTTTCAGCTGTCGCTCCTACAGAATTATAAAACTGAAAGGGTGTAATACAACTAAGGGTAATGTTAGTAGGGATCTATCACACAGAAGGATTTTGCTGAAACTCCAGGTATGGGTGAGAAGGTCGCAGCTACCATGTCCACGGAAGCCACTGCCACAACAAGGGTGAGGAATGCCGCATCTCATTCTGTGGTCCTCTCCCAGCGGTCATGGGCGCTTCCTCCCAGAGAGGCTGGGCCCACCCAGAGAGGCTGGGCCCCTCTGCTACCCCCTCCCAGAAGTGACTGCTGGTGTCCTCGTGCCGATGGCCTCCCCACCCCCTGGGCCCACCCCTCGTCTCATCAGTCCTGTGACACCAGAGGGTCCCCACAGAGCGGCAAGGGATGTGGTATGTGGTCATGCAGGCTATGGGCAGGACAAGGGGTCTGTGTGTGGTGACAGCATTGTGAGCCTCCCCGTGACAGGTGCTTACTTCTCCTGCAACAGTGCTGACAGCACTGGTCTGGTCGCTCCTGCTCTTTACTAGGTCCCTGGATGTAAAAGAATGGGGGACGCAGACCACAGATGTGGCTGTTGCGTGCTCCATCATCCCACAGATGGCACATGCGATGTTGTCTGAGACAGGTCTGGGGCTTGGAGCTGGGGGGCCCAGGCACAGCCAGGCTTGCAGGGGTTGAAGAGGTCAGGTCGTGCTGGTTCCTGAAGCAGAACAGAGGCCCACACACGCCCAAACTGCGGCTTGGGAGGAAGTACCCTGCACTGAGAAGTGATGATGAGACGCTTCTGAGGTCTGAGTGTAAATCGGTCGTGATTCACATTCAGTGAAACTCCGGACAACACCTGCTAAGCATCCCCCATAGGTTCTCACATCTGTCCATGGTCTCTGTGTGAACATGACAGCCTGCCACGCCCGCATGCATGTGCTGGACAGAACCAGGCAAGAACAATCCCTAATGCAGCACTGAGGGGCGGGTCTGAGGCACTCTGAGCACGCTCCCCGCCCCGCTGGGTCCTGACACCTGCTGCCTGGAGCTTCCTGGGCTCACCCCGTTCTGTCTCTGGACCGACTCAGCCTTCTGAATAAACGCTTACACACACACCTACTGTGCACAACATAAGCAAAGGAGAAACACATGCTGTGTGATCACAATCACGTAAACATGAAAATGTGTATTTTATACAAGTATATCCCTTCAACAAGAAACGCTGTTTAACCCCAACACAGACCCGGCTTCAACGCTGCTACTTATCCTTGCTACTCGTCACTTGGGGCCCTGGATGTACCCTGTGAACCTCAATTCTCTCATCTGCCCACGTTACCCTCAGAACAGCAAATTCCACCGACACCCAGCGCCAGACCAACATTTTGGTCAAGATATTTTTCAGGGAAAAAAAGCAACAGTTACTGGAGAAACACCTGACAAACACCTGGGCAGGGCTCCCTGCTGCTCCGGCTTCCCCTGGTTCAGATCACGAGGAGTGTGCACCAGGACAGGGGAGGGAGCGGGAAGCACGAGCCTGATGACACCCGCTGGCCTCACCTGCCTTCTCCTCAGGGGAACGATGGCAAAAGCACTGGGCGGCTGCAGGGACGGGTCCCCACGGCCTTGGCACTCTGCGCTTTGCTCGCCGCGCCCCTGCCCTGGCCTTTCCCCCTCTTCTTCCGAGGTGACTCCTGAAGCAGCAGGAGAGATGACCCATGGCACCGACCATGCACACATACACACACGTGCATGCACACACACGTACACTCACGCACGCACGCACACTCACATGCGCACACATAGGGAAGTCCTGAGCGCTCGCGCCTCTGCCACCAGGAGTGCACGCCGTCCCAGCAGACCAACGTTCCTGTAGCAGCGGCAAGCGTCCTGCGGTTACAGACTGGACCGCGTTCTGCAAGTCAGCTTATCCCTGGGAAACCCAGGAGGTTATGGCGAAGTGTGTGGGAATCTTGCCGACAATCTCCAGGGAGGAAACAGCTCCTAAATGGGCCATCTGCAGGGACGTGAGACCTTCTACTTGCAGAAGGGCGGGTTTCCCCAAAACAAATGCTGCTGGGTATTTCCACAGCACCGAGTCCTAGCTCTAGGGAGGCAGCAAGAGAGGGACCAAGTAACGGGCACCAGACACAGGTGCTAGGCTGCCCAGCAGGGAGCCTGCTCCTGGGGCCCTGAGCTCCTCATCCATGCTGAGTCTGGAGGACGCTGGTCCGTCCTTCCTCCTCCCGGGGACACAGGTGGGTTGCTGTCCTGGCAACTGCTGTGCCCGGTGTGGGTGTGTGGACGTTCTGGGCTGCATGCCTGCAGGCGCTCAGAGAACACAGGCGGTAAGCGGCTTGCATAGGAGGGCTGGGGCACATCTGCCAAGGGCCCCGGGGAGGAGCCTGCCCAGGCATCTGGGAAGAGCTTTCCCGCAGGGCCTCCATGGAAACCATGAAGCTCCTCACAGAGCAAGCATGTGACTGTCCGTGCATCCCACGGCAGGTAGGCCTTGCAGCTGTGGCCACAGGGCTGCCCCTGGTACCCCCTCGACCAGCTATGTGGCCTAATCCGGTCACCTGGGTGTGAGCTAAGACTCGGGTCTGCATCTGATTCTCTCTGGGGTGGAGAAGGGTTATGGGCACCACAGTGGGTACTTTCCTAATTCTTCTTGAATAGACTCAGAATTAAGACAGTTTCTTAACAGCTCTAGCCTCTCCTGCCGCTCCCATCTGCATTTACTTTGAGAACGCCATGTGTCCAGATGATGGGTACTGGGTGCCTCAGGCCGGGACCCTCCCCTGGGTGCCTCAGGCCCGGACCCTCCCCTGGGAGCGCCCTGAGACCAAGAGTGAGCTGACCTCATCTCCGGGAGCGGGGGTGGCAACTCTGGGAGGGGGAAGGGGCGGTTAAAATTCTAGTTCAGAATAAACACACAGAACAGTTGTCACACACATGGCCGCCCAGCAACACCCAGCAGCGCTGGCGCATGGACGTGTTCAACGAGGCTGCAGGCATGGTGCGCTCAGAGGCTCCGCCGCCGAGCCAGAGACCACCCCTGAGGGATCCCGGATTACAGAGCGGCTCGGAACCAGCCCCGTCTCGTGCTTGGCCGCTTCAGTCCTAGGAGAATGCAAGCGACCTGAGCCATTCTGAAAAGTCCCCATGAGAAGTGGTCCAGACCCTGAGAGTCCGATAACGTCTCCAACTTATTTCTTTCCGTAAAACGAAGTGCGGCTGGGGTCCCTTTACTCTCCCACCCACGGGTGCATAACCACTCGGCTGTGTGTGACACAGTCCTCCCTTGAGGGTAAGGGATGACCACAGTGCTCGGTCGCGTCCAGAAGGGAAAGCCCAGCAGCTCAAAGCATACGGTGGGCCAGCTGCTAGACATGAGTGGGACTAGTGTCTCCATCTGGAGAACCAAGGAGGAGGCCTTTAAAGCTTTTTATAGGATTTTGAATCTTGATATCTTTTTTAAAATGACTATATTTTGATTCTCTGGTATTCAGATCCTCTATGACGCGTTTTGAACCACTCAGAGAGCTTGTCTGGAAGGGGACTGGCTGGACCAGTCTGAGAGCACTGACTAGCTCTGAAGCCCTCTCTTCCCCTTCTGCAGTAAGGGCGGGAGGACGGCTGAGGATGCACATTCACAGCCCCGCGCTGGGTCCTGCGCCCATGCCAGAGTGAGCCACATGTCCACCGGGCCCGAGGCCATGAAAGGGAGGTGTGGGGAGACCACGGGGAGCTTCTCCCCAACCCTGTCCACTCCTTTCTCAAGTGCACTCCGTGCATCCCACGCCCCACACGACTCTCATTTACGAGGAATCGCATTAACGCAATCCTTGATGGTTTTTTAAAAAACAGCCCTCAGCAGACCGTTCAGGACACTGTACAAAGCTGAAAAAAGTAATGAAATAAAGATCTTAAGAAATTCCCCAGCAGCTAACCCAACGAGAAATGAAAGGAAATGTGGAGAAGTAGGGGCTCTGGCAGACAGAATGAGGCGTTCGAGCACACATGGCTTCCAAGTCCCAGGGTTGGGGCTGGAGTAAGGCCCGCGGGGAGCCAAGGGCCCCGATGAAGGCCGAGGACGTGGATTCAGGAAACACGGGGTGTCAGAGACAAGGAGGAGGCTGTCTCCGGTCACCATGCAGGAAGCTGCCTGAGCACACGGCCCCAGACCCACAGCCACACCGAAAGAAAACGTCCTGGTGTTATCACTAGACACCACAGAAAGTGGAAACAGGATTAAGTTTAGAAAAAATAACCAGTTTTAAAATAACCTGAAACAGACTGGCCACTGAGTCTGTAAGAGCATCAAATGCGGGACATCCTGCGGACGACAGGAGGCTCCATGAGGCGCGACCCAAACCTCACGCGCCATGGGGCCACACGGGGACACCCTGGGGAACCACCAGGACAGGGTGCGAGGTCCACACGTCCTTCCAAAAGGAGCTGGGGATGGGTACGTTTTTGCGCTGCAAACAGAGGAGATGACGGCAACACTTCAAGGGCAAACTCTAAATTAGTAGAAGTTAAGCAAATACATTTCTAACATGCAGACGAGAACTTTAGAGGAAAGACACATGAAGAACTTAACCAAAATAGTTTAAAGATCAAGAAGAAAAGAAGGACAGTAAAGGGGACGGATAAGAATCCTGCGTCTGTGATCAGAAACGAGCCAGCATGTCCAGTCATTGTCACAGGCTCCCGCAAGGGGCCCAGACCAGAGCGCAGGACACAGGAAAACACGAAAACACAAGTAAAGGGAAAGGAGTAAGGGAACACAAATGAGTCGGAGTTGGTGGTACATGGCTCTGAGGAGGACCAGCGGCAAAATGAATGCTCTTGTGTGGAAAATAATAAAAAAGAAAAAAAAAAAGATTGAGAAATCTTAAAGTGATAGATTCTTTCCGTGACTGTACAACATTCAGATCCCTGCAGATCTGATCCCAAGACGTCCATGGGATCTGGTCAGAGGTTGTAAAGTTCACAAGAAAGACAGGAAGTGCGAGGATGGGAGCAACCGTCGGACAAGGAGGTGGGGAGGTCATGGCCGGCACACGCTGCACTACAAACGCGCGGCGGTTAAGCGTGGCACAGACCTGGACGCTGATGGAAAAAGTACGAGTTGTGCTCAGTGGTAAACCCGTGGCCAGGACACGTGGCCAAGGATCCAGGCAGCACCATGGCCCCTGAGGAAACAGGTCTCGATGAGCTGTTACCCAGGAAAACGAATCTGATCCTTATTTCCCACTTTTGTTTTACAAAAGTCTCATCTGGTTTTGAGATGTGACATGGAAAGCAAACAAGAAAACACTTGGAAGAAAGTACAAGCAAGTGTCTTTTATGAGCAAAGGGAAAGGAAAGGGTCCGCAAAGCGGATTCTAGAACCCCAGGAAGATGTGGGTGCATCATCCGCGGAGATTCACTCCTCCCGACAGGACAACCAGCTGTTGCCGCCAGCACGCAGCAGGGTTTGCTCCGAAAGCACCACAGCATCCCTGTGGGTCGGTGTGGCAGATAGACAACCTCGTGCCTGCACACAGGTGGGAGGACAGGTCGCCAAAAGATAGAACCAGACATCAACACGGAGGAGGAGCTGCGGAACTCGTCTGCGTGGGTGGAAACAAAATCCGTCCCAGGCAGAGCGGCCATTGTATACACGCCACGGATCAAAGCCCCTGAGACAGCAGGGTGGGGGCAGTGGCCAGCGGGGCTTCCCAGGCTGCGGGGGTGGGAGTGGGGACATCCCTGCAGGTGCGGGCACAGGAGCCACGTCATGCCGGAAAGCAAACACCAGGGAACTCGCCCTCTGACCACGGCCACCAGATTTCACCTACCACATGCTGGCCCACAGAACATGCTGAAGGCCCACTGCCTGACGACGGTCGGGAAACCAACCGTGGCTCATGCACAGCAGCAGCAACACAGCACGGGGCCCTTTCGCTGTGACCTCTGCGGATCCTGAAACCAGGACGGTGAGAAAAGCGTAAACCCCGAATGCTGTCCTGGAGCAATACTTCGTAAGGGTTAGGATTAGATGAAATGGCGTCTTTTCAGGGTTGCACACACCCACACACAATGTGCACACACACACGTGCACGCACGTGCACACACACACACACAAACATATTTGATCAAGGGGACGACATAGATCCAGGATGTTGTTTGCCTCTGGGTGGGCCAGGAGCCAGTATAGACATGTGAGATGCAGACTGAAAAGCCAGTGACAATATTCTGGTTATAGATCTGAGTTGAGTTCGTGGGGTTTTGTGCTGATATTTTGCTGCACGGCTGACCAAGATGCTAACTGCCATCTTTACATATCAAGAGTGACATTAAAGGGTTCAAACCAGAAATTATGCCATTTTCGGAACATTACACCTCGCTCTCGGGCTCCACCGCAGGCCTGGCAGCCGGTGGTGTTAGCCGTGCTACTAGGTAAGATTTCCAACAGAGCATTCTCAGATGCTTACGTGACTGATCTGTGCCCACAGATGCCGTTGGGGGACAGCTCACATCCTGGGAAGAGGTTACAGCAGGCCCACTGGTTGGGGAGCAGGACCAGGCCCCTGTGGGAGGAGGCTCCGTAGCCGGTCCACTGCCCTGCTCCAGCCCCGCGGTGCTTCTGGATGGGGAGGGCATCTAGAGCCTCATGGACACTCAGCGCAGGCACACAGCCTCGTGCTTGCTCAGAGGCTTGTCCTGATTTGGGAACAAACCCTGGGCAGTGCCCCCCCCCCCACCAAGGGGACCTGACAAAGGCATCTTGAAGACAAGGTCCACTGCTCGGCAGATGAGAGCAGGACAATGAGGTCTGCCTCGGAGCTGGGTGTGCCTCCTGCTCGTGGTGGTACAAGTCACGAGTATGACCCCCTGTCGTGGCATATCAAGGTGTCCCCCAGGGAAACGAATGCCGGCCAGTGGCATCCTCCATCCTGTCTTACATCTGTGCTCTGCACTGGCCAGCGTGTGGGACCTGCCCCCTCTGGGGCATCTGTGCCGACCAGTCCCACGCTCAGTCGGAGAGAGAGAAGCCGTGCTTACTTACTGTACTTGTGGGGTTGCCGTTCAGACGCACGCCACTGTTGCACTGTGGGGAGCAGGCCCGGCTGCCGTGGGCACTGGATGGCCCCGGGGACCCTGCAGGCAAGCAGAGACGTTACTCAGATGGGGCGCCTTCCAGAAACCCCAGCCCCAGGAGGCCACCCAGGACCCCACACCTGGCCCCTCACGCGGGGTGGGTGGTGAGAGTCTGGGCTGTCAGCACATGCCGATCTTGCCCTGGGACCCTGCAGCAACCCCCTCCATCCGGCCTCACACAGAAAATGGGCAGAAGGTAGACACCTGAACCGAGGCGCCAGCACCAGGGTCCAGGGCCCACGCCCATGTGACACCAGGGCTTCTCCCCTGTCCTTCCCAGCACAAGCGTCACATCGGCTGATTTACTTAACCCTAGTCCTGACTTTCTGTTCTTTGTTGTCAAAGTACTTATCTGTCGGACGTTTTCTGACGCTCTGGGTTTCGCAAGCCACATGAGTGGAAAACACAAAGACGAACGAAATGGGTAGGACTGCGGACCAGGGCCGGGAGCAAAGGTCCAGGGCCAGGAATGCCTGCACCTGCCCTGGGGTCACCCTATCACCGTTCTGAGCTGCGAGTTCCTCTTCTCCATGTCCTCTCCCTACCCCAAGTGGAGGCCACCCCACCAGGGAGCTGTGGATGCCCCCAGCCCGTTGCAGGGAATGGGTCCCATCCGGTGGGAGCACCAAACTGGGGGGGGGGAGGCCAAGTGTGACCCGCACATCTCTCTGTTTTGAGAGAGAGAATGCGTAGGGGAGGGGCGGGAGGGAGAAGCAGGCAGACTCTGGTCCCAGCACAAAGCTGACGTGCAGCCCAGGCAGGACCCCAGGAACACGACTGAGCTAAAACCAAGACTCAGAGGCTCAGGTCACGGAGCCACCCAGGCACCCCCCACAAATCTGTTTTGAGAAAAACCAAGGCATCACTTTAAAAATCCAGATTTCTGACTTTCCAGGAAAGAGAAGAATCGGAGGTTCCTGAGCTCACGTGCCCAGTGATAAAACACAGCCAGAGTGGAGTGGGTCTGCCCCCTCACCTCCTGGCCACGCTGTGCCCAAACCCACCCCCGCCGGTGTCAAGGCTATGTGCTGCCAGTCAGTGGTGTGACGTGGCCGCTGGCAGGGGCACAGAGACGAGCCCGTGTTGGTCACAACATCATTAGCATCCTTGCAACGTCCTGGAAATGGAACTAGAAGCCTCCTAAGCATTTCACCTCCTCCCGCCACCTACAAAGCTGTGTTGGGACCACGACCCCCATCATCACTTCATGGAGGAAAAAATTAGGGGGATTCAGCACTTGTTTCTGCTGACCCCGGTATTCCCCAGATGGCTGCTGGGGGCACTCGGGAGAGAAGGCTCCCCACGGAGCATCTGCTCTGGTAAAGGGGGGGCACGCCCCCAGTCCCTCTAAAAACTGGACAAGATGACCAGAGCTTGTTAACAGCTCGACAAAACCAACAAGAACTCACAGACCCTGACAGGGGGGCTCTCCTGGGAAAGGAAGGGGAAAGTGTTCCACCGTCTCCCATGTGGGAACAGCCTCAGACACAAAGCTATCTTCCTGGGAAGCCCATCCTAACCGTGAGCAGCTCCTGCGACTGAGACAGTCCATTTACCTCGGTGGGGAAGACACGGGAAGACATCAGCAGAGTGTGCGAGGCCCCTGCCGCAGGAACGGAGCATCGAGGCTTCATCCTAAGGAGACCCCGGGCACCTCTGGGCGGACCCAGGAACCTGGCACGTGACTGCCGGAAGCAGGGGACAGCATGGACAGCAAGGCTGCAGTCATCCTGCTGCGCCACGTCGCGTGAATGTCCACCTCCCCTTCTGCAAGCGCCTGCAAGGAGGAGCGTGTGAGCCTGAAATCATGGAACAGCTGTTGAGTACGGCTCCGTACGCTTACCCGAGAGGGCCCAGTGCTTCGTCCCTTTCTAAAAGCTACAACCCAGGTCAAGCCACACCACACAATGCCATCATTCCGAAGCCACCAGTCTGGATCTCTGCAGATGGGGCTGTGTGTGCTGCTGCCAGGCTTCCCGCCTCCAGTCCTGCCCCTGCCGTTGGGTGACGCACGAGGCCTCCTTCTCTGCCCCACTCAACGTCCGGCAGGACCTAACCCTCCCGCACACCACCATGTTCCTGCTGCACGGTGAGGTGCGCAGCCCCAAGAACTCAGGAGAAGCGTGCTCTGTCCTCCTTTGCTGCAACAGTGGTGCTCACATCCAACAGCCACACTTTCTTCCTGCCGACGGCCACCAGCAGCACAGCGCTGCCCCGGGGCCAGCACCAAGTCTGCCTCTCAGCGTCTCCACGTGGGCTCTCCAGACTGGCTCACTAGCGACTCAGCAGAATCCAGGCCACCCTAATCCCCACAGCCTCCACAGCTCCCAGGAAAAGGCTGCTTCCGGACAGGGACGCAGACGGGGTGTGGGGACAGAGCTGAGCCGGAGGGGACGCCAGATGGACCATTCTGGACACAGATGCGGATGGGGCATGAGGACAGAGCTGTGGTTGCTGAGGACGTGGACGGACAGGGTCCAGGCTCACTCCGTGTTCTAGAGTGTGGCTGCCCGCTACCAATGACCCGATGTGGGGTTGAGGGTTGAGCAGGCAAGAGCAACTCTGCCTTCATGTTGTGGCCTCAGCATTGGAAACTTTGCTTGAATTTCAGGAAGGATTACGGCCACTACACCGCAGTTTCTTAGGATACTAAGATTTGAACTCTTGTAGTTCACAAAGAACCCAATAAAACGACCATGGACATTTACTGAATTCATAAAGAATTCCACATCCCCGTCGCATAGGAAACCTGGGAGGCGGATCTCATGTGGCACGGGTGGCAGGCCACAAGTGACTTCCCTCCCTCATGGAAACCATGAGTGGGCACCCTATGGGAACACTGATATGTGGCAGACAGGCAGACACACAGACCACCTGGTGGCCCTGCCTCCCACGGACACGAGGCCACATGCCTGAGACTCATATGCACAGCCAGTGCTCACTGGCCCTCACTCTTCCCGAGATAATCAGCGTGAAGCCGTTGCTCACACAGTCTGACCCGAGACCCAGAGCGGCAGGAGGCCACTGAGCCCCGTGTGCCGTGAGCTTCTTCCTGCCACGTTTCTTCACAACATTCCATCTGAGATTTAGAAGAAAGAGGAGAGATGGTTCGGCAGCCCTCCTGCCATCAGGGGAAGCTCCTGCTGCACCTTCCCCTGCCTATACCAAACCCTGTATCTCACCAAACCTCACCCCTGTCGCGAACGGATTGTCTGTGTCCCCATTCCCGGATGGGAAGGTGCTGGGTGCCTGTGGGAGGTGACAAGGTCATCCCGTAAAAGGCCCCTGAGGCCTCCCTTGTTCCTTCCCTACGTGAGGACATGGCCATGAGAGATGTCTTAGAACCAGGTCCTCCTCCGACGTCCAGTCCCTGGAACCAGGAGCGAGAGGCATCTGCTGTCCAAGCTGCCCGGCTTTCCTGCGGCCACCAAGCAGACACCAGCCCATGCCAGGCCAGCTCCTCCCTGCCGAACGCAGGCGTGGCTGTGGTCCCTGCTCCCAGGACCCGGAGCACCAGGCCACAGGCAGGAGCTGCTAGTGCCCGAGGGGCCCCCTCCCGTGAGCTGGCGAGCAGACCGTCCACCCCGGACGGGCACCCCCCTGGATCCCAGGACCTGCCCGTCCTGCACCGTGGCTGCCCCCTTTGTGGCCCACACTCCCCCAGCCCCATGGGACGGGACACAGGGCTTCATGTTCTTTACTCCTCCCTGGAGGGCCAGGCTGACGGTGGACACGCCTGCTCCCGCCACTCTGACCACGCCACCTCCTGTGTCTCCAGCCCCTCAGGCCGTTCTCAGGATCCCAGACCCTCTTAGCACTTCACCAAATACCCCAGTCACAACGTGCAGGCTCAGAGGGAGGGATGTCACGTGGCGAGCTGTCCTGACATGTTTGCACAGCGACAGGAGGGACCTTCACTCCCCTAGGAATGTGGATATGGGTGAGGTCACCCCATGGGGCTCTGACAGGAAAACACATGGTTTCTGGGGCCAATCTGTTCAAGGTCTCGGGGTGGGGGGAGCAGGAAGATGAATGAGGTCCACGGCCCTTCGGTCCAGTGCGGTCCCTCCTGCGCCGGATTTGCCGGGGAGTCACCCCTGAACCTGTGGACAGAAGCGGCTGGGGACTCCATGGCACGGGGCAGCAGCCAAGGGACAGGAAATGAGGCCAACGGGCGAGCCCAGGGCAGGGCCGCTCCTGTACGAGGGAGAGGAGGGCGCGGCCATGCCCGCCGAGCCGCACACCTGACTGAGAGGGTCAGAGCCAAAGCCCCAACAAGCACGAAGGTGCCGGACGCCCGTCCCGGCTGCCCAGGAGGAAAGCAACCACACACTGTTGTAAATGCACAGTGGCCGCGCAGTCAGCAAAGGTCATGGTTTACGACCTGGACTGAGACTTCCGGACGGACCAGCGGCGCCTCACTGACCCGGTCACTGCTCGGCGAGCAAGAGATTTAGGTCATGTCCAGGGTGGGGTGACCCCTTCACAGCACAGACTCATTACATCCATTCCCCCATCCCCACATACGTGTGCCCTCCCCCCTCCTCACAAGCATGCCCTCCCCTCCTCTCACACGCGTCCATTCACCATCCTCTCACACGCGTGCCTCCCTCCTCTCCTTCTTGGGGTACATTCCTCACTTCACACTGATATTTCAGGCACAAACTTGGTTTCTCTGTGTGTGCATGTGTGCAGGGGACTGACCAGTGAGCTGACCTGAAGGAGGAACTTTACAGCTGATCAGGGCACAGGCCTCCGGCTGAGGCTCCTTCTCCAGAAAGGCCTTGGGTGTGTGCACATGCAGGGTCTCAGGGACGCCTGCAGCTGAGGCATCTACCTGCATCCTCCACCGTGGAGTGACCACTGTTGACACCCAGGCATGACTCCCATCCGAGGGGACACACAGCGTGGGGAGCAGGAAACCCCGGGCCCCTGAAGGTCTCACTGCCCCTTACCTAATGGGAGCTTTAGAAACGATGGTGCGTACCTGAGATACTCAACCGTGATGGTCACTTTGTCACGGCATTTCTCAAGAGACGCACCTGTAACGAGACAGGGAACAGCCACGTTACCGTCAGAAAGGACCGGGCTCGGAGAGAAAAGACAGGATCCCCATGCGCCTGGACTGTTCCTCACCCACTGCGCGCTGGCAACGACCACTGAGACAAGGAGGCCCCATGGCCCCGGGAGCAGCCGCCGCCCTGAGTACACGACATGCGTGTGCCATCTACACAGACCCTCATGCACCCATGGGGGTGCCACCCCCGGCCGTCGTCTGCACTTACCACTCCCCCACCAGGAAGTCCCGTCAGGAGGACTCGGCAGAATGGCACAGATGGCCTATTTCCAGATGCTGGCAGGCACAGGTAAGTTGGGTGATGGGGACCCAGCAGATCACGGGCATGAGCTCTGGGTTTCCGTGACATGAGCGGGTGCCCCTTCAACGTGCCCACGCTGCTATGCTGGGCATCGCACTGTATCCAGGGTTTGGTCACTTCCCACTCCACCAGGATCTCCATGTCTCGCTGCGTCTCGCACACTCACCGACATGGAAGCAAGTGTGACGTCGCTGCTCCTGAGCCCAGAGGGGAATGGAATTCACCAGCATCTGGCTGGTGTGCGTCCAGTCAGGACTCGCCTGCACGGCCCTCCCTCAACTCCGGTCGCCTCTGGCTCCTGCTCCCTTATCGGTTCCATGTCCCTGGGCCTGGCATCTTAGTGGCTGTCACAGGTGTCCCTGACACCTACTGTTGTCCTCTCCACAGCCCGGAGAGCCGCACGTGTGCCCTCCCCCATCACCATGCCCTCCGTGTTTCCATTTAAAATTTTTCATTTATTTTAGAGAGAGATAGAAAGCACGTTCATGAGCAGGGGTGGGGGGAGGGATGGGGAGAGAGACTCTCAAGCAGACTCTGTGCTGAACCTAACATGGGGCTCGAGCTCATGACTCTCAGATCACAACCATGACCTCAGCCAAAACCAAGAGTCAGATGTTAAACTGAGCCCCCGGGCATCCCAGATCCGCAGATCCCAGGAGCCTCCTGCATGGATAGCCACACACGCAGCGGCAAGAGCAGAGGGCTGGTGGGGGTGGGATTCCAGGCCATTCTGGCTCAGGGCCACACATCTGGCCGGAACCCGGAGCACAGCTAGTTTTCCGGGATATGACAATGGCTGGGGAGTCCCTCAGGCCCTATCAATGAGAAGTTTTCCAGGTGACCACGGAGCACGGTCTGTCGTGTTCTTCCTCAGAACAAAGCAGGCGCGTTTCTCACATACATGACGCCCGTCAGGTCCCCGGTCTGTGACCGCACAGTGTGCCCGACCACTGAGTACACCTGCAACTCCCCCAACACCCGACAGCCGTGGGCCGCGCTCTTCAAGTCCACGGATGTCGGCACGTGCCAACATGCCCACCAAGGCAGTGTCATCTCTCAGACAGCAGGAAAGATTTCCGCCGATTCTCACCGTGATACACCTCCCAGTTCTGGCCAGGCCTCTTCCCAGCCGGTGCGCCCTTATGTGTGAGTCTCACGACCAACACGGGGAGTCGGGTGAGTCACACGTCCACGCCCAAGAAAAGGCATTTCTGCAGACTGGACAGAACACTCGGCAGGATGACATCAGAGACGGTGTCGCAAATCAGTCCATCGGCCTTTCCGAAACGCCAACGTCACAGGGACACGCACAGCCCGGGGGCCCAAGAGAGGCATGAACACGTCTCTGTGTTTTATGAATCAAGTGGCTCATTCCCATTCCCTGCCACCCACCTGCCAGGCAAGCGCTTACTTGGTGAGCGTCAGAAGTATGAACACCAGTGTCCTGCCGGCCTCTGTTTCCTGAAAACCAGCAGAGTCTACACAGCATCGGAACTAGTTCTCCGCACCTGCAAGTGCGGGCTGTGACGTGTGAGTCACCATTTACTAAGGGACCTGTGACACGAAGTCCTTCCCAAGGGGACGTTATTCCATCAGTGATCAGCACCTTAGTAGTGGAGGAACATCAGGTAAGTGGTCAAGGGCAGACCTGACCCCTTGGGGCAGGATGGGCACCAGTAATCTCATCATAGCACATCTGCAGATAGATTTCCGCAGCCAGCTTGTCCCCAGATCTCAAAACCAGATTTTTATGGGCATCGGAGTGTGGGTCCATGCAAGGGGTCTCTACGGACGGGACAAGCACAGAGCCGTGACCCTTTCCACCACCTGGTCTCCCCGCTGCTGCTGCTGATTTGTTTAGAGGGACCCTGCTTTGCCCCTAGTCACGTGTGCACTGACAGCACCTGCGTGATGTACTCAGAACCGAGTCAGTGGTGAGGAAAATGCAGGAAAAGTCCACCCGGCCACACGGCTAGGCCCTTACCCTGCCGCCCCAACCTCACTTCTCCTGCATGGGCGAGCAGACACGCGTCCACGCGCACACATCCACACACTTGACAAGAAGAATGAGTGTGTTTTCACTTCAATTTAACCACTGACTGGACACATTTCTAACCCTTCACTGAGGCCCATCACTAATCACATACATTCCTAACCCTTCACTGAGGTCCATGGAGAGTAACTGGAAGAAAGGGGGGTGCACTCACAGGGCTGCCGAGGTCACCACCTGGGCTCTGCAGGGAGGGTGTGGTGCCCCAAGCCGTGCTCAACCTGGGGGCACAGGTGAGGCCACAGCCGTGGGCTGGACAGGGACTCCCCATGCTGCCCCAGCTGTCCTACCCCTCCTGGCTTCTGTGTCCTTCCTCCATCCCCAGAAGCCCACTCTGCGGGCAGGAGGGCAGCGTGCTGTAAGGAACATCCACACAGCCTCAGGGAGCAGCTGGTCCGCCGTCCTCATCTTTGACCTGCTGGAGTCCAGCTGCAAGCTCTCCTCCTCTGTGCCGAGGACCTCGCAAGGGATCAGCCTGTACACGTCTCCTTCATGTGACTCCTGCTTAGCATGGCGCTGGCCGGACGTGGGAAAGCACCATATGCAACATGGCGTCCCTGCTCACTGCTGGTCCTGGCTCCCGACTGTGATGGGAGGGGGACCCCCTGGGGCCCGGGCCACCCTGCCCATCTCCTGCTCCTCCTCCATGTTCGTCCACACAGACACAAGCAGGCCACTGGGTCCCTGGTCGCCTCAAAGTCCTCCTATGTGAAATGAGGGGCTAGACCAGGTATCCATGAGGTCTCTCCAAACTTCCCATTTCTGAAACACCCCCAGAGTCCCTGGCAGGAGGTCACACTTCAAGCTTCGATCTTGGCTGGGAAGCTGGGAGGACTTGTCCGACAGCAGAGAGAGAGAGCAAGCGGAATGCACGGTCCCTTTAAAATGGCGACTCCCCCAGCAACCTGAGCTGCGGGACAGAGACAGACCGACCTCCAGCCCCTGGGACCACAGTCAGGCCCGGACTAGCTTCTCCACCTCGGCAAACATCACATGCCCGTATTCGTGGGAGCCCTTCCTAGCGAGGCCTCTTGACTTACCACCTGTGATGACAGGCACGTCTGCACATGGATGTTGGAGTCGGAGCCATTTGGGGTCTTAAGCCAGGTGGGTGCCACTCGGACGTTTCTTCCGGGTTAACTGGCATGTTCTGGTAAATCAGCTGAAATTCTCTTCACAGAATCTCATCCCTGGCATCATCCTCAGACAAGTTCTTGGTGATTTTTACACCTGAAATCCCGGCATGCGGGGAAAACCTCGTGGATGACCACAGACGGACCATGTCATCTCTGCCGGGATGCCAGCCTTCCACCAACAGAGGACCCGAGAACTCACGGAACGAATTGAAATTTGAGAATGAATCAGTTGCAAAGAAGGAAACCACCTTCTTCTCATGTCTGCTCTGGAGGTGGGGACAGGGAGCAGGTAGGATGGCTCAGGGGCCGCGGCAGGTGGTCTGGTGAGCGTGGGTTCCATCCCACAGTGACTCACAGACACCATAACCACATGCCTTCCTGAGACTTGCTTTCCTGAGCTCTAATGGGACAGAGACTGGACCTTCACAAGAGAGCCACAGAGTCCCCGTCAGCCTCCAGAACTGAGCCGACTTGTGGACTGTGCGCCCTCGAGTCCTCCGACCAAACATTTGTACCACCCGCCTCCCCACTGGCACCCACAGGAGGACACGTGGCATCAGTGTTGGGCCCGAACGGGGTCCTCCTCCTGGACCCAAGCCCATGATGGTCCCTTCAGCACGGGCTCACAGGGGCCAGGCGATGGTGGCCTTTGTTTCTTCTTGAGCCCACCGTGTCTCGGTGGCTCTGGACACAGCCTGCAGCAACTCTTTCCGAACAGACTGCAGAGACGCAGCCACTGGCCAGTGGCATCTCCACGCCGGCTTCTCGACTTGCGGTCAGGAGGGGCCTGTGCAAAACCTCGAATGGCTTCTGCTGGCACAACAGAACCAGCTGCGAGGCTGCGTGAAGGACCAAAAAGACGAGCAGTCTGTCCCACATTCCCAGCTCGCGCACCCCTTCAGCCTCGCACAGCGGGTGAGTCAGCAGTGACCACGGCCCTCGGCCGGGAACATGAGCCCATGGACCCCAGTAACAGCTACAGGGCTGTGCACGCCCACTCTGCCCCTGCCTCCCTGGGTGGGACAACTCACACTGTCCTTTCCAGCTACAAGGACGGTGCCTTTCCTCCCTTGCCGCTCGGCCACACTAGCCATCTGTCTGTCCTGCAGTCTACACGAAGTGGGGTCTCTTCCTGGGCCAACTGCTGGTTTGCTACCTTGGTGACATCAGGCTTCTTCAAGCTGGGGAAAATGAGGCAACACCTTGGAGAACTTGGTAACATGCCAGGGCAGCAAGCCATGGCCCCACACCAGATGCAAGCCCGTGACCTCCATGTGTTTGCCAGTGGCCTGGGGCACGCCAACCCTTGCAGACTGAAGGACAAGTCATTGCATGTCAGATGTCAGCATCTAGGAAGACAACACAGCTGCCAGCAGCCTCCATGGGTCCTGAAGGAACTGGAACCACGTCCAGGCACTCTGCTCTTCCCATTCACCCGACAGTCCACCAGGCACTCGGCTGTGACAAGCCTGGCAGCGTCTCCGTGCTCTGGTCACACTGGGCTCTGCCACATGGGCAGCAGGACTCGAGACCCGAGTTGCTGGAGTGTCCATGTAGATGGGCTGCTGGTGGCATCCAAGGAGGCAGCAGAACGGTCACATGCACATGCTTGGGGTCTGTCATGAAGCCATGTCGATAAAACCATATCTGTCTGGAAACATTCTTTTTGGAGAGACGCTCCTAGGACAACGAGGGGCGGCCGCACTCTGGTGGGTCCATGAGCCACAACACAAGGGAAGTGGTCACCATGGGTTGGATGTCCCCTGCCCCATGAAGCCACAAAATTGGGCGTGGGCAGCAATGTTACCTAGGGGACTGGTCTGTGCAAGACGGGGCTGGACCAGTCTCGCTGGAAGAGGTGAGCACGTGAGCAGGAGTCTCGGCTTCCACGGCCGCCCCAGGACCCATCTCCCATGAACCATGCCTGCGACATTATTACAAGTTGTTTCCTGCTCCTGTGCCATCAAACACTACCAGCTAGAGACGGAGAAACTGACCTGAACTGAAGGTTATCTGCAGAAATCTCCGTGGGGTGCTGCCAGTCATGGGCTCTGGGGCCGAGAACCCCTCCTCCAACAATTTCCCAGCCTCTGAGTGAGAAAGTACGTCGATCATCTGCACCTATCTGTCCATCCGTCGGTCATCTAGTCCTCCACTTACAACCCACCCACCTAATCCGTGTGTTTTTGCTCCTTTCTGACCTGGCTCCTGATTACGGATGCAACGTCTGCTGGAAGCACCTTCCATTCACGGTGGTGGAGCTTCCGGGCACATGCACACCTGAACAGAGACACGGGGAACGTTAACACCTGATCCCCGCAGAGAAGACAGAGGGAGGTGGCACAGGGCAAGTCTGCTGGGATGGGGCAAGTGTCTCTCCAAGAGCCTAGTGGATGGAGAGCAGAGGCAGGACTGGGCAGCCGGCCTCCAGCGTGAACCAGCGCACCACCCCCGCCCCGGACCACACTCACCCTTGAGGCCGAAGCCTGGCTTACGCCCACCTCGGTGCCCCACTGCCGAGTGTCAGAGGAGTTCCATGAACATCTGTCGAGCGACTGGCCAGGGCAGAGCGAGTCCCATTCCAACAGACAGAGCAAGCGGCCATGCTCCCGGGTGGGCACCGCCTGGGACATGCAGCTGCTCTGAGCTCCGCGCCATCTCCATTCTGCGACTAATGCACGTGACTGACCTTACTTCTGCCCTGAGGCTGGATGGATTCAGAAACAGGTCAGAAAGGATGGATTTGACTCAACTAGGAGGCACCAGGAGGTAAGCTCCCAAATGCTTACTAATCAGGGCAGCTCTCGCCAATGTGTCTGTCGTTCCTAAGAGCTTGGTCTGCTCTGCTGGACTGGCAAAGACTCAGCCAAGATGCTCTCACGTCTGCAAGATCTTTGTGATGCTTCTGACCACAATGCAGGAACACGACATCCATCACGCGGCCATACCGAGATCCTGTGGGCACAGACCTGCTCGGCCTTGCCCGCCCTGAGCTCCCAGGCAGACCCATGCTGGCCCAGCTCCTCCCTGGCGCAGGACCGCTGGATGCGGGCTCCTCCTGCCCACACCATGCGACTGTCAGCCCCAGTGATGTCCTGCTCTCTCGGGGGATGTGTCTCAGAACTTGTGCGACACAGACTTACCCACAGACGGTCTGCTCCCCATGGCGACTGCTCGAACAGCAGTTACCGATGTGGAGAGAAGCCCAGAGTGTGTAACCCAGAGGGAAGCTGCAGGTTCATTCCCATGTACGCCTGCCGTGGAAATAAGCACATTCTGTCCCCCCCATGTTCCGAAGCTTGGGGCAGTGTATGTGTGAGGAAGCCTCATCTTGTGGCTCCTTTGCGTCCGAGCAGAGTTGACATGATTCCTTTTAGAATTAACTGAAGCCAACAGTGTAAGAGGCTTCCCCTTTCTCCACATCCTCTCCAACACATGTTGTTTCCTGTCTTGCTAATTTTGGCCATTCTAACTGGTATAAGGTGGAATCTCAATGAGTTTTTTTGTTTGCTTTTAATTTATTTTTTTATTTATTTTCAGCATAACAGTATTCATTATTTTTGCACCACACCCAGTGCTCCATGCAATCCGTGCCCTCTATAATACCCACCACCTGGAACTCCAACCTCCCACCCCACGCCACTTCAAACCCCTCAGATTGTTTTTCAGAGTCCATAGTCTCTCATGGTTCACCTCCCCCTTCCAATTTCCCCCAACTCCCTTCTCCTCTCTAACTCACCATGTCCTCCATGCTATTTGTTATGTTCCACAAATAAGTGAAACCATATGATAACTGACTCTCTCTGCTTGACTGATTTCACTCAGCATAATCACTTCCAGTCCCATCCATGTTGCTACAACAGTTGGGTATTCATCCTTTCTGATGGAGGCATAATACTCCATAGTGTATATGGACTACATCTTCCTTATCCATTCATCCGTTGAAGGTCATCTTGGTTCTTTCCACAGTCTGGCGACCATGGCCACTGCTGCTATAAATGTTGGGGTACAAATGGCCCTTCTTTTCACTACATCTGTATCTTTGGGGTAAATACCCAGGAGTGCAATTGCAGGGTCATAAGGAAGTTCTATTTTTAATTTCTTGAGGAATCTCCACACTGTTCTCCAAAGAGGCTGCACCAACTTGCATTCCCACCAACAGTGGAAGAAGGTTCCCCTTTCTCCACATCCCATCCAACACATGTTGTTTCATGTCTTGCTAATTTTGGCCATTCTAACTGGTGTAAGCTGATATCTCAATGTGGTTTTAATTTGAATCTCCCTGAGCGCTAGTGATGATGAACATTTTTTCATGTGTCTGATAGCCATTTGTATGTCTTCATTGGAAAAGTATCTGTTCATATCTTCTGCCCATTTTTTCATATGATTGTCTGCTTTGTGTGTGTTGAGTTTGAGGAGTTCTTTATAGATCCTGGATATCAACCTTTGGTCTGTACTGTCATTTGCAAATATCTTCTCCCATTCCGTGGGTTGTCTCTTTGTTTACTTGACTGTTTCTTTGCTGTGCAGAAGCTTTTGATTTTGATGAAGTCCCGAAAGTTCATCTTTGCTTTTGTTTCCTTTGCCTTTGGAGACATATCTTGAAAGAAGTTGCTGTGGCTGATATCGAAGAGATTACTGCTATGTTCTCCTCTAGGATTCTGATAGATTCCTGTCTCACGGTCGAGGTCTTTTATCCATTTTGAGTTTATCTTTGTGTACAGTGTAAGAGAATGGTCGAGTTTCATTATTCTACGTATAGCTGTCCAATATTCCCAGCATCATTTATTGAAGAGACTGTCTTTTTTCCACTCTATATTTTTTCTTGTTTTGTCGAAGATTATTTGACTATAGAGCTGAGGGTCCATATCTGGGCTCTCTACTCTGTTCCACTGGTCTATGTGTCTGTTTTTATGCCAGTACCATGCTGTCTTGGTGATCACAACTTTATAGTAAAGCTTGAAATCAGGTAACGTGATGCCCCCCATTTTATTTTTGTTTTTCAACATTTCCTTAATGATTCAGGGTCTCTTCTGATTCCATACAAATTTTAGGATTATTTGCTCCAGCTCTTTGAAGAATACCGGTGGAATTTTTATCGGAATGGTATTAAAAGTATAGATTGCTCTAGGCAGTATAGACATTTCTGTTGGTGGGAATGTAAGTTGGTGCAGCCACTTTGGAAAACTGTGTGGAGATTCCTCAAGAAATAAAAAATAGAGCTCCCCTATGACACTGCAATTGCTCTATGGGTATTTACCTCAAAGATACAGATGTCGTGAAAAGAAGGGCCATCTGTACCCCAATGTTTATAGCAGCAATGGCCACAGTCATCAAATTGTGGAAAGAACCAAGATGCCCTTCAATGAATGAATGGATAAGGAAGATGCAGTCCATATACACTATGGAGTATTATGCCTCCATCAGCAAGGATGAACACCCAATTTTTCTAGCAATCTGGACGGGACTGGAAGAGGTTATGCTGAGTGAAATAAGTCAGGCAGAGAGAGTCAATTATCATATGGTTTCACTTATTTGTGGAGCATAACAAATATCATGGAGGACATGGGGAGATGGAGAGGAGAAGGAAGTTGAGGGAAATTGGAAGGGGAGGTGAACCATGAGAGACTATGGACTCTGAAAAACAATCTGAGGGTATTGAAGGGGTGGGGGGTGGGAAATTGGGGGAACAAGGTGGCGAGTATTGGACAGGGCACGGATTGCATGGAGCACTGGGTGTGGTGCAAAAACAATGAATACTGTTATGCTGAAATAAAAAAGAATTAACTGAAGCTAGAATTTACTCTGAAAAATGAGGGTGTGAGACCATGTGTTTATGAGGGATTCACTTATTTAACATGTTTATGAACTTCATGAATCTGAAAAATGGAATCTGCCCCAATAATAGGCTGAACGGCCCCTTTTAGCCCCCATTGGAATCTGGACGAATTACTTGATAATCTGACTTGAAGGCGTATTTGTACCGAACGTTGGAGTTCGCTCTGTTTACAAGGTCTGCCCATAATTTACTCTAGCATGACTTCTGGGTCGACCTGTCTGCTTTCCTGGGCTGGGCCGGGTGCTCAGGGGCCCCTGAAGCCTTCCTTCCCCTGAGGAAGCAACCCCCCCCAGAGACGCACAGACATGTGGCTCGGGAAGAGCATAGCTGGGGATACTCCACGCATGTGCACATACGCCCCGGACTGTGCATCCCTCGAGACTCCATGCTTGTTTGTCCCCACTGCAAGCACCTTCCCCACACCCAGTGCAGATCGGGGGCTGCGTGTGGGCCCCCAAGAAGAGGTGGGTGTGCACATGGGTCCTTTGTGGGTGAACACAGTGGACCGTCAGCGGGTGTCCTGGAAGCTCAGTGGGCCCCATCGCAGGGATGGTCCAGCAGCACAGCTGTCTGCCCTACCTGGAGTTACCGGTCGTTTTCCCGGAAAAACCAACCCCGAGGGACGGATACCTGCTGACCCGCTGGGGGACGTTAACAGACGGGATGTAGGCTCGGTTCCGTTACCCTCCGAATGAGCTGCCTGTGAGGGGCATCTACACATCGCCTCCAGGACCAGGCATCCCTCCCAGCTTCGCCCCGCCCCAAGGCACCATCCCAGCGCTGCACGGTGAGGCTGTCCTGTCGCCCCTCCCCTTGGCGGCAGCTACGACCTGCTCCACCTCGTGGGTTCCATCCCAGGGTCAGCTGCTCCAATTGGACGGCTTCACGCGGGTGTTGGCTCATCCTTCCTTGTTCCCCACATCTGACTGACCTGGGTCATGTCTTCCTCCACAGAAGGAAGGCCGGGTAATGCGTGTGGGCACACCTTCATCCCTGGCGGGCGCATCACGAGCCATCCCGCAAGCTGTCTGCCCAGTTACACACAAGCGTGGGAGAGCAAGCCCGGGGGACGCCCGACGCTTCTCAGCATGGCCAGCGACCCCAATGCTCGGGCAGCGTCCCTGCTCCCTGCAGCTCAGTCCTCCCAACGGGGATGGGAACAGAGCCATCTGCTGGCACAGCCTGTGGAAGCCGTGGTGCACCGCCCTGCACCGGGCCTCCCCCGGTCATCCCACAGCACAACACGCCCACCAAGTCCTCCCTAGTCCTAAAACCGTATCTACACTGCGTGAGACAGGATTTGGAGAGAAAGGCAGCCACAACAGAGGAGCTGACCAGGGCCGAGTCACCGAACGTGGCAAACTTACCACCTCCTGGTGGGTTGCATTCTCTACCTTGGTGCCGTTCACCTGGAGAGACAGCAATTGAGACGTTGGAGGACGACCGACGGTCACCACTAATCTGGACAAGCGTGGCTGAGGGTGGGAGTCGCAGCACTGACCTGCAGCACAGTGTCTCTGACAAACAGCGACCCCGTCTGGTCGGCTGCGGGGTGGCAAGAGGGCACGGGGTTAGGAAACATCTGGGACGTCAAGCTCTGTCAGGACTCCTGTCTGAGCTGTGTCCGCAGTGACCATTATGGTTTGTGTGTGGGCACATGCACGTGTGGGCGTGAGTGTGCTGCACACGTGTGTGTGTGTGTGAATGTGCGCATGCAAGCACATGTGTGGGTGACTGTGTTTGAATGTGTGCGTGCACGCACATATGTCATGGCATGTGAGCTGAGCAGATGTGAGTGCACTTGGCGTGTGTGGGTGTGTGGAGACCACGTGGGTGCACATGCACGTGCACGAGCCCATGAGCGTGTGGACAAGCGTGGGCAGAGAAGCAGCAGGCTCCCGCCACCAAGCTGAGTGGCCAGTGCAAGCCCATTAAGAAACTTCCCAGACACGCAAGGGTGGCCTAACATGAAACTCGCATGTCACCTCTTCCTAATGATGTGTTTCCACGCCTGACATGTGACGTCTGAGTCCTGGTGGTTGCTGAGTGAGGACAGAAAACAAAGCAGGACTCTCAGAAGCTGCTGACCGTTTCCGCTCTTGCTGGGGAATGAGTGGACCCTGGCGGCTGTAGATAGGGAGCTGGGTTGGGGGACACGGATGGAACGTGCCCTGGGCATGCCAGAGGCTCCCAGCACCGTGGGGCCCTCCAGTCCCCAGAGGGGACTCCTCTGCCCTCCAGTCCCCAGAGGCGGGGACAGGCGGCTTCCCAGAAACCAGCACATCTGCCCAAAATGTAAAGCAACTCGGCTTCCTGCCCTCCCATGAATTTGTTTCAACTTTTCAGGCTTTGGTTAAATCCCAGAAACCAGATACTATCCCCTTAAGCTATCCCCTTAACACGGCAATTCTCTCTGTCCCCTGAGCGCACTTCATGCCAGTCATCAACACTGCTTGTCACTGACAAATATTAAACTTCTTTGAAAATACGGTACAGCCTTCATGTGACTAAATGCAACGGTGCTGAGTTTAGGTGATTAACGGTGTTCTCATTTCCATGGCAACGATGCCCAGAAAGCCTGCGTGGCCCAGCTGTGTGACCCGGGTTCCTCCGTGTCGGTCTCCGGGTCTGTCTCCATTGTCTCTGCCCTTCTGTATTCCTGAACCCTGTCCAGCTCTGAGCTGGGGGCAGTGGACAGGACAATGCTGGCCTTGGGGGCAGGTGTGGGACCAGGCCCTGTCCTGGCTGAGGGGATCAGCCTTCAAACTGGGCTGTGCTGTCAAAACTTCCCGTGCCAAATTCTCATGGTGTGATCAGGCTGAGCAGCACTCGCGCGGGAAGTCCTCCGTCCCCAGAACGTCTCAGGGTCTCCATCTTGCTCTCACCCCCAGGACACTGAGCAACGAAAGCCTCGGGTGGTGGCTCAGGTGTGGCCAGGCCCCCCTGAAGACGCTGCAAGGCTCCTGTCCTTGCACATGGCCTGCATCCCTGTACAGCCCACACACAGACCCCCTCCTGTCACAGCCCCCCGCAGAGCGAAATGACAGCCTGTGAGACTGACCTCTGCTCAACCACCTGCTTCTACAACAAATATTCTTGCCTTCAGTTTTGTGAGAAAGAAGAGGGACAACGGCAGAAAGTTTTTCTATTAAAGTCAAACAAGAATGAGAATGTGAAGATTTTCGGATCAGTTAAAAATAACCAGTCACTGGACACCTCTGCTGTTCTCTGGTCTACACTGATGTCTCAGGAGAGACCCACTCAGGGCGCCGCAAACCAGAACTGTCAGAGAGAGACTCGCCCTCCTCAGTGGCCTGGGTCTAACTCCCAAAAACAAGCCTCGCCCAGAGGGCGCCCTGTCCTTGGCAGCTCCACCAACGGCCCAGGCTCCCATCGGCACTAGGGCTCACGCGCTCTGGGCGCTGAGCAGCCCGCACCCTGGGCAGCCTGGCTTATGTGTCCTCCTGACGCTGTGAGGCCGGTGGGAGGTGGTGGCGGGGGAGTGGCATCCACCCACAGTGTTTGGGATGGCTCCTCAGTCACAGATATACCGGCCTTGGTGCTCACAGAGGAAGCCCAGGAGCACATCGCTGCCGACCTCAGCTCCATACCCCAGGCCCCACGATGTACCTGGTCCCCTATCTCTGTGTGTGATGACCTCATGCCGCGGCCACACAGGTTTCTCCGGACACTTCACATCAGGCAGGAGAAACCAGAGGTGTCTGCAGCCGTCAGAATACAGGCCCCACAGAGTGACAGTCCTGGGGTCCAACCAAAAGCAGCCCATCAGCATGTGGCCCTGAGTGCTGCACTGAGCTAATCTCCAGAACAGCACCTGCACTCACTGCCCAGACTCCCCAAGACTCAGCTCTCTGTCTGCATGGGGGACTGAGTGCGTCCACCTGGAAGGCCGGTGAGGGCTGCAGCCCAGTCAGTGGGATCCTCGTTGCAAACCTGCTTCCCTCGGTTTTCACTTGCGGTGGCCTGCAGAAGCAGGAGCAATGACAGCCGCCCATCCCCTTCTCTGCCTCAGTCACCTTCTCTGCCATGGGCTGCTGGAGATGAAGGCTCTGTCCACCCAAGACTCCCGGCCCCCCATCCTTCGGAGCCTGGGTCCCCCAGCACGTGTGAGGCTTCAACATTTCTCTTCAGCACTGAAGTCCACTTACTGTCTGCGTCACACTGTTTTGTTGGCTGCAAAACATGACGTTCACCGGTTCGTCTACACGAAGGAAGGAACATTGAGATGCTCATTCTGTCTGCTCCAGCCATGAGGTCCAGGACTGGACCCTGGCACCCTCTCCCTCATACAGCCAGCTCACTGGAGATGAAGAGGGGACTGCAATTTGTCACAGAGGCAGGAGGAGTCAGGTTGGGCCTCGAATTTCCAAATCCAGCCCCATGCTCACCCACCCCAAAGTGTCTCCACAAACCCATCGGATCCAAGCTAACCCATCTCAGAGTAGGAGACGACCAAGGCTTGTGGACCCCCAGGAGTTAGGGTGGGACCCCTCCATCTGCGTGGGCACACGTGCCTGCACGTCTGGGTCACAGTCTATACCCTACTGTCGCCCTCGACCCGCAAGGACGACAAGAAGCCTGGTTCGGTGTTAATGCTTCATTTCTTGTTTATTTCGTCAACTTCCTTAGCTTATAAGCAGCAGGGGGACCAATAAGGGGCCAAGCAATGGGGAGAGCCAATGAGAGTCCTGTTACTATGCTGATTAAATTTGAAACAGCCAATGACTATGTCCTCCTTTAGGCGGGCTTCACCAGAATGTTCGTTGTTTACTTGCAGTGTATTTTGCTGAGTGAGCCAAGTGCCATCTTGTAATGGCGGGGACTTTCCAGGCTGGAGGCAGTCCCCAACATCTCCCCCTTTTTTGTTTTATGGCAGAGATCATGCCTGTCTTAGGTCGTCAGTAGCAGAAAACATCCTTACCCGTCATCAGACACAAGATATCGATGATCTCTGTCCTGTCTTAGGTTGGTATGTTTCTTTACTGATCTTACCCGTCTTTGACTACCGATCTAGCATGCTTAGCCATATCTGGGGCGATGTCCCAGCCTCTATTGACATAAGGGTTGTACTATAGCTCGGCTCTGCTCTCGCTGCTGTGTTCTCCATTGGTGAATGTTTCTGAATAGAAGCAGAATGCCAATAAGAAGGAGGACAAGAAGATCAATTGTGCCAGCCCATTGTTTGGTGAACTGGAACATATTGCTGAATGTTTGAAATAGCTCTGGAAGGGAAGCTGGTTGCACACACGTCCTGTGGGAAAACACAAACGGAACCTCTGCTCCAGATTAATACAGGATCTGGGCCTTTCCATTGTCCCGTAAGGATATCCTTCCAAAGAACTAAGGGCTTGGGGGAAAAATCCATACGGGCTGAATGTCTTTCAGCTGCTGCTTGACCATTTTTATCCTAGCAGTTTTCGTTTTTAACGGCGTGCCATTGGCCTTTAGAAGGTCCTTTAGGAAACCCTCTAACCTCGACTTTGACTGTCCAGATCCCATAATTAGAATCCCAACCTAATGGCTGTTCCGTGTATACTCACCGCTAAATCCCGGCTCTAAGGCTGCCCCGCTTCTTATTGCAGACTCGCTAAATCCTGGCTCTAAGGCCGCCCCGCTTCTTATTGCGGACTTGTACAAGTTAATCCTGGCTCTAAGGCCACCCAAATCCCGGCTCTAAGGCCGCCCTGCTTCTTATTGTAAAACTTATTGTACAAGTTTTCCACCACTCCGCAGACCCCATTCTGGCCCCATCACACACTACCCTTCGGGGCCCGGGGGCTGCCCTCACTCACCGGGGGAGCAAATGATGATGTCAATCAAATGTATAATGAGACTTGGGGAGAACAGTTCACAATCCATGGTATTCAACAAACTCGTTTCCAACCCATCCTAGCTCTGGTTTTCACAAACAGAAATCATTCTGTTTTATCATTTAATCCCAAACTCTGTTTTGACATTAATCGACTTCTGATCTATGGAGGCAAGAAGAGGAAGCAAACGGGAACCACAGAGAGGACATGGGCGCAGGCACGTTAAACGGGAATAACACAAAGATGCGGGGATGGAGCCGAGCACAGAAACCATCAGCACGGCCAGACCTGGCGGGCGCCGTGATGACTACTTCTCCGTCCTATACAACTCCGTTATAATTCTCCGTTATAATTCTCCGTTAATACAACTTCCAATCTTCATTCCAAACTGAAATATCAGCCTGCTGACAGTCGCCCAGTACTTGCCACGTAAGAGATAAACCCAATTTCTGAAGACGACTGTAACAGGTTCAGTCACTGTGAGACACCGAGTGATCTGCTGGGATCCCCAAGGGGTGGCTGGGGCGGCCGGCGATGGCTCCGTCTCTCGGCGTTCTTCTGCATGAGCCTGCGGGTGCCTTATCCCTTTTCTAAAAACACTTTCAAACTTTTTGAAAACTTTAAGCATTTTTTCCAGCAGGAAAGTGGGGAACTGACAATTTTTCTGGAAGGCAACTGGGCTGAGCTGGCAGTCAGAACAGCTCTCACAGGGCTGCACAGTGTCTAGGAAGCAGTTTCTGCTCAAAACCGATCAACTCTTTTTTCTTCTACCAAGATCAGTGACAGGCAAGACCCAGGAGATAAATATTCCAGAATGCGACTACCGGTCTGTGTAAACACGAGTGCAGGAAGGGGAACATCAGCGTGGTCTGGGCTGCGAAGGTCTATAGCGGCGGAGCCAGCCCATAGCTCCCTGGACCATCAGCATGTGGGGCATGCATGGGTGGGGGGGGTGGGGCATGCATGGGTGGGGGGGTGGGGCTGAAAAGCCCCATCAAGATCCCAGAACGTGGAGTCCAAATATCCTGGACCTGGTCTAGATCCCAGTCAGAATGTGGACGGACCTCCATTCCTAGGCAGATGAAACCTGCCCCCGAGGACGACAGCACCACAGCCGCCCACCGTAGCCAGAGAGAGACAGGAGCGCAAACACTCGCATCCCCCATGAGAACCCGATAGTGAAGAGGTGAAGGAAATGCGGGGCCTCCCTCTCCTCCCAGAATCTGCCCGGCTCCTGTGGCCAAGGCCAGGCACCTTTCATCAACCAGGCGAAATCAGCTGTTCGGCCTCAACTGGCGGCCGCTCATTCCAGGGCCCCCTCCCCCAGTCCCTGCTCAGCACCCACCACCCCGGGGTCTCCCATCCGTGCTCTTGTGGGAGTCTTCAGATGGAGACTGTCGTGTCTGACATGTTGTTTGAGCGGCACCTGGGGATCCTGGCTCCATGTGTGGCTCCTGTCTTACTTCAAGACGTTCCCTGTTTTCCCGTCTGCCGGGTCCTCTTCTCCCCTGTCCCACCTCCCTAACTTCTCAGGAAACACCAGGTCATGTGGGTGGGCCAACATCCCCTCCCCCAAGCCGCCAGGTTGGCCGTCCTTCTTGGCCACCGACATTCTGCTCGCTTTTCCCCTGCGCCCGTGCTCTGCCGCGAGCGTCCCCAGGTCCGCAGATCTGAAACTCTGGTGCTGCCCCAGTAGATTTTTTTTAAAGATTTTATTTATTTATTTGACAGGCAGAGATCACAAGTAGGTGGAGAGGCAGGCAGAGAGAGAGGAGGAAGCAGGTCCCCCTGAGCAGAGAGACCAATGCGGGGCTCGATCCCAGGACCCTGGGATCATGACCTGAGCCGAAGGCAGAGGCTTTAACCCACTGAGCCACCCAGGCACCCCCTGCCCCAGTAGATTTTAAAAATCATTAAATTTAATTTTGACTTCTCTCTTTTGTGACAAGAACACCGGTCATTAACGGACACTTTGGTTACTTTTCAGCAGGTTCTGTTCAACAGCCAGTTGTGTCCTCCAGAACCGGCTGCCAAGACAGCGAACACAGGCGGAGGACCGGATGTCCGCACAGTTCTACCCAAAATGTGTCTCACCTTCCAGAGAAGTTCACTGTAAGTGACTGAAACCAAAAGAAAAACGGAGCTTTAGCGTGGAAACGCCTGTTTGTGCCTGGACACCAGGGCAAGAGGATATGTGGTGCAGGCCAGTGCCTGCTCTGTGTGCCACTGCTCATCGTTCCAGATGGAAACCCTCAGCCATGCATCACCTCCCACACTCCGTTGTCTCCATCTCCAGCAAGAGTGTGTCCCGTGTCTCGCTGCAGTGTGTGGGGACATCTTCTCCAGGGAAACACATCAATGAGGAAACCACAAAAGGCAGGGACACAGAGCGATACACCTCAACCTGACCTTGTTTTGTGGCTGGGGACGTTTAAATAGCGGGGGGGGGGGCAAACAGTCCTGAGGCCGTCAGTGACCTTCCCGAGGAGCCTCCCTGGCAAGCCCATGCAGAGCACAGTGCCCGGGGCACTTACGTGGGCACCATGACTGCTCCCCCCGACACAGACCACGTCCTGTTTCTGCACCATGAGGACCTCTGGTGTCAGCTTCAGGCAGATGTCATATGCGCTTCCAGACCCCTCATGGTACAGGGAGGCAATGCCAGTTCTGGCCTGTGGGACAAAGCAGAAACACAGGCAGAGGTTATGAGTGTGGGGACTGCGGGGGCTGTGGCAGGACCACAGCTCGCTCACCCACAACCCCCGAGAATGCACCGGGACAGACCACGTGGGGACAGCACAGAAAAGTCCGTATGGCCATGGCTTCATGAATTTAACACATGGTAAGTATGAATTCTGAGTTACTGTTTCCAAGCAGTTCTTACGGGATTTCATAAAAATATTTTTAAAAGAAAATTAGGATTTTCTTTAAAAGCTTGAAAATATTAGTACCTTGTTCAAATCCACTTTTCTACCTTTAGAAAGGTTTTTGTTTCCATGTTTATCAAAGCTCTTTGAATGGCAAAAAATGTTGAAAATCAGCAAAACGTGTTATCAGTATTCTCATCATTACATGGAAACCGACTGTATCAGAAGTGCTGTCCCCCAGACAGGATGACCCAAGAAAGACCTTGCTCCCAGGATGAAGCTGTGACTCAGAGTAACCAAACTCCATCAGTCGGCCAGATGCTGTGATGGGACAGCCCAGCCCTGGGACACTGTGGGATGGGACCACACAGAAGCACCCGTGTACCAGGGACCCTTCGAGACTGGCAATCAGCCACATGAGCAGAAAAAGAAGAGACTCCCAAGATCACTGATAAATTCCAAAGACGGTGTTCGATAATGTTAAATACTCATCCACAATGGAACCTTCTGGTAAAAGGCACCGTCCTTCACCTTCGGGAAAACATCTAAAAAGACAGCATTTGTCACTCACCATGAGGGATTATTGGAAGCTTCCCCTGGAGACAGAGGCTAAGAAAAAGATGCACGATTGCTCCTGCTGCTGCTCCTGGCCAGTTCGAGCAGGCATACGGCACATGCTTCAAACACACGTGATGCACAAAGGAAAGGAGTAGAATGAAGCTGTTTCACAGGTGGGATCCCTGAGCAGGAGAATCAAAGCACCTACATCACATCTGTCCCGCGAACATTCCAACCTTCTGTCTACAGCATAGCATCACTACCAGCTAATGGGTTATCAGGAAAATACCGCAAAAGGAGCATCAATGTATCAGCAACAAATAACAACCCTGGAAAGGAAAGGATACACTTCGCGGAGAATTAACCACCAGCATCCAGAAACCGGCTGATGAAAACTGGGCAGGTCTCCACACTTAAAATCTGAGACTGTTACTGGGAGGGAAACAATGAGACCTGAATAAGTTATGGATCGTGTTCACAAACTGGACAGATTCCTGCTCTGGAGCGGTCGGAGTTCTCTATGAGTTCACCTACAAATCAGTCTCTGAATTAATCTGTTGTGAATTCAAAACAAAATCATAAACCCCAGCAAGTCTTTCGAAACTGACAAAATAATTTTAAATTTCAAATGGAATTGTAATCATATAGAGTGAGTGCAATCCTGAAGGACACCCAGGCAGAAGACATACAATGCCAGGTATAAAGAACCATCTTGAGGTTCTAGCAATGAAAATATGGGGTATTTGCTTGAGAAAGTAGCTAGGCAGAGAAGACAGAATACACAGCCCAGAACAAATCCACTTTCGTCTGTCTGCTCACATGTGACAAGCACAACACGAAGGTCAGGTAGGAAAGAACCCAGGAAAACATAACTCAGCGCCCCGGGGAAGAGCACAGAAAACAACCCAGTCCAGCCCGACTTCAGAGCGACAGCTGCACGGCGAATCAACAAAATGCTTAAAAGCAAACAGGTGAAAACATTTCCATGGACTCAGAGTAAAGTTGATTTGAACAGCATGTAAAACCAGTTCTAGCCTGCAGATGCCCTAATTTTGAAATTCTAATCCAGAAAGGGACTAACGGTTCAACATAAAAACTGAGAAATTATTTTAAATAAAACTTACCCCAAAGAGATCAAAACGTTACCCACAGAGTGAGCGATCTTGGCATCACATATATTTGATAGAGACACACACAGAAGGTAAAAAGTGCTCCTAAAATCAGCAGGAATAATAGGAATTTTGTGAGTCTCTGAAAGACCAGTTAAACGCCTCCAAAAACCTCGCACGAGGTGGTGAGAATCCCCACCTCAGCGTGTCACGCAGCATTTTCCTGAACAAGTTTGTCTCCCATCAGACAGGATAAACGAGTTTAAAGGTATAAAAATCCAACGGCATTTACAACATTCACAAAGGATACTGAGGTCCACCAATAGAACTGGGAAGGACACAAACGTCAGACATCACTGCGGCTAGCGTAGGTACGGCTGCATAAAAATCACACTCAATCTACATAATCTGCAAACATGGCTGCATGTTTATATAATAATTTATAAACAATAATGTAAGGACACAATTATTTTGAAAACACAATTTGTATAATTACACATAGAACCAAGAGAAAAAAAAAAAAGAATTTCCTCCAAAAATCCACTCGGTACCCAGGGCTATACCCACCAAAACCACTTGAGGACTTCAAGGAGAACACTGGATCCTTTATTGGAATTGTTGAAGAATACTAATTAAACAGAGAACCATCTGTGCATAAGAAAATGAAGTGTATCAACCGTCCCAAAGCTGATCTATTTGCTCACTGCAGAACTGGTCAGGACCTGGACAGAAAGGTCTGGACTTCCTAGAATGCAGGGGTCCTGGGGGCCAGGATGGGCAGAGGAGGGTCTCGTCCTGGCAGGGACCAGTTCTGCAGTTGACCCCGGGCGTCGCGGGACTCTTCTCCAGGACCTGGCCCCTGCACCATCAGGATGCAAACTCAAGACATCCTCAGTGTCCTCAGCTGCTTTCCTAGCCCTTCAAAGTGCTACAGGAAATAATGGTTCTTATGCCTGTTACTGTCAACAGCCCCTGGAATCAATGGGCTCTGTCATCATCCAGCTGTAAGAACAACTGCAGGTAAAAACAGTCCAGGGCTAGAAACACGGCTGAAGAGCCACTCGGAGAGGCCAGCCAGGGCCCCCGGTGAGCGTGGACACCTGTGGCAGCGGGACACTGGCTGGGAACAAGACTAGATATTAAGACAGCAGCAGCAGAGTCGAAGCGTCCCATAGACCCTCCTACAATCCCGGGTACAGACATGCAGCTGGTGCAGCCGGCTCCTCTCAGACCCTTGGGCTTTTCTGACAGGGCACATGAGGCAGAAGCAGGGCAACACTGGGCAGCGGCACTGCAGCGAAACATGGTTTCACCCAAGGCCCTGCCAGGGAGGCCCCTGCACACCCCTGGGAGGAGGACCCACCACCCCAGCCACCAGTGGGCTGCCACCAGGCTAGGAGCTCCTGTCCTCTCAGCCCAGCCGGGTGCGTGCACTTCCGGAACTTTATTGGCAGAAGACATGTCCTTTTTTTGCCACCCTCTACGGCAGACCAGCTCCCGGTGAAAACCGATCTGCTGCAGTAGACTCAGAGTTGACGGGAAGCAAACTCAGAAACCAAACAGCTCCTCTGACAGCACGCCTGCCTGTCCCGCCTGCCTGTCCCGCCTGCCTGTCAGCCCGTGTTTCTGGTTGTAGTTAGCATCAGAGTCCACGTGGCAGAAGGAGGAGCCCTCCGCTACCTACACCGCCACCTACACCGCCACCTACACCGCCACCTACACCGCCACCTACACCGCCATTACGCACTCAGCCACGTGGGAAACGTTTCCACCCCACCTTCTGAAATGATTCATGCCATCGAGTATGATACGCATTTTAAAGAAAAAAACCTAAGGCATTTTTAGTTTGGAACACAAAAAAGAGGAATTTGTACCTTAGGAGACAGTTCCCTACCAGCAACAGACTAGCAAGATGGATAGATCCTCATGGATTTTGCGAAGGTAGAGACACCACCTCTTCCCTGAGCTTCTCTAGGGCATGGGGCATGGAGGGCAGGAAAGGGCGGCCACCCCAGAGCCACAGAAGGTGGGGTGGGAGCGATGGGGGCAGGCGCACAGGCACTGAACAAGGACGAGGAGGGAGAAAAGCTGAGGCTGGAAGCTTGGGGCGGGGCAAGGGGTTCTGAACTGAGCTGTTCCCTAAAATCACCTGCAGAGCATCCAAAGCCACGGGAGACTGGCCCCCAGCAGCGACTCCAGCTCACAGGTCCAGGTGAGGGTCACAAATTCCCTGGTGATTCTGTTGGGCAGAAAGATTGAGAACAACCACGGGGAGGCTGCTTGGTTAGAAACGAAAGGAGGGAGACCTGATCCACACAAGGCAAGCCCTGGGGGGCCGGTCTGGGGTAAGAATCAGGACCTGGGGTTGCAAACTCCCTCACTTCTTCATAGACCAACATCCTTCCTCAGATGGCTCAACTCCAGACGGGGTAGCCGTCCGTTACAGCGGGAGGCTCTGGGGAGCTGCCCCTCACTGACCACCAGCCACAGAAGGACACAGATGCAAGTGAGCATCCAAACCTTCTGGGATTGCATCAGCTTCGAATCTCAGAGACACGGCTGCCCATGGGGAGACAAAGCAGGGCTCACACTGCCCCACAATCCAGGAACATGCCATGGATCTGGTCTCTCAAATGACTGCCCTAAAAGTCATTTCCAGTCCAATCTCAATCAGTTCCACTGACCAGGGAGCAGCCGGTCAGCCATCTGATACAAAGTGACTGGCTCCCCATCCTGGTACACTTAGAGCCGTCAGAGAAACAAGCAAGGTCTGTCAGTAATGACATCCTTATAATATATTTTTAGGGGAAAGAAGGTAGAGCTTCATGATACTAATTTCTATTTCTGCAAAAACAGAATCCCATAAAAGTCACAAAGATCAGAAGACTCTTAATAAAATGGCATAACATATGAATAACTTGGATTAGACACACACACAAAAAATAGCATTTCAATATTATTTAAAATAGATAGCCACCTGCTTAAATTATATTTTAAAATGCAATCAATTGTGAGGAAAATATTGGGGAAAAAAAGTCCTACCAGTATACACACCTGGTAGTCATAAAAGACATTAAAACAATTGAAGCAAAATATATGAATCACCATTTGTCATTACAAGAATTCAACTGTCAGGGGCGCCTGGGTGGCTCAGTGGGTTAAAGCCTCTGCCTTTAGCTCAGGTCATGATCCCAGGGTCCTGGGATCGAGCCCCACATCGGGCTCTCTGCTCTGCAGGGAGCCTGCTTCCTCCTCTCTCTCTCTCTCTGCCTGCCTCTCTGCATACTTGTGATCTCTGTCTGTCAAATAAATAAATAAAATCTTTTTAAAAAAATGAATTCAACTGTCAGTCTCAGACGCTACTGTTGAAGCTATCTAAACAATTCTTCATATATATATTCAAGATTTACTTATTTATTTACAGAGGGAGAGAGAGACAGAGAAGAGTGTTGGAGGGAGAGGCAGAGAAAGCTGATGCCTGCTCAGTGCAGTGCCAGACACGGGGCTTGATCTCATGACCCCAACCTGGGCTGAAACCAAGAGTCAGACGCTTCACCTGCTGCGCCATCCCAAAGCCCCTAATATGTATTTTCTAAACCTACATATTTTAGGTGGGAATTTTTCACCCCTTTCAAAAAAGCAAAATTAGAGGCAAACCCTCATTATGGAAACAGAGTCTGCGCGCTTCGCACTTTTTCCACACGCATGTGGGTTTGCAAAGAGGGAGAGACTGTGCAGGTGGGTTCTTGTGAGCAAAGATGCGTTCCTCCACAAACATGCACCCAGCTGGGAAGAAGGAACAGCAGTGGGGAAACGGGTGAAGAATCAGCACTTTGCCTAACTTTTCCTGAGGTGCCACATGTTCCACTGGGGACACCCGTGACACCGGACGTCATAAGCTTCTGACATCTCTAATGGCACTGAGCTAGGTTACTGGATTCAGCAGACTCCCCGGCATCAAGCGGAACGTTCACACTCTTGTCACAAAACAGGGCGTGCACCTGACTGCAGGCATCAGGACGACTGTAAGGCTCAACAAGCTTGTAACCCTGCTCTCGGCAGTCTCTATGACACTGAACTTCTTTACAGTTGGATTAATTGTATTCAAAAAGAAAATGGCACACATGGCTCTCGTGGACACTATTAAAACAAGGGGAAGCCCACGACCTCAGGAAGACACGGTCCCCAAGGTCAAGGGCACCGGAAGCCTTTCCAGGAAGGCACCAGAAGCCATTGTGCGTTCACAGGCAGAACTAGCGCCACATGCTACTTTCTTTTTCCATAATAATCTTTTCTTTTCAGTCTGGTCGCAGAAACTCACATTCTACGAGGTTATATTAGAGAAGAAGCAGTGTTGGTTAAGGATTTTTACGAAAACTGATAACATCCAAATGCCCTAACAAAGGCAAATGTAGTCCATCCACCTCAAGTACTCTGACAAGCATCGACCCTGGCTTATTTACATCCACACACGGTATCATGGACACAATCATTCTGAGGCACCTGATTCAAACTTTGTTATTTTTGGCCACAAGAAGCATGTCTCAAGTACCGGTTTCCCGCCACGTATCCCCCCGCAGGCGGCTCTCATCTGAAGGCAGAGGGAGCCCAGGACCCCTGCACGCCATGGAAATGCTGCCCCTCCCCCCGTGACTGGACACAGAGCGCCCACCTCACCCACCAAGTCCACTCCCACGTATGGAACTGGCAGAACCGAACACATGTACGCACAAACACACATCCACAGTGTCCACGGCCACGCCACTCAGAACACCCGAGTGTCCATCGGGTGACAAAGGGATGCATCACATGATGGAATCGTCCAGTCACAGAAGAAAGGAAGTTCCCACAGACTCCGTGAAGGCGGCTTGCAGACACCACTGGCGAGAGCAGGCAGTTGCCAAGGCCTCCAAAGCTCCAGGACCAGCAAATGCATGGAACAGAGACTTGTGGCTGCCAGAGGGGTGGGGGCAGGTGCCAGGACTCATCGGCCGGGTGTGGTGCTCCCCTCAGCGTGGTGATCATGCCCTGGTGCAGCCCAGTCAGTATGACGGCCACCACCAAATCATACCCACATGGACTCGCGTGGTACATGGGTCACCCCTCAGCAACGGTGTTAGGTTTTCTGAGTAAGAGGGCAGGTCTGATCCCAGCTCAGATCCATGAATTAATAAGAGCCACCACTGAGATAACCCTCAGAATCCTGAGAGCAAGGGGACCAGAACCATCTGCTAAGTCTCCTGAGCAACAACAATCCGGGACCCGTGCAGCCACGTGCTGTCCCGACTGGGCAGGAAGAAGCAGCCGGGGAGGATGCAGCTGTGAGCATGCATTTCCCAGGCATCCAGGCACATATGAAGCGTGGGTGAGGGGGTGGCCTGTGGCACCACTACAAGCCACACACCACAAATTGGGGTGTGTCCCACAAGTGTGCCAGTGCCCCACGTGTGAACACAAGGACAGAATGTGGCCAGGCAGGCCACAGCCAGGAGAGGCACAGAGCCACACCATTTCTCTGTAGGTGACAACCTTCCATAGAAATTAGCTCATCAGAACTCACATAGATCTGCAGACAACGAACAAACTCGGAATTAATCAGCGCCTTCTATAAGGGCTCAAAGCTTAGATCAGTAATGGGTACAGACTTGAACTTTGAAGGAAAAAAAAATCCTATGCTGCATAAAGGATTTCAAAGTACAGGAAAGAGGGAATCACTCTCAGACATTCAACAGAAAAATCAAAAACCTGACAACCGCAGACAACAGAAATAAATGAAGGAAGAATCTCAATTCTGAGTAAAAACAGACTGTCTTCAGCCCTCCAATAATCAAATTCAGGAGTAAAAGAATAACATGCCAGCTACATGGACAGAGTTACTCGTCAGCACGTGATAGATCACCCAAATAAACCAGGACAGAAAATCTTAGGATCTTGTTGACAAATCTCAGAAAATTATTACAAAACACCAACTATTGTCACTACTGTCTGACATTGTTCTGAAAATCCCAGCTATGTTAATAAGGCGGGGAATCAAAATATGGTGTTTAATGCCTAGAAAAGAAGAGGAAAAATTATCATTACCGGCAGACAATGCAACTGCTCATCTTGGAAAGAACAGATTTCCCAGACAGGAGGGAAGAGCTTGTTTCAGTTTTGAAAGCTCTTCACAGGAGTTCTGCTGACAATAGAATAATGACAGAAATAAACTGAAGACACACGAAAATATACAAAAATACTGAAAAGGAAAGACAGTGTCACACAGACTAGAGAAATATGAGTTCCCTGAAGGACGTCAAACCCATTTAAACCCATTCATGAAAGAAAAAAAAGTGTTCCAGCAACAACTATAAGTAAAACATTATAACAAAACACTGACAAGAGGAGACGATAGATCACAGGGTGCCTGGGAGGCTCCATGGGTTGAGCGTCTGACTCTTGATTTCTGCTCTTGATTCCTGATCTCAGGGCTGCGAGCTTGAGCCCTGCCTCCAGCTCTGGGAGGAGTCAGCTTGGGAGTCCCTCTCCCTGCTCCTCCCCGACTCGCTCTCCTTCTCTAAACTTCAAGATAAATAAAGAAACACAACATCAAGAGGATTCAACAGTCAAGACCACACACATTTCCAACAAATATTCAAATTTAAAGCCAATAACCAAATAATGTAGATAAACATAATTAAAACTGTGGTTGGAGATGTGGGTACAATCCTTTGAGTCCATCAGCTGTTAGAATAAGAGGAAAAAAATCAAAGTTCGAGAAGATTCGAAACACGATTATGAATCCTGAAAGAATCGGTTGAGAATTTTTGAAACACTCACTTTAGGAGTGTCTGCTGGCTCAGCTGGTGGAGCGTGGGACTCGTGGGGTGAGGGTCCTGAGCTCAAGGCTGAGAGGGCACAGCAGTTCCTTTCAGAACAAAAACAAAACTCGTTTCAGAGCCCCCAGGGAACACCACCCCAAATCAAGCACAAAGAATTGCTGTTGGTCAGAATGGAGTCTCTGATCGTGCCCAGAGGGAACCCCAGATCACGCTCAGAAATCCCACAGAATGTGACACCAGCTTACAGAGAAAAGACAGGAGGAATGAACTGAATGAAAATAATATTACTTCAAAACTCTCCCAGAGTTCCTTAGCATTCCCAACAGTTTGGTAAAAACAACAAAACCCACAGTTTAGGCGAGGATATGAGGACACTGGAGCCCTTTGGTACCTTCAGGGTGTTCAGACCCGAGCGGCACCCCACACGCGCTCCTGGGTCTCTCACTGACAGGTGCACCAGTGCGTCCTAACCCAGCCACCCCAGTCTGGGGCACAAGACCAGAGAAGCCTGTTGCCGGTCCACAGAGAATGTCTATACCAGCCACAAGCCCAAAGAAACATATCTGGAATGGCCACCTGAGAACACCTGAAAATCCAGACCTCCGTGACAACCGAAGGATATTGGCAAAAGTCTTTAAGTTGAACCATTCACAATGTACAAAATTAACCAAAGGTCAAGGAGGAAAAAATGTCAAGGGCAGAGGGAAAGTCAAAGGAAGGAGGAGGTCAAGGGCAGAAGAAGGTCACAGGCAGAAGGGGGTCAAGGATGAAAGAAGCTGAAGGAAGGAGGAGGAGGAGGTGGTCACAGCTGTACTGGCCTAGGGAGGGAGGAAGGGGAAACACCGGAGCAGGCAGAGGAGCAGGATGTCCCGATGGGCTGGGGGTGGGAGGAGCGTCAGGCACAGGCTCCAGCAGGGGAAGGGAGAGGTGGGTGCAGCAGGGCCCTCCAGAGCAGCATGCCCAGGAGGCCTGAGGGGCCGACACAGGGCCTCTTCTCCCAAAACAGTCTCCCTCCCTCATTTGCCTGTGTCTTTGGAGGTTGGCAAAGGCCACTCTGCAATTTCCTAAACCTACTTGCAGAGGGGATGTCCTTGAACTGTGACCTCTACCAAGTTCTCACAGATGCCCCGGAGCACCTGAAATCCACAGGGAGGAGGACGAACTTCCTGTCCTACTTTCTATTCAATGCTCGTTCTTAGTGCCTGGACAGGAACTCTGCTGGAGAGTCGGATTAATAATCCTGAAATCCCATAAAACAAGGCTAGAGCGGTTTTCAATTAAAAGCCGTGTGTCTGCATCTGACACTGAATGGTGGAAAGAACTTCCAGAAATTAACTGTCCAGTAATGACTGATAGCTGTTTGAGTTTCCAGACGCTGATTAACAAGTCATATTAAAATTATTTATTGCTCTTGGACTGGTTTTAAAAGATATATTTTAAACTCTACAAATCTGCAGCAAAGCAAAATAAAATAACAAATCTACTGTGGTGCTCACACGGACGTCGGAACTTCTGTGTCTGAGACCCGGCTGAGCAAACCCATGATCCCGTGGGACCCAAAATGCCAAATCTCCAAGTGCAGTCCGTCCCGGGGCCTCCAGAACGAATGCACGCAAGTGGATGATGCTGTCTGTGGCACCAGGCGCTGACCCTTCCTAGGAGCTCCAGGGAAGCAGGCAGGTGCACGGGGTTCCCAAGGCACCCGCCCAGCCTGGCCCTGCCTGCTCTTAGTGCTGTCCCACACTGCAGCCCGCCCTGCTGTCTGCTCTCAGTCACCGGGTGCTCCACATCCCCAGGTTCCCTGGTTCCTCCAAGTTGAACTTCATTCCCGCCCAGACGCTCTCCAGTTACCAGCACCCTGCAAAGCCCCAAAGGGGAAAATCCGGGTCAGTCCCTGTGATTTCCTCCTGACTCTGCGAGACTCTTGTCCACGATCAGACAGAAACACAGTCTGGTGTGTTTTATGAGTGAGTGTTTTATAGTTTGATTTTTTTACACTAATTTCTTAGCCTATTTGGAATCCATGGAGCAGATCTTAATTTTTTTTTTCAAAATAACTACAATTATATCAGTGCCATCCACTTCCTGCTGCCATGATTTATTTAACAAACTCCCCAGGCTGTTCACTCCCGACGGACCACGCACACCGATCTGTGTGACCTGCCTCACGCCCATGCCACACGCCCTTCCCACTATAACAGCATGCGACAATTCTGTTCTCATTCGCTAGGACAGGTCAGCGTCTTTTTTTTTCCCCAAAAACGGCCCATCTGTTCATTCTTCCCTGTTCATTGTTGCAGATAAAACTCAGAATTAATGTCTTCTGTTTAAAAATATCCTTAGTATTTTGATTGGTGTTACAGTTAGACTGCCAATTCATTTATGGAGAAAATACAACCTCCTGTATCACATGATGGTATAACCTTAGTCAATTCATGTATTTAAATTTTAATATTTAAATTTTTCAGATGGAATGACCCAATTAATTTTATGACTGGTCTGACCAATAACAGAATGATCTGAACAACAACACAAAAATTTAAACTCTTAAGTTTTCTTCATGTTGGTCCTCACTTTACTTGGGATTTTCCAAACAGGTATTTTCTTCTACTTTACTTTCTAAACCAGGGATCAGCAGACTGGCCCTCACCCTAAACCTGGCCTGGCCCCAGGTGTGCCCCAGTCTTCCCTTCCCGACCTGGGCAGATGGGGTCAACGAGACAGAGCCCACACAGGCAGGCCCCACCCCACCTTTAAGTGGGTGCTGTGGGTGTGGAACTGCTTTTCCCTCATCACCAGTCACTCCCGAGTCTCTTTCCTCATTCGTACCAGCCTAGACTTCCGAGTGCATTTTCTCCCACGTGGCCATGGGACAAGAGGTCACCAAGCTGCATCTGCAGACACACCTGGGCCACACACCTGAGCCACCCTGCAGCCACACCTAAGCCACAGCTGGGCTGCACCTGCATCGCACCTGACCCACACCCGAGCCACACCTGAGCCATCCCCCCAGCAGCACATGGATGTGAGCAATGAACAATTCTCCTTGGAAACAGCTAAGGTCTGAATCCAATCATCCTGGCAACACACTCTACTCACACTGACTGCAGACCCACGCTGCGGCCGTCCTCACAGGTGGGATGGTCACTGGGGTCAAGACAGGGCAACCTGTCCTTGCAGACTGACCCTCTGCTCCAAGGGGGCCAGCAGTGCAGAGAACTGGGATGACCCTGTGCAACAACATTCAGATTTGTGCTGCCGTGATCCACTACCTGTCCTATGCACATAGCCATCTTCCTACTTTAACAGCAACACTGCACTTAACAGAGTTTAAAGCATTGTCTCTGGCCTCCAAAACAAAGTGTCACCACCATCTATTCACAAATTCTGACTACAGAGAATTGCTTTAAAAACAGGTTACCTGGGGCGCCTGGGTGGCTCAGTGGGTTAAGCTTTTGCCTTTGGCTCAGGTCATGATCTCAGGGTCCTGGGATTGAGTTCCACATTGGGTTCTCTGCTCGGTGGGGAGCCAGCTCCCCCCCCCACTGCCTGCCTCTCTGCCTACTCATGATCTCTGTCAAATAAATAAATAAAATCTTAAAAAAAAAAAAACCACACAGGTTTCCCATCACCCAGACTCAAATACGGTGTCAACACAATTCCACCCAATTTTATGGTCACTGCGTAAAGGGAGAGAAACACCATAGGAGCTACTTCCATCTGCTCCTGCCCAGAGAACATGCTGCCACATGAGCAAAGTGACCAGCTGGGCCAGGCTCTGAGGACGTGACTGCCTCCCGTCCAGCTCAGTTCTCAGCTGAAGGAGTCCAGGGCCCAAGAGTAAACAAAAACCACTTGTTACTCAAAGACCAAGTCAACAAGGATTCATTTCAGCGCATCACCAGGGCATACAGAATCCTGTCTTCAGCCCCCTAGTCGGAGCTCACAAGCTTGAACTTGTGGAGGACTCGTCTGTGACCCCCACACACTTCTGGGCCATTGGAAGCATCCTGGATCCAGGATCATTTCCCTGGGCTCCTCCTCCTTGTTCTAGTGCCTCTTCACTTCCTGAAGTAAGTCTTCCCTCATCCGATCCCCTAGCCCATCCCGAGCCCTTGTTCCTCACAGCCCCAGATGCCTGTCTGCCCGGGGAAGGATGGTGTCCTCACTGCTAACTCCAGGGACTCAGGCAGCTGGGGATGTCCTCCTGGGGTGGAAATGTTCAGGGTCAGAGGCAGAGGCCACTTCTCTTTCTTGAATGGTGGTGTGGAGAAACCCTATGCAGTCTGCACACATCAGGAATGTCGTGTATCACACGCACACATCATGTCTCTCCAAACATGCCTGAGCACGTCCCACGGGCCACGTGGGCACACATGGCTGAGAACTGCCTGCCATCCGAGGGTCTCTGCAGCCATTCCCTCAGGGCCTGGAGCCAGCAGGCACATGCCCTTCTGCTTTTCAGCTGCTTGGCAGCATCGTGCAAGCCCCGTCCTTAAGAACAAGCAACCAGGATTAGAGCAGAGAATCATATGGGTGAGGCCCATTGTCCCTGATGGGGGCGAGGTGACAGGTGCATCTCCCTGAGGCACAGGGCACCAGAGCTGCTGCTGGAAAAACACTGTCGGGCAACTACCTACTCACTTTGACACAACAGCATCTTACGGACGTTCCCCACTGCACTGGCTGGTTGGTTGTGCAGCACTCAGTCTGCTCCCGTGAAAACCCAGAACTGAAAGAGAAAACCCGGAACTGAAAGAGAAAACCCAGTGTGTGTTCCTAAAGCAAAGGTATAACATTTCCTGAATTAAAGTCAGTATAATTCCCAACCGGAAGAACCAACATTGTGAAAAACAGCAGGTTCTACCTAAGAGCCTTTTCTCTATTTAGGAGCAAGCACTTGGCAGAGAATTTCTATAAGCCTTCTTAATGGCTCTGGGTAAATTTACATGAAATCACGCAGCTAATCTTCAAGCCTAATTTCAGGAGAACTCTCATGGCACTGAACTTGAGAACTGCAGGTCACTCTCCCCTCAAGCCTCCGAGAATGTCTCTAATACTACAGTACGCCCGTCGTGGTGCCAACCGGCACTTCAATTCCACGATTTTATGTTATAAATAAATAAACGGAACTCAGTCCCCCAGTTGTTGATACTGAATGTAATTCTCAGTCTTGGGAGTTTTCCTTCCTGTAACATCATGTTTCTTACTACAGAACTCGTTCTTGACAAAAAACACAGATGTTAATCAGATATAAGATAGGAAATGAACACAGTTTTTATTTTTTGAATAAATGGTAATTTAAATACTAAGAAAAATGTAGAATCCACACCAGAAACTTTCCAGAATCCACTGAAAAGTGGATTCCATTCCAGAATCATAGGGAATCATTCTCAAACTCCCTACACTAAAATCATCTTTATATAAGTGCAGGAGAAGGGCATGTGGGCAACCCCAAACTCCCTGTGCCCTAGAAATTGTCCCAGTCATTCCCAGCCCCCCCAAAATTTGATCTGTGTGAGAAAAATAAAACTCTCATGCAGACACCACCCAGTGAACAAATCCTGTGTCAGAATGCAAAGGAATTTATTAATTTTGCATGACTGTGTCAGGAAATCATCACAATTTTCAGTTACAAAAATGTTCTTTATTTTGTTATAATTTAGTATTAAAACCAATGATTTAGTAGCATTTGGGAGTGAAGCCTTTGGATTTTCTTTTTTTAAAGTTTTTATCTATTTATATGACAGAGAGAGAGCACAAGTAAGCAGAGCAGCAGGCAGAGGGAGAGAGAGGAGGATCCTGATGTGGGGCTCGTCCCAGGACCCTGGAATCGTGACCCGAGCCAAAGGCTTAACAAACTGAGCCACCCAGACGCCCCTGGACGTTTTTAAGTGGAGACAAATACCTACCTCATGCGAATCAGAGTTCTAATGGAAAGTTCTGGAATATCTTACTGTGCTTGAATATTCTTGATGGTTATAATGTTACCATAATAAATTAAAAAGTCATTCAATCAATCGTCTGGAGGTAATGCTGTGATAACATTAATTTCATAGCTGCACACTGAGCATAATCTGAAATGTCTACCTCAATTTGGTGGCACACGGCAGAGTTTTCTCATAGGAGCAAACACACTTGAAAGGCAAAATGACAGCCTTATCGGGAACATCGTTTTAGAGACACCCTTGGAGGCAGATTGACTCCACCGTCTGTGCAGCCCTGGCTCCCACACACTGACGTCACAGAGTAGATCACAGAGTGGAGCTCCCTGCTGTCTCAGAGAACAAGACTGAGGTGGTGTCAGCTCATGAAGCTATACATAACAACGTTTACAGTTGAACCCACATCGGCCCAGCACGTAATTAATGGAGCGTGTCCCAGCGATGCTACCATAACAGAAAAATACTTGGCACAACTGAGTTAGACAGTTAATTTCAGGCTCTCGTGGAGAGACTACAGCTTTTTATTTTAAATTGCTAGACATCTTTCAGAAAACCTTGGCGACTACAGGAAAGCAGGTAAAACTGCCTATGGCCTGTGTCTGAGGTATGACCAGGGCACAGATGACACCATATATCTGTGTTTGCATGGAATTGTGAAAACACATTTTTAACCAGAAGCCAGGCCCTAAGTCCTCTCCTGAGAAGCAATTTATCAGTGACCTCATGAGACACACAAGAACACATGGAAACACCCTCCAAACACATGCATGAGAATCCCCTCCGCTGCAGGCTCCCAACGTGTCAGCCACGTGCAGAGAGTCCTACCCCAGGGACAGAAGTGCCCATCGCCCAGTCAGTCATGCACTTACTATGCGGCTGGTAAGACCTCCTCCAAGATGTTCCCAGTGCAGAAAACAACACGTGCAACAGATACAACTGCCACAGCTTGTATTTGCTAAAGTCTATGGAGCACAGAGTATCCATGAGCAGGGGACCAGCTGAACGAGGCTGGCAGGGCACCTCCACTGCGGCCCTGGAGCAGAGAGGGCGGCCCCCCACCCCCCATCCCCGCCTACGGCAACATAGTAGCCAACATAGGAACCCGGGGGCAGGACCAGTTCACAGCTCCCTGGTCTTGCTACAAAAGGAGAGGAGAGCATCAGGGGAGAAACACAGAAGAGGAGGAAGAAAATATACATTCACTTCCCCCCCCCAAATAAAAATTTAGATATAAACGAGCAAGAGCTGCAGTGATTGCATAAAGAGCCAGGAGCCAGTAGCTGGGGGTCGTGAGATCTCCCTGGTGCTCCTTTACTCTGCACTGAGCTGTGCACGAGGTAGGCTTTCATTTTCAAAAATTAAATGAAGTCAAAAGAAAAATACTAAAACCCAAATATTAGAAACTAATTTAAATATTGAAGCTGATTGTTAAATGGATACTATGACCACAAACAGAACAGCTTCACAAAACCGAGCCCATCACACTGGTCTGTCTGTTCATAACTGAAGATGTTCTGAAGTTCGACAGTGAGAAATCCGCAAAACCCCGCTTCATCGTTCCCCACGAGATTATGGCGTCCTCATCCGGAGAGCATTTGTGTACACACGGGACTAGTGAACGCGCCAGCATGATAGGATTACTAGAACTCACAATTCTCACTGGGACAGAAAAGAAAAAGCAAATCCAGGCAAAAGTCCTGTAGGGTGAGATGTGAAAGTCTTGACAGTATAAAAGTACATTGTCTTGCTTTGTCCATTGTCTTGGAAGGTTTGTTTCTACATATTCAATTAAGCCCAGTAAAAAAAGCAAATGCAACTTCCTAGGAGATTTGGGGGTCCATTTCTGGGTCCCTCAAAGAAGTGACAAGGGTCAACCTGAGATCTGGCAGTGTCAGAACAGGACGACCCAGAGATGGGGCATGTGCTGAGACCAGGAGGCGGCCTGCAGAGCTGTGGGAGCCTCCCCACCCACGGCCGGGCCCGGTAACAGGCCGGAACACACTAGATAAACGCACAGCCCAGCGTGTGGACCACGGCTCAGAGAGTTAAGGAGAAAGAGGAGCCGAGAAGCAGAAAATCCTGTCCCGACGGCTGCCACCGAAGCCCAGGGCTCCGGACAAGCAAGAAGCGCTGACCTTGTCCTTCCAAGAGGAACTCGAGCATGTCTCTCATGGAGGGGGGGTGGGGGGGCTGTTGGTCCATGGAAGAGGAAGTCACTTTGCCAGACCTGAGGGCATACAGGACTCAGGAGGACCCCAGTCAATGCGAATGCCATCAGACAAAACAGTGTTGGTAAACAGTGAATGACAGAGAGGGAGAGGTCCAGGAGTCCCTCCCTTAACCAACTGAGAAACTCAGATCGTGATGACAGACAGCCCGATGGGAGGACAGGCTGTGGGTTTGGGGCTGAAACTCATGATGTACGCAGCACATGCACAACGTACATGAAGAAAACATATAAAAACATCAGTTATGGAAACTGGGTAATGGGTATATGGGCATTTACTGGGATCGTTCTTCAACTTTTCCATGTTTTAGAAAATAATCATTAATATAAATTTGGAGAAAAATCACAGTCTTCGGTACACAGTTGCAGCATGCTCAGACCCCATATGGACAGAGAGGCTGAGGCGTGACTCTGTGAACTGCACCCTTCCCGTACATGTGAGTCACTCCTGGAGCGGGGGGCCTCTGGCGACACGAGTCCCCAGCCCAGCAGCCATCTGCTGGAGCGGGTCTCCTCTGTGTCACCAACTGGTGACCGAGCATCAGGCTCGGAGAAAAGGCACAGACATAGGAGCGGGGGAGAACCAGCCTCAAACCCCAGACTGGGGGGTTGCTGGCCATGCTTTTGAGATTGGCCCTGCCACTTGCCATCCTGGCCCAAGTGAGACACCTGGGGGTCACTCTGTAGCCCCTTGCCCCATGTCCCTGTGTCATCAGCCAAGCCCTGGTGCTTCTCCATCTTTCCACTTTCTGAATCTCACAGCCACCTTCCTAACTCAAAGCATCGCCTCTCACCTAAATTGTTCCGATGAACACATCACCCACCTCACAGCTTCCAGGACTGGAGTATCTGCAACACTGTCTGTATCACAACCAAACCTATAGGTATTTGAAAAATGCACTCAAACACACTGAAACAACCAATAATCCCACTTTGCATATGACATTCTCTGTTGCACTGAGCAGAGTCTGAATTTCTTGGCAGATCCTATGAAGCCTCATCTCTGGCCCCCAATTACCAATGACCTCACTTGCTCCTTCCTCTGAACATTCACACGCACTACTCCATCTGCCTGAGAAACCCTTCCCTGCCCACCTCTCCCACCCTCCCATGAAGGGAGCCCACCCTGACCTCCCAGGTGCTCCAGGGTGTCCTGTCTCCCCGTGGAAGTACGGGGCCACCACGGCGAACTCGCCTCACCTCTCTGTCCCCAGAAACCAACTCACATATGCATCTGGCCCCCGTGATGGTTCATTTTGTGCACAACTTGACTGAATCATGGTACCCGGAATCTGGTCAGACATTTTTTGGGATATTTCTGTGAAACATATTTTTCTTCCTTAAGAGAAATTTTGTTTGTTTATTTTAAGAGAGAGAGCACAAGTAGGGACAGAGGGAGAGAGAGATGTGGACTCGCTGCTGATCAGGGACCACCCCCCACACCATGCGGGGTTCAATCCCAGGACCCTGGGACCCTAACCTGAACTGGAGGCTGACCCTTCACTGACAGATCCCCCCAGGCGCCCTGTGAAAATGTTTTTGAATGAGAGTAACTTTCAAATCAGTGGACTTTGAGGAAAGCAGATTGCTCCCCTCAGTGTGGGTGAGTCTCATCCGATCAGCTGATGGCCTGACAGAACAAAGAAGGGAATGCTCTGTACAACAAGAGAGACTTCCTCTGCCAGGTGGTCTCCAAACTGGGACATCAGTTCTTCCTGCTTTTACACTTGAACCAGACCATGGGCTCCCCTGGTTCTCAGGCCTTCCGACGCAATATGGAGCTTACACCAGGGGCTGTCCTGGTTCTCAGATATCCGGGCAGATCTTGGAGAACTTCTCAGCCTCTGTCATGACATGAGCCTATTTCTTAGAGTAAACCCCTCCCGGAACCCCTACAGGTTCTGCTGTATGGGGGATCCTGAGGAGGGCAGCGTCCCCCACCCCCGGTGACAGCATGAGAGGTGCCAGGGGGCACCTGCACGTGTGGATGAAGGAAGCCAGACTTTGTGCATGGTGGTTAGTGGATGTGGAATGCAGCTGCTGCTCATCTGCAGACACACTATCCCCCAAACTGCCCCCAGGTGACACCCGTGGAGGGCTCCAGTGTCTGGGTGCTGACGACCACCCCTGCATCTCCTGGAGCCATCACTCCTCTGGGACCCACAGCACTGCCATGCTCAGATATCTTCTTAACTGAGACAAAGCCAGGAGAGTCCGAACAAGCTGCTGCTGGGTGACTATAAGGATATGGACCTTCTCCCCCTCTTCCCAGAGCCACTGGACAAGCTCTGGGGTCTGGTGCCACACTGACCCCTCCAGCCTGGCATTCTGCTAGGGACAATGCCTTCACCCCTTCAGCTCATCCCTGCCCTTCCCACTACACCCCTCCACAGAGGGATTACACCTGTCACCGGCTTTGGCTTGCCTCCTATCCACTCACCCCTGCACACAACATCCAGGCCAACAGTTATAAAATGTCAGAAGAAGACCAATGATTGCTTCCCAGTGGGAACACAGTCACAGAGTCACAGATGGAAGGACCCAGACCTGGCTCAGCACGTCCTAGTCGGCGCTCAGGATCAGGATGCTGCTCTGACCTATGGGTTTCTGCTCTGTCGTTGTCGCCCAGTGGCGGGTGGGTCCAGTGGACAGCTGGGCGCCCAGCATTCAGTCTGATTCCCTCGTCTAACTGTAAGCCCAGACTAAGCTACCTCACTGCCACTCCCCTGAAGCCCACCGTGGAGAGCTGCCTCCCTCGGACTGCCCTGAAGCCCACCGCGAAGAGCCGCCTGGCTCAGGGTATATTCACACAGAACATTCAGCTTCTCAGAAGGAGTGCACACAGCATGTCTCTTCATGTCCCTGGGACTGCCATGGTCAGTACTGGTGGTGGACAGCAGGCTAACACTGAGGTCACACCTACAGGCCTGATCAGTGGTAACATCACAGACACCCTCCTCCGCAGCCAGCATAGTGAGGCAGGGTTCCCATCACTATGTGGCAGAACCACTGTGACCTCGCGGGCCATGATCAGACTATCACTCACCTTGGGCCGTGCACCCACCTGTCAAGTCTGCTGCCAGGGCACAGACCACTTGGAACTGGACGGGGCCTCCCCAGCCTCCCGCGGGTCAGCCTCTCCTCACCACTGTCCCCTGCTACTGCTGTGCGGATTCTCGGGTCCGCTCTGAGCACAGCCCATCCTGGCCACCATGAGACCCTCCGTGTTCACCACAGAAAGCAGGTGTTCCTGCGGGGTGGGCCCTGACCCTTGGGGAACCCTGTAGCAGCAGCCGGGAGACCAAGTCACAGTCCAGCCCCCATAGCTGCCTGTCCTTGCCTCTCCTCCCAGGTAAGCCTTTCCCCCACACTCCCCTCTCCCCAGGAAGGCCCTTCCCCTGCACCCCCTCTCCCCAGGACAGCCCTTCCCCTGAATCCCCTTCTCCCCAGGACAGTCCTCCCCCTACGCTCCCCTTTCCCCAGGACAACCCTTCCCCTGCACCCCCCTCTCCCCAGGACAGCCCTCCCCCTGCACTCTGATCTCCCCAGGACTTAAGAGCTACCTCAGAAATCAGGATTCTAAACATCGCTGTGAATTCCTCATCGTTAAATCATTACATTCCTACCAGTTGTAAGTGGCCAACTTGTTGGCCAAAGCATATCTACATACAGATTTTTGTGGGTGCCAAACACCAGAAAATACAGAAGAGCCCTGAGGGTCGGTGCAAAGTCCAGCGGCCAGCGGCCGGGTCACTCCAGCCACACCGAGGCTGAGGATGATTTGAAAGGACTGACCAGATACAAGATACCATTTACTTGAAAATCTGCCATTCCTAGAAGCCTGCTTTGTATCCCAAACCTCAGTGCCTGGCACCACCCACAGGACAGCACTCACCTGGCGAGTGCAGAGTTAGCTGGGAAAGAGCTGAGCACGGTTAGAACCGGAACATTCTAATGAAAAATCCGCCCACCGACTTCCTTTATTTTGTGTGAGTGTAAGCTCATGGGCAAAATGTAAAACATTCTATGCACCTAACTACACTGGAATTAAAGCAAAAAACTTATTAAAAATAAAATACTTTGTGCATCTCTATGTCCAACACAAAATGTACATAATCTTTTTTTTTTAATTTTTTTATTTTTTATAAACATATATTTTTATCCCCAGGGGTACAGGTCTGTGAATCACCAGGTTTACACACTTCACAGCACTCACCAAATCACATGCCCTCCCGAATGTCCATAATCCCAACCCCTTCTCCCAAACCCCCTCCCCCCGGCAACCCTCAGTTTGTTTTGTGAGATTAAGAGTCACTTATGGTTTGTCTCCCTCCCAATCCCATCTTGTTTCATTTATTCTTCTTCTACCCACTTAAGCCTCCATGTTGAATCACCACTTCCTCATATCAGGGAGATCATATGATAGTTGTCTTTCTCTGCTTGACTTATTTCGCTAAGCATGATACGCTCTAGTTCCATCCATGTTGTTGCAAATGGCAAGATTTCATTTCTTTTGATGGCTGCATAGTATTCCATTGTGTATATATACCACATCTTCTTGATCCATTCATCTGTTGATGGACATCTAGGTTCTTTCCATAGTTTGGCTATTGTGGACATTGCTGCTATAAACATTCGGGTGCACGTGCCCCTTTGGATCACTACATTTGTATCTTTAGGGTAAATACCCAGTAGTGCAATTGCTGGGTCATAGGGCAGTTCTATTTTCAACATTTTGAGGAACCTCCATGCTGTTTTCCAGAGTGGCTGCACCAGCTTGCATTCCCACCAACAGTGTAGGAGGGTTCCCCTTTCTCCGCATCCTCGCCAGCATCTGTCATTTCCTGACTTGTTGATTTTAGCCATTCTGACTGGTGTGAGGTGATATCGCATTGTGGTTTTGATTTGTATTTCCCTGATGCCGAGTGATAAGGAGCACTTTTTCATGTGTCTGTTGGCCATCTGGATGTCTTCTTTGCAGAAATGTCTGTTCATGTCCTCTGCCCATTTCTTGATTGGATTATTTGTTCTTTGGGTGTTGAGTTTGCTAAGTTCTTTATAGATTCTGGACACTAGTCCTTTATCTGATATGTCGTTTGCAAATATCTTCTCCCATTCTGTCAGTTGTCTTTTGATTTTGTTAACTGTTTCCTTTGCTGTGAAAAAGCTTTTGATCTTGATGAAATCCCAGTAGTTCATTTTTTCCCTTGCTTCCCTTGCCTTTTGCGTTGTTCCTAGGAAGATGTTGCTGTGGCAGAGGTCGAAGAGGTTGCTGCCCGTGTTCTCCTCAAGGATTTTGATGGATTCCTTTCGTACATTGAGGTCCTTCATCCATTTTGAGTCTATTTTTGTGTGTGGTGTAAGGGAATGGTCCAATTTCATTTTTCTGCATGTGGCTGTCCAATTTTCCCCGCACCATTTATTGAAAAGGCTGTCTTTTTTCCATTGGACATTCTTTCCTGCTTTGTCGAAGATGAGTTGACCATAGATTTAAGGGTCTATTTCTGGGCTCTCTATTCTGTTCCATTGATCTATGTGTCTGTTTTTGTGCCAGTACCATGCTGTCTTGATGATGACAGCTTTGTAATAGAGCTTGAAGTCCGGAATTGTGATGCCACCAACGTTGGCTTTCTTTTTCAATATCCCTTTGGCTATTCGAGGTCTTTTCTGGTTCCATATAAATTTTAGCATTATTTGTTCCATTTCTGTGAAAAAGATGGATGGTACTTTGATAGGAATTGCATTAAATGTGTAGATTGCTTTAGGTAGCATAGACATTTTCACAATATTTATTCTTCCAATCCAGGAGCATGGAACATTTTTCCATTTCTTTTTGTCTTCCTCAATCTCTTTCATGAGTACTTTATAGTTTTCTGAGTATAGATTCTGTGTGTCTTTGGTTAGGTTTATTCCTAGGTATCTTATGGTTTTGGATGCAATTGTAAATGGGATGGACTCCTTAATATCTCTTTCTTCTGTCTTGCTGTTGGTGTAGAGAAATGCAACTGATTTCTGTGCATTGATTTTATATCCTGACACTTTACTGAATTCCTGTATAAGTTCTAGCAGTTTTGGAGTGGAGTCTTTTGGGTTTTCCACATATAGTATCATATCATTTGCGAAGAGTGATAATTTGACTTCTTCTTTGCCGATTTGGATGCCTTTAATTTCCTTTTGTTGTCTGATTGCTGAGGCTAGGACCTCTAGTACGATGTTGAATAGCAGTGGTGATAATGGACATCCCTGCCGTGTTCCTGACCTTAGCGGAAAAGCTTTCAGTTTTTCTCCATTGAGAATGATATTTGCGGTGGGTTTTTCATAGATGGCTTTGATGATATTGAGGTATGTGCCCTCTATCCCTACACTTTGAAGAGTTTTGATCGGGAAGGGATGTTGTACTTTGTCAAATGCTTTTTCAGCATCTATTGAGAGTATCATATGGTTCTTGTTCTTTCTTTTATTGATGTGTTGTATCACATTGACTGATTTGCGGATGTTGAACCAACCTTGCAGCCCTGGAATAAATCCCACTTGGTCGTGGTGAATAATCTTTTTAATGTACTGTTGAATCCTGTTGGCTAGTATTTTGTTGAGTATTTTCGCATCTGTGTTCATCAAGGATATTGGTCTATAGCTCTCTTTTTTGGTGGGATCCTTGTCTGGTTTTGGGATCAAGGTGATGCTGGCCTCATAAAATGAGTTTGGAAGTTTTCCTTCCATTTCTATTTTTTGGAACAGTTTCAGGAGAATAGGAATTAGTTCTTCTTTAAATGTTTGGTAGAATTCCCCCGGGAAGCCGTCTGGCCCTGGGCTTTTGTTTGTTTGGAGATTTTTAATGACTGTTTCAATCTCCTTACTGGTTATGGGTCTCTTCAGGCTTTCTATTTCTTCCTGGTTCAGTTGTGGTAGTTTATATGTTTCTAGGAATGCATCCATTTCTTCCAGATTGTCAAATTTATTGGCGTAGAGTTGCTCATTGTATGTTCTTATAATAGTTTGTATTTCTTTGGTGTTAGTTGTGATCTCTCCTCTTTCATTCATGATTTTATTTATTTGGGTCCTTTCTCTTTTCTTTTTGATAAGTCGGGCCAGGGGTTTATCAATTTTATTAATTCTTTCAAAGAACCAGCTCCTAGTTTCGTTGATTTGTTCTATTGTTTTTTTGGTTTCTATTTCATTGATTTCTGCTCTGATCTTTATGATTTCTCTTCTCCTGCTGGGCTTAGGGTTTCTTTCTTGTTCTTTCTCCAGCTCCTTTAGGTGTAGGGTTAGGTTGTGTACCTGAGACCTTTCTTGTTTCTTGAGAAAGGCTTGTACCGCTACATATTTTCCTCTCAGGACTGCCTTTGTTGTGTCCCACAGATTTTGAACCGTTGTATTTTCATTATCATTTGTTTCCATGATTTTTTTCAATTCTTCTTTAATTTCCCAGTTGACCCATTCATTCTTTAGAAGGATACTGTTTAGTCTCCATGTATTTGGGTTCTTTCCAAACTTCCTTTTGTGGTTGATTTCTAGCTTTAGAGCATTGTGGTCTGAAAATATGCAGGGAATGATCCCAATCTTTTGATACCGGTTGAGTCCTGATTTAGGACCGAGGATGTGATCTATTCTGGAGAATGTTCCATGTGCACTAGAGAAGAATGTGTATTCTGTTGCTTTGGGATGAAATGTTCTGAATATATTTGTGATGTCCATCTGGTCCAGTGTGTCGTTTAAGGCCTTTATTTCCTTGCTGATCTTTTGCTTGGATGACCTGTCCATTTCAGTGAGGGGAGTGTTAAAGTCCCCTACTATTATTGTATTATTGTTGATGTGTTTCTTTGATTTTGTTATTAATTGGTTTATATAGTTGGCTGCTCCCACGTTGGGGGCATAGATATTTAAAATTGTTAAATCTTCTTGTTGGACAGACCCTTTGAGTATGATATAGTGTCCTTCCTCATCTCTTATTATAGTCTTTGGCTTAAAATCTAATTGATCTGATATAAGGATTGCCACTCCTGCTTTCTTCTGATGTCCATTAGCATGGTAAATTCTTTTCCACCCCCTGACTTTAAATCTGGAGGTGTCTTCGGGCTTAAAATGTGTTTCTTGGAGGCAACATATAGATGGGTTTTGTTTTTTTATCCATTCTGATACCCTGTGTCCTTTGACAGGGGCATTTAGCCCATTCACATTCAGGGTAAGTATTGAGAGATATGAATTTAGTGCCATTGTATTGCCTGTAAGGTGACTGTTACTGTATATGGTCTCTGTTCCTTTCTGATCTACCACTTGTAGGCTCTCTCCTTGCTTAGAGGACCCCTTTCAAGATTTCCTGTAGAGCTGGTTTGGTATTTGCAAATTCTTTCAGTTGTTGTTTGTCCTGGAAGCTTTTAATCTCTCCTTCTATTTTCAATGATAGCCTAGCTGGATATAGTATTCTTGGCTGCATGTTTTTCTCATTTAGTGCTCTGAAAATATCATGCCAGCTCTTTCTGGCCTGCCAGGTCTCTGTGGATAAGTCAGCTGCCAATCTAATATTTTTACCATTGTATGTTACAGACTTCTTTTCCCGGGCTGCTTTCAGGATTTTCTCTTTGTCATTGAGACTTGTAAATTTTACTATTAGGTGACGGGGTGTGGGCCTATTCTTATTGATTTTGAGGGGCGTTCTCTGAACCTCCTGAATTTTGATGCTCGTTCCCTTTGCCATATTGGGGAAATTCTCCCCAATAATTCTCTCCAGTATACCTTCTGCTCCCCTCTCACATTCTTCTTCTTTTGGAATCCCAATTATTCTAATGTTGTTTCGTCTTATGGTGTCACCTATCTCTCGAATTCTCCCCTCGTGGTCCAGTAGCTGTTTGTCCCTCTTTTGCTCAGCTTCTTTATTCTCTGTCATTTGGTCTTCTATATCACTAATTCTTTCTTCTGCCTCATTTATCCTAGCAGTGAGAGCCTCCATTTTTGATTGCACCTCATTTATAGCTTTTTTGACTTCACCTTGGTTAGATTTTAGTTCTTTTATTTCTCCAGAAAGGGCTTTTATATCTCCCGAGAGGGTTTCTCTAATATCTTCCATGCCTTTTTTGAGCCCGGCTAGAACCTTGAGAATTGTCATTCTGAACTCTAGATCTGACATATTACCGATGTCTGTATTGATTAGGTCCGTAGCCTTCAGAACTGCCTCTTGTTCTTTTTTTTGTGTTGAATTTTTCCGTCTTGTCATTTTGTCCAGATAAGAGTATATGAAGGGGCAAGTAAAATACTAAAAGGGTGGCAACAACCCCAGGAAAATATGCTTTAACCAATTTAGAAGAGATCCAAAATCGTGAGTGGGGAGAAAGGGGATAAAAAGAGGTTCAAAAAGGAAGAAAGAAAAAAAAAACAAAAAGAAAAGAAAAAAAAAGAAAAGAAAAGAAAAGAATTTTTTAAAAAAGAAAACACCTAAGAAAAATGTAAAAAAGAAAAAATATATATATTAGATAAACTAGTAAAAGATCGTTAAAAAAGAAAAGGTAACAGTTAAAAAAAAATTTTACCCGAAGGCGAGAAAAAAAAAATGAAAAAGAAAAAATTAAATTAACTGCAAGACTAAAAAAAATCACAGGAAAAAAGCCATGAGTTCCGTGTTTGGCTTTCTCCTCCTCTGGAATTCTGCTGCTCTCCTTGGTATTGAAACCGCACTCCTTGGTAGGCGAACTTGATCTCGGCTGGATTTCTTGTTGATCTTCTGGGGGAAGGGCCTGGTGTAGTGATTCTCAAGTGTCTTTGCCCCAGGCGGAATTGCACCGCCCTTACCCGGGGCCGGGGTGAGTAATCTGCTCGGGTTTGCTTTCAGGAGCTTTTGTTCCCTGAGCGCTTTCCGTAGAGTTCTGGAGGACGGGAATACAAATGGCGGCCTCCTGGTCTCCGGCCCGGAGGAGCCGAGAGCCCAGGGCCCCACTCCTCAGTGCGCCCTCAGAGAACAGTGCCCAGTTACTCCCGTCTGCCTGACCTCCCGCCGTGCTCCGAGCTCACCGAGCCTGCGACCGGTTCAAGGTAACACGGAGCTGCGAGCTTACTGTCGGCTCTGTCTCTGTAGCCGGCTTTCCCGTTCCAATACCCACAAGCTCTGCGACACTCAGACACCCCCGATCCTTCTGTGACCCTGCGGGACCTGAGGCCCCGCTGACCCCGCCTGGGCTTCGCCCCGGTTTAGCCTCTGGAGCGATGTCCCTCAGCGGAACAGACTTTTAAAAGTCCTGATTTTGTGGGCTGTTGCTCCGCCGCTTGCTGGGAGCCGGCCCCTCCCCCCGGGGTCTATCTTCCCGTCGCTTTGGATTCACTTCTCCGCCGGTCCTACCTTTCAGAAAGTGGTTGTTTTTCTGTTTCCAGAATTGCTGTTCTTCTTCTCTTCGATCTGCCGATGGATTTTCAGGTGTTTGCAATCTTTAGATAAGCTATCTAGCTGATCTCCGGCTAGCTGAAGCAGTCTCAGCTTGCTACTTCTCCGCCATCTTGACTCCTCCCCAAAATGTACATAATCTTAATTCACACATATGTTTACTTTATAATCCTTACTTATAGAAATATTTGTATACTTTTGGTATGTTTCTAAGTACTTGTGTGTATGTACTTATACTTCCATATCTGTGCATTTGCTCTCAAATACTTGCATACATGTACCCTCGTGTCTGTGCTCACACATAAATTTACACGCGTGTGTTCACGTCCCTGCATGCACATATTTCTGCGTCTGCCTGTTCATCTCACATCTTTCCATGTGCAGACATTCACATTCCGTGTGCCCACACTTCTGTATGTGTGTATGTGCATACATACTTGTTATTTTTTATATTTGTTTTTTCTTTGGAAACAGAGAGTGAGCACGCACACAGCGGGGGAAACGACAGGAGGAGGAGGAGAGACTCTGGAGCAGGCCCCATGCTTAGCCCAGGGCTCGGTGTGTGACGTGAGCTTATGACCTGAGCCGAAATCAAGAAGCAGACGCTCAGCCAAGTCACGCTGGCAGCCCTGCACATACACTCCTTCAAAAGCGTGTCTGGGGAGCCAACTCCCTTTCCTCTTCAGAGCTAACCACAGTAACAAATATTCCACCCAATGACAGTTTTTATACTTTTACCACATATTTATGTACAAATAAATTCCTAACAGTAGTTAACACAACCTTAACATTTCAGGAAGGAGGCAGTACTAGAACTACCTTTGCCATCCACACGGCCGCCTCAGTGTAGACGTGTGACCAGAGGAAGACCCACTTTATCTATTCTCATGTCCGAGTGATACTCCATCCCCATGGGATCAGGGTCCTTCCATCCCCATGGGGCAGGGACATGCCATCCCCACGGGGCAAGAACATGACATCCCCACGGGGTAGGGGCACGTCACTGAGGACGTGCCCTGCGTGCACAATCTCCCGGACTGTCATCCGGAGCGATTTCTGTCAGGAACTACTCTGCTCTGATCCTTGATGAACAGACACTGGCTGGCTCCCAGGCCACATACAACATTTTGGTTTTCACATGATGTGACCACGGGGAGTCTGACACGGGCCCTTGCTCAAGAGCATGGGGACGTCTTGGGTACCCGCGTAGAAACACACTGTCTGCATTGAAAGGCACTGGCATTTTCAACTCTCCAGCCAGACTGCTCCCCACCACGCTCGTAGAGACTTACAAAGTAGCGTTTGAGTTTCCAGCAACCCACTAGGGATACAATATTTGGGAATAACATGTTTTTATTTTGTTTTTCAATCTCACTGAACTACTGTGAAGTAGTTCATCCTTCATGAGAATTTGCCCTTCCCCTGTCCCCGTGAGCCACCAGAGCCTCATCCACGTTTATTGTCCTCGGAGATTTCTGGGCATTGGATTTCCTGTCTACACCACTGGGTGTTTTGTAATTAATTTTTAATTATTTCCCTAATATGGAAATAAATCCTTTGTCTATTAATTGAAAACATGCTTTTCCAGCATCTGGTTTGTCAGTTAAGCTTAGCTCTGCTGTCTTTTTTGGGAAAAAAGGTAAAAATAAATCTATGTATATGTAGATATTTTCACTGTAATGTAGTCAAATTTTCCATCTGATTCTTTACAGTTTCTGTTTTGTAATCTGCTCTAAAAATCTGTTCTCCTGTGAGCCTTTAAATAATCCTTTTAAGTTTTGTTCTGAACATTTTCTAAACATTTGAGTGCAAGCGAGATGTCACATCTTAGAGTATGAGCACGGAAGTCAGTTTCCCAGGTGTCACACGCCACACGGCACTGGTGATGGCAGAGGATGCCTGAGGCCACGCAAAGGGAGGCTCTACTCCAAGTGTCTCTCCTCTGCCCCTCATCCCTTGATCGAGAGGCCCTCGCGCCCCCCTCACACATACACTGCAGCCCTCCAGCGCCAGCACCCGCAAGCAGGACTTCCCAACACCGGGAGGGCCTCTACTTCTCGATAGCGTAGCCCTGGCGCAGGGTCCACACCAGTCTGCTGAGCTCAGCTTGGTCCCTGGCAGCTAATGGGCTCCTCTCCCATCTCTCTCCGACAGGCACCCAAACAATTTTAAAACACAAACATGCTCCTGTCCTGCCTAGCCCCGCACTGCACCTCTCAGTGCTTCCTCGCTTCTTGGGCTCGGGCCTCCTGAGCACACACAGCCTGCACCCCCGCTTGCCTGCCTTCTCTGCCTGCCCGCCCAAGAGCACTGGCTGCCCGGGGCTCCTCACGCTCTCCTGCCCTCTCCTCCTGCGCCCTCTCTGGGGATGAGGGCAGGAACTAGCGGGCAGAACACAGCAGGTTTTCAGGGCAGTGAAACTACTCTGCATGACACTCTTAACAATGAGCACCTCTCACGGTCCATTTGCCCAAACTCAGGATTTACGACACTACACGGACCCTAAGGTGAACTGTGGACTTCGTGTGATAGTGAAGTAGCCATAAACATCAGCCATAACAGAGGTCCCCTCCGGTCCCCTCGGATGGGATGTTCAGCATCAGGGAGGCTGTACACCTGTGAGCAGCAGAGGTGCAAATTCCCCTCAATTTTGCTGTGAGTCTTAAACTTCTCTTAAAAAAAAAAAGGCTTAATAATTATAAAAGAACTAGTGAGCAGCTATATTAGAAATTAAGACTCTCACCTATTTGCAGATTATATCATCTTACAAACAGAAAACCCAAGGAATCCACCCAAAGAGTATTTGAACCAATAAATGAGTTGAGAAATGTGGCAGGATTCCAGACTAGCACGTAACCAGTTGTGTCTCTACTGTATTTCAGTTCACTTGCAGTGAATAATCTAAAACTGAAATTAAGAAAACTCCATTTTTAAGAGCAAAAAAGGAATAAAACAACTGGAAATAATTTTAACAAAATAGAGGCAGAACTCTGAAACTACCTGACGCTGTTAAAGGAAATTAAGGAACTACATCGACGGAAAGAATCCATGCCTCTGGATGGGAAGGCTGAACATGGTGACCATCCCCGGACTGGGCTACAGACTCAGTACAACCTTTATCAAGATCCCGAGTGGCTTCTTTGCTACAACTGACAAGCTGATCCTAAAGTTATGTGGAAATTCAAGGGACCCAGGATAGCCAAGACAATCCTGACAAAGAACAAAATTGGAGAACTCACATTTGCCAATTTTGAAACTTCCCACAAGGAACAGATCACAAAAGGACAAGGGCAGACACACAGACCAATGGACTAAAACTGAGAATCCAGAAATAGACCCTCACATGTGTGACCTACTTATTTTCAACAAGACTGGACAGGACAATCCAGTAGGGGAAAGGATAGACTTTTTGGTCAATGCTGCTGGGACACCTTGGACATCCACATCTAGAAAAAAGAACTTGTATTCCTTCCTTATACTATATACCAAAACTTAACTCAAAATGGACCCTTTACTTAAAAAGTGACAACTAAAATTATAGATATCTTAGGAGAAAATAGGAGGAATCCTTCAGGACTTTGGAAAAGTACTGGATTATCAGATAAAACACCAAAGAATACGTGACAAAAGAAAAAGACCAAAATAAAAACTCAGTCAGGGATACCATGAAGAAAACAAAGAGCCCACAGAGGCAGAATATTCCTGCAAACCACACATCTATATCTGCAAGATATTTGCAAGTGTATCATGCAAAGTATTTTTAAAGACCTTATAACTGAATAAAGCAAACTCAATTAAAATATGAGTAAAGGATCTGAACACACAACTCTCCTAGAAAAACATGCAAATGGCCAATAAACATATGGAAAGCTATTTAACATTTTTACTTACTGCAGAAATGAAAATCAAAACCATTAAGACTTTACACCCACCCAGTGACTGTCAGTTCTTTAGCAGGAACACTGGTGAGTTCTGCAAGGACATGAAGAAGCGGGAGTCTCTCGTCCCGCTGGTCAGGATGTGACCCTCATGACACGCTCTCCGTTACGAGCTCTCCAAGATGCAGACCTGACCAGCAACTTCAACAGTCACGAAATAGAGCTGGAAATCTCTGGAGAACAGCTGAGCCATCCCTCAAACAGGCTGAAGCCAGAGTGTCCACAACACCCAGCAAGCCCTCCTCAAGGTCCCCTCAGCTACCTGCTCATGAATGTCCACAGCAGCCTTATCCGTGGCAGCACCAAAGTGGAGAACCACAACATCCGGGAATGGGCTGAGACACAGTGGGACATATTCTGCAATGATAAAACCTAGAGTCTGAAACTTGCTACAGTGTGGATGACTGTTGAGGTCATGGTGATAAGGGAAAGAAGCCAGTCACATAGACCACTATGTGGTTCCACTATGGTACAATGTCCTCCATGGGCAGATCTGTGTCAAAAGTCCATCAGTGCTGCATGGGCCTGGGGAGACGGGTCACGGGGAGCGACTGCTCAGTGGCCAGGGGCCCTTTTGTTGGGCGTGAGAAGTTCTTCACGCAAATTGTAGTGATGCAAGCACAGCTCTGAAGACCCTAAAGCCCCCTGGACTGCGCTTTGCCAGTTAGGAGTGCAGCATGGGAGTCACACATCTGCTGCAGAGGAGCAGAGGGTGGAAGGAATGAAGTCCTGGCCAGGCTCTGCCCCAGGCCCAGGCGCCGTGGAGCTCATTCAGCCAACCTGATGACACCTCCAGGACCAGACACAAAAGAGGCAAATGGAGCTGGCGCACACGCCAGGTCACAGTCTCTTTCCAGGGTCCCTTGGAGGCTGTGAGGTGAATTCTGTTCAGTTAACCATCATCTTCTTTCAAATTTTATTTTACTGATGTACTTTTTTTTCTCCCCAGGAATTCCTGAAGTCTTTAAATCCATTTACTTTGGAAATTCTGAATGTCAATAGTATATTTCTGAGGATGACAGAAATAAATACTGTACCAAGGAAATTTGTAATTGTACTTTGATGACAGTTTCTGTTCCATTTCTTTGATTTCTTCTATAGGAATATATAGAATTCTTTCTGTCTTCCGTATCCCTTATCCTTTTTATCTTTTTTCCTGTCCTTTTTTTTTTTTTTGCTCTGTATTCCTTTTTTTTTTTTTTAAAGATTTTGTTTATTTATTTGAGAGAGAGAGATCACAAGTAGGCAGAGAGTCAGAGAGAAGGGGAAGCAGGCTCCCTGCCGAGCAGAGAGCCTCATGTGGGGCTTGATCCCAGGACACTGAGGTCGCGACCCAAGCCCAAGGCAGAGGCTTAACCCACTGAGCCACCCAGGTGCCACTTGGCTCTGTATTCTTAGAAATCATGGTTTTTTCAATATCACTACTTTAATTCCTACACCTGTTTTCTCCTTCTTACTTCTGCTAGTTCATATTTAGAATTTTTGTTCTATAAAATAGTCTAATGTTTGCTTTTCAGTTTGGCATAGGGTGCTGGTAATTGCCACAAAAATATGCCGTGTTCTCCATGAAACTCTAATGAACATCCTCTTCTTCATTTGCACCACAGACACTCATGCCCAGCTGAGTAACATCACTGCTGTTCCGGTCCCCCGGGAGCGGCATGGACCTCCTGGTCCTCTCCCTGCCATCTGAGAGCACAGAGAATCTGCCTCCCAGCCACGAGATGCATACGGTCTCCCAGGAAACTTCTTGCCATTTATGTCTTGGTGGTTACCATGAACTATGAGACCCACTGCTGTCGGGTCTCACAATGACAACAAAGAAACTCGTTCCTGGGAAAGCAGTGGGTCTTCTCCTCCCTGGAAGGAGTCATGTCCTAACGCAGCCCTGAGCCCACCTGTGGACCTGGCTGGCTCTGAATTCCACGCGGTGGGATGCATTTTCTCAGCTACATATTGGTCCGCATTACTATCAGGCTTTATTTTGGGTAAAAGTGCCTCACACCCCAACACGGGATTACGACATCAAAAGCTTTCAGAGGATTATGGCAAATAAAACATAAGGACTCCAGCAAGTTAGTGAATATAAACATCCTAATATAAGAAGGCATGTACTTTTTGGGACAAAAGTAACTAGAGTGTGTACTTTTATTTGGAATTAAAGTCATAGTTTTGTTCTATCCCATATTATAGGATTTATAGCTTCTCCACTGGGCTCAGAGCCAGGATTTACATAGACCATATTTAATAGTCACACTTGACTTAGAAAATTACATCACTTGAGGGATTTTCACTCGTCCTTGAAATCCATTAGATATTAATACTTGTGGCAGACTTTCAGGGGACTTAGCTATAGTCCCTAAAGTCATGGAACAATGGAGATGCCATCTGGTTTTCTGTCTTCAGTATTGCATTTTCTGATTAGCGGCAGACACGTGCGGATTAAGAGTGAGGCTTCTGTAAGCCGTTCCTCTTGCACAGCACGGGGTGTGAGGGGCACCATCTCCACACAGTCAAAAGTCCACGCACAACTTCTGACCACCCCAGATGTAACCACGGGTGCCTGCTTCCAACCGAAGCCTTACCCAAAACACACGCAGTGAACACAATGTCGTAGCCATTGGTGCGCTGTGCTCTCCCAACAAAGGAAGCTCGAGGAAAGAAAGTATTACTAAGAAATTCACGAGAAAGACAAAACACAATTACAGCTCTGTCCTGTATTCACCAAAAGAACAAACCCACGTATAAGAAGGTCCGTGAAGGTCAAACCTGTGTTGTCTGGGGGTCACCGCAGTGTGGTGAGACGCACGTGACCTTAAGGCTTCCTGTATGCTACAGCCATCAGCGCAGTGTTGTGCTGGCATAGGAGAGATGTGTGTGTATCCGTACATACACGTGTGTGCACATACGCACGCATGACTCCCCAGAGATCACACCCAGCGACGGAGCCTATGGATTTCTACTAAAAGGGCCAAAGAAGTTGAATGAGGAAGGGGCAATCTTTTCAAACAACCCTGTTGGAACAATCAGAGAACCACCTGTGAAAAAAATGAACCCCAATCATTACTACACGACTTCCACAGAAAGTACCCAAAACAGTCCCCAGACTCATATGTGAGAGTTAAGATCAATAAACTCTGGGTGCCTGGATAACTCCATTGGTTGAGCTACTGCCTTGGTCAGGTCGTGATCCCCGAGTCCTGGGATCGAGTCCCCCATCAGGCTCCCATCTCCATGGGGAGTCTGCTTCTCCCTCTGACATTCTGCCTTCTCATGCTCTCTCTCATTCTCTCTCTGAAATAAATAAATAATATTTTTAAGAATCTATAAACTTCTTGTCTGTACTATCATTTGCAAATTACTTCTCCCATTCCGTGGGTTGCCTCTTTGTTTTCTTGACTGTTTCCTTGGCTGTACAGAAGCTATTGATCTTGATGAAGTCCCAGAAGTTCATCTTCGCTTTTGTTTCCTTTGCCTTTGGAGACATATCTTGAAAGAAGTTGCTGTGGCTGATATCGAAGAGGTTACTACTATGTTCTCCTCTAGGATTCTGATGGATTCCTGTCTCACGTTGACGTCTTTTATCCATTTCGAGTTTATCTTTGTGTATGGTGTAAGAGAATGGTCGAGATTCATTCTTCTACATATAGCTGTCCAGTTTTCCCAGCACCATTTATTGAAGAGACTGTCTTTTTTCCACTCTATATTTTTTACTGTTTTGTCGAAGATTATTTGACCATAGAGCTGAGGGTCCACATCTGGACTCTATATTCTGTTCCACTGGTCTATGTGTCTGGTTTAATGCCAGTACCATGCTGTCTTGATGATCACAGCTTTGTAGTAAAGCTTGAAATCAGGTAATGTGATGCCCCCCATTTTATTTTTGTTTTTCAACATTTCCTTAGTGATTCAGGGTCTCTTCTGATTCCATACAAATTTTTGGATTATTTGCTCCAGCTCTTTAAAGAATACCAGTGGAATTTTTATCAGAATGGCATTAAAAGTATAGATTTCTCTAGGCAGTATAGACATTTTAACAATGTTTATTCTTCCGATCCAAGAGCACGGAATGGTCTTCCATCTTTTTGTCTTCTTCAATCTCTTTCATGAGTATTCTGTAGTTCCTCAAGTACAGATCCTTTACCTCTTTGGTTATGTTTATTCCCAGATCTTATGGTTCTTGGTGCTACAGTAAATGCAATTGATTTTCAAATTTCCCTTTCTGTATTTTCATTGTTAGTGTATAAGAAAGCCACTGATTTCTGTACATTGACTTTGTATCCGGCCACGTTACTGAATTGCTGTGTGAGTTCTAGTAGTTTGGGGGTGGAGTCTTTTGGGTTTTCCATATAAAGAATCATGTCATCTGCAAAGAGAGACAGTTTGACTTCTTCCTTGCCAATTTGGATACCTTTTATTTCTCTTTGTTGTTTGATTGCTGTTGCTAGGACTTCTAATACTGTGTTGAACAAGAGTGGTGAGAGTGGACATCCTTGTGTTCCTGATCTCAACGGGAAGGCTGCAAGCTTTTTCCCATTGAGGATGACATTTGCTGTGGGTCTTTCATAAATAGACTTTATGAAGTTCAGGAATGTCCCCTCTATCCCTATATTCTGAAGCGTTTTAATCAGGAACGGCTGCTGGATTTGTCAAATGCTTTTTCTGCATCGATGGAGAGGACCATGTGGTTCTTCTCTCTTCTCATATTAATTTGTATCACATTGATTGATTTGCGAATGTTGAACCATCCTTGCAACCCAGGGATGAATCCCACCTGGTCATGGTGGATAATCTTTTTAATGTGCTGTTGGATCCTGTTGGCTAGGATTTTGTTGAGAATCTTAGCATCCATACTCATCAGTGATATTGGTCTGAAATTCTCCTTGTTGGTAGGGTCTTTGCCTGGTTTGGGGATCAGGGTAATGCTGGCTTCATAGAAAGAGTCAGGAAGTTTTCATTCTGCTTCCACCAAGTCCTCTACTTCGGGAAGAAACTGTGTCTCGTGCTAACAAAGTGGTTACAGGTCCTTCCTGTATGGTCCACAGGATCTGCGGCGCCTGAAACACAGGTCAGATATCTGAGCAGACATCGCTGTGGGGGGGGGGGCACCCGCCTCACTTGGGCCACCTGGGTCCCTCCCAGGTACTCTGTCCGGTTTCCTAACCAGGGCACCATCAGTCACAGGTTCACTAAATGTGCTTCCCCACAGGAAGCACAATTTTGTTATTTAAATGCACACGACCTCCCGCTGGGTGCAGGTCAGCTGGCACAGAGGGGCATCTCTGCCAACATCCAAAGTGGGAACAGAACACTGACCCCATGAGAGGTCCCGGACGCAGCCTATGCAGAGTCTGGAGGGTGCCGCTGAGGCCCCAGATGTGCCATCTCAGACTCACCCCCGAGGGCGGCCGGCCAGTGCCCACTTCACCTGAAGGCGCTGGGACACTTGGCAAACACAGGGTCACCCCGGTGTCCTCACCATGCACACACAGGGATGTGTGTGTCCTTTCTGCTGTCATTGGCAGGGGAGTACCCAGACGTTACAGGAAACGCATAGTGCAGTGAGGTGCTCCCTGGAAATAATGAACAGAAGCCCCAACTCCAGAGCTTCAATTCCCAGGAAAAAGATAAACATGTAGGATCTCTGAACACAACAATTTCCCCTATTTTCTTCCTTATTTACGTAACTGTGCTGACATGCACCAACCCTAGCATTCACAACGTCTGTGAGAGAACGAAGGCGAGTGGCTCGGAGGGCTCGAGCTGGAGCAGCTTTGCTGATTCACACAACGGCGGAGGAGGCCCATGGCTGGGACCGTGGGGGTGGAGGGTGCTCCTGGGGGCCTACCCTGGGGGTCGTCCCACCCACTCATGGGGAGCAGCATTCCCACAGAATCCCCCAGAGAAAAAGCCAAATTTCTGACCACAGCTCTGAGAGACCAACTTTTCACCAGTCAGTTTCTCTTTTAAAACATGATGAATTCACAGATACCCTGGGACACTACATCGACACCATCCCGGGTGGGAAACGTGAGCCTCTGGGAGGTCTCTTCAGGGACCAGAGCCAGCCAGCCGACGGCAAGCTTCCCCGGAACAGGAGCATCATGGCTGTTGCCACTGCTGGCCCTGAAATTCAAGTCAAGAAGCGCGTTTTCCACTTGTTGGGAAAGAAAAGGCCAACTGAGAGACAAGGGAAGACTCTGTCAGCCAACAAACCTTCCTATTTAGGAGGAAGGAAATATCTTCCTTACAGAAGTTGTTCGAGCAGAAAACGTGTTCTTGCCAGTTTCTACACTTGCCAAAAAGAAAAAACACCACCAGGTCCTCATGTTTAATGGAAGCGGGCACATACGTCCTGGGAGACACGCCTTTACAGAAGCTGGCACACAGCAACTGAGGGAAAGGCAGTCCTCTGGGACCGTACCCATTTCTGTCAGGAAATACACTTTTTTCCTTCAGAAAGCAGATTGTGTCTAAGAATGAGTGTGATTTGTATATATTTGGCTTTCTGGCACACTTGATGATTGGATTTCGTATCTTCACAAATTGAGGTGATTGCTTTCCAAAAAATAAAAAAATAAATAATAATAATAATAAGTTTCCTGGGAAGAAAAATGACATATAATGTTCTTCTGCCCGGAAATCTCTCCTGGCAAACTGTGTGAGTGTACCGTCTCTTTTCTAGCATTATTGAGGAAAACCCTTTAGAAGGAACTAAGAGGCTCATGTCCATCCTTGTTAAATTACTGGAACAGAATCCCGGCTCCACTCTACACTATCAGCTCTGGACCTGTGGACATGAGGTCCAGGCGCAGGGACTCAGAACCGTGGGCTCCATTTCCGGTTGAGCAGGTAGTGTCCCTGGGTTTTCTGTCACCAGAACCCCAACTTAAACGTGGTCTACTCGCCCTGCTTGCCTTGCTCAGAGAGATGGACACATTCAGCAATGCCCTCCTGATGCCGCACACCCACCAGATGCCCCCACGAGAGAGGCAACTCCAGGAGGACAAAAATGCAGGCAAGTGCGGTGTTTAGGACATGTGTGTGCACACACATGTACCCAGACATGTGTGCACACACGTGCATATGTGCAGGCATGTACTCAGATGTGTGCACACGCAAGGCAGGTGTATGTGTGTGTATGTGCACATGAGTACATGCATGTGCAAACACCAGCATGTGCAGCTGTGTACTGATTGTGCCCACACATCTGTAAATGTACACGTGTGTGCAGGTGCACGTGTGTGTGCACGCAGGTATGTTTATATGCACACATGTGCATGCCTCTGTACACACACATGTGCATGTGTTCCTGTCAAGGAAAACTAAGAGGATTTTTTTTGTGACACCAATACTAAAACAAGGTCTTACTACACTCATTAATTTTTTATTCATTAAAACATAAAATATTACATCTGTCAATTTCATTACACTTTCATCAAGCAGTTCAAGGAGCTAAACTATTTCAGGGAAGCATCTGGCAGAATATAGGAGCTTTGCAGAAACTGCTGTGTTCTTCATGAAATGGATATGCCAAAATTTCACTTTCTGTTCACTTTACATATAAAACAGGGTGAGAAGGTAGATGTTATCAACCAGACTTTTTTTCTCTATTTTGGCAATATCCCCAGAACTCAGGAATACCCCGTGCCCTTATGATACTACCCTTCTGCAGGAAACAGAAAACCTTCCATGATCATGGGATGTTTCTAAGTCTACTACAAAAATCCTCTCACCTGCCGACATATAGAGAAGAATCCTAAGACTGAGCTGTAACGTGAAAACGTTACCTGACACGTTTAACATGGCAAAACCTGCTCAGACTGATGTGTGTGGTTAAGAATTAACCATACAAAAAAAAAAAGAATTAACCATACAGAAGATTATATGCCAAGAATCATGCCAACATGATTATTTTAGAATTGAAACAGGTTTTATTTCAAGCGTGTGAGTCAGGAGAAGACACTCCAGAGAAAGCATGAAATCGCAGCACGATTGGACTTGTAAACACTTGTCCCACAAGGAATTTCAAATGGTGATTTTACCTACTCCCTCTATAAACAAAAACGTGGCACAATTGTCTCCCAAGCTATTTTCTCTGATATAATTTCAATCAAATTAGTGTTTTCTGTAAATTTCAGCAACACCACTGTTCAAAAGTGTCCACACTGTGCCCTCCAAAAGAGTGACAAGGTCTCCGAGTGGAAAACCACCTGGTCGGCTGTTGAGAGAAACCCACACATCTGCATCACCAGGGGGAACGATCTGCACCTCCTCCTGCCGTTTGGAATAAGGAAGTGTCTTCACGGAGAAGAGAAGAAAACCACAGACCCATCTTCCTCAGACCGTTTTCTGAGGGGCAAATTCCTCGGCAGCAAAACCGCTGACTGTGTGAAAGATACCATCCCCTTCCCAGGAGGCCCCCTGACAGATCACGACATGAGATGTCACACACAGCCCCAAAGACTCAGCGGTCTCAAAGCGGCCCACAGAATCCAGGAGCTCGGTGAGCCAGGACAAGTAAGTGTGTCCTGGCCCGTCCTCCCAAGCCAGCGAGGCACTCGCCAACTCTGCTTCCCCAAGAGCTGTCCCAGTGTCTGTCCCCACCCATCCACCTGGAGCCCTGCACCGGCACAGCAGACGGGACTCGGACGTATTCGGGAATGTCACCAACTGGTAATTAACCACCGGCACCCGCAGAGGAAGCCTGAGCTCCAAGCATTCTTCTACCAGGCAGAAGAAGGAGAGACACCCCAGACAGTCTCTGGGGACAGAGAAGGATGCCCCCAGCTCTTGGGTGTAGCTGGGCTTACAGAGACACCAAAACCCAAAGAAGGCTTGACATGGAAAACAAAAACAAAAACAAAAAAAACTAAACCAACATCCAACATGAGCGCAGACACAAACAACCACTGACAGATTGTTAGTGACCAGAATCCAGTCACACAGGAAGTGAGAACACGCTGCGGCCTTGTGGGGTTGGTCCCCAGGACGTGAGGCAGTGTCTGCGCTCAAAACTGTTGAATGGGAGCACCTGGGTGGCTCAGTGGGTTAAGCTTCTGCCTTTGGCTCAGGTCATGATCTCAGGGTCCTGGAATTGAGTCCCACATTGGGCTCTCTGCTCGGCAGGGAGCCTGCTTCCTCCTCCCTCTCTCTCTCTCTCTCTGCCTGCATCTCTGCCTACTTGTGATCTCTCTGTCAAAAAAAAAAAAAAAAAAAAAAAAAAAAAAACATTTAATGTAGTTCACCGCATCGGCAACCTAATCACGAATAGTAAGAACGAGTCATCGCAGTTGATGGAAAAACATCCCATAGCACTCGACATGTACATCTGGTAAAAACCTCCCGGAGGTTTTTTTTAAAGATTTTATTTATTTATTTTGAAAGAGAGAGAATGAGAGAGAGAGAGCATGGTGGGGGAGGGCCAGAGGGAGAAGCAGACTCCACAGAGCAGGGAGCCCGATGCAGGATTCGATCCTGGGACTCCAAGATCACGACCTGAACCAAAGGCAGTCGCCCAACCCACTGAGGCACCCCATGTCCCCAGAGGTTTGTTTGTTTGTTTGTTTGTTTTTTTAATGAGTTACAGATTGTGCATGCCACCTGGAAAACTGCATCTCAGCAGCAGTGGGATTTGAACCCAGGACAGTAAAGAGACTGGAACCTAAACCCAGCCCTGCAGATGCTCAGCCACACGACCTACACATCTTGATAAAATTCTCAGTAAACTGAGAGATGGGAACCCCTCAACCCGGACACACATCCACAAAAGGCACGCGCTAACAGGGGCAATGACAAATGCTAATTCCTTTCCGCTGGGATGAGAAAACGGTGACAGTGCCCCCTTACCAGCTCCGTCGGTGTCCGCGGGAGGCCTGCCCACCGCGACAGGGAAAAGCAGGTAACCCGGGATGATGGCCATGAGCAGAGAGAACAGCATCCTTATTTGCAGACAACATGCTCACCCTCTGCCAGAAAAGACCCCAAGGCGTCCACGCACCTCCCACTGTTCTGGCTGGGGCGGGAAGAACATGTTCTCTTATACTTAAGGCTAGTCAAAATGCTTTTTACTTAAAAGGGACTTTATATCCTCTGAGCATTTTTCTCTTGGGCTGTTTATGTTATTTTCAGATACTTTTCTTCATTTAAAAATACAGCTCTTCAACTGTCATCTGTGTTGGAAATAATCTTCCATTCCATTGTTTCATACTTATTTTCTACTTTCTACATTTTGCCTGGACCTATAAGAGTTTAAAAAATATCTTCAGTCTGATTTGTTTGCCTTCCTATTATGGCTTCTGCATAATAAAAACCTTCCCAAGTCTTGCAAACCACCAGAGGAAGTTGAAAGGAATATACCCCTCAAAGATAGACAGTTTATCCTCACCATCAGAGTTCCAAAGAACACAATGAGAAATTACTTAAAACAGAAGAAAATAAATAATATCCCAAGAGGTAAAATAAGAAAATAGAGCAATTTGCAGATGAGGCAGTCGCACACAGCAGGTGCTGAAATTAAGTGCAAAACACAAATGACTACCAACAAGTGATTTAACACATTTAAAAAGTCATTGTAAGTGCAACAATGGAATAACAAAATTACTGAGGTTCATCGGTTTTGATGACGAGGAAAGTACATCTAGAGACATTATGCGGAACACAGCAGACAGAGACAGGAGGAAGTTGTGCCAGGTCCGGTCTTCCAAGAAGATGGGCAGACAAGAGCAGGTCTAGTGGCTGTGGGCCAGACAATGAAGGAGCCTGGGACCCCAGCCCGAGGGGACCCCAGTCCAGGCCAGGAGAGGCAGGGCCTCAGGGACAGGGCGGAAGTGGTGAGTACGGGGCTGGTCATACCCCACGCAGATTCTTGGAGGGGTGCCACCCACAGAGCAGCACAGGGAGGCCCAGGTGCCATGGGAGAGCATGCACGCCGTCGCAGCCAGCAGCAGATGCAGCTGAGAACAAGGCGGCAGTGAAGCAAGGTTTTAGTGATCAAGAGATCGTGATTGAGGGAACTGCTAAGGATATTCCCCATGAAGCAGGGTGGCCCAGAAGGAATCATGGAACACAGGCTTGGAGAAGTGCACGTGGGCAGGGAAGGAGGCGGGAGGGTGGCCACTGCCCGGCCCCAGCCCCGGGACCCAGGGCAGAGCCTCACTGGTCCTTGCAGCCGGGGAGTGCAGACACTGTGCTGCAGCAGGTGCTGGCCGAGTCCACCACGAGCACATGAGGTGCCAGGAAGGTCGTCTTGTGCCTGTAGTTTCCGCGAATATCCACAGGCACGGAAGTGGGGTTCCCTCCATGCTCTGAACACGTTATCCCATGGTCTTCTCCCCGCCGTCAGTGACGACATCACAACCAGACACTGACCCCATGGAACCTCGCCAAGCATCTCGGGGTGCATAGTGGATACTGAGAGCCGCCGATCTGAGAAGTCAGGAGAACGGGGGAACTCGGGAAAGTGGCATCTAGTCCCTGTGGGGTGTTCAGCCACCCTGTGGGGTGTTCAGCCAACAACAAGATGGTCTGGTTCCCACGAGCAACGTCCTCACTCAAATCTCTTCTCATGGGAGTCACTTCACAAAGCCTCTCATCTGGTACGACAGAGGAGGCAGAGATCTGACAATGGGTCAGTAATTCTTAATAAACTGTGCAAACTGTCCTTCTATAATGAGAAATTTTAAAAAGCAGGGTTACATCCATCTTAATTGGAAGAGTTTAAAATGATGAGTACGGAAAACTGAAGAAAAAGCAGGAGGACATACCAGACATTAGCCACATCGACCACAGGCCACAGGGCGATGGGCTCCCCGTTCTCACTCTTCTCAGGGTTTTACACATTTTCTGCCCTGTGGAAGAGCTGGTGGGGGCCCAATACAGTGGCTGGCTGGGCGCAGGCCATGGGGATCTGGTGTCCTGGCATCCGTGGCCTGGTGCCATTCTGTGTCACCTGCCCACTCGTGCTCCCCCTCTCAGCCCAGGGCAGGCCCAGCAGGAGCCACGTGAGCCCCGGGTGGCCGTGCACATGACGGCAGCCCCACCCAGATGCTCTCCCCGGCTCTGGGTCCCCGGCCCCTCGCGCGTCCCAGTGCCCTCCCGGATGAGGCAGAGCCCCATGTGCAGATGCCTCCTGAGCCCTCCCCACCCCCCTTCCACCTACGAAAATAGAAATCACAATCAAATCATTTTGATTCCACCCTAATAAAAATGGATCTTCTGGTTGCAATGAAATGTGATCCAAGGACTATGTGCAGTATCTGAAGCACGGAGCATCTTCAAGCATCTGGGCTGGTCCTCAGCAGCCGAGGACAGCGAGGGAGGGGAGGTGCTCCCGGGACTCACAGGGCGCAGGATCCACCTTCCGGGCTGTGTCCTGCCAGGACAGCAAGCTCTGCAGTCCCCCTGCCTCTCTGTAGCCACCAGCTCCTTCCTCTCCAATGCATCAAGCGCCTGTTACTGAACCGCATCTACCGTGTTACACAGTTTCATATCAAAGTGATTCCAAATCACAGTGTCACCCAATACAGAAGTGAGTTTTGGGGTCCCTGGGTGGCTCAGTGGGTTAAGCCTCTGCCTTCACTCAGGTCATGATCTCAGGATCCAGGGATCAAGCCCCACGTCAGGTTCTCTGATCAGCAGGGAGCCTGCTTCCCCCTTCTCTCTATGCCTGTCTCTCTGCCTATCTATGATCTCTGTCAAATAAATAAATAAAATATTAAAAAAAAAAGAAATGAGTTTTTAAATAGGATTAAATCTCTCCCACTCAGCACCGTGTCTGTCCCCATATGTCATTAGCCACTCTGTCCCACTTTGTCTCAGTTGCTAAAATGATGTGTTCTCTACCTGGACAAGTCTTACACGTATGCGTGTCATCCTGTTTTCTCTCCTGTTATTACTGTTTCAGAGTTAGTCTCCAATGTCTTGGAGAAACACAGTGGCTTTAGGTGAGTATCATCCCAACATCCTATGTGCCCATTAAGAATGTTTGACATTATAACCACATTAACATCAAAATATCAAACACGTATCTTTATTTGTATTACATCCAGAAAGTTAAACTAGAAAAAAATTCTGAAGCTCAAGTGATGTTTTAAATAACCCTTGGATTTTAAATGAACTGATTTCTTTTTAAAATGACATTTATTTGGATTACAGCAGCTTTTAATTGTAAAACCTGGTTCCTACTGTATTTCAAATCCTAAACACAAAACAGGTTGATGGTGACTAGAGATTTTTCTAGAGCAATTGCAGGAAGTTCACAAAGCTCAGTTGTTCAACTTCACTGACGCGTCATATCTTTGCAGGATTAAAAAAAATGTGCCACATTTACCTCCAAATCCTGCATTCTGTACTTACCACAGTCACCACTGTGGTAAAATACAGAATAAAAGTTGAACAACAAAATGCTTTATTTACGCATAGATATTCATTTGGAAAATGAAGGCATCTGTCCAAGAAATGAAATATTCTACATTTCAAAATTTATTAAACCACATATTTTATCATTTTAAACTGAAAACTGAAAATGATCAAATCTTCAATACTGAAAAAGAGGTACCTTAGAAAGACAGTTCTGAGCAAACTCAAAAGAGAAAAAAATTCTTTAGAAACTTTAGTCCTCCAGAGTTACCTGATAATCATTTTCCAGATATACTGGTATCTTTCCCATATTTAAAACTCAATTTACACACTTTTTTTTTTTTGCTTAAATTTTTTAAGTAAAACCCAGCTTCAGGTGCAGAACTTAGAAATCTAACTTACTACTTGACCATGTTATCTAGTTAGCCAGGGCATGTGTCCACAAGTGCACGGGGGACACCTGCCTTCCTGGACCCAGGAACCATCGCAGCTTGCAGGGGTGACCCAGGTTTAAAACAGGCGATCCAAGGAGATCAGAAGGTCTCCCTCCTGATTCCTGATTTTCAATTCCTCTTGTTTACTTCCGTTTCATGTGACAGGACCACTCAAAGTCCCTGCACAGAGTGGCCTCTCCCTCTCACTGGACACGTGCACGCTTCCTTGGGGTCCACGCAAATAACGAGAGGGAGCTCCTCCTCTCAACCCCACCATGGCCACATAACTTTCCAGAGGTTCTCAGGGTGTGGTGCATCTTCTGGGGAACCACAGCTCAAGCAACGACAGAAGATAGCCCCGCCAGCCGGAAGACCACCAGCAAAACCTGACCCTGTCCAGGAACCTCCTAAGGAAACTCCTTCCGAGAAATGTTCATTGCAATCAGTCGCCATGCAGCCAACTCCCAGGGTGACAACCGTGACAGTTAGGAGAAGCTGCGCTGCGCTCCCGGCCAGGAAAGGTGGATCATCCCACTGCCACGGGTGCGGTTACACGGAAATGCCACGTGTCACGGTGCACTCCGCAGCTAACTGGTCCCACAAACACAAACTCCACAAACCAGTGCAAGACCCAAGTGTGGGCCCGTCACTCTTAAAAGAGTGACACATTGGGATGCCTGGGGGGCCCAGTGGGTTAAAGCCTCTGCCTTTGGCTCAGATCATGATCCCAGGGTCCTGGGATCAAGCCCTGTGTCAGGCTCTCTGCTCAGTGGGGAGCCTGCTTCCTCCTCTCTCTGTCTGCCTCTCTACTTGTGATCTATGTCTATCAAATAAATAAAAATCTTAAAAAGAGAGAGAGAGAGAGAGTGACTCATTTAAAAAAAAAAATTAGAAGCACAAATTGTAAAGGGCATCACAGTCGTACCATGATAATGGCTCACTGTGAAGGAGACCTGCCTGACCCGGGGTGAACACGTGTGCACATATGCTACCAACATGCCCTGTTACACAGCCCTGTTACACACTAACACAGTCATTTACGAACGGGGCATCCCCAGAACCCTCTAAGGAGAGTCTGTAATTCTCCCCGCCTGACCGGTGAGACCCGAGAATTTCGGTTACCCACACCTGGTGACACAGCAGTTCACACACGAGCTCCGGACCCTCCAGAGGGCCCCTCTGTGCCGACGGGTCTGCAGCTCCCCACTGGCCGGCCTGGAGGCTCTTCTCAACAGAGGCCAGAGTGTTCGCACCACGGCTCTGGGGTCCGTCTGGGAACACTGAAGTAACCAATCCTGCTAACACTTGCTACGCCCTGTGATGGGCCATTTCTCTTCTTCTTCCAACAGCCGTAGGGATCTGCGATCAGGTCTTGCCTGTTTACTCCCTGCAGACCCATCGGCTCGGGCCAGTCTGGGAGCACATGCCCGTGCCTGTACCCCAGGAAGGGACGCACGGCGAGCCCCAGGGAGGACTCGCGTTGGCAGCGGCCTGCACGGGCTTCCTGCCCACACCTCTTGGCTTGGTCCACCTCTTAGGTCCCTGCTCAACACTGGCCAGTAGCTGAGTGTGAGTGTGCATGTGTGTAACACTCATAAGCACACACCCACACCAAGTGATCCTCCATGTGTCATTCTACCAAGTGTCTATTTCCCAAGACAATGCTTGAGGCTGTGAAAACACCCATGCGCCGCTGCTTCCCGAGGCCCTCCTCCCCCTGCAGAGGACAGGGACCTTGCTGGCCTTTCTGGCAGCATACACTGGTGTCCCTCTGCCTTGAGATGCAAACCATGATAATTTTAGGAATAAAACCAGGGCTGGCTTTCTTTCATTGAGTTAACACAGACTGTGTCAACTCCACACACCCTTCTGAAAGGACTGTTGCTAATGCACCGGGTTCTGAATGTCCTCAGTTGGTGGTATGGGAAATAATTTTCTATTTCCCAGCACATAAAGCAAACAAGATAGTTATCAGGAGCCGTTTGGTAAAGTATAATTATCTGAAGAGAGATCATTAAGGGTAACATTCAACAGGATAGAGGTGAGAAGTAGAATAAACGATATTTTACCATTAACAGTTCTGCTCATTCATAAAAGCGGTATTGGACTGTAGCTATAACAGAAATAAAGAGTGGTGATTTTATTCAAATCCAAAATAACTTAATTATAAATATAAAATAAGTTCTTGGTATAAAAGCCAGAAACAGAACTTCCTCCCTATTATTCACAAAATTACATCTTTTAATGCAGCAGATAAATATGTATTGATTCAGTGGGTACATACGTGTCAGCTGTTATGTACCATGAATGCAACTTGCCAAGTGTTACGTCTCTTTCCAAAAGGAAGGGAAATGTTCCCATTTGCTCATAAGCAGCATCACTGGAGAAGCTGCAAACATGCTCTCTCTAAAGGCAATCATGGATTGGTTTAAATTTTAACCTGATGGTAGGAATGAGGCCCATATGGCCTATGAGCACTGAAAGCCAGACCAATCTGGGGCTTTTGCAGCAGGAGAGAAGACATGAACAGCCATCAGGGAGGCACGGGGCTGCGACAGCAGCTAGAAATTAGCTGGGCTAATGGGAGGGAGACTGGGACTGAGGCAAGGGTGAGGATTTATGTCAGGAAGAGGAAAACAGCATGAGCAAAGGTCCTGAGGCAACCAGAAAGATCACGTGCATCAGAAATTTAAGAAAGTCAGAGCTTGGAAAACGCCATGAGCTCTGTGGATGGTGCTGTTGTTCTAAAACATGTAAACACAAAAAGAACCAGGTCTTAGGATTGAGATTATAAGACTGGTTTTGGAAATGTTAACTGAACAGCTGAGCAGGGCACAGACAGGGGGCTGAAAGCACAGTGCAGGGGGCTGTGTGGTGCTTAACTGGAGGAGGGTGAGGTTACCCAGAAAGTAACCGAGGGTGGGCTACCCAAAGATCCCAAGGAGGGACAAGGCTGTGACATCGGAGAAAGGTGAGCCCGGAGCAAGCAAGCAGTGGTTTCAACCTGCTGCCTGGAGACAGGCAGACTGGGTCCGGGGACACACGGGGCACTCATGACTTGCGGACAGAGGTTGGCGACAGGAGGCAGCTGTGGAGTGTTATCAGGCAGAGGCAGCTCAGGGTGCGTCAAACTCAGGGAAGACTTGGGAAAGGGCTCAGGTCCCCTTTCATCTCACAGGCTCTGTTTTAGAAAGGAAAGCTGGTTTCCCTCTAACGAATGCACCAAAGCCCTGGTATTTCGCTTCTGAAAGCTCCCCCAAGGTTTTGTGTGAACATCGCTGAATGTGAACTACTTATTGTCTGTGGAAGATGTTATAATTTCTGATAGGAGTGACTGACAGTTACATCATACTTCATAAGCACAGATTATGTTCCTAAACACTAGCTCAATGAACAAAAACATTCTAACACAGACTTTGGGTGCATTTCTGTGGCTGTATTTTTACTTTACAGTAATTCATAAAATAGACAACAATTCTATCTGCCTGCTAAGAGCATTCATTCCTGAAGGAATTTAATTCTTACGACGACTTGTCATTTGAACTACTTTTGGTTAAAATATAAGTAATTACGGTCACTTCCTAATGAACTAATTCTTCAATGCAGTTGCTGACCCGCAGGTTCCAGAGGGCAGTCTGTCTTCCCAAGCCAGAGTCTAACTCAAGTTCAGGAAAAACAAATAATGGGCATCGATGAGCACAGTAGTATCTGCACACTGAGCCTGAGCCCGTCCTCTGATTGCAACAGTAACCATCCAACTCAGTGCTGTAATTGAATGGGGCAACAGTAACCGTCCAACTCAGTGCTGTAACTGAACGGTGTTCCTTCAAATTTCAAGCGAGTTCGGTGCCTGTGGAAACTGAGAAGAGTCAGCGTCAAGTGCCAACGTGGCATAGTCACAATTACTCCATCACGATGACAAATATGGCTCTCGCCGATTCCCAGCTGATCCCCAGATGCTCTCCTAGGCTCCCAGAATGGGACTGAGAGAGCCCAGCTGCTCTGGAGCCTGGGAAGGGAGGGGCGGGTCACAGCCCTGGGGCGCCAGGGAGGGGCTACAATAGCCTCCACCTGCCCTCATCACATCCCATGGTATCTTCCATGCCCACCCTCCAAATCCACAGGTTTGTTTTTCTAAATCTTAATTCTTTGCTTAATTAAACATAACTAGTGAATAGGGACATTAATGAGATCTAAAACTGCAGACCTTTCAGAAAACACAACTATCTCACCTGATCATTTAGTTGAAAACTCACACTATCATGGCATCCCCAGCACTTCCCTGACACCAAAGACAACGTGAGAGGGAAACCGGTTCGATCTGGCGATAGCTTGAGAAGCAGCATGGTGGGCGGCGGCAGGCTTCAGGGGCACGGGGTCAGGCCTGGAGGGATCTGGGCACAGAAACAGACGAGGACAAACCTGCCTCTGTGTTGGCATGCGCTGGGCAGAAGTGACATCTAGTGTTAACTGAAAATAATCTGAGTCTTCTATCCAGAACTACACCCCGGACAGTGGGGTGACCGGAGGGATGACAACCAGAAGCCCACACCAGTTTAAACTGCAAACACATTTTTCCACGAAATTCTCATGCATTTTTCCTCCAAAAGCATTAGCCTTCCTTATTTTATCTCCTTAAAATACCTGCAGATTCTATGTAAATAGCGAGTATTGGAATCAGAGATTCAGAACCACCTCTGGAACCCAAACCATACATTCTGCAGGCAATGTGGGAGGGAGGGAACACCACTTGCCTTGCACTCCTCCTTCCCATAAAAACCTGGGGCAGCGTCCTGCCCCAACCCAACCCTGCCCAGAAGCCTAGCCCCTCCCCTTCCAGAGGCTGCCCTGGGGACAGTAAGCTTCACAGATCCCGTAGCAAACATGCCCAGGCCAGAGTTCAGGAAAATGGATAGTGAGTTTATCCTTCCTCACAGGACCACCCAGACTCTCCCCCTCCTTCCCCTTCAAAAAGGGGAAGCCTGGCGTCTTTGGACGGACCTGGTTTCCTGGATGGGATATTCTGACATCCATCCCCATGCCAGCCTCTCGCAAAGCTGAACTACTTTAAAGCTGACCCAAGAAACTGTAGTTGTATTTCCATAGCGATACAGACATGCTGTTCTCGAAGGCTGTTGTCCCACGTCTGTTGTTTGGGAAATAAGGCGGTTCAACCTGGATATTTTACATAAATAAGCATAGCTCTGACTTGGATCTCGTGAAAGTGTTCATGAGCAGACCTACCTCCTGGTAAAACCAGATGATTCCCTGTTTTAAACTACATGAATCGACCTGCCCCCATGAATGGACCTTAGCAGGGGACATGGGGACACGTTAGCAGGGGACATGGGGAAGTAGGGGCTCAGGTTCGCACACTGGCTAAACCTAGGAAGAGCGGACCATGAAGAACGGCCATGGGGAGGCTTAGAAAGAAGGCTCCATGCCTGAAGGAGACGTCCACATTTGGCCAGATTCCCACACTCCACGCAAGCAGTCCTTACAAAGACTATACTGCATTTTTGCCTTCAGAAAACACCTTTGTGAGTAGAAATATAGTGGGACTAACACAAGGTTCTTTTCTGTCATTGCTTTCCTGGTTAGAAAAACTGATTCCTTCCTTAGCTCAAGTAGCTGAAGAACTATGCAAATACACTGATATTATGCGAAGTCAGTGAAACAAAAATTAGTACTTCTGCGTGGTGGTCTGGACACGAACTACTCCATTCCCAATAGTGGCCGTCCAGCTCTGAGGCTTTTAAACCTGAGTGTCCATGCTCAGAGTGTCTGTGTTTTGCTCTGAGTGTCCGTGTTCGGACAGACTGCGCACCAACCCCATGCTTTCACTCAGCTTAAATAAGAATCTGAACCCTGGCATTTGTTGTCCTTTAGTGAACACTGACACAGCCTATTTGCATACAAAGTTACAGCTCCTGCCTTGCTACCCTCTCCCTTATTGTCCCAACACCTGCCCCCAGGGCCTGACAAAAGCTCACTTGCAGGTCCAGTTCATGCTGGCTATATCCTGTAACCGAGGCTCTTCTGACAAAGAGAGCCCTGAGCGCAGCCTGTGCAAACTGGTGGACAGAGCCCCCCTCCACTAGTGCACCCCACGTCTAGGGCTGTAAAGGAACCAACACGTGGCACACTGGAGGGTACCAACCAGAGGACCTCCACTTAAAGGATGTCCTTAAGACCCCAAGTCACTGCCAATACCTACTCCCCTGCGAGAATGATGCCCTGGAGGGGGGGACCTGAAATTCCGCCAAGACAAGGACACGGTTCTCAGCAGACGGTGCCAGAGTTCCTCCAGGAAAATGTACAATTCCGACCGGGGAATTGTTTCAAAATTCAAAGCAGTAACAAAGCAGAAAGCCTATCGCCCCTGAGCATCCCTGTTTTCTTCAGCAGGTTACTACCAGCACATCTTGGAAGCTGAATTCCTATCCACAATGGCTAGACAACTATTCGTATCACAAAGTACTGCAACAAATAAACAGAATGTTACCTGGACCTGAATTCTAAAATTTGGTGATAATACCCCAGAAATGAATGCCATGATGGAAAAGGGACCTATCTCTACACACATCTATATCTACACACATCTATATCTAAAAAATTCAGTTACTGCTCCTATCCTAGTTTAGAAGGATTACAACCAGCACGAGTCTATCCACCTCTCCTCAGTCAAGATATTTCTGTTACCCTGAGAAGCAAGGTGAGTATATCCCAGCTTTTCATGGGCATTCAAGGGACAAGGAGGACTATGGGGACGAATCCCAGGGAAGCCTCGGGACCTGCAGGGCCCTCTTCAGCCAGTCTCGCAGTCCAGAGCCTCTGGAGGCCAGGATCATCAGCTGCTGCCTCAGACTGTTTGCAGAACACTCCCTTATGTGTGGGTGGCAACTTGAAGGCTTCCGAGAACTTTTCGTTTTTGTTTGAGCCAACAGTTCTGTTTCCTGTCAATCACTAGTTTAGCTATTCCAAAATAAGAATGGGGAATGGGAGTTGTTTGGGGCAGAGACTGGAATGTGTCAAAAGAGCATCAGTTGTAGCTGTTCTGCTCAGAGTTGTCCCCAATCCCAGAAAACTCAGCGGGAGCCGCCCCCCAGCAAGAGGGAGGGACAAAGGGGTCTTGGGGAGGCCCCAGACCTGGCCCTGTCCAGGGCGGGGGGCGGGGGGCGGCTTGCCTCCGAAACTCCCTCTCCGACCCAGGAGCCACTCACACGAAGGAATACGGGCCAACCTCAAATGCCAATTCTGGAAAACTCCAATTCCCGCGGACCACAAAGCCCCTGTGCTTCCCTCCAGCCGCTCAGGACATTAAACAGTAAACCCACGGTTTCCATTTGGTATATTGGGTTTCGGATAGAGGGGGCGGTCCGGAGGTGTGCACCCACTGTACCCAAGGTGCCAGCGCCCACCCACCGCACAGGCTGTCCGGGCTAACAGGGAAGGAGGTTGGGGTGCGGGGTGCGGAGAGCGGAGGGGGCGAGGGGGCACGCAGAGGGGAAAGGGCGTAGGGAGCAGCCGAGGGGCCGCGCCGAGGGGAGGGGGCACGCCAAGAGGCAGGGGTGTGAGGAGCGGCGGTGGGAGGCTGCGAGGAGAGGGAGACGCGGGCCGCGGGAAAAGAGGGGGCGCGGAGGAGCCGCACTCACCGGCGCGGGCTCCTGGAGGCAGCCGGGGAGCCCGCTGGGGACGGCGGGAGGCGGCGGGGGCGGCGGTCAGTCTGTGCTCATGGCCCAGCCGGGAGGCCCGCGCTCCGGGCCAGGCGAAACCTGCTCAGCGCCTGGGTCCTGCACGCGTCCGGGCTCGGCGGGAAGCGGGAGTGGACGCTCCGCCCTCCGCCCGTGAGCCCCGCCCAAGATGACCCGCCTCCGGGAGGAGGGGCGCGCGGCGCTCCAGGGGCGGTGGGGGCGGGGGAGCTTAGGGGTCTGTGGGCTTAGCTCACCGGGGCGGAGAACAAGCGCACGGGCTGGGTGGGGCCCTGGGCGCTAGTGGTGGGGTGGAGCGCACCACCGTGGGGTGGGGGTCCCAGAGCACTGAGGCCAGGAGGAGGCAGTGGGTTCTCCGGTTGGGGGGCCGGGGGCGCGTGGATGCGGGGCTCTCTCGGGCACAGTAGAGCGGCCCACCGCGGGCTCAGCGACCCCCTCCGCGCCCCTTCCCTGGGCTGTCTGATTGGAGGGCTCCCCTCAGCCCTCCCTGCCTTTGCGCAACACAGTCGCTCGGCCTGTTGGATCCTTGGAGACCGACACACCTCCTGCCCCATCGCAAGTCACAGGGCAGCTGACGCGGGACCCTCGGGATTGCCCCGCAAGGGAAAGCAAGCGGAAGCCTCGGCTTTTTACCCCCACGCAATCCCCGCAAAGCATGGTGGCTCTGGCGCCCCAACCTTCGGGGACCCATGGCTCCCGGACCAGCCTCGCGCCCCCACCTGACCTCCTCGCCCAGCGGCAGGAAGACGAAGACAGGCACCAGCCCCCATCCCCAGGCTCGCACGGAAATTGCTGTCCAGATGGTAACCCCCGCGGTGTAGACTCAGACCATCCTAATTTAAATGCAGATGTCATTTAGCTTGGGATTAATTTCAGGAAAACGCATACAGGCACACGGGGCTTCCAACCCCAAAAGCAGTGGGCATGTGCTGTCCGCCCTTTGTAAGCCTCGTGTCCCCCAGCTGCACCGCACTGTGAGTATGAGCTCGCACACATGGGGCTGCTTATCAGGGAGCCGGTGTCCAAAGGGAGCCAAGGCCGGGAGAGCCCAATGCTGAGATCCCTAGACTAGGTATTGAACAAACCCTGAAGACATGACCTGCCAGACTCCAGCCTGGTTTTCTGCGGCTGCACTGGGGTGTGACTGTGCGGATTTGGTGCCCTTCTGTGTCTCAGGACGGTCACGTCACGGTCACTGCCCTCACAGCAGCCCAGCACTCCAGGTCCGTAAAGCCCAGTGTCTACTCTCCTACCAGCTCCCCAGTATATAATAGTGCCAGTAACTGTGCCCCTGCCATGGGGTCCTGTAGCTCCCTGGGTCTTACTCCTGCTGTCACTGAGAATTCATGGGTCTGACCACCATCTCCCCATCTCCCCCACCCTCCCAGGCCCACTCTCCTTTCCTTCGTTTTAAATTCCTTGTGTAAGTGAGACTGGGCAGGACTTCCTGACATCTGACTCTTTCCCAGGATCCTGTCGTCCAGGCCCATCCATGTTGCTGGAAGTGACAGGCTTTCCTTCCTTCTCGCGGCTGAATAGTATTTCATCCTACATGTATGTATGCACAGGCACGCATCTACGTACTGTCATGGGCATCACACACACACACACACACACACACACACACATACACACACAGCTTTAGCAGTTCAGCCATCTTGGCTGCCGGTGAGGGATCCTGGCTACTGTGAGGAATGGTGCCCGGGACACGTGGGTGCAGATAGCTTTTCGATATCCTGTCTGCGTTTCCTTTGGAAGTACACCCAGCAGTGGGACTGCTGGATACTGATAATTCAATTTTTAGACTTTTGAGGAGCTTTCACAGTTTTCCGTGCAGCTGCACCAATTTACAGCCTGTTTTGATGGTAAGCAGGCCTGGGCTTCTAACCCAGAGGCACGCAAGGAGTCGGACTCTCCAGATCTCTCTCACTCTGTCGCTCCATCCGTCCTGGACAGAATCTGTCGGGTCTTCGAACACTCAGGGGGTTCCTAGCATGTAAGCTCTGGAAATACAAGAATTTGTCTTGTCTTCTTATCCCCGGCACAATGTGCTCCACACAGGTATGTTTCTTGGGCAAGTTTGTGAGGAACATTGTCGTACTTTCTGTTTGTAGCAAGACGCAGAACTAGGAAGGGCGGTGCGAGCGAGGTTAGTGCCACAGCTGGGCTGTAAGAGCACGTCTGAGTGCAGGTCTCCCGGTCGCCCCATCCCCTTCTCATCAGGGACTCCGTGGTCCTCAGTCACACTGACAATTCCCTCAACCCCCTTGCGCCTAACCAAACTTTAAAAACTGTCTCCTCCACTGGACATAAGGTCAGCTGGCCCCAAGCCCCCAGACCCTATCAGCCCCACCTGACCTCACCTGGCCACTGTCAACCAGGTGCCAGTCTTCACCTCTGCACTGCTGTGCACCGCCAGCACACCTCCCCTGGTGGCCCATAGGGCCGGATGCACAACCACACACAGGACACCAGATTTCCACCTCTGGGGTGGTTCCGTTTCTCTGTGGCCTCCATTCGGTCCCTCCAGTCCTCGCTGCTGCTACCATGGAGTCCAGTCTTTACTCCCCCAGATGCCTGGGACTCCTTCTTGGCTCTTCAGGGAGGCTCACCCCAGAGCTTCCCCTTCTCTCTGGCATCTCCAGGCAGCAAGTTCTGGTGCCACAGGTTCTCCTCCACATTCAAGATGTTTGTTGTTTTCTATCCAGCTTTTACAGTGGCTCATTTTCAGGGAGATGGTCAAGTATAGGTTTCTCCATCATAGCTACCAGCAGCAAAATCTTGTGTGGTCTTATAACTGTGTTTGCTACAAAAGAGGTATGTTTGTATACATCATTTCTTGGTATTTTTAAACTGTGAAAATTCACTGAACAGTAAAATAAAAAATCCTATTAATTATTTTAGAAAAAGAACATCACTTATGATCATTTGTGGTATTCCTAGTTTTATAAAAACTGATACCTTGTGAATCACATCTGAAACTCATGCATTATTGTTGAAATTGGTTGCTATTTATATAGTAAGGACTTGAAGTGAATACTATTTTTGAAATTCTTTTGGAAATATGCTGTTGCCACAGTATAAATAATGGTGTGAGGTAATCCACAGTAACAGGCTACTCAGAACAGAAAAAGGGAAAGAAGAGGGTTATTATAGGGAAATCTCTCCGAGGGACGGCTGAGCTGTCTTGGCAGGGAGCTCAAAGGACTTAGCAACCGGCCAGTGCTACAGGAGTGAATGTCTAAAACTTTGTGTGAATGTGTGTATCTTTTACCGCTTTTGATTTGCAGTATATTTTCAATCATTCACAAGTTTCAGCCACTATCGATTGCTGACATTGTCCTGGTGCTTTAGTAGACCCCAGGAATATGATTCATACAGCAGCCATGTCCTCAGGGAGCTCAGGGTCCATGGGCTCGTTTGTAGCATTACTACCTTACTTACTAGATGGCTTGCAGACATTTTATGACCCACATAATAAGAATGTCCACACATTAGTTTCCTCACACATGTGTAAAATATTTCTGAGAAAGAATAAATGAACCCATAGTGGATTATATCACTATATCCTTACCTGAGTAAGATATTTGGAGATGATATTAAAAATATCTGGTAGGCACTGTAATCTTCAAATATGCACTTCAGTTTTTAGAATTGAATAGAAATAAACCATGAATACATTAAGGCTTGACTCATAGCCAAGTACTCAGACCTTACTTCCAGTTATGTAAGTGTGCAGCGGCCAAGGAGAGAACTAGGTTCTGAAATACAGACAGATACTTAGATTTTCAGGCTTAAGTAAGACAAGTATAAGAATTTGAGCAATGGTATACGGCTTTCCTCGACTTGTGCCGTAATAATAAAATCAAAAGGTTATCTTCTCACTTGATACTTTCATTTTCTCAATTAGTACATTCGAAATGTGTGAAGTATATGAATTTTGAGAACTCTGAATTTCGGATTTGTTTACTTGTTCTTACAGAATATTGCTTGTAATTGACAGATTATCCTTTATAAGAAAACACTTTCATAAAACGCCCAGCTGTAGCCTACAGGTTACTTTGTTTCATGACTTAATCAGGTGACCATTCGTTTATCTCATTCGTTCATTATTGATTAAAAAATATGGGCTGCCCTTGTGTCATATATAAGACTCTGTGTTCCCTGCGGGGGAGGATGGGAAGGACAAGTCCCTGCTTTTCAGCCAAATGCACCAGTAGGGGGATCTGAGGGACTTGGCGCCCATCAGAAAACCAATATGAAGGCTTAGTACCAAGTCTCAAGTCCTTCCCAGCCCCCAAGCCCCCCAACAGTCAGCTCCCCCCCTGAGCCCCTATCCCCCCAAGCTCCCTGTCCCCCAGCCACCTCTTGCTGGCCCCTTGCTGGGGTCCCAGAGTTTCTGGTTCACCAAGGTGACCCAGCAAGCACATGGGACGGGGCCAGCATCCCATGGCACCCCCTTACCTTCTGGACCCTCCTCTTTCCCGCCCTCCTGCTCACTGACTTCCGAAGGTCTTAGGGGTCTCACCCTGTGTGTGTAGACAAGTAGGGGGCCCGTCTTTACCATCACCCACTGACCCCTCCCACAAAAGATCTCCATGTCTCCCCTATTCTGCTTGGAAGATAAGATCCCCCCAGACTGGTCCTTTACAACCATTCTCAGGTCTTACAACCTCCTCCTGGGTCACACCTGTGCAGCGAAGCTGCAGATGCTGGACCCAGCTGCCCGCCCTCTGCACACCTGTCCCCAAACACTTGAGTGCAGAGTAGATCACAGACCCGCTCTCCGCTTCCACCCTTGCCTCCATCTTGCCCAGGTGCTCAAACCCTCCCCTGCTCAGCCACCTGTGCCGGTGCCTGCTGTCCCCCGTTCTAAAACAGCTTCCCTGCCCTCCCTGCCTGCCCCCCTGCCCTCTCCAAACCTCCTTTGCCCTCCCCTTCCATTTCTTCCCTGTCTCCCTGACCTGTCCTCTCTTCCCTGCCCTCCCCTCCCCTGCCCTTTCTTCCCCACTCTCTTCCCTGCTTCCCTCCCCTATCCTCCCCCTCCAACCTTTCCCCCAACCTTTCCCCCTGCTCCCATTCTCTCTGCTCTCATCTTGCTTCCAGACTCGAAGAGAAACCAGAGGTGAGCACGAAGCGGGCAGGCCAGCCTCACTTGTCTTTCTTCTCCCTGCAATCATATCTACCCTGTTCCTGCTTCTCCGTAGATGCTCTCTGCCTCTCCTCTCTCCAGCAAACATCGGGATGTCTACTTGCATGGGACATAAACCCTTGTTGTGCTATGGAACCTGTCACTTTGCCTTTCCCTGCAAGTCTGTATTCTCTCTCCTGCTCTGTTAACTCCACAGAATGTTCTCACTCACTTACGACTTGTCCTGCACCGAGAAGAGTAAACTCTCCCCTCGTCCTCCTCCTCCAGGACTAGCCCCGTGCCTTCAGACCTCTGCAGGCAGGCTGCATCCTCATGTGTCTCTCACCCTCCAGACCCTCTGGGGCGGCATCTGCTTTGGGGCGGGGGGAGGGTCCCAATGACCACACACCCAGCCACCACAACGGGGTCCGCGTGTATGAGGTCAGCCTTCAGTAATTGTCAGATCAGAGCATTAATTAGCCAAATAGGACACGGTCCTTTGTAACTACCTGGAGGCCTAGTTGCAAGTGGAGACTTGAGGACATAAAACCACCATTACTATTCCTGGGAAGTACAAGCAGGGCCCAGGAGATCCCTCAGGAGGAATCTAGACAATGTAAAAATACATTTTCAGATTTGTGGACCCTAAGCAGAGTCTGTGGGATCTCCCTGTTCCCTTTTGAAGCTAACAGCAGGGTCTCTGAGTCCTTGGAAAGCAGAGTCAGGAAAGTGTGACTCACGTGGGATAGCTCTAGTGTGGGCTTCACTGACCCAATCACCCCGAACGTTCAACACCCACTGGAGTCCTGGCGTGAGGCCACAGAAAGCAGAGCCGCCACTTTTTGACTCCACCAGCTGCACGATGGAAACAGTTGTGGGCGAACATTCATCAAGGCCTCATTCATAACAGAAAGCAACATCTTTGTGCGTGAAAAGATTAATTACCTAAAATACCTAAAATGTAGCCTGTGAGCCCCGCTTCTGCAGTTGTTATGAAGACTGAGGTGGGTCTTCGTGATGCACTTTATGAAAGGCAGGAGTTAAGGCCATTTCTGTGAAAATGTGTATGTCTAAATGCAGTGTGTTGGGGACAAGAGTTCACACGTCTTCCCAACTCCAGAGGGTAAGGCTTGTCACATTTGTAGAGTGAAATTGGCTGTGGTCAGGGGTTTACACCTGTGAAACTGGCAATTTTTTTTTTAAAGGACTCAATTTAACAGTGTTCATTCGATATACACGTATGTGCATTTAAGTCCTGTACCCGTAAACATTAGAACAGTAGATGCGTTAGAAGTGGTATGACAATGTGACTATTTTATTTCCTTGGTAAAGTTCGTATTTTTTACTTCCTAAAGAAGAAAACAATGTCCGCATTATCACCACTGTCCTGTGTTCTCCATACCATACAGCGTACACACAGCGTATGCCGCATACCATGAGACCAAGACTACAGGGAAATAAATTTGTTCTTTTGGGAAACTCACACAGTGATTCACGTGCAGTCGAACTACAGATTCCCAAAACTAGTATACTTTGCGTAGTTATCTCCCCGGGGACCACTACTCACAATTCCTCATGAAGTTTTATGTAAAATGTCAATTTTTTTATTTCAAAGAATCTACTTTCCTTTAACTTCCGTAACATATCATTATTTTATCCGTCCGTATAACACGTGTAATACATATGTAGTTTGTGTGTGTGTGTGTGTGTGTGTGTGTAGTAGATGGGAAATTGTGATTTCTAACAGACAAGGCATGTTTCTGCATATAGAGCGTCTGACCTCGAGAGGCGTTTTCTCACATGTAGAGATTTGGGGGCACGTGGAGAACAGCCAGGTGGCCTCCAGAAGCACTGATGCCCGGGACTACTCTCGAGACTATGAGGGACTGCGTTGGTTACGACGTGGTTAACTTCTCCGGGCCCCAGAACTAGGTAGGCTCCCCACCACCCGAGGGAACTTGAACGTTTTTCTGCTTCCCTTCCTGATGATACCTTCTGACCCTGATGTACGTATTTCCTTGTAACACCCCCCCATTCCCCTGGTGTAGATGGAGGGAAACACAGGACGATGGACTGTCTTTCTGAGCTAGACCTGGGCAAGCAGCTTGTGTCTCTGGGTGTTGGTGGACTTGGAGGCATGGCTGTTCTCACAGGCCTGGGGGCAGGGTCTCAAGGCGGCTTGTTTCACAGCCCCAGATGCTTCTCTTGCATTTGCCTCCTGTGGCACTGATCTGATAGTGGCCTGACCCCGGGGGGAAAATCCTGAGTGTGTGGCTGTAGGTGACGACCGCTCTTGTCCTGTGGGCAGACGTCGCCCAAACTACACGGGAAGGAAAAGGAAGATCTTATATTTGAAAAGTAGGTAAATGTGAAACGTCCAGTCCATTTGCTCTGTAAACTGAGAACAGAAAGTATGGGTTAAACTGAGGCAGGCTTTGAGAAGCAAAGTCCCACTGTTGCAGCCTCTCCCCCCACAGACATTTGGGAACACTGTGTGTTAAGAACAATTTTGTGTTAGTGTAACTGCACACACACACCCCCAGGCACACGTGTGCACATGCACACAGACACGTCTCTGTCTTCCCATCTGGACTTCAGACTCGAGGAAGACAGGGGCTCTGTCCAGGGCGGCCCCAGTGCTTGGGGACCATCACTCCAGAGGGCCGGCACTGAGATGAGCCTGGCCATTGACGGTCGCTGATTCTGGGTCTTTCCCAGCGTCTGCCACGGGCCTGAGGCTCTGTGCTGGGCCCTGAGAGAGACAGGCCCTCCCAAAGGTCTATGACCCCAAAGGACCCATCTTCCCAAAGGCCTATGACCTCACAGACAGGTCCTCCTGAAACTCTGTTATCTGAGAACTTTTCTGGGTGAGCTGAGACTCAAGCCGCAGCAAACGTCTCTGGAGCAGTTGGTCTCACTCCTGGCAATCGGTGACCGCTGGTCACTCTGACGTCCATTAGGGTCTCTATTTAAGACACTTTTTTCTTTGTAAATAGTATTTTGTGGGGAGATACTCGGAGGTGTGTAAAGTTGTTATTTATCACATTTAAACCCAGTGATTTTAGATTTCATGAACACTGATGCTAGCACCAAAGGAATGATTTTAGGTAATTTTACATCAGTATTTCTGAAAATGAATCTGGGTGACACTACTTTCAAGACCACATGTGAAAACTGAATCACGTTTCAGAAAGTTTTTTTTAAGAGATCACAAGCAGGCAGAGACAGGGGGAAGCAGGCTCCCTGCTGAGCAGTGAGCCCGATTCGGGGCTTGATCCCAGGACCCTGAGATCATGACCTGAGCCGAAGGCAGAGAGGCTTAACCCACTGAGCTGACCCCTGGGGTCAGCCACCCAGGCACCCCTCAGAAAGGTTTTTACAGTGGTTTTATGTCCTCTCAGTTGTGATCAGGAGTCAGGAGCTGCCCGGTCCCTTCACGCGTGTCTTTGTGCTCACACTGTTTGCCCGTGATGCCCTGGTGCCCCCCAGGGCAGCCCTGGGCTCCCACAGACTGTGCTTGTCCTAGCTCTGGAGAAGTTCCGTGCGGGCACCTTCTGACTTGGCCATCCCAGAGGACAGCTGATTTCAGGGAGTAAACTACAGAATTTGTGGTCTCCCATTCTGGGGACAGAAGTCTGAGCTCCGGGAGCTGGCGGGGCGGGTCCTCAGATGGGCGGGATTCTGGGTCCCACGTCCCTGTGTGCTGCAGGCCATCCTCGGGGCCTGGAGGAGGGCAGAACCTTCGTCATTCCAGATGGGGTCCGGGTGCTCTGCCTCCAGCTTCGCCATTTCCATAAGGACACTGACTGGATTGGATTAGGGCCCCTCCAAATGGTCTCAGTTGACTTAACTGATTGCATCTGCAACAGCCCTATTTCCAAATAAGGTCACAGCCTGAGGGTTTAGGCTAGAGCTTCACTGTGTGGACTCTGAGGGACAGGACTGCCCGCCATGTGCCTGGCTTCTACAGGTCAACAGGACCTTGGAGGAGGCCAGGCAGTGAGGGGCTCTTTCCCAGCTGGAGGAAGGGACACGAGCTACTTAGGGGCATTTTTGCTCTACTGACTCCTCAGGGACCCTGCGGAACAAACACATTTCTGGGGAATTCGGGGCAGCTTGCTTCGTGCCCTCTGCTGGGCTTTGTCCCCTGGGGGCCAAGGCCTGAATTGAGGATTTGGGCCCTCATTTGCAGGTATTGGGAGGCGTGGGATGGGTGGTGGGTCTGGCATCCCCTGGGCTCTTCAGGAGGCTGCAGCCGGAAGAATAATCCACGGAGGGTCTGGAGCCTCTGCAGAAGCAAGAGGCCTGTGTTTGGCTGACTTTGTGGGAAAGGCTGTGTGGACGGCCAGCACCCTGGTCAGGATGGACTGGGGCACCTACCCGGTCCGTCTCACAAAGCAAACCATGGCTGTATTTTCCTCATCCCGGGCAAGGCGAGGCCCCTGTCACTGCCATTTGGAGGTGTATGGAGGCTGACCCCATGGCATCCATGTCCAATACTGCAGGCCTGAAGCCAGAGACAGCCCCAGGGGTCTGGCCTTGTCCCAGATACTGAGGCTGAAGGCATACCTGTCACTTCTGGGACACTCATTGAGGGGCTCAGCTCCACACCCAGAGGGCCAGGTGTGGCCCCCATGGCCCACGTGCCCTGAAGAAAGGAGGAGCAGTGACAAACTCAGAATCCCCCTTTCCAGGTGTCAACCCTGCCCACCCCATATCCAGGGGCAGCACCCCCCTCTCAGAAGACAGGGGCCTGGGGTCTTTGCACCGCCCCCCATAGACCAGGTCAGTGTGGTAAGAAGGGTTCTCTCCCCTGCCTCACCCAGGCTACAGGCGGGACAGGGGCAAACTGCCCCGAACCCTCCCTTAGAAGGAGATACAGGGCAGCATCATGCCTGGGCCTCTGTCCCGGAGGACACTTGCCTCTGTGAGCCCGCCTCCCCTTCCCCGGCAGACACTCTTTTCTCCAGGCCCGCTGTGATCTCACTGTCCCTGGAGAGACCCTCCTTTTTGCCTCACTCCCCAGCTGCATGTGCCGACAGGCCCCCCCAGGCTGGTCCACAGGGGAAGGGTTCCGGGGTCCTTTAACTCTCCAGAAGCCACAGACACATCAGGGATGTGGCTTCTGCATTTGGCCACATGCAACACTAAGCAAGCTTCTCCCTTCAGGGCTCCTTGGGCCAATACCCACATTCCCATGTGTTGCAGAGAGAGCTGGGTTCGCTCACGCCTGTCAGGCAGATGCATGGGACCTGCCCTCCCACCCCATGTGGGACCCCCACCCCCACCCGAGCTCCCGCGTGCCTCAATTTCCCCAGGTTCTGGCCACTGCAGGACTCGGGTCCTTGTATCCGTCTCCCATGGCCACTATAACCAGTACCATAGCCACCACGGCTTTAAGACAAGACAGTTATTTTCCCGTAGTTCTGAAGGTTTCAAGAGCAAAGCAGGTTTTACTGTTGGAAGTCACGGAGTGGGCGTGGCGGCTTTCCCCGAGGCCCCAGGGTAGCCTCTCCCCCCAGCCTCTCCCAGCTACAGGGCTCTCCCTGTTTGGGGCGCGGCTCCCGCCCGTGGCCAGCGGAGTCTTCCTCACAGTGCATCAGGTGGATTCTGACACTTCCCCTCTCTTCCATTTGTACGAACCCTCAGGAGTAAGCTCCTCCCCACGGGCCAGGAGGATGCCCTCTCCAGGTCAGCTGGTTACCCCCATACTTCCCCATGCAGCCTTAATCTTCTTTGGCCATGTGGATTCTTAACCCACAGGTCACATCAGGGTAACACGATTCCAAGCATATCCATGGCAGGAAATACATTTCAGAGAACCTCGTCCCATGGCCTATGGGCCTGGCAGGCTGGGGGCAAACACGGGAGCCCCCATGGGGTTCCCAGTACTGATCCGATCTCCATGACTTGTTGGGTGGGAAGGTCAGCAGAGTCTTGGCCACGGCACATGCGACTGAATCCTGGGGGTGCCACGGGCAGCTTCAGATATAGAATTGGCAAGATCAACAAAGGATCCTGGCGAGAATGGGCAACTTTCCTCAGTCTGCGCAGTTCTTAGAGGAGCACAGGTCGGAGATTTTAATGAATGCTGTCATGAGCCGAGAAGCAGGAGGTAAGGCTGGTTCCTTGTGACCTTGAGAGGACAAGCTATCTGCCACAGCTTGCCTGGAGAAGGCTGGGCTGGCTGGGCAGACATGCCTTCAGAGGGGTTAACTCCCCAAGACCAGCCAGACTAGTGCCCCTGAGGAGCTGCTGGCCTGCAGGTGGGACTGGGCTCACCGGACAAAACACGCCTACATTGCTGTGGTAACCGGCATCCCCATTAGTCTCCTAGAGCTGGTATGTGTCCATATGGGGTTCTACGATGTCTGAGAACAGTAATACATAAGAGGCCAAGGGAAGACGCACACCCCTGAGACATCAGGTAACCCTGTGCCCCGTGAGCCTGCCAGCCTTCCTGATTGGCATAGAAGACATTCCTTATCCTTCTAGGGCCCGACCCCCAAGCCATGGGACTGCACGAGGTCAGCCCCTAGGCAGGCTTCGTAGGTATTGGTTCCACTAATGAGCGGAGTCCTTGTTTCTTAATGATGAGCTTTCCAAACTTGGTCAAATGAGATCTAGTCCCCAAAGCAATAACCCATTTTTACATGATTTGCACAACTGATTTGGGGAAAAAATTAAAAAAAAGAGGTGACTCACTTATTTTTGAACCCACGAGAAGGATTACTGTGCCATCAAAAGTAAAATGGATCAGTAAAAATATTTTCTCTTGAGTGTCATTTCCATGGTAGGAGTGGGGTTACTAAGGAAATAGTCGGGGAGGGCAGAGGACAAGAGAAAGGGTTTCCCGTCCACCCGCATATGCCCAGCTGGGAGTGAAGATGGAAATCTAGACCGACTCTGTCTGAAAACGATTAGCCGTGGTTGGCTCGATGTAATTAATGCTTGCTCTGCTGGGTCTCCAGTGACGTGTTTCTGTGAGGCCGTTTGCTGCCAAACCAAAGGCTGTTGTGGGAACAGGTCCCAGCTCGAGGGTGTCTGACCTGCTCTCCCGCCTGTCTGTCCTTGAGGGTCGGTGGCCTCGGTGCCAACAGTCAGGGCATCAGTCTCAGGCTTCCCTTTGTGGGATACAGGCTGTTTTCCTAACTGAAACCTCACCTCTAGCTTCCAGGCAAGAGTGGGAGCAGATGAAAACCAGCGGTTGATGGTGTAACACAGTAACTCCGATATCCGGAAACACGAAGGCCACACCCCCTGTTTCGTTGGACACATGGCTCTTTGTTAGGGCTGCTCACAGGTTCTGCCCTGTGGCCAGGACAACACCCAGGGCGAGGGCTGGAAGTGGCCAGCGTCTGCCCCGGCACCAGTCTCAGAGCCGCTTGCCCCTGTGGTACCAGAGGAGCTCCCCTGGGTGGCCCCGCTTTTGCGCGGGGTGGACGCCTGTCCCCATGATCTCACAGGGCATCCTCTGCTGTGTCTCAGGGAAGCACTGGTGGTTTTCCATTCATCTCCTTACGACATCTCAGAGACATGTCCTCGGCCGTGTGTGAAAGTCGTCCTGAAAATTCCTTTTCTGGGGGAAGAGGGTGAGATCGAGGTTGAATATTGGAAATCAAAAAAATTATCACAAAGTTCTGTCTCTTGATGAAGACACGATCACAGGTGCTGAGAGCAGTGAGTGGCCATGGCCCGGCTGCCTGTCAGCCACAGGGATGACACCCACTTCAGATGGACCAGAGAAGGCAGCAACACTGTGCGAAACCTTTGCTCCCCCAGAAGGCAGGAGCCCTTTCAAAGTCTTTAATTTGGAGGGAAATGAGATGATGAACACAGAAATAGCATTGTAGTAAGCAGATACGGAACATCTGCTGATGGCAGATTACAGGGAAGGTGAGCAGGTAAGCTGTCACCTGCTCTCCGAATGGACAGGGTCTTCCAAGGCCAGGCTGTCACTTTGGGGAGATAAAGTTGGTTCTGCACTGGGGTGACACTCGGCTGTAAGGGATTCCCAAGATCCTCTGTAGAAGTCTGACAAATGAATCTAGCAAAACAGAGCCAAATTCACCAAGACAGTAACACACTTCCCGCTTCCTTAGGGAGCCGTCTCTTGCAGGCCTTAGAACCCAAGGCAAACGCGTTTCCATCCACAATTTCTCCTCACTCATACGCATCAACTTCAAAGAAAACAACTCTCATTTTTCCTCTCAGTAAACTGTCATTTCATCTGTGTCTCCAACAATACTGCTCCTGGAGTCGTTGGAACTACTCATAGCCATGGGACGTTCTAACCAGATTAGATTAATTTCCTCTTCATGGAGGGAACTGAGAGGCAACCCAGAGCCTCATCATGCGACCAGCAAAGTCACGTATCCAACTCTGCATGGCTAAGCACATTTTAAATTCCTGCTTAAACTGTAAAAGTGAACGCATTCTTTAACACAACCCCAAGCACAGCCACATGACCCCATGCAAAAACAAGGGAAAGCTGAGGGCTGTTACTCCGGGATCTCAGAGTAGCTGATGATCTTGACGACCTTGTATGGCCACGTGCCACATGCGGTTTCGGTCTCCACAAAGAGGCCTGTCTGTTTGGAATCACAAGGCCACTTAGTCACTATTGTAATCATACGTATTTTTATATCCTTAAAGGGATGGAAACGTGTTGTTCATTTATCCAAACAGTAAGTGGTAGAAGAAAATTAGGAAATTTAAATTAACTAGACTTGCCATGACAAAACAGAGCCCTTGGGAAAGCTGAAATGAGAAACTGTGTCTTACACTGATTTTGTGAATCAAAATAATCCAACCAGACTGGTTTGTCCAAGGTTGATCTTTGGTTTCTTTGAGTTTGGCTTCTTATGGGGGAAAAATGCCATTGAGCTGCATTTTCTCTGAAAACTTGTTCTTTTTTTCTCTTTTTCATAAAACTCTGGTGCACTCCAAGGGTTCGGCATTAGTTTTTTCAATGTTCTTGGAATTTAAGGAATATTAGATTTACATAAACACTTAGTCCAAAGACCAGTGAGAGAAGCGTTCCTTTGTTGCAAGAGGCCCCATAATCTAATTTGTTACTGACTTTGTGTCATGCGGTGACAGGTAAGGCTTTTTCAGTTACAGGCACGCACCAACTCAGGGAGGACATGCTGCTTCAGGCTCTTGAGTGCAGACCAAAGTCTACCCAGAAACGTGATGACAAGTAGGTCCACATGGCCAAGCTGCTCTTCCTGGTGGTGAGGACACATGGTCCTGCACAGACAGATGAATGAAAGATGAACCCAGCCATTCCCTGCCATGCCTACCAGACAGCTGCCATCATAAATCAGGCTTCCGACCCCTGCTGCCCCCGACCACAGACAACTTGACCCCCTGGAACCAGCACATGCTGGTCTGAGAACCAGAAGTGGAACAGTGACGGTCAGCTTCAGTGTCCACTCAGCTGGGCTGAAGGCTCAGCCAATCAAGCCAGCCCCTGGGGTGTTGCTGGGCAGGTATTTTGTAGACCTGGTCAGCAGACTTTGAGTAAAGCAGCTTTCCTGCCATAATGTAGTGGGCCTCATCAGATCAGTTGAGGTGTCGAGAGCAGAAACAGTTTTCTCTAAGAGGTGGAACTTCTGCCTGGAGGCTGGAGTACTGGCTGGCCATGCAGACTCGTGCCTCCCCCGTGCCCACCATCTGTCTCCCACAGCCCCGCTTGCTGTGTGTACAGGGGAGACTGGGCAGGTGTCCATACATGTTTGCACATACCCTGCTGGTAGGCTGTCTGTGGGGGGCCTGGACTAACACAGACACGACAGCAGTCGGGGAAAACATCAGCAAAGGTCAAGTTCTCCTGGGAGCGTTCCCAGATTCTGAAAACATGTCCCTGCGCAGGGCACTGTGTCTGGAATGGGCATCTGACCGCATGTTTGGGGTGGGGGGACCTCCAGGACAGTGAATTTATAATGTTCAAAACATGGAAAGTGCAACTTTCATCCAAACATGAACAGAGCTTGTGTGAGGATAAATTAACACGTCACTGGGAACCACGAGGAAAGGGAGGCTGATACATAGATTTGAGTTGGTGGCTTTGTCTTAGAGATGAAACCTTAAGGTGTCTGCAGCTGTAACCAGCAATATACCCTGAAGATGGCTCATTATGGCCCCAACAGGGCTGTTTCAGGAATAGAGTTGGTTTGACATTAAAACATAACCAGTTCAGCAGGCCACATTAACAAATTAAGAGAAAAATAATCAAATGGTCACCTCAGTAGATTAAAAAAAGTTTTAGGTATAGTAAGTGTCCATTCATGAGAAATTCCCAGCAAACTAAGCATAGAAATGTTCTACCTTAATTATACAACAGCATCGACCCAGACCTGCCTTTCTACAAGCATCAGCTTGACGGCGAAGCTGGACCACGCAGGCCGTGGAGTCGGGTGTGGCGTGAAGATGGGTGTAGCCCAGGGAGCGTGCACAGGAGTGCGTCGTGCCTGACCTGAGAGCAGCACATCGACCACAAGGGCCCTGCGTCCATGGGGTCCCACCGTCTCTGGCCCAGAGCCCATGTCCGTCTTCTGGAACAACTCGTAGGCCTGCCCTCGAGGTCTGCCCATCTGGAGCTTGCTGTCTCCTGCTCTGTGCTGCCTGAGGTGAACCCCCAGATAGGGGGGTGTCCCCCAGCCACACAGAAGCCCCACCGGCCAGAGTGTCCCTGAGGAGGCCGTCACCTGTCCATCCTAGCAGGCTTTCGATGTGCTCATGTGCATGTGAGCGAGTGTTCCCATGTCTGCATCATATGCAGTGTGAGCATGTGTGCACATCGTGTGTACCCGTGAGTGTGAGTGTGTGTGTACATCGTGTGCAGGTGTGGGCGTGTGTCCAGATGCCTCACAAGCTTCCATCTTGGAGACGAGGACATGCGGCGGGGAGATTCACAGTGTGGGAGGAGGCTGTCTGTTTCCAGGCACTGGGACCCTCTGAACCAGACTGCGGGTGTCTGTCCACTCCTCAGTGTGTCCTGATCCCTCAGCTGCCCCGCCAACCTTCCAGAGCACCGGGGCTGACCATCTCACAGGGCTGCAGAGGCAGCCTCTTGGCCCTGCACCTGAAGCACGTGCATCCTCGGGGCCGGATTGGGGCTCAGCGGGGACCCAAGCAAAGCCTGGGGGACCTCACCTGCCACACGGGTCTTGCCTCCCTCAAGTGACAGGAGGAAGACTTGTTCTGCCGCCTAAGGCATTCTAAGGATTGAGAGAGAATCTGAGAACCTCGTGGCTCTCCCTGTGCTCCAAGTGAGTGTCCCGCAGAAGTCAGCTGGGGTATCAGACCCTGCAGGCAGGTGCCGCGCGGCGGGATGTGACGTGCTCCGCTCCACCTTGAGGGCGCTCGTGAAAGAGCCCTGAGAGCTATCAGAGGCAGTGGATGTAGTTCCCGAATATTAAATTTCTAATCTTGTATCTTAAAGGATGTCCAAAAAATGTTAAGTGGGACAACTTAATTGTCTTAAATGATGCAATCTGTCAGGCACAAAGATTAAAAAATAATTTAGTCCTTAATGAGGAAAACACACGTTAATAATCTTTCCCTCTTTAAAATTAAAATTATTTATTTCCCAGAAACTATTTTACCTGGCGATGGATTTTCAACATTGTATATTCAGGGGGGTTAGGCATTAGTCAGATGTGCATTCATGATCAAGAATACTTCTGTAAAAGTTCATGAAATAAATAGTTTTTGTAAGAAATTCCATTCAAACCTAAGGTTTTATCAATAGTCGACTGACAGACACTGTGAGCATGTGCCGCCAGCCTGACCCCAAGTCCCGGCTTACCCACGAGCTGCTGGCAAGGGTGTGGGCACGGGAATCACTGGCCCACGGCAGGACACACCCCACCGGGCAGAACTGTACTGGGGGTGCATCCAGAGCAGGGGACGTGGCTTTCTTCAGTAGAAGATAAGCAGATGAGTCCTAAAATCATCCCGCAGAAGTCTGGAGAGACCGAGTCCCCCCAGAGACGGCCGCAAGCAGGAGGAGATAAGGGCAGGCGCTTGCCTTCTGGGCACACGTCACTGTGAATTCTGGCTCTGCCCAGGCCACCTCCCTTCTCCCTCTGTCCTGGTCTAGAATCCTGTCACCACTGGCTACTCTTCAAGAATTATTCCTCTTCTGAGGTAATATTCTTGTGAACTTGGAACTGTCCTCTTTGATCTCAAATGCCACCATCACGACACCAATAGCGTGGGAGTTTCTGTTTTTATAAAAACCTAAATAATGGGCTAACTCACCTAATTTTCAGAGAGTGTACAATTTTAAATAACACAATTATTTGAATATATATATAGGAAAAATCATAGATGTTGTCTTTCTCCTTCCTCTGTCCACAGACTCAGTGTAGGGGACACAGAACAAGGCTGGGGTCTGTTGTCACATTTTATGTTCATGGTTAAAGGTACTGAGGCATAAAGAGGTGGTTTTCCACCAACGTCCCCCTTCAAGAACCAAATAGTGGGTGCTTTGATGGCCCAGATGGTCCTGGCTCGATCACCCCCGAACTCCACCTTCCATGTGTGCATGGAGCAGCCACTGAGAGAACAGGAGCCCCACTCATGGCCTCCGTGAGATGCCTGAAGACAAGAGACCGCCGACTGGCCAGAGTGGCCGAACAGGCCATCGGGTCCTGCCGAGTCTCTCTGTGCTGACGTGGTCCCCACGTCCACAGCTGTTTGGAACGGGGGGGGAAGCAGGTCTGGTAAATCCCGCCGGACGAGCCTGGGTCTGTGCCCATAACAGCCACTGGTCAGCTCTGCACGCAGAGCTGAGTCTCTGGGCATCTCCCACTCCGTCGTCACTGGGGGGTGAGAGACTTCTGTGGCATCTCAAGCACTCCCAGGAAGCGTGGATGCAGAGTGCTGAGCCCGGGGATGGGCAGGGTGGGTGCTAGTTGGCGGGAGCCCTTGGCGTGTCTTGCAGGTGCCAGTGGTTCATTCATAGACATGCTGGGTGCAAGCATATGCACCTTTGTGTCTCCTGAACAAATGCTGACCAGGTGTGTGTCCAGGGGTGCATGTCCAGGGGTGCAGTTTAGGCCTCACTCTGGAGAATCTGACGGATTTGTTACTTTTTATTCTCCCAATTTGTGTGTCTCTTCTCGCCCTGCATTTTATGATGAAATGCTGATTCGGTTGTACCAACACTCTTCGTGAATGACACAGACGGAAACTGTGCTCTCTCGCTTGGCCCATGTCTCGGGAAGGACATCTTGTTTCTCTTTGCCTGTTTCATCTTTGGGAGGAAAAACTGTAACCGTTTCTCAGCAGAGTTCCGTCTGTTTTCCGTCCACACAGTCCCAGTTGCAGAGGCAGGAGCAGGGAGACGAGGCTCACTGATCTGGGGACACGGCATGATGCTTGGGACAGAGGAAGATGGATTTAGGGCCAGAAGAGAGCACTCTTTGGGCTGTGCAAGCAGCGTCCTGTTTTGAAGATTGTCCCGAGTTACCTGATCCCCCGAAACCACTCTTGCTGGGTGGTAAAGGGCAGGGCATCACCGAGGTGCCCACGGCTGGTGAGGCTGGTGAGAATGGTCAGCTTGTCTCCTGCCACGGCAGCTACCATTGGAGCACAGCCTGAAGAGGGGCGTGTGGGACATGTCAGGGCTCTAATGTCCAGGCTCATGTAGAGCCCCCAGAGGGCTCTAGTCTCAATCAGCTACCCCCTCACTGTGCCACTGGAGCCCACATGGCAGTCTGAGAAGAGGCACTGGCCTTGGGTCGGGAACCGGCAGGCACAAGAGGGGGCACTGGCAGGGTCTGTGAGCCTCTTGGTTAGAACATGGGGAGCCCAGCTTTCCAGACCATTGGGGTAGATTTTTCCATCCTGTGGTTACCACTTCCCAAATGATTGGAGTTCGGAGTGGAATGTACCGGAACTGATATAATTTTTGGACTTTCTGGTCGCCGTTAATCTTCCCAATTCCGGACTATAATTTATTTATTTATTTGTGTTTTGGAAAGGGTTCTTGAACGTTCACTTTGCTTATCTTATTCAGCGGTAACAGAAAACATGGAGCTCTACATCTGCTTTACCATGTCTCACATTAACATTTCGGACGCGAGCAAGAGGCATTTGTCATTTGTGGGAAGCTCGTGTGACAAGCCTTTTCCAAACACACGTGCAAGTCAAGGTCATGCCTTCATTTTACACGTAACGTCTTTAGGTGTGCTTCCCCGAGGCCAAACAGTCCCACAGTGTAGGGGATTTTCTTCACGCTCTGGGTATCTGCCTGATGTTCCAATATTATTTTTTATTCATGTGATCACAAGTGTCCTGACATTTCCATGTAACAAGCCTGGTCTTTCTGCTGTTATTACCGCATTTCAGCATCAGGTGCCTCATTTCAATAGAATATTCCCTGAGTCTTTGGTATCACGAGTCACAGTGAGTTTCTTAAATTTCCCTTTTTATGGAAATCAGTAACCTGTTTCAAGGAGATTGCTTTGTTTACATTTTGCTGTTATAGAATATAGAGTTAATTAGAAAATCCCCAAATCCAAAAGGAGTTCTGCAAATTTTAGCTAACTGACCGGAAATTTATCTGGCTTTATTGAAATGTCAGTAACCTAACCTCATGGAAACATAAGTTATGATTTTACTACAAATGCTTATATGAATTATTTGAAAATTACAAACACTTACATAAAGGAATCCATGTGAGTTTTTCACTTTGGCTTAACGCAAATGTCAAAGAAAAAATACAAACATTAAATCTGTACTTTGGGGAATGTCAAGTTACGAACACGCACACACGTACAACCACGTTGTAATTATCACCTCAGGATCTATTTCCAACAGCACTCAAATGTAGGCAAACAGAACAAAGAGTTACCCTGCATCATGAACCCTCTGGCATGGGAGATCCAACAAACACTGGTCAACGAGCCCCACGTGTCGGCAGAGCCCCAAGGCTCCATCTCAGTAGGGCCATTGGTTCTTTTCCTCCTCGTCTCCTGCTATCCTGGGAGCAGGTGACGTGAAAGGTGCTGGGGAGACAGGGAACCTGGTGGTGAGGGCTGGGGCCTGTAGTCATGGGCAACAGGGAAGGACCATCACATGGGACAGGCACGTGTCCACGGGAGAGGTGAAGGCATCTGTGGACCGCCTGTGGCAGGGAGGTGCTCCTGTCAGAACCCGTCACAGGATTCTCCCTCAGGTCCCTGGGGCACATGCAGAAAGCCAATGAGTGTGCATTTCCCAGATCTGAGTGACAGGTTTGGGCTGTGCCAGAATTGCTCACTTATACTTTCTCCAGGAAATGAGGCCTTTGGGATCTTTTACCTCATACATTCAACTTTGCAGACTTATTAATTAGCACAGGAAAAAGCAGTGAATATTTGTTAAGTAAACAGGTAGGATTTCTTTCTCTTTAGTGCTATTGTAAGGGGAGATGTTACATCTTATCTGCGAGAACTGAGATAAAAGTATTACAATGTTTTTAAAAATCCAGAACTTAAAAGGCAATACTAACAAAAGTTGTTATTATTTCTTTGCATATTTTTAAAGTAATTACTGTGTGCAGGGAACTGGATCTGGTGTGTGGATCCAAGGACAGCAAGACTGATTTGATCCGCAAGATGTGGCCTCGGCGCCAGCATCTTCACCAGATGGAGTGAGGCAGCCTCAGGCCTATGTATCCGCAGTGTTTGAGTGCTGAGGAAGGTTCTCTGCCCTTGCAAACTCGCATTAGGGTATCTTTTCTCAAAATTTGGATGCTCAGTAGGCCTTTGGAATACACCTCCTCAGAAATAAGCCCTTGACACAGGAAGAGTTACTGGGGCTGCATCCGGAGCCAGACAGGGCAGGACAGATGAGGAAAGGAAGCTTGGAGAAGATGTGCCTTGGACACAGTTATCTCCTGCTACCCAGGCCCTTCACGCTTCCAGCTTTGCTTAGAGGTCACTGGCAAATCAGCATTCCCAGCTCTCATGGAAACATCATCTACCCTCTGCTGTCATTAGCTCCAGGTGCCACGTGGGTCATTCAGAAAGCTGTGTGGTCCCTGAGCGCCCGTGGAAGGTACTGGCTTATCTCTGCCCACCTAGAGCTCAGGACAGCTGGGACAGTGCATTAGAATTCATTTATAACTTATTATAGTCTTTTAAAAAAAAGTTTTCCATTATGGACAAGGACACCTCTCTCCCCATATTTTCACTTTATAAGTAGTCTGAAATATTTGGGAAAAATATGAGGAAGTATGAAAAAATGAAGTATTTTTAAAAAATAATGAGGAAGTCCAGATATTTAAAAATACAGAAGTTAAGCAAAATCCCATTATGTTGGTACAACCATGGATGGACATCTTCTCAGATATCACTGCTCGTGAGTGTGTGAGGATACTTAACTTCAAATTTAATACGTATTATTCGCCTGACAGGGAGCCGTTCTGCAGTGAGGCCTGCTCTCTATGGTGCTTTCTCAACTAAAATGTATCTAAACATTTGTCTGTGTAATTTTGAGCTTAAATGACTTTAATCACTGCATAAGATTTCCATTTTGGGGTGTGGCATGAGATATTCAACTCACTTTATATTGTAGAATACTGGGACGGTTGATTTTATGCGTCAGCTTGAGGGGGTGCCCAGATATAGGGTCAAACATCATTCTAGACATTTCTGTGAGGATGTTTTTGGATGAGACACACATTTACATCCATTAACTGAGTAAAGCAGATTGTCCTCCCCATTGGGCCTCATCCAACTAGTTCAAGGTCTGAGTGGAACAAAAAAGGTTGATGCTCCCCAAAGTGAGAGGGAACTCTTCTGCCCCCCTTCTTTCTGGGGTGTGGGCTTTTTCCTGATTTCAGGCTCAAACTGAAACATAGGCTCATTCTGGGTATCCAGAGAATAAAACTTGGGACTTGTCAGCCTGTACAATCACAGGGTCCCATTCCCTAGAACAGGATTTGTACATTATTATATTATAATATTATTATCTTATCGTGTCATATTATGTTATCATATTATATCACATTATTATAATATTACCCAGATGCCTAACTTGTTCTTTTTCTCTGGGGAACTCTCCCCATGTGGCACCTTCTCATGCTCCCATCCCTTAGAAATTTTAAAGAGCGTTCTTGGACAGAAACCCCCACCCCAACTATCCCCACCCAGTCCTTCGAGCACTGGCCTCTTCACAGCAAACAGTCATAGGTGAACACAGTTGGAAAGCTCTCCTGAGGGTCTCTGCGGCCCCAGGAACTCTCACGCTCTGAACTCATCGTGGGACCCACGGCATCCAGAAAGGCATTTTCTCACCTGCCTGCCGTTACGTGATCCCACTTTCTTTCAACTTATTTATCCTTTTGTATCTGGTTTGATAGTGACTTATATACACGTATCTATTCTACACAAACCCTGAAGGAAAAATGCCCCACTTTTCTTATCAGTAGTTCTAAATAAAGCACCCTCTGCACACAACGGGCACTCGGGGAGCCTCTGCAGAGCAGGGGCTTGGAGAAGTGAGTCCAACATGCAAGGAAGGTGACTTTGCTTGCATAACTCCAGATAAATCAAGAAGTTTCTTATTTTTGGATAGCTGTCTCTAGAGGTATGACTACATTTTAAATGGATTTGCTTAAGTCACATTGAACAAATTCATCCTTGGCGGGACTGCGGCTTACTTGCTACCGTATCTTAAGAAACGTGTGAGCCAAAAATATAGCTCCTGAGGGGTTATGTACCAAATACCAAAGTTAGGCACAGAGAGAAACTTCTAGTAAGTCTTTTCTGGTGTGACTTCTCAATTGTTAGTAATAGAGCTAAAATAGCTGAGTTTTACTTATTATGAAAGGATTTTTTCATTTGCCTCTTGTCACGGTGTTTTTCCCTTGAAAATAGCTGTGATGGCACTGGGCATGTGTTCACCCTTTAGATCTGCATGGCTGTGGACCCGCACTGCTCGGGTGAGGCTGCCATCTCTCCGGGGTCCCCGGCCCGATGCCTTGAGCACTGTATACCAGAGGGATGTCCAAACAGCCAGTCTGGTGGCCAGCATGTGGACACCGCTAGAATCGAACATGGTGGCGTATGAGACTCTCATGACAGTTTCTTTCCCACGGCGCTCCAGGGACATTCACCCCACCTGTGCTGAGGTCCCAGTCTTGGAGAAAAGTCGTGTAATGCATGCCATTTTGCTGCTGTTTCTTCTAGTTCTCATGTGATACTTTCATGATGCCACATCTAATTCTGAATTTTTGTGTTTCTCGGCCCCCAGCACTTTGCTATTTTCAAGAAAGCTTTTGCTGTTAATCCTCTCTGTTTGTGAAACTTGGGGTTTTCACCTTGAATCTTGCTGCAGGGCCATGAGACATGGAGTTGCAGGAAGTTGCCGAGGTGTGGTCATTAGCTGACAGGATGTTTTTGAGGTGGGGACGCAGGGAAATATTTTCCCAGAATTTCTGAATGCTCCAGGCAGATGCTACATAGGCATGGGCCGTGGTTGACAACTCTGGTTTCCTCTGGCGGAACTCAGGCCAGGGTCAGTGACTCCGGGGACAATCAGGGTGGGATTTCAGACAAACCAGATGACACTCTGAGACTCCTTTGTCCGTCCAGACTGCATTTGGTTCCTTCCGTGTACACATGCACATACAAAACATACACACAACACAGGCACACACTGAAGCCAGCACCCCCGTGGCAGGTTTCATGTGGCATGAGCCCCAGCGTCTCCGTCTGGTCACATGTGCACCACCGTACACATCCCCATCTAGGAGCCATCTTACTTCAGAGCTGTGCTAATGTCTCCCTTGGAAATGACCACTGCAGAAACTACTGTTCAGCCAAAGTGTGAGCTTAGGTGTGTCTCCCGGCCCCGTGCGAGTGCGCAGTGGCTCCCTGTGGGGACCAAGTCCTGAGAACCGGCTCCGTGTTCCATCCTCAGCTGCTCCCTTCCTGGAGTTGGTCCCGATCTTGCATTTGGAGGAGATAACCAATGAGTGACTCTGGGAATTCAGAGAAGGCACCCTCCCCGCTGCTGCTCTGGGCACATCTCTCTCCCTCCCTAGCTTCCCTTCCACTGCTCTGTTCCACCCAGAATGACCCCAGGCTTACGGACAGACCAGCATCTTCCCTCCGAAGCACCTAAGGCTTCCTTAATAGCGATTACTATCCTGGGTTTTGACTAACGTGCCCATCCGTGGCAAGAGTTTTGAAAGCTGCTCTGTCAGTGGGATTTTGAGGAATGAAATGATTGTTCATTTAAGCACGAATTAGCCTCAGGTATAAAGGATAAGAGGAAGTGAGTCTCATGCATCAGACAGATGCATTGTGTTCCTAAGGATACTTGGGAATTCATGTCAATGATACGAACAACACAGAGAAAATGCTTCTGGTGCTGTCTTCACCTCCTCTTCCATACCAGTACTCATGTGGGGAAACCGAGGCATTCCCTGCACTGAGGCATGCTGCGCTTGATCATCCCTTCAAATCCACGGAGTTCAATTTCTGTAAAGTGCCAACTCTTGATATTGTAGGTTTTATGGGCCATGAATGGTGTTTTTGTCACATCAAACTTTCAGTTCAATTAAAGTGTTTACCACCCTTTAAAGAGTAAAGATGTGTCTGGGAGACTATATGTCCATAATGGTCCCATATAAATGCCATTGGAGAAGCCCCAGATCCACTCAGGGCAGGATTCATGTCTTGCCTCTCACCTGGATAATATGGCAGAAGTGTTGGGGTTTCGCTCTGGTGGCCACTCCATGTGACAGGACACCTCGGCAGGGTTTCTTCCTCTCCTGCTGGGCAGGAAGAAACACCTGTGATGCAACTTTCCCAGGAGAGGCCCAGACAGGGGTCCGCAGGAAACGCAAGCCACTGAGGCCCTTCAGATCACAGCAGTGAGGGACAGATTCCACCAACACCTGAGTCACTTGGAAGTGGCCCCCAGGCGAGCCCACACACGAGAACACAGCCCAGCCAAGCCCCTGAGAGAAGCCTGAAGGACCCCCAGCACCTAAGCCTGGACTCAACCCATAGAAATGGAGCGACCGTAAGCTTGAGTTTTGTCATGACCATATATGCACACACACCACCACTTCTTTATCCATCCATCTGCGGAGGGACATCTGGGCTCATCCCACAGTTCAGCTCTCGTGGACACTGCTGATGTAAACCTTGGGGAGCAGGTGCCCCTTCGAATCACTACGTTTGTATCCTTTGGATAAGTACCCAGCAGCACAATTGCTGGGTCATAGGGTGGCTCCATTTTCAACATTTTGAGGAACCTCCACGCTGTTTTCCAGAGTGGCCACATCAGCTCGTGAATACTATGCAGCTGTCAGGAAGATGAAATCTTGCCACTTACAACAACATGGATGGAACTAGAGGGGATTATGCTGAGTGAGATAAGTCCAACAAAGACAATTACTATATGATCTCACTGATATGTAGAGTTTAAGAAACAAAACAGATGAACATAGGGGAAGAGAAGGAAAAATAAAATAAGGTAAAAGTAGAGATGGAGGCAAACCATAAGAGACTCTTACCTCTAGGGAACAGACTGAGGGTTGCTGGAGGGTAGGTGGATGGGGGGATGGGGTAGCTGTGTGATGGGCCTGAAGGAGGGCTGGCGATGTGGTAGGCACCAGGTGTTCTACACAGCTGATGAATCACTGACCTCTGCACCATATGCTACACTGTCTGGAGGTATAATACAGTATATGGAACTGAACTGAATTCAAATAAAATTTTTTTTAAAAAGACTCAATGTATGGGGTAAATGGTTAGGCATCAGGAGATGACTAAGTTAAGTCGTTCTTAGCTTAAAGGTCATCCAGACATGACCATGGCTGAAACTGGCCTGTAGTTGTAGTTCACAGAACCCCAAGCTTAGATAGAGTTGTGCTGAGCAAATACCTCATAACATCCTAACTACTATATAATACAGTGTGATACAGTGTAACACAGTGTAATGCAGTGTGATACACTGTAATGCAGTGTAACATAGCATGATGCAGTATAACGCAGTGTGATACAGCATGATAAAGTGTAACGTAGCATGATACAGTGTAATGCAGTGTAACACAGCATGATACAGTGTAACACAGAGTAATATAATAGAATGTATTAGAAACACACTAATATACATAAGGCACAGTGTGATTATCAGTATAGAATCAGTATAGAATTATAAGCGATTAAAGGAAGCTTAGAAGAAATAACACAAGGGGCCCCTGGGTAGTTAAGCCTCTGCCTTTGGCTCAGGTCATGATCGCAGGGTCCTGGGATGGAGCCCCACATCGGACTCTCTGCTCAGCAGGGATCCTGCTTCCTCCTCTCTCTCTGCCTGCCTGTCCACCTGCTTGTGGTCTTTATCTGCCAAATACATAATTAAAATCTTTAAAAAAATAAATAACATGAGATAGACGTGTAAAGTGAATTTTAAAAAGTTTGAAAAAACCTCTTGAAAATATCCTACAAAAATATAAACAGACAGTTCATCCTCTGTAGAGGAGGCTCCAGGTCTGATGTGTGAAGTGACGTATGAAGAACGTTTTCTGTCCTCGGCTGTGTTCCTCCATCTAGATCTGGTATACGATACATATGTGAGGAAGTCCTAAAACCATACATATTATTTAATTAATCTAAAAGGAAGAAACATTCTTTCTGCAGAGCTTTTCAGTGGTAAGGGTTGCAAGTTTTGCAGCAGACCTAAATTACATCCCGAGAGGCTGGCAGCAGGTGACCCTGCTGACGGCTCGCTCTCACACCTTACATATCTTGGAATGGCTTGTCTACGGTGCACAAAGTTGAGAGTTCAGTGCCTTGCAGAGGAGGACTTCCCTACTACAATTACAGTGTTAGCTGTAGATAAACTGGAGGAAACGAGAGAGCCCGGATGGGAAATCACCCATGGGCAGAGGGGCCAGCTGCTCTGGAGCCCCTCGCCAGCACAGGGCACGTCCGGGAAAGGTGAGGGAGGGAGCGGCCATGGGTGGGGCCACAGCAAGCAAACATCTAAAGGCTAAAGGCTGGAAGAGGGTTCTATTGGCCCATAGGTGGGCTTCTGGGGAAGGAGAGGGTGCGTCAGGGGGAGAGTCCTGGGGGCAGGGGCAAGGGGTGAAAAGGGAGAGAGGGACATCGGGCAGATGGACAGGAAGAGGCAGCAACACGGAGGCACAGACGCTGGTCGTCCTGATCAAAGAGAGGCCTCGGAGCTGGGAGTGTGGCCACCTCGGATGGCACCTGGGCTGGGAGAGGATGTGTCTAGAAGAAACACAAGATGAGTGTCTAAAGTTTCCAGCGGATGGAAACCCCACCAAACATCACGCGAAGAGGAAGAGAAAGCACAGTCCTGCACCGTCAGTGAACTGTCCTCACTGCACTTTGGTCGTAACAAGAAATGGCTCTTACTCAAAACTAGAAATGGACAAAACCAGGAATAAGTGAATTCGAATTAAGTGAAAAACAGAAGCGTTGGGGAAAGACAAGAAAACAATCCCAAACCCTGAGCTGAAAATTAGTCAAGTGGAGAGGGTCAGAGTACAATGTGGGGCCGGTGACCAGGGACCCCCCATGCCAGGTCCCAGGGACCCAGACAAACCGAGGGCTCATCGAGCAAGACATGGAATGGAGAACTTTCCCAGGAGGGAAGAGCCCTGACCACATGATGGGGCCCACCAGGAACACGGAAGTCGGCCTCAGTGTTTCACTTGGGGCACAACCTAGTAAACGACTCACCTTGAAAAGCAAAGAAAAATCCTTAAAGACATCTTAGCAAAAGTACCACATATCTTCTGTGGGCAAAAGCGTGAAGCTGACGTCATCTTCACAGGACAACACACAAAGCACAACCAAGGCCAAGGAAGCATCCTCAGGGACCCTTGGGATGGAGGCCGGCCTGGTCATCTGCCAATGATCGGGGAGCCTGCTGTCCCCAGACACTCAGGGATGCTGCATGACAAGCCACCTGAGGATCTGGTACTGCACACCACCACGGTGGCCATAGTGACATCCTGTCCCTTCTCCTAGTCAGGGGCCAGCCTCTCTGCTGCCCTGATGACCTAAGGACATGAGGACACATTTGCATATATCCTGCCCACCTTCTAGACTTTACATCTGAAGGTGAAGCTGAGCGCAGTTTCTTCATGGAGCTTTAATAAATCAGTGTCTGCTACTTTTCAAATTAGGGAAAAAAAGACCTGAAGCTTTAGTTTCTTCTTGGAAAAGATATTTTTAGACAAATATTTTAAGTGGAAAAAATAAATGAACTATCTGGTGTTTCCATTTACAAGAATATATAAACTAGTGCATTTAAAAAAAAAAGACTCATTTAGTTAAGAGACAGAAAGAGAGCATGAGCAGAAGGAGGGAGCAGAAAGATAGGAAGAAGCAGTCTCCCCACTGAGCAGGCAGCCTGATGTGGGGCTCGATCCCAGGACCCTGGGCCAAAACCAAGAGCGAGAGACTCAGCCCACTGAGTTACCCAGGTACCCCTATAAATGAGCAGAGTTTAAGATTTCCATTGGTCATGTCTTTTATTCTAAACACAGGTGGTTCTGAGATAAAGTCCTGTGTTTGCCCAGATGTAATACCCCATCTGGGTGTGTTTATCAGGAATTAAGGACAGTAACATTTTATTGTTTACCCCCACCCCCCGAGGTGCGCAGAGGGAAATTCAGTGATGCGGACAATTTCTTTCCTAAGTTTTAAGTGAACATACAGCAGTGCCCTGCCTGCAAAAGCCTGAGTGTGCATGTCTGTGTGCAGGTATATGTACACATGGACATGTATGTGCATGTGTGAGTGTGCCCATGTGTGTGTGAGCATGCACATGTGTGCCCTGTGTGTGCACATGTGCGTGCAGATGTGTACACATGGCTGTGCATGCGTGAGCGTGCATGTGTGTGCCCTGTGTGTGCACAAGTGTGCATGTGTGCAGAGATGTGTGTGTATGGGTGTGCAGGTGTGAGCGTGCATGTGTTTGTGCCTGTGTGTGCATTTGTGCATGTGTGTACACATGTGTGTGCATGTGGGGGGTTGGGGGTTTACTTTTTTTTATTTAATTGATTTATTTATTTTCAGAAAAACAGTATTCATTATTTTTTCACCACACCCAGTGCTCCATGCAATCCGTGCCCTCTATAATACCACCACCTGGTACCCCAATCTCCCACACCCCCGACACTTCAAACCCCTCAGATTGTTTTTCAAAGTCCATAGTCTCTCATGATTCACCTCCTCTTCCAATTTACCCCAACTCCCTTCTCCTCTCTAACACCCCTTGTCCTCCATGATATTTGTTATGCTCCACAAATAAGTGAAACCATATGATAATTGACTCTCGCTGCTTGACTTATTTCACTCAGCATAATCTCTTCCAGTCCCGTCCATGTTGCTACAAAAGTTGGGTATTCGTCCTTTCTTATGGAGGTATAATACTCCATAGTGTATATGGACAACATCTTCCTTATCCATTCATCCATTGAAGGGCATCTTGGTTCTTTCCACAGTTTGGCGACCATGGCCATTGCTGCTATAAACACTGGGGTACAGATGGCCCTTCTTTTCACGACATTTGTACCTTTGGGGTAAATACCCAGTAGTGCAATTGCAGGGTCATAGGGAAGTTCTATTTTTAATTTCTTGAGGAATCTCCACACTGTTTTCCAAAGAGGCTGCAGCAACTTGCATTCCCACCAACAGAGGAAGAGGGTTCCCCTTTCTCCACATCCTCTCCAACACATGTTGTTTCCTGTTTTGTTAATTTGGGCCATTCTAACTGGTATAAGGTGATATCTCAATGTGGTTTTTTTTTTTAATTTTATTTATTTATTTGACAGAGAGAGAATACAAGTAGGCAGAGAGAGAGAGGAGGAAGCAGGCTCCCCGTGGAGCAGAGAACCCAATGCGGGACTCGATCCGAGGACCCTGAGATCATGACGTGAGCCAAAGGCAGCGGCCTAACCCACCAAGCCACCCAGGTGCTCCTCAATGTGGTTTTAATTTGAATCCCCCTGAGGGCTAGTGATGATGAACATTTTTTCATGTGTCTGATAGCCATTTGTATGTCTTCAATGGAGAAGTCTCTGTTCATATCTTCTGCCCATATTTTAATATGTTTGCCTGTTTCGTGTGTGTTGAGTTTGAGGAGTTCATTATAGATCCTGGATATCAACCTTTTGTCTGTATTGTCATTTGCAAATATCTTCTCTCATTCCGTGGGTTGCCTCTTTGTTTTTTTGACTGTTTCCTTTGCTGTGCAGAAGCTTTTGATTTTGATGAAGTCCCAAAAGTTTATTTTCGCTTTTGTTTCCTTTGCCTTTGGAGACATATCTTGAAAGAAGTTGCTGTGGCTGATATCGAAGAGATTACTGCCTATGTTCTCCTCTAGGATTCTGATGGATTCCTGTCTCACATTGAGGTCTTTTATCCATTTTGAGTTTATTTTTGTGTACGGTGTAAGAGAATGGTCGAGTTTCTTCTACATATAGCTGTCCAGTTTTCCCAGCACCATTTATTGAGGAGGTTTACTATTTTTTTAAGATTTTATTTATTTATTTGACAGACAGAGATCACAAGTAGGCAGAGGCAGGCAGAGAGAGAGAGAGAGAGAGAGGGGGGAAAGCAGGCTTCCTGCTGAGCAGAGAGCCTGATGTAGGGCTCGATCCCAGGACTCTGAGATCATGACCCGAGCCAAAAGCAGAGGCTTCACCCACTGAGCCACCCAGGTGCCCCCCTCTTCCAGCATCTTATTGGAGTTTTGGTGGAAAACACACTGTATCATCAGATCACCTGAGAGGTCATTGGTGTAGACTGCATTCCGACTTCTCATCTAAGCCTGTGTTATAGATCCCCATTTATTCAGGTTTCTTTGTCTTTTGATAACTTTAAACTCTTCTCCATAAACATTGTGAATGGCCATGTCACCATGAGATAAATTAGTGTTTTATTCTAGCACAAGGGGGACTTTTTCCCATAAATATTCTAATTTCCATTGTTTATATGACTACAACAGCTTTTTAAAAAAATTTCAGTCTTATACAAAATGAGTAAAGTCCATGTAGAATCAAGAAATCACATTACATCTTGTAATGAAAAGCTCTAATTGTTATCTGTCCAAACAGCTGAAAACTATATGAAGGACAGCCTTGGTAATGTTGTATTGTTGTGGTAAGAACACGCAACAGGACTTCTACCCTCCTGACATGTCCGTGAGCTCACAGTGGGTTTATGAGCTGGAGGCATAAGGAGCAGCCCTCCCTGAGACCCCATTCCCCTGGCAGAATGGACGCTCATGCCCGTCCATGGACCCACGTGTCCCCGGCCCCAGCTCCGGGTGCCCGGCGTGTGCTGCTTGCCTCTGGGGCTCTAAGGATGTCAGGCCCCATGTCAGAGGAGTCCTGAAGGACAGGTCTGGCCTATTTCAGGGATGCGACATCCCCCAGGTCCATCCGTTGCTGCACACGTTGGGTCTCCTTCCCGAGAGGTTGAGTGGTTCACCCTGATGGACAGCACATAGCTTCTGGGATCTCAGCCCCGAGGGCAAGTTTACGGGTGTGGCCTATTTTAGGTTAAACTCGCTTTGTACTGTGTTATGAGGAGCCGCTAATACGGTGTTTGCTGCAAACCTCCTTTGAGTTAGAGTTTTTCTTTGAAACGTTGTTTTTTTTTTTTTTTTAAGATTTTATTTATCTATTTGACAGAGAGAGATCACAAGTAGGCAGAGAGGCAGGCAGAGAGAGAGAGAGAAGGAAGCAGGCTCCCCGCTGAGCAGAGAGTCCGATGCGGGACTCGATCCCAGGACCCTGAGATCATGACCTGAGCCCAAGGCAGAGGCTTAACCCACTGAGCCACCCAGGCACCAGAAACGTTGTTTTTGATGAAGCTTGTCACCATCAGCAGAGTCCAAAGGGCTTCGATGTTGGGCATCGGTGCCGGCCTCACTCCCCATGGCGCCCTCCTGCCTGCCACCTGTCCTCTCCCGCGTCATGCCTGCGACTCCAGCCTGGCTCACACGCTCCAGCACGGTGTCATTTCACGGAGTCATGACCCTGCATTTTACCTCTCCTCTGGAATCTCACCTTTTACTTAACATTAACCATAGCCCAAGAGAGTCGTCAGCTAGAATTTGTTCCATCTCCATGGTAAGAATCTCAGAATTTGTCAAATAATGGGTTGCAGCTCCCTGAAAATCAGGCCATGTGATTTTTTTCCTCCCAAATTTAAATCCTGATAGCAGCGTTTCATCCTGTGTTGTTAAGACAAGTGCAATTTGAGTTTCCTCACAGCGGCAAAGAAACCTATTCTCCCCCGACCTCCCCGACCTTCCCTCTCTGGGCTCACTTCACGGCGATGAAGGAAATGTGAAAGGACCATTTATTTCTGGTTTCCGTTTATGCCCATGATTGTAGCTGACATTTGTGAGTGATTTCGGAGTGTTTTGTAGGTTGATCACGATGTGGGACACACACAGAAAGGCAGGTACTTTGCCCAAAGCAATTCAACCAACTTCAAGAGGTGGGATTGAATCCAGGCATTTCGAGAGCAAAACCCCCCACAGGTTAGACAATACACGGTAAGATTCCTTGACATATGTGATAGGGCCAGAAAGTTAAAGATAAAGGGAACATGAGGGTAACTAACTAAGCAAGGCCAAAAAAAAAAAAAAAAAAAAAAAGAAGGAAATAAAAAAGGGTGATAAAGACATTATCACTTAGTAGTACTTTTGGAAATGCTGCTTTGATTTGGTAGAGAAATGCAATTTCAGTATTGGATGTGTGATAAGAATGGATCCGGGCTTCGACTCACTATTCAGTCCACAGAGATGTACAACCACCTCCCTCACACTCATGCCTGTGCAGTGTTGGAGGCCTTGCAAATGAAAATGAGGCATTAATGGAGCATGGAAAGAAATCGGTGTCTTTCTCTGTAAGTGGGCACAGTTTAAACCTTGAGAAAACATCGTTTTGTGTGTTTGCTGATGCAAAGTGCCATTCTCAGGAGCTCAACGTGGATGCAGCATTTGGCCAACTCTCGGATACTGTTTAGTGCTAAACGTTTTACGTGGACTTTACATCTGTTTTCAATTTAAAAAAATCAAAACTCAGAAAATTCTAGTACTGATGCCAAGGTCACACAGCCCGTAGTTGAAGCAAGTAGTTCTCAGACCAGCCTGGTCAATTCCCGTGCTCACATCCTAGAACATCATGCTGCCTTTCGTGGACTAGGAATTCCGGCATTCATGAAAGCTCTGCCTTCTCCAGCCGTCCGGAAGTGGCTGCTTTGGTGAATCGGGACGGTTTCTAGGACGGCTCCTAAGACTGGCTTCTGCCTCACTGAAATAGGGCCTCTGGGGATGGGCGCTCATCTCCTGCAGGGGCGTCCACACGCTTCCAAGTGTAAGGTGATGGAGATGCTCTCATGCCATGGACATTAGGAGACACAAGGGCTTCCTGAGAGTAAGGCTGGGGTGGGAGCATGTCTTGGTGCTCCTCACTGAGGTGGGCAGCATGCTGCCGGCAGAGTCCGAGAAGGGCCGGTCCCACAGAGCAGCTCCCAGCAGAGCAGGTGCATGGTGCAGAGCCGCCTTTTCACCACCCGTGCCAGGCATCTCGTCTGGGCACCACTCTGGGCGGAGCCTCCGTGTTGGGGGAAAGGTAATGCTCTAAGGGCAGTAACTCAAGCTGACGGGACTCCAAGCTCATGATGAGGTAAATGTCATGTTATAAAGTGTTTTCAGCAGAAGATACATATGCACATTTGTTTGTTATTAACCTCCTAGACTCCCAGGAACACATCGTAATCCCCCATTTAGTAGTTTCCTGAGTTTTTTTTTTTTTTTTTTTATGGATTATTTCCTTCCCTGTGGAGAAGTTTCTCTTTCACTGAAGTCCCTACAGTTAAATTTTGTTTCTGTTTCCTCACCTCACGAGACCGATTTGAAAGTGTTTCCACGGCCAGTGTCAGAGATGTCACTGCCTGGGCTCTCTTCTAGACTGTTCTAGAAGTTCTGTGGCTTCAGGTCTCACACTTAGGCCTTCCGTTAGTTTCTTTTTGTGTGTGATGTAAGGAAACAGCCCAGTTTCATTCTTTTGGATGTGGCTGTCAAGTTTCCCAGCATTATTTGTTGAAGAGACCATCTCTTTCCGACTGCATATACTTTCCTGCTTTGTTGTAGTTTAGTTGACAATATAAATTGGGTTTACTTCTCGGGTTTCTATTCTGTTCCACTGTTGTATGTGTCTGTTTGAGGGCCAGTACCAAAGTGTCTAGATTACCATAGCTTTGTAGTGTATCTTGAAATCTGGTATTGTGATATAGACCACAGTGAATCTGCTGATGACTTCAACGTCTCAACATTTTAACAATTTGGTTTTCACCATCCATGAGCATGGGGTACCTTTGTATTCGTTTGTGTCATCTTCGCTTTCTTTCATTAATGGTATTTGTAAATGACATATCCAATAAGGGGTTAATGTCCAAAATAGATAAAGAACTTATGCAACTCAATACCAAAAAGGGAAATAATTCAATTAAAAATGAGCAGAAGGCCTGCATAGACACTTTCCCAAAGAAGACACACAGACGGCCAACAGACACAGATGCCTCAGGCCTCATCAGGGAGATGCACACCAAAGCCACATGAGATGCCACCTCATGCCTGTCAGCATGTCCAGAACCAAAATACAGCAAACAGCAAGGATGGCAAGGAGGTAGGGGAAAGGAGCCCTTGTGCCCTGGCGCACGGTTTCTGGAGATGCAGACTGCTGTGGCCATGTGGAAAGAGGCTGGACAGTCCTCAAAAAATAAAACTAGAGTTACCACGTGATCCAGTAATTCCAATACTGATATTTCCCTGAAGAAATGAAAACCTAATCCCAAAAGATACGTTCACCCCATGCTTACGGCAGCATTATTTACAATAGCCCAGGTACGGAAGCAGCCCAGGTGTGCATGCACAGGTGAATGGATGAGGAAGATGTGGGCATAAGGCCATGATGCGATATTGCTCAGCCATAAAAAAAGAAGGAAATCTTGCTATTTGCAATGTGTATGGAACTAGAGTGTCTGGAAATGAGTCAGTCAGAGAAAGACAAAGAGTGCATGATTTCACTCATATATGGAATTTAAGAAGCAAAACAAGTGAACAAAAAAAGAGGAGACAACCCAAAAAACAGACTCTTAACTACAGAGATCAAACTGCCGGTCACCAGGAGGGAGGGGCGGGGGTTGGGGAATCGGGCGATGGGGGTGAAGAGTACACGTGCCGCGACGAGCTCCGGGTGACATGCGGAACCAGCGAGACATGACGCTGCACGCCTGAGAGCAGCGCCGCCACAGCTGCACTTGCATTTCAGAAAATGTAGAGAAATGGACCCCACAGCGGCTCTCGTCTGAAACGACAGCGCAATGGCAGCTTCTAAAATGACAGGAAAACCTTCGTTGTGTGTTTCCCGTAGGACAAGGCAGACAAAGGCAGGACGGCTCCTGTGCCTTTCATTTTCTTTTTATTTTTTTTTTTCTAATCAGTTGTAGAACACCAAGTTCATCCACAGAGAGAAATGTTCTTTTAAAGTAGAGACATTTTCATAATAAGTTGAAACACAAGACATTAAAACAACATTAAAATCTACAATTAATAAAGATACTGTGAGCTGAATTTTTACAAAGGCATTGACTCCACTTCTGAGTTATAAATAAGGAAAGAATGAAACTCCAGGAGAGGAAAGTGGCATTGGGACTCGATATTTCAGAATGGTTTATGTCACCTAAACCTTTGCCATTTGCATTTGCTACTGAGGAGTCGGTCGGTCAGGTACAGTGGCTGAGGAGGCGTGAACACAGTCACTTCCTTCCTGGCCGCGCTGTCCCGGCAAACCTGGGAAGGCCGAGCCCCTGTGAGCTGCGTCTGTGTCAGACACGAGGTTTCCACTACGAACCCGAACCCGCTCAAACATTCCTGGTCCTTTGAATTGTTGAATTGTTCTTTGAACTGGAATGATGAGTATATAAAGGTGAAGTTTCTGTTTAAAGGAACTGAACCTGTTTCAGGTGACATTCCTTGAAATGACCTTGGTCTCAGGAATACTTCAAGCCCCGTGTCTCTGCTGGGCATGTGCTTTGCTGTGGAGATGACGGCGCCACCCAGAGAGGGGAGGCCCTCACGCTGACCCTGCCCTGAAGACACTGGAGTGTGTTTCTCATCAGGATCACCAGGAATACGCTCATTTTCTTTATTTTACCAGTCAGCAGAACTCCTAATAATCATAATTAACTTTATTAATGTTTCCCCTCAGGTTTCAGGTTATTTCAGTGTCTTGGAATGTTCTTTTACCTTTCCTGCACAAAATAAGAGGTGCTGCCTGGATGACTTTTGTGTCTTGCAGCCTCAGACTCACCAGCATCAGCCCGTGTGGATCCAGCCCCTCCCTCACTCACTCATTTCATGACCTCGGGCACCCGACGTTCCATCTCTGGGCCTCAACTTGACGTGGACGTTAAAACTTCTTCTGCAAGGAGTGTGTTGTTCTGAGGTTTAAATGAATGAGTGATTGTTACAAATAAAGCGAAGTCATGAAAACAGTAACGGGCAGATTCTGACTCTTTCCTGTGTCTTTGTCCTCAGGGCTTGGAGCTGAGAGCATCAGGCCAGCCACGTTCACCTTCCCTGGACACCACAAATTAGGCACCTGCACACAAGCTCGGCTTTCCAGATGCATGAGAGAGTCACTGGCACGTGGTGGGTCAATCACACTGAGGGGGGCCTGTGCTTTGGCATGCAGTGACCCTCCTCGGTCTGGTTTGCTGGTTCGGTGTCTGTCACCTATTCGGGACAGTTCCCAGCCATTCTTACTTCAGGTTTTTATTCTCCCCATGCTCTTCTTCGGCTCTGACTGCATGTGCGCCCCACCTTGCTGCTGGGTGTCTGGGCTTCTGTCCTCCTTCTTCTTTTGCTCTTTCCATTTCCAGCTCGAAAGTTTCTTTTGACTGATTCTTTCCCTGGATGTGTCAGGTCAACTACAGAGCCCAGGAAGGCACTTTTCTTTAGTCGTGTTACAGTTTTTCCATCCTGGTACTTCTTTCTTCTTCCGTATGTATACAGTGCCCATCTGTCTGCCTGTGACCACCCACTTGGTAGTGCATTTTGTCCGTTTTTCCCATCAGAGACCCTAACATATTTGTCACAGCTGCACTAAATTCCATGGGGGCAGCTCCAGCAGGGCTGTCTCCAGCTGTGGTCCTCGTGACCATGGCTTCTCCTGCCGTCCACCTGCCTTGTACATGCGGCAGTCAGCCACGATGAATCTGGCTCCAGGAGCTGGGCGCATGGGCTGTGGGTGGCAGGGTTCGTACTGACCAGCAGAGTTTCTGTGCCGTGTACACCAGAACTCAGCTCTTTCCTGCTGCCCCCAGCTCTGGGGCCTCTTTGTTCTGCTCCGCACGGTCTGTCTTCCGGCTGGATCCCCTAGCCCTGTGCTGAGGGGCATGGTGTGAGATCTTCTGACTGGCCTTGACCCTCTGGCAGGTGTGTGCTGGGGGTGTGGCCTTCAAAGGAGTTTCTGTCCCTCCTGCAGGAGAAGACTTCACCCTCCCCCCTGCCACAGTGTCCCCGATCTAATTCCCATCCCCTGTGGACTTTCCTTTTTGCTTCTCTTATTTCCCCTCCCTGGGAGGGAGGAGGCGTCCCTGTCTCCCTAAGGTAAAGTCTTCCTTGGGGGATGCTGTGGACGTGGTCTGGGAGGGTCACTCTGTGTCTTGTCCCCTGCCCCAACCCTGTCAGAGCCGGAAGGCTGCACGGTTTCCCACTGTTAGGCTGGCTGGCCCCAGGGCAAGGGGCCCTGTCAGCATCGGGACACGTGTTCCTCCTCACTTCCAGAGTGAACAGCCCTCAGCCGCTGTGTCTCCAACGCCTGCCTCTCCGATCCCAGTGTGGGGTGGGACCTGTGACCACAGTTCTCCCATGGTTGACACTTGTCACCCAGAACTGGGTGACAGGAGGATTCCACTGATGGACAGGACATGGAGGGTCCCTTTTGTCATGGGACTTAGAGTCCAGTGGTGGAGCACTAAAGAGGGAAGAAAAGGCAACACATGACTGACCATTAATTAAAACTGTGATAGGGTGTGATGCCAGGGAGGGACTAGAGTGGACACGCAGAATTCCAGGCTGCGTCTGCTCTAGGTGGGTGGTCAGTGCAGGCTTCTGGAGGAGGCTCAAGCTGAATCCCGAGGGACAGAGGGACCTGGCTGTGGGGAGGGGCCCCAGGGGCTCCAGGGGGAGAAAAGGAGCGGTTCTGTGCCATGGTCCTGAATGGCACGGGCTGGAGATAGATTCTTGTCTAGTCCTCACACAGGGACTTATTTTGGTGACACTGTTTTGGGCTGAATTGTGTCCCTCTAAATGCATTCACTGAAGTCTCCAGCACCTCAGACTCTGACCAAATTCAGAGATGGGCCTTTAAAGAGGTGATTAAGGTCAGATGAAGTCATCAGCCTGGTCGCATCTGACTGGTGTCCTTACAAGGGAAATCTGGACACAGACACACGCAGAGGGGAGTGCCAGTACACGTGCAGATAGCCGTCTGCAAGCCAAGGAGAGAGGTTTCTAGAGAAACCACACCTACCAACCCTGGCCTCCAGAACAGGGGACACATGCTGGCTAGCCGGCTTTGTGGCACCTGGAGACAGCTTCTGGGGCTGAGCAGACATGCGGCCTTCCGGCTCTGACAGGGTTGGGGCAGCAGACATGAGCACATCTGTGCTGTGTCAGCAGCATGGTTGGGGCCGTCCGATTCCCCAGTGGGCAACTGGGAGCCAGACCGCGTGTATCCTCCCGGGACTCCCTGTGTTTCTGGTGCTGAGTCCGGCTGGTGTGGGATCCTGGACAGGGAGGCTCTGAGAATGGTGGAAACAGTGGAAACAGACAAGAATCTCGAGGCCGAGGGGTGTGGGGTGCAGACTGCAGGAAGTCTGGTGAGAGGCAGAGCCCCGTCCTTGGGATGCCGCTGGACTCACAGCCATGACTGGCCAGGGAATGTGATGAAGAAAGGTCCTGCCTGCATTGCTGTTGGTGCACGGAAGGAGACTTCCAGTTACAAACCCCTCTCAGGATTTTATAGTTCTGCATTTTACTGCAAATGTTAACCTTGTTTATTAAAGTACATCTTTTACACTAGTCTTAGAGAAAAATTGAGATATCAGCTATCAGTCTCCTTTTAAAATAAAGTTGTTTATTTTCACAAAAAGGCAGTATGGTTTTCCCACCAAACCATTTGCAGGGTGTCAGAGAGTGAGGCCCCTACAGGTGCATTTGATGATGGGGATGTCACCTCCTTCCATCAAATTGGTGGGCTTCCTGGATGCCAGTTATGCCCCAAACAGGGTTACTGCTGACAGCGTTAGTCACTGCAGGTCTGACACTGAGGTCATCTAAGACTGGCAGGTACAACGGAACCAGCTCCCTAACAGGAGAGCATCTGTCTGCTCAGCCTCATGAAGAACATGCTGTCAACCAAGGAAAACCTGGCATTCAGTGGAGATGAGAACCTTTGCAGGGGAAACCAGAAGGGAAGGGTGCTGGCAATTGCACATCTGCGAGACTCTGCAGACTTGTGCCGGGCACCAGGCTCTGTGGCGTGAGCCCTGGAACCCAGGAAGCTACCTTTCCCGTGGGGGGTGGGGTGGGGGGGCGCAGACGCCAAAGCCGAGAGGGCTCCCAGCCGTCCTGTGTCTTCCTGCAGGCATCACTTGGTCTGATCCTCCCTCTCGACTCAGAAGCATGAAATCAGGCATTGAACATGGCTGATGGAACCAGAGCATTGCTGGGCTGGATGTGAAAATGCGGGAAGCTCACGGATGGCCACGGGCTCCCTGCCTGCTCTAGTTTTGGGGGCTGTTTCTGCCTCCGAGGATGACTGGGGGCTCCCGTAGCCACTGGCTTGCAGCAGGGCCTCTGGAGAGCGTGATAGCAACTCCAAGGTCCGGAGCACTGTGGTGGGACAACTTCCTGGGACACTATCGTCAGGTTCAGACAAGACAATGTGTGTATAGCAGCCCTTAGCACACACGCGGCTAACTTTCCTCTCTATTTTGATTGCTCTAGACCTGGAGACCTTGCAGACAGCGGTGGCTCTCCTGCACGCCCCTCCCTTTGGAAGGCTCCAGCCTCATCCACAAGTCCGGTCTCTGTTGCAAGGAGACTTACACCATTTTCTCTCCTGCCATGTTTTCTTGGTGTGGGACCTGCACAGTGTGATCAAACAGAATTTCAGGGCTGCAGCCTAAGCTAGCGAAACCTTCCATGTGACAGACAGGGAGCCTGAGGCTGGGGAAGCATGGTGACATCCCAAGGTCACAGTTCAGTAACACTGTGGGTGTGCACACGTGGGCTGGGATGTCCTGTGTCTCACCCCTGCAGTGGGGCTGAGCCCAGGCAGACACCTGGATGAGCACGCCGGTCCCCTGGGTCACAGCTCAGGTCTCCTGGGAGTGTGGGCTGTGATTTTCCTCCCAGGGACTGTGTGCGCTGTTGTCCCTGGGGGGACACAGAGCCCGGACCTACGTCTGAAAGCTCACGTGCCCCAGGGAAGCCGGCCCCAGATCCTTTCCAGAATGCAGTATGATCTCATAAAAACAAAGAGAAAATTTAAATCCATAAACAAGGCCTGAAGCCTACTTACTTGAACTCTTTTGAGGGCTTTGCCATCCCATGACATTTCAAAGACTCCCAAGTGACCACTCCCTGTGACACAGGAGCAGGCAGCCAGTCCTCGGGTGTGCAGGAGGGCACCGATGTTGAACTTATTTAATGATGAGGATTAATGGGGGAGGGGGGATTTGCTTGAAGATGGAATTCCAGAGGCTTCGCTTGAAATGCACGCACACCGGTGGGTTTTCAGTGGAGCACGACCTTCTTTGTGAGATTTCAATGGCTGGGTTGTTTGCTTCATGAACAATGGAGAAAACCATGAGCAACGACCGACGAACTGAGAAGTCAGGCTTCCCTGCTGTGGCTCGCAGCTTCCTTCCCTCGAGGAACTTTCAAGTTTTCCAAGTTCTCGTTTACTTAGTTTGTCTTTCTCCTTCACACAAAAGGGCTTCTGGACTCCTTGAGGCTCCTGCAACAGAACGTAAATGCATTTCATCTTTCAGATAAGATGAAAACGACAGAGAACAAGAAAGTGCAGAGGAGTGAGTGGAGTGGAGGAGCTCACGTGAAGCTGGAATTACACAGAAAATACTCCTCTTACTTTCAAGCCGAGTTCTTCCAATGCCAGGAAGCAGCTGTGGGGACAAAGCAGGTGAAAAACGGGACATCATGAGAACTCTGTGCAGGGCCCAGGGCACGCTAGGCAGACCTTGGAAGCTGCGCCCAGGACCCCTGAGAAGCCCGAGGACAGAGTCAGCAGATGCCCATTTCCCCCCCTGGCCTTGGGGATGGCATGCGAGCCCTGGTGTCATTGTGAACTGTTGACAAAGCCATCTCTGCATTGCCTGAAAACCATGAGGTTTACTGAACAGAGTGTGGGGTCAGACCCTTTCCCACTTCACCTTGTTTATCCCCCAATTCTCCTTAGAAAACCACGTGAACATGTTATGTTCACTGTGTCTTCCTCTGAGACTTTGGTTTGAAATCCTGGCATGGGGGCACCTGGGTGGCTCAGTGGGTTAGAGCCTCTGCCTTCAGCTCAGGTCATGATTCCAGGGTCCTGGGATCGAGCCCCACATCGGGCTCTCTGCTCAGCTGGGAGCCTGCTTCCCTCTCTCTCTCTGCCTGCCTCTCTGTCTGCTTGTGATCTCCGTCTGTCAAATAAAAAAATAATAAAAATTAAAAAAAAAAAAAGAAATCCTGGCATGGAGGTAAAGGAGGTAAAACACTAAGGTCCTGTTTGTTTGGGGACGTCAACTGCGCCTCGTTCTCAGAGCCTGAAACGCATGTGCAACCCACAGCCTCCCCTGAAAGAGGTGCGTGCAAGCCAGGCGCTCATAGACCCAGAAAGACCAGGCACTCCCAGCCCCGGCCAGCGGGAAAATCTCAGTGTGCGATCACGGCTTGGAACCTCTCTGGCAGTCTGGAGCTTCCCAGACAGCCGCCACTGCCATGCTTTTGGGTACAAGCAAAAGATCCTGCATCCCCAGGGACTGCGACTTGGAATCTGCTCTGCCAGCGGCCAAGGGGGAACTTAATTGGGTACTGCAGCCAGACTGAGACTTCTCTCTGAGAGGGAGGTCAGGGTGAAGTTTGTTTTCCTCTAAAACTATAAAAGCCATAAAAAGCGGTTAAGGTGAGAGAGAGAGAAAAAAAAAGCAAACAAACATAAAAACCGCCAGAGAACAAAAGCCTGAAAAAAAACAGATTCCTCAGAGTCCACCACCTTGAGGGGGGTGGAGGGACCTCACTCAGGGAACGTCATTGACTGACAGCCCACGTGGCAGGGCCCTCACCCGGAAAACCAACCAAGAAAGGAAAAAAAAAAAAAGACTACAAGAGAACAACCACAACTACTTCATAGGACAACTTTTATTTTTAACTCGTTCTGACTATTCTGGTTCTTTTTTTTATATAGATATTTTTTTAACCTATTTGCCATCACAGTGAGATGTCCAGTACATCAAATTTCATAATAACCTTCTAATCTGAACTTTTTAATATATACACCTGTGTTTTTCTTTTGGATTTCTATTTTTTTAATTTTTTTAAATTTTAGTTTAGTTTAGTCTAGTTTATTCCTTTTTATTTTTATTTTCTAATATTGATATAGAGTTAAACTTCAAAGTAATCCCCTTTCCCCAATCAATACTACCCCTTTAGGTAAACCAATTTTTAATACCCCTTTATCTTAGGAAAGTTGAGTCCTTTAACAAAGATATCAAGATACATCCAGGAAGAATCAAAACAACCTTCCCCGCCCACACTGAGAATTTATTACCACTCCCCCATCTTTTTCTTCCACCATTGTTTCTGTGTTTTTGTGTTTGTCTTGATAGTATAAAAACCTTACACTTGGGGTTCTTTTTGACGAGGTTCTTCCTTTATTTGCATATATATATTTTTTCTCTTGTCATATACTTTTATCAGTGTTTGTGTTTGTCTGTTTTTGTTTGTATACTTCATAAACCTTACCTTGGGGCCCATTTGGGCTGAACTTTCTCTTTCATCTTCCTTTTCTTTCTTGTCTCTCTTTCTCTCATTTTTTTTCTTTTTCTTTTCTTTTGTCTCTTGAATGGGTGGGGAATCCTGATTGCTCAGAATTGTTCCAGGGTGCACCGTGACTGCACCATGGTCGATACATCCAGCTACATCTGTTCAGTCACCTCTCACCAAAATTACTAGGAGGAGAAATGCCCAACAGAAGAAAAATACAGAGAATGGACCTTATGCAACAGAGCTAATGGCTATCAGCATAGACAATATTTCAGAAAGAGAATTCAGGCTAACAATTATCCAGGCAATAGCTAGGTTGGAGAAAGCCATGTATGACCAAACGGAATTGATTAGGGCTTAACTGAAAGTAACCAGAGATGATATTCACAATGGTAGGGTGGAGTTAAAAGCTACCAGGGCTGAGGTTCACAATGTTCCCAATGAGTTCCAATCTAATCTAAATTCTCTCAAAGCTAGGGTAACTGAGACAGATGATAGAATTAGTGATCTGGAGGACAAACAGATAGAGAGAAAGGATCAAGAGGAAGCCTGGAACAAACAGCTTAGAAACCACAAAAACAGAATCAGGGAAATAAATGATGCCATGAAATGTTCCAATGTCAGAATTATTGGAATCCCTGAAGGGGAAGAGAAAGAAAGAAGTCTAGAAGATATAGTGGAACAAGTTGTTCATGAAAATTTTCCCAATCTCGTGAATGGAACCAGCGTTCATGTACTAGAGCCCAAAAAAGGTCTCCACCCAAGATTATACATTCCAAAAAAAAAATCAAGGCACCTGATAGTCAAGTTGAGGAATCATAATTGTAGGTATAATTTCTTGAAAGCTGCTAGGACAAAGAGGCTCCTTCCTTACAGAGGAAAGACCATCAGAATAACGTCAAACCTGTCCACAGAGACCTGGCAAGCCAGAAAGGGCTGGCAAGATATATTCAGGGCATTAAATGAGAAGAACATGCAGCCAAGAATACTTTAACCAGCAAGACTGATATTCAAAATGGATGGAGAGACAAAGAGTTTCTAAGATCAGCAAGGCTTAAAAGATTACGCAGCCACCAAGCTGACACTGCAGGAAATATTAAGAGGGGTTCTATAAAAAAGGAAAAACCCTAAAAATAGCAATGAACAGAAATATAGACACAATCTACAGAAAGAAAGACTTCAAAGGTAATACAATGTTAATAAAAATGTATCTATTAATAATCACCCTCAATGTGAATGGTCTAACTGCGCCCATAAAACAGCACAGGGTTGCAGATTGGATTAAACGACAGGACCCATCCATATGTTGTCTAAAAGAGACCCATATGAACATAAAGATACACCCAGACTGAAAGTGAAGGGATGGAGAAGCATCTTTCATGCCAATGGGCCTCAAAAGAAGGCTGGGGTAGCAATTCTCATATCAGATAAATAAGATTTTAAACTAAAGACTATAGTCAGATACAGAAGGACACTACATCATTCTTAAAGGGACTATCCACCAGGATTATCTAACAATTGTAAATATCTGTGCCCCAATATGTGAGCAGCCAATTACATAAGAAAACTGTTAATCAAGATAAAGAGTCATATTGATATGAATACACTAATAGTAGGAAATCTTAACATGCCCCTCTCAGAAATAGATCCTCAAAGCAGAAAATCAATAAAGAAACAAGAGCATTGAATGACACATTAGACCAGAGGGACCTTATAGATATATACAGAACATTCCACCCTAAAACAACAGAATACTCATTCTTCTCAAGTGCACATGGAACCTTCTCCAGAATAGACCACATACTGGGTCACAAATCAGGACTCAACTGATACCAAAAGACTGAGATGATTCCCTGCATATTCTCAGATCACAATGCCTTGAAACTGGAGCTCAATTACAAAGAAAATTCAGAAGGGACTCAAACACCTGGAAGCTAAAGGCCACCTTGCTTAAGAATGCTTGGATCAACCAGGAGATCAAAGAATACTGAAAGAATTCTTTCAGAATTCTTTTCATTCTTTCATGGAAACCAATGACAATGAAGACACTTCAGTCCAAAACCTATGGGATACAGCAAAAGCTGTCCTAACGGGGAAATACATAGCCATCCAAGCCTTCCTCAAAAAAATAGAAAAATCCAGAATACACCAGCTGTCTCTACACCTTAAAGAACTGGAGAATCAACAACAAATCAAACCAACTTCACACATAAGAAGGGAAATCATCAAGATTAGAGCTGAGATAAATGAGGTAGAACCCAGAGATACAGTAGAACATATCAATGAAACTAGAAGCTGGTTTTTTGAAAGAATCAATAAGATCGATAAACCATTGGCCACACTAATCCAAAAGAAAAAAGAGAAAGCCCAAATTCATAAAATTATGAATGAAAAGGGAGAGATCACAACTAACACCAAGGAAGTAGAAACAATCATCAGAAGATATTATCAACAGTTATTTGCCAATAAACTTAGCAACCTAGATGAAATGGATGCATTCCTGGAAAGCTATAAACTCCCAAATTTGAACCAGAAAGAAATCGGCAACCTGAATAGACCCATATCTAGAAAAGACACTGAAGCAGTGATCAAAAACCTCCCAAAAAACAAGAGCCCAGGACCTGACGGATTCCTTGGGGGAATTCTACAAACTTTCAAAGAGAAAATAACACCTATTCTCCTGAAGCTGGTTCAAAAAATTAAAGCAGAAGGAAAACTTCCAGACTCTTTCTATGAAGCCAGCATTACCCTGGGCAAGGACCCTACCAAAAAGGGAATTTCAGACCAATATCACTGATGAATATGGATGCTAAGATTTTCAGCAAGATCCTAGCAAACAGGATCCAACAGCACATTAAAAAGATTATGCACCATGACCAGGTGGGATTCATCCCTGGGCTACAAGGATGGTTCAACATTCGCAAATCAATCAATGTGATACATCAAATTGATATGAGAAGACAGAAGAACCACATGGTCCTCTCAATTGATGCAGAAAAAGCGTTTGACAAAATCCAGCATCCGTTCCTGATTAAAATGCTTCAAAGTATAGGGATAAAGGGAACATTCCTGAACCTCATCAAATCTATCTATGAAAGACCCACAGCAAATATCATCTTCAATGGGAAAAAGCTTGCAGCCTTCCCTTTGATATCAGAAACAAGACAAGGATGCCCACATTCACCACTCTTGTTCAACATAGTATTAGAAGTCCTAGCAACAGCAATCAGACAACAAAGAGAAATAAAAGGTATCAAATTTGGCAATTAAGAAGTCAAACTGTCTCTATTCGCAGATGACATGATTCTTTATATGGAAAACCCAAAAGACTCCACCCCCAAACTCCTAGAACTCATACAGCAATTCAGCAACGTGTCAGGATACAAAGTCAATGCGCAGAAATCAGTGGCTTTCTTATACACTAACAATGAAAATACAGAAAGGGAAATTAGAGAATCTATTCCATTTACTATAGCACCAAGAACCATAAGATACCTGGGGATAAACCTAACCAAAGAGGTAAAGGATGTGTACTTGAGGAACTACAGAGAACTCGAGAAAGAAATTGAAGAAGACACAAAAACATGGAAGACCATTCCATGCTCTTGGATTGGAAGAATAAACATTGTTAAAATGTCTATACTGCCTAGAGAAATCTATACTTTTAATGCCATTCCAATCAAAATTCCACCGGTATTCTTCAAAGAGCTGGAGCAAATAATCCTAAAATTTGTATGGAATCAGAAGAGACCTAGAATCCCTAACGAAATGTTGAAAAACAAAAATAAAATGGGGGGCATCATGTTACCTGAGTTCAAGCTTTATTACAAACCTGTGATCACCAAGACAGCATAGTACTGGCATAAAAACAGACACATAGACCAGTGAAACAGACTAGAGAGCCCAGATATGGACCCTCAATCCTATGGTCAATTAATCTTCGACAAACGAGGAAAAAATATACAGTGGAAAGAAGACAGTCTCTTCAATAAATGGTTCTGGAAAAACTGGACAGCTATATGTAGAAGAATGAAACTCAACCATTCTCTTACACCATACACAAAGATAAAATTAAAATCGATAAAAGACCTCAATGTGAGACAGGAATCCATCAGACTCCTAGAGGAGAACATAGGCAGTAATCTCTTCGATATCAGCCACAACTTCTTTCAAGATATGTCTCCAAAGGCAAAGGAAACAAAAGCCAAAATAAACTTTTGGGACTTCATCAAAATCAAAAGCTTCTGCACAGCAAAGGAAACAGTCAAAAAAAAAAAAAAAAAACAAAGAGGCAACCCACGGAATGGGAGAAAATATTTGCAAATGACAGTACAGACAAAAGGTTGATATCCAGGATCTATAATGAACTCCTCAAACTCAACACACACAAAACAGGCAAGCATATCAAAAAATGGGCAGAAGATATAAACAGACACTTCTCCAATGAAGACATACACATGGCTATCAGACACATGAAAAAATGTTCATCATGACTAGTCCTCAGGGAGATTCAAATTAAAACCACATTGAGATATCACCTTACACCAGTTAGAATGGCCAAAATTAGCAAGACGGGAAACAACATGTGTTGGAGGGGATGTGGAGAAAGGGGAACCCCTGTCCACTGTTGGTGGGAATGCAAGTTGGTGCAGCCTCTTTGGAGAACAGTGTGGAGATTCCTCAAGAAATTAAAAATAGAATTTCCCTATGACCCTGCAATTGCACTCCTGGGTATTTACCCCAAAGATACAGATGTTGTGAAAAGAAGGGCCATCTGTACCCCAATGTATATAGCAGAAATGGCCATGGTCGCCAAACTATGGAAAGGACCAAGATGTCCTTCAACGGACAATGGATAAGGAAGATGCGGTTCATATACACTATGGAGAATTATGCCTCCATCAGAAAGGACGAATACCCAACTTTTGTAGCAACATGGACAGGACTGGAAAAGATTATGCTGAGTGAAATCAGTCAAGCAGATAGAATCAATTATCATATGGTTTCACTTATCTGTGGAGCATAACCTATATCATGGAGGACAAGGGGTGTTAGAGAGGAGAAGGGAGTTGGGGGAAATTGGAAAGGGAGGTGAATCATGAGATACTATGGACTCTGAAAAACAATCTGAGGGGTTTGAAGTGGCGGGGGGGGGTGGGAGGTTGGGGGTACCAGGTGGTGGGTATTTTAGAGGGCACGGATTGCATGGATCACTGGGTGTGGTGAAAAAATAATGAATACTGTTATGCTGAAAATAAATAAATTAATAAAAAAAGGATGATGTGGTCCATATACACTATGGCGTATTATGCCTCCATCAGAAAGGATGAATACCAAAATTTTGTAGCAACATGGATGGGACTGGAAGAGATTATGCTGAGTGAAATAAGTCAAGCAGAGAAAGTCAATTATAAAATGGTTTCACTTATTTGTGGAGCATAACAAATAGCATGGAGGATATGGGGAGTTATAGAGGAGAAGGGAGTTGAGGTAAATTGGAAGGGGAGGTGAACCATGAGAGAGTATGGATTCTAAAAAACAATCTGGGGGGTTTGAATTGGTGGGTGGGTGGGAGGTTGGGGTACCAGGTGGTGGGTATCATAGAGGGCATGGATTGCATGGAGCACTTGGTGTGGTGAAATAATAATGGATACTGTTATGCTGAAAATAAATAAAAAATAAATAAAAAAATATTTTTAAAAAAGTGAAAATAAACTTCTGGGACTTCATCAAAATCAAAAGCTTCTGAACATCAAAGGAAACAGTCAAGAAAACAAAGAGGCAACCTTCGGAATGGGAGAAGATATTTGCAAATGACAGTACAGAAAAAAGGTTGATATCCAGGATCTATAATGAACTCCTCAAACTCAACACACACAAAACAGGCAAGCATATCAAAAAATGGGCAGAAGATATGAACAGACAATTCTCCAATGAAGACATATATATGGCTATCAGACACATGAAAAAATGTTCATCATCAGTAGCCCTCAGGGAGATTCAACTAAAACCACATTGAGATATCACCTTACACCAGTTAGAATGGCCACATTAGCAAGACAGGAAGCAACATGTGTTGGAGGGGATGTGGAGAAAGGGGAATCCCCTTCCACTATTGGTGGGAATGCAAGTTTGTGCAGCCTCTTTGGAGAGCGGTGTGGAGATTCCTCAAGAAATTAAAAATAGAACTTCCCTATGACCCTGCAATTGCACTCCTGGGTATTTACCCCAAAGATACAGATGTCGTGAAAAGAAGGGTAATCTGTACCCCAATGTTTATAGTAGAAATGGCCATGGTTGCCAAACTGTGGAAAGATCCCAGATAACCTTCAACGGACGAATTGATAAGGAAGATGTGATCCATATATACTATGAAGTTTTATGCTTCTATCAGAAAGACGAATACCCAACTTTTGTAGCGACATGGACAGGTCTAGAAGAGATGATGCTGAGTGAAATAAGTCAAGCAGAGAGAGTCAATTATCATATGGTTTCACTTATTTGTGGAGCATAACAAATAGCATGGAGGGCATGCGAGTTAGAGAGGATAAGAGAGTTGGGGTAAATTGGAAGGGGAGGTGAACCACGAGAGACTATGGACTCTGAAAAACAATCTGAGGGTTTTGAAGGGGCGGGGGGTTGGAAAGTCGAGGTACCAGGTGATGGATATTATAGAGGTCACGGATTGCATGGAGCACTGAGTGTGGTGAAAAATAATGAATACTGTTATGCTGAAAATAAATAAAAAATAAATTTAAAAAATAGTGATCAGCCTCGATTTTCCAGGTGGACTCTAAACGCATTACGTTTCTTGTAAGAGAAACATGATGGAGATTCCAAGAGAGAAGAGTGGGAGGCAGCATGACCATGGAGAAGGGATGTGGCCACAAGCCAAGGAACAACATTACTGGAAGGCGCTGGAAGCTGGGAGAAAGACATGGAATGGATTATCAGCCCATGATAGTACCCTGAGGCAGTGTAGTACTGCTGGTGCTTTTGATTTTGAACTTTTTGGCTCTAGGACTGTAAGAGAACAAGTTTTTATTTATTTACAAAGTTTTAACAATCTGTTGCCATTGCCATAGGAAACTAACACACCTTAGTTCTTTCTGGACAAGTTCCCTTAACACCACCCTCCCTGTATCTGGAGCATATAGGAGGCTAAGTCTTGCCATAGGTTTCCTGATGTTGCTTTCTTAAATGCCTTACAACCCAATGCCAGAAGGCTCTCCTAGGCATAGATTTCATGGGCAGTGAATACATGCCCTCCCTGAAATCAAAACTATAGTTTCTGCACTCTCCAGAGAACAGCTGAACCCAGGAGTTGAGGGTCAGGCAGGGTAGTTGCTGCTGTTAAAACCTCCTGCTTTTTTGAACAATCTGCCAGAACCCTACATTTATTGCTGTTCAGAACTGAATCCATATAGGGAGACAAGGTACTCTCAGACAACAGAGACTGTTTTAACATAACAGTCAAACAGTGATGACAGTGCAATAGAGAAGGAAGTCATAGGGAAGGGAGTGTTTGTATGTGGACAGATACTTTCTGGAGGAAGTAAGTCCTGAGCTCAACTGTGATAAAAAAAAAAATAGAGGGTTTGAATAAGTAGGGTTTGGAAAGGAATATATTTTAGGTGGCAGCACAGAAGAAAGAATAGGCAGAAGGAATAAAAACTAGTGTTTGCTTGAAGGGAAGACCAGGAGAACCATGTTGAATGCTAGAGTGTTCAGTTGTCATCAGAAGAAAGTGGGTTTATTAATCTAGGGAAGCACTGAGGTTTGGTGAGCAAGGTAGTGAGTCTGCGTGCTTTTAAGAATTTATCACCAATGAGGTGGTGACGTTGTGGGTGACATCCACTACTCCATCCAAGTCTTCTCCTTCATCAAACTTCTCTGACTTCTCCAGGCAAGGATAAGTGCCCTCTTTCCTTGTGTATCTCATGCATAACTCCATCACTGCTGTGGAGTATCCCTCTCTGTGGTTTGGGGTCCTCCTAACTTTAGGAGGCCCCCAAGGGAAGTGTATTTCATGCACCTAGCATTGGGTATGGCTTCTGATGGATGCTTGAGTTCTGGCAGGAACTCAGCTGATTTTCGTTAGTGACATCCCTGGGAGATTAAAGACCCATGTTTCAGCTACAAAGCCATAGGACAGGCAGACGCTGTACAAAAGCATTTTAAGGAATTATTCATGCTTGTTCACAGCATGACCATGGTCCATAACTCAGGAAGAACACTCTCTCATCTTCAGATTCTGCACATGCCCACCCCCCACCCAAGTGGAAAGCATGTCTTCATTGAGTCAGTGTCAGATTCAGAGGAAATTTGTGGCTAAAGGACAGGGAAATTGCCTGTTTAATTGAGTATTTAATTGAGGACCAATTGTGTACTGAAAACTGTGTTTGAGATATTATGGTGGGGAAGAGTTTTTCTGCCTTGGATATCACTGAGTTTATATTCTTCCCACTTTCTTCTAAGTGTGTAATGTTTTAGGGTGAAGGAAAGAATGAGCCTGGGACCAAAGATTTACTGGCATGATTGGTAGGAAACATGCCAGTTACCCTCATCTCTGGAAGACATGAAAGGGAGACACATTAAAAAGGAATGGGTAGGGATGGGGTTGGAGAGGATAGAGGAGAACATAACCTAACAACCTGTTGTGTGAGATGCTGGATGTAGATGACAGTAGAAAACATTTGTTGTGATGGATGCATAAAACAAGAGTTCCTGCCTTAAGGTAGTGGGTGAGAGACAGGAGATGTTTATTTCCTGACTTTTATAGATCTGAGCAGTTTGCAAATACCAGTCACATAGCTTAGAGTGCTAGCTTTATTGTTTCCCCTCTTACCATGGCTCCTTCTTCAAACTTATAAGCAAAAAGGATGCATTGCTTAAAACAGGTTCCCAAATATCTGGATACATTTAGTCCTTTAGAAAAAATGGAGAATAGTGGGAAGAACACGGACTTAGAGTCAGAACATCCTGGGACAGAATTTTGACTCTGTAAATGGACATTGTAATAACCCGTATAGACACTGAACTCTTGGATCTCTGCTTATTGTGAGAGGGAAGGACAGATGGCATATAAATGCTTAGGGATGGCCTTGTCTGCCAAACACAGAAAAGTCAAACAGTAAACTTGCATAAGTTTCTTTCCAATTCCTGAAGATATTTGTCCCAGTGCAGAAGCAGAATTATATATATATATATATATATATATATATATATATATATATAAAATTATATATATTATATATAAAATCTAATTTGCAAACTTGATACTAAGAACAGTCCAAATTGTCTTGGGTCACTGTATGATGAAATGATGAACAATTTCCTTAAAAGCAAAGAACACTAACAGTCATAAATAAGTTAGAAATAAGTTTTCATTGTTGAGTCCACTGATTTTCTTATCCTTTTATGTAAATACTAATTCTGACTTGAATGCTATTTTTAAGATATGTAATGGGATACAACAATTCACAATACTCAGATAAAGAGAGGGGTGGGTGGTGCTTGAGTAGATCTGCAGTACATCTGGCATGAAGGTCAAGGTTCTTTGGAGGGATGGAGCTTACTGATTTATTTTTCAATTTCATTGAAATATACTTAATATTTTAAAAGTTGCATGCATTTAGTGCATACATTTTGATGGGTTTGTACATATGCTTACAATCATGCCATCACCTCAAATAAGGTAATAAGCATATCACCTCAAAAGCATTCTTCTGCTCCCATGACATATTATTATTTGTGGTAAGGAGATTTTCAGCATGAGATCTACCCTATTAACATGACTTTAAGTGCATGACATTATATGGTTAACTATAGCCTGTATAGTTACAATTATGCAAGATGAGTAAGCTCTGGAGACCTGTACAACATAGTTATATATTTTTTTAAAAAAACATTTAATTTACTTATTTGAGAGAGAAAAAAAGCATGAGTCCTGGAGTGGCAGAGAGAGAGAGATACGCAGACTCCCCTCTGAGCAGGGATCCTGATGGAGGGCTCAATCCCAGGATCCTGAGATCATGACCTGAGCCAATCAGAGACTTAGCCGACTGAACCACTCAGATGCCCCCATGTTGTATGATTAAAAAAAAAAAATGATGGTAATTCACTACAGTGTGCTTTGATGGGGTCAGTTTATCCAAGTGTAATGTACTAGGAAGGAAAGAACATTAAGAGTTGTGACCTTAAAATAAAATTTTAAAAAATCACAGGGTGTCTGGGTGGCTCAGTTTTTTAAGCATGTGCCTTCACCTCAGGTCATGATCCTGGAATTCTAGGATTGAGTTCCATATCAGGCTCCTGCTTGGCAGGGACTTTGCTTCTCCCTTTGCCCTTAATCCCTTTCATGGGTCTCTCTTTCTGGAGAACAAGCTTCCCTGTACAGGAACATGTTGCAAATGTGGAAGTGGAAGCAAAAATATCTACCCAGAATAATGATAACATCCAATTTCTGCCTAGAATAAAAAAGATAAATAGATTAATAAAGAGAATGAAATAGATAAATAGACTGAAATGCTCAGAAGAAAGGTTTACTTTTCCAATAAGATTCTGAAAAGAACACTGAAAATTGATTATATAACCTTATATGGTTTGAGATTTAATTAGGTATTGTCGGGGGAAGGGGTGGAAAACTGACATCCTCAAAGAGAGACGTTATCAAATTGACTTTATTTTTTTTAATTAACTCTGGAAATTTTGAAACATCTTCAGCTGATGCATGTTTGCTGTTGAAGCTTGATCATTTTCCCTCTACAAGCTAGTTCTTTTCATCCTTCAGTTTAATTGGCTATTTCTTGCAAAAATAAAGCTATTAGTAGAAAGATATTTTGAGTAATGGAATACTTAAAATTTCAGTTGTCTTTCTTTTTCATATAAAAGGTTGTGAATATTTACAGATATAAAAATCCCCTTCCCACCTCAGAGTGAAAGCACATAGCCCCATAACACCTACCCTGGACATAGCTTTCTCTTTTAGTTTTTACACCATTCTCCAATATACTACTTAGGTTTATAATATTTGATATAGTCTATAATTACTCCTTTTAAATTTCTGATTTCTGAATAAGTGTCCTTCTTCCTGTTTATTTGAGGAAAGAGCTTCATTGTTTATTCATTTACGTTCTTTGATCTTTTAGAGAACCTCTATGAGGTACCTACTTTCTGCACGAAATGATAATATATAGCATTAGAGAAATTGCCTTTTTATTTATTTTTTTATTTTTTAAAGATTTTATTTATTTATTTGGCAGACAGAGTTCACAAGCAGGCAGACAGGCAGGCAGAGAGAGAGGAGAGGAAGCAGGCTCCCCTCTGAGTAGAAAGCCTGTTCCCATTGCTGGGCTCGATCTCAGGACTCTGGGATCATGACTCCAGCCAAAGGCAGAGACTTTAACCCATTGAGCCACCCACGCACCCCGAGAAATTGGCTTTTTATAATTAATGTTTTCCATTTTAAATCAGGTTTGTTGAGATGTAAGTTATATACCATAAAATTCATTTTTTTTAAATCCTAGAACTTGGGGCGCCTGGGTGGCTCAGTGGGTTAAGCCACTGCCTTCTGCTCTGGTCGTGATCTCAGGGTCCTGGGATTTTGCCCCACGTTGGGCTCTCTGCTCAGCAGGGAGCCTGCTTCCTCCTCTCTCTCTGCCTGCCTCTCCGCCTTTTTGTGATCTCTGTCTGTCAAATAAATAAATAAATAATCTTAAAAAAAAATCCTAGAACTGAATGGTTTTTTAAATAGGTTCACAGAGCTAGACAACCATCACCATAGTCTAAGTTTAGAACAATTTCATCATATTGGAAAGAAACCTCCTATCCATTAGCACTTATTCCTTATTTCTCCTTCCCCAACCCCCACCAACTGCTGATCTACGTTTCTCTCTCTCTAGGTTTGTTTTATTCTGGACATACCTTGTAAACGCAAACATATAACATCTGTTTTGGGGGGTTGTGTTCCGTCATTTAGCAAACTGTTTATACACGTTCTCACGTGGTTCAGTACTTGAGTCCATTCTACTGTAGAATAACATTCCATTGTGTGGATGTGCCATTTTTTTTTTTTTTTTTTAAATCCAGTCATCAGTGGATGGACATTTTGGTGGTTTCCACCTTTTGGCCATTATGAATAATGCTGGCTATGAATAGTTACATACAAAATACTGTATGGTTATGTTTTCATTTCTTTTTTAATTAACATACAATGTATTATTTGCTTCAGGGGTACAGGTCTGTGAATCATCAATCTTACACAATTCAGAGCACTCACCATAGCATACACCCTCCCCAATTTCCATGACTCAGCCCCCCTCTCCTTTCCCCCACCCCCCAGCAATACAGTTTATTTCCTGAGATTAAGAGTCTCCTGGGACACCTGGGTGGCTCAGTTGGTTCAGGTCATGATCCCAGCATCCTGGGATCGAGTCCCACATCGGGCTCCTTGCTCCGCAGGGAGCCTGCTTCTCCCTCTGACTCTGCCTGCCACTCTGCCTGTGCTCGCTCTTGCTCTCTCTCTCTCTGACAAATAAATAAATAAAATCTTTAAAAAAAAAGAGTCTCCTACGGTCTATCTCCCTCTTTAGTTTCATCTTCTTTGTGTTTTCGTTTCTTTTGACTATATAACCAGGATGGAATTGCTATGGTTACTGTATGTTTAAAGACTTGAGGAACCGCTAAGCTGTTTTCCACCAGCAACACTGAGATTGAGGCCTGCTGTTTTTCTACCTCCTCACCAGTGCTTATCATCATTATTTTGATTATAGCCATGCTAATGGGTAGCAAATAGTATCTCCTTTTTATTTTCTCTCTTTGACTATAGGTGTGGAACATGCTTTCATGTTCATATAGACCATTTGTCTGTCTTCTTTTGAGAAGTGTCGATTTAGATTCTTTGCCCTTTAAAAAAAATGGGTTCATTGTGTTTTTATTGAGCTGTGAAGGTTCTTACATATTCTGGGTAGAAGTCCTTTAGCAGGTTCCCAGTTTGCATATATTTTCTTCAAATCTGTGTATTGTCTTTTTGCTACCTTAGTGGTACCATGTGAGTACAAGGGTTTTATCTAGGGCCACCTGGGTGACTCAGGTAGTTAAGTTTCTGCCTTCAGCTGAGTCCTGATCCCAGGATCCTGGGATCCAGCCCCATGTTGGGCTCCCTCCTCAGTGAGGAGCCTGCTTCTTCCTCTCCCTCTGCCCCAACTCTGCTCATATTCTTTCTCTCAATCTCTCTACCACCCTCTCTCTATCAGACAAATAAATAAAATCTTAAAAAAAGAAGGTTTATCTACTTTTTTTTTGCATTTGTGCATTTGGTATTATACCTAAGAAGTCATTGCCTTAACCCAAATATTTCTCTTGTTTGCTTCTAAGAGATTATAGTGTTAGCTTTATGATGCATTTTGAGTTAATTTCTCTTGTGTGTATGCTGTAAGATGGGGGTTCAACCCCATTTTTTTTTTGCATGTGGATATTCAGTTGTTCTAAAACAAACTGGCTAAAAATTTGTTTGCTCCCCATTGAGTTTTCTTGGCACTCTTGTCAAAAACAAATTTTCCATAAATGAAGAGGTTTATTTCTGGATTCTTGATTCTATGCCATTGCTCTGTATGTCTGCTCTTATGCCAGTGCCACACAATCTTGATTACTGTAGCTTGATAGTAAGTTTGGAAATCAGGATATGTGAGTATTACAATTTTCTTCTTTTTCATGATTGCTTTGCCTATTCTGGGTTGCTTGGAGAGAAATACCTTTTTTTTTTTTTTTTCAGTTACCACTGTATTTCTATGTGGGAGAGTCTGTGGCTTAAAAACCAAAATAAAATAATCAAACATGACACTAGAAAACATATTTAAAAGAAAGTCTCCTCCAAAAGCCCAAACATTACTGTTTGCTGGATACCACTAATAAATGGTATGTCAGTCCATAAATGATAAGTGCATGTGTTATTTTATGTCTTATTTTACAGACTTATCTATAGTTTGCTGTATGAGTCAACAATTTGATCCAGAACCTATGCCACATCTTAATAATCTATTTAAACCATCATATAGAATTCCATAATAATGATAAATTGCAATTCAATTATTCTTTCCTTAATGATTGATTTACATTAATTATGGTGTTTTTTTGCTGATACAATCAGTGTTGTAATGAACATGTTTAGGGCATGAATCCATATGTTTGTATCAACAGATAAGTAGTAAACTAATTCCCTAGAAATTGAATCCCTGGGTAAATATATGGCATTTTACATTTAAAAACAAACAGGCAAATTACATTCATGCAAGCTTTTGAGGATTTTAAATGTTTCTAAGCAACATTTGTAATTATTTTCTTGTGAAATCTGTATTCTTGCTATCCATATTTCTATTGGGTTCATGGCACTCTTGACTTGAAACCATTTTTATATATTATTGAAATTAACCCTTTGTTCAGTGTTTCTTTTGCTTATGAAAAAATAGTAATTACTAATTTATTCCTCACCCAACTCTGCCATGTAATTATTCTCATTCTATTAAAAATGAAGAACCTGAGTATAATCTATATAGTCTGCTGTAAATGAAGGAAATCTACTCAGAATCTAATACGTTGGTAGAATGCTGAATTCCATAGTAACATGTATGTTGACTTTTATTTTCAAAGCATTGTTGTCATCTTTAACTTCTGAATTTGAAACACAATATCATTTTGTGAAACAAATTCATATTTGTAGACAAAAATTAAATAATGTGTATCTCAGAATATTTTTCTGGAGATCTTTTATTTTAGGATTTTTCATTTTATGGAATAAACAAATAAAGAATTTGTTTACTGAATAAACAGAAAATACTCAGGATGGTAAGGTGATTTAAAAAGACAAATGTATATTGAGAACAATCTATTGAAAAATTGAAGAATAAAATCTACTGCTTAATTGGCATAACTTATCTAATGGAAATTTTATATCCTCCCTAGCAGAAAGTTGATTACCCCTGTATATTTGGCCAGCATTGCTGGTAGATGGGAAGTGGGGAAACTTGATTACTGATTGTCACTAGCCAAAGGTTACAAAAATTCATACATATTCGTTCAATTTTAACATGAATCTGTTTTACCTGATTTTTAATTTTTGAGGTATAATTATACATATAGTTGAATACAAATCAGAGGTTTATGACTAGACAATTTTTACATAGGTACATACTCAAATAACCATTTCCCATATCAAGGTTCCCAACTTTTTCAGATCCCTTCTTCATCCTCACATGGACATTACTAATGGATATTTGGATTATTTCCCATTAGGGGTTATATTATTGGAACATGTGCACTAATTTCTGGTTTTATCTCTGTAATAATGTAATTGCCAGGTCATTGTGGATAGATATATTCAGTTTTAGTGTATAATGCCAAAGAATTTTCCAAAGTACTCTCCCAATAGGAATCGCTAACTAAGTTGTAAAGGAGAACAAAAAAGAGAATGGACTTCACGTTTCTTTCTAATTCATGCAACTCTGTACCAAAGCTCCTCCTACCACAGTAGAGAAGGCATGTTTTAGGGTCTATACCCATGATTCATGAATGCATAAGTATTTATTGAACACCTTCTCTGTGCCAGGAACTGTCAGGATTTAAGTGGTGAGGAAGACACACAAGATCTCTCATTCTAAAGAGAAAAGAGAGAAAAGAAACCATCAAAGATAAATACATGAACAAGAAATTTTCTGAGAGTGAAAACTGCTATGAACAAAATTAACAAGAGGGGTGCCATAGAGATTTAAAATGAAGGACTGCATTAGCCATGTGAGTCTTTTCTGAAGATTCGACCTTTATGATGAAACATGAATAGTCAACCATAGAGTGATCTGGGGTAAGAGTGTGCCAGGCAAGGGAAATGGCAAATTCAAGAACACCAAGTCATTGTTTAGGGATCAAAAGAAATTCAGTGTATCTGGAAAAGTTTGGGTGGGGAAATCCTAGCACAACATGGTTACAGAGGTGGGCAAGTTTAAGGCAAATTCCATAGGGCATTGTAGATGACTGGAAAGAGTTGGAATTCTACCTTGAATCAAAGAGAAAATTGTTGGAAAGCTCTGAATAAGAAAGTGGGAAAAAAAAACAGTTTACACATTTTAAGATCATTTGACTGCCTTGTGGAAAATCCAAAAGAGGAGGTAGGGAACTTAGGCAGTCATAGTTGTACCTAGAAAAAATCATGGACTCTCTAAAGCAGTAACAAAACATACGGATATATTCCTGGGACATATATTAGAGAAACAGCAACCAGGAATTAAATTGTCAAAATATATATCCCTGAGTCCAGCATGTGTCTTCCTTCCTATTGATTGCGGTTACATGCATGTTCTTATCTAGTATATAGTGATAGTTTGATTATATATTAAAGGTTTCTAAAAGCTATTTAAGAAATTTCACCAACTAGGTTTTTTCTTCTTTTCTTTCTTTTTTGCTCGTTCATTCTTTCTTTCTTTGGTTTGGCATTGTCCACAAATGAAAGACTCCTATAAAAAGTGGAACTGTTATTTTCTTTTCGAAAGATTGGTGAAGTTGTCTTTACATTGGCCTATGGAACCATTGTTGAAATTAAAAACCTCATTTTCTCATCACTGATACACGATTGGAAGAGTTATCAGCTGTTCTCCCTTTACTGTCTTATTTACTCCATTCTTTATCATGTATGTATGGTTCTCAAAATTTTTCTTTGTGGCTCTAACACGGAGCTTCTTGAGGCTTTTTATTTTATTTTTTATCTTTTTACTTTTAACAATCTAGCTAAGAAAGTTGTCTGCCATTCTCAGATTGTTTATGTTGATCTCATTAACATAAATGGAAATTAAACTAATGTGGTTATGGGAGATTGTTTTACTTCCTAAGTTGTGATTTCCTTTTAGTAGTTACATTTTTTATGTTAATGAATACAACCTGCTTATCATTTTAAAGTGGGCTAAGCATGGAGAACAAATTTAATTAGAAACAAAATGGATCCATTTGTGTCCACATTTACTCAAACTGCCTACATTTGTAGTTTTCTACAAAAGCCTGCATATAAAAATTCCTCTACAGAATCCAGTATGAAGAAGCACTTTTTTTCTCCTTGTTTTGGTTTGCTAGGGCTTCCCTAACAAAATAACATAGAATGGATGACTTGAACCACAGACATTTGCTTCCTAACAATTCCGGGGTTTAGGGTTTAGGAGTTAAAGTTGAAGGTTCTCGATAGTTTGGTTCCTCTGAGGCTCCTGTCTCTGTCATGCAAATGAGATGGTTATTGCCTTGCTGACTCTTCATCAGGTCTTTCTCTATGCAGAGGTACCCCTGGTGTGCCTGTGTGTCTAATCTTTGTAGAGACACAAGTCAGATTAGATTAGGGCTCTCGTTTATAGCCTCATTTTAATTTACTCACCTCTTTACAGGTCCTATCTCCAAAGAGTCACATTCTGGAATCATGGGGGTTAGGCCCTTAACATAGGAAGGGAGGGAGGCACAATTTAGCCCATAACACAACTAAGGTTTAGGATGAAAAAGCTGAAAGTATGATAGTGTACAAGAAAATATTAAATCAAAATAGATTTACTTGGGGTGCCTGGGAGGCTCAGCGGGTTAAAGCCTCTCCTTTGGCTCAGGTCATGATCCCAGGGTCCTGGGATCAAGCCTGGAATCAAGCTCTCTGCTCAGTAGGGAGCGTGCTTCCTTCTCCCTCTCTGTCTGCCTCTTTGCCTAGTTGTGATCTCTGTCTGTCTGTCAAATAAATAAAATAAAAATCTTTTAAAAAAAATTCCTTGCAGGGTGCCTGGGTGGCTCAGTGGTTTAAGCCTCTGCCTTCGGCTCAGGTCATGATCCCAGGGTCCTGGGATCGAGTCCCGCATTCAGGCTCTCTGCTCAGTGGGGAGGCTGTTTCTACCCCCCTCTCTCTGTCTGTCTCTCTGCCTACTTGTGATTTCTCTCTCTGTCAAATAAATAAAATCTTTTGAAAAATAATAAAATAATAAAAAATAAAAATTCCTTACACTAACAATGAAAATACAGAAAGAGAAATTAGAGAATCGATTGCATTTACTATAGCACCAAGAACCATAAGATACCTGGGGATAAACCTAACCAAAGAGGTAAAGGATCTGTACTCGAGGTACTACAGAACACTCATGAAAGAAATTGAAGAAGACACAAAAAGATGGAAGACCATTTCATGCTCTTGGATCAGAAGAATAATCATTATTAAAATGTCTATAATGCCTAGAGCAATCTATACTTTTAATGCCATTCTGATCAAAATTCCACTGGTATTCTTCAAAGAGCTGGAGCAAATAATCCTAAAATTTGTATGGAATCAGAAGAGACCCCGAATCGCTAAGGAAATGTTGAAAAACAAAAATAAAACTGGAGGCATCACATTACTCTATTTCAAGCTTTAATACAAAGCTATGATCACCAAGACAGCATGGTACTGACATAAAAACAGACACAGACCAGTGGAACAGAGTAGAGAGCCCAGATATGGACCCTCAACTCTATGGACAAATAATCTTCAACAAAACAAGAAAAAATATACAGTGGACAAAAGACAGTCTCTTCAATAAATGGTGCTGGGAAAACTGGACAGCTATATGTAGAAGAATGAAACTCGACCATTCTCTTACACCGCACACAAAGATAAACTCCAAAATTGATAAAAGACCTCAATGTAAGATAGGAATCCATCAGAATCCTAGAGGAAAACAGAGGCAGTAATCTCTTCGATATCAACCACAACAACTTCTTTCAAGATATGTCTTCAAAGGCAAAGGAAACAAAAGCGAAGATGAACTTTTGGGACTTCATCAAAATCAATCACTTCTGCACAGCAAAGGAAATAGTCAACAAAACAAAGGGGCAACCCCCGGGATGGGAGAAGATATTTGAAAATGACAGTACAGACTAAAAGGTTGATATCCAGGATCTTTAAAGAACACCTCAAACTCAACACACACAAAACAGACAATCATATCAAAAAATGAGCAGAAGATATGGACAGACACTTCTCCAATGAAGACATACACATGGCTATCAGACACATGAAAAAATGTTCATCATCACTAGCCATCAGGGAGATTCAAATTAAAACCACATTGAGAAATCACCTTACACCAGTTAGAATGGCCAAAATCAGTAAGAGAGGAAACAACATGTGTTGGAGGGGATTGAAATCCATCAATCAATCAACAAATTCCTACAATGCAATAAGGAAAACTAAAATGTTGATGCATGGGGTCCTAATGAACAAGAATATTGAGGGTTGTTTGATGATTTTTTTTTAAAGATTTTCTTTGTTCCTTGGACAGATGGAGATGAGAAGGAGGTAGAGAGGCAGGCAGAGAGAGAGAGAGGGGCAAAGAGGCTCCCTGCTAAGCCAAGAGCCAGATGCAGGGCTGGGTCCGCAGGCTGGTGCCTCGCCAGGTCCACAGTGAAGCCGTGCAGCAGCTCTGACAGTCCTGTGGGGATCCCCCTGCACATCCTGCCTAGACCTCCCCCCCACACCCCCTACTCGCAGCAGGCGCCTGGGCGCCGCCCTCTCCTGCTCCCTGGACCAATATGCGCCCCCCCCACACACCCTGCAAATGTGCTCAGATGGCAGTGGAGGCCCTACTCCCTGCTAGCAAATGGGCTCCTGGATTCAGCTGCTCCTGGATGCGGTGGCGGCGGCTTTGGGGGCTGAGGATGAGTGGCCTTTGGAGGGGGGGCAGCATCTCGAGCTCCTCCAGCTCCCCCTTAGGCCAGTGGCTTCTATTCCCACCCCTCCCTCTCTCAACCATTGTTCATTTCTGTGAAGGGTTTTCTTTGTTTGCTTTAGGGAAAGAGCACACATGAGGAGGGAGGTGGGAAGGGTAGGACCAAAAGAGAGTCCTAGTGGACTCTGTCCTGAGCCCAGAGCTTGCCTCAGGGCTCCATCCCAAGAGCCTGAGATCACTACCTGAGGCAGAACGAAGATTTGGGCACTTCACTGAGGGTGCCGCCCAGGTGCCCCTCAGCTGTTCTTGACCAATTTCTGGATACGGGCGCCTGCTGGGCTCCGTGGGTTGAGCAACTGCCTTGGGCTCAGGTCATAACCCCGGACTGGCGGGGTCTCGTCCAGCCTGGGGCTCCCAGCTCCTTGGGGAGTCTGCTTCTCCCTCTGACCTTCTCCTCTCCCCTGCTCTTTCTCACTCATTCTCTTGCAAATCAAGAAAGAAAAGCTTTCCAAGACCTTTCTTCAGCCTTGTTTTAGGGGCTTCAATGGCGTGGATCTCTAGGAGTTTTCTCATCAGATACGGACACCTTGAGGATGGCCATGTCTTTCTAAATGGATCCTTTGTTCCTTTGAAATGTCTTCTTTTTCTGTTCATTCTAGGGGCTGTCTTTCATTCTATGGGGCATCTTTCTATTGCCGCTTGTCAAGACCTAGGAAAATCAGCCTTGTATGATTCATTGGGGTGCAGTCTAGCCTTCTTCATCCTTTTTCTTTTCACAAAATCTAGACTATCCTCTGCATCCTTGTATGGAGAGTTTATTTTTAACTGACCTATTTAGGTCTTTTCTTTCAAGAGAATTGTCTTTTCTTTCCATAGATTGGAAAGAAAAGTCCTTCCTTCTAAAGGTCATCGTAGAAATGTTGAAGAGGAAGTATAGTACCTTGCTAGTTGTGTTTTCTTTTTCCCATCTATTTCTTCTTCCCTTTTGAACTGCCTTCCCTTTGATGACCTGAGTCATTGGGAGGCTGCTCTCTGCCTTCGATTATTTGCTGTCACCCGGGCAGTAAGATATTCTAGGGAATTCTGACTATTTCTCAAATTGTTCTGCCACATGTTTAGGGAATCTGCAGAGTCAGCTTTCTTGGATGGATCATTTCATCCCGCTCCTAACTTATGATCCTTCCTGGGTCTCTATGAGTATTCTGACTGATCCCCAAGAACGCTTCCCTCAGGCTGGTTGGAACTCCAATGACCTCTAGCCTTGTATGAGTCTTGGCAACCATCTGCTTCAGTTGCCTTTGACTCTTTGTTAAAACCTGGCCCATTTTCCTAGACACACACTGCTTCCCATGGAGCAAGGATTCAAGAGGACTCCAGTGTGTATTTCCAAGAGCTTGTTTACTACTTGACTTCCTTCTTTCAGGAACCCATGGCCTTTTCATCACTCCAACCTTCCTGAATTCCAGTCTCGCTTTCCTCACACCAGGGAGACTCCCATCTTTTCCTTGCAATCTCCGCCCTACCCCACCATCCAGAACTTCTCCAGGTGAAAAGCTGATTGAAGCCTGGGGCTCACTTTTTTCTTGTTTGTTTGTTTGCCTGTTTTCCTTTTCATGAAATTCACCAATGTGCATTCCTTTTCAATGTTTTTAAGAGTTAGATATATAGTTATATACAGACAGGTACAGATCTACATGAAGATATAGATATGGATACAGACATCTCTATGTCTAGATAGATAGATAGATAGATAATATTTTTCCTTTTCCTATTCCCCATGGGCTTCTGATTGGTTTCTTTTCCTCTAACGAGGTTTGTATTAGTTTTCTAGGGTTGCTATTACAAGATACCACAAGCCTAGTGGCTGAAACAAGAGACATGGACACTCTCACAGTTCTAGAGGCTACAATGTTGGTAGCCCTTGCTCCTTTTGTAGGTATTAAGGAAGGATCTGTTCCAGGCCCCTCTCTCAGACTGAAGCATTGTCCTGGATTTGGCCTTCTTCACATGGCTTTCTCCCTCAGTGCATATCTGTGTATCCCCAGTTTCTCTTCTTAGTAGGACACAAGACCTCGTGAATTAGGGACACAGTCTTTTCAAATAGGACCTTATCCTAGCTTGTTATATGTCCAGCGATCCTATTTTTAAATAAGTTCATGCTACCAGGTTCTGGGTTTCAGGACTGGGATAGTTTATGTGCATACCCTTCCCTCCCACACACACACGGGTCTGTAAAAAAAAAAATATATATATATATATATATATATATATATATATATGTGTGTGTGTGTGTGTATACAGATATATGTATATATGTATTTATATATTTTTGCCTAATAAATCATATTTGTTTAGAATCTCGTCTTCCTTCCTTTCATTAGAAGGTTTTACACATCCTTTTGGTGCCTCCTGAACAATTTGAACACCTCTACCTCCACAGTCTCCATGCAAGTCATTGTTACCGAACATCGTCTGCCATTTTTTTAAAAAGACTTGGCATCTTTTAGGAGTTTGCAGTGTTTTTGGTATTGAGTAACTGTTTATCGGCTGATGAAGGTGACTTGCATCCTATTCTTTCCTTCTGAATTTGTTTCTTTTTGGGAAAGTAAATTCTCTAGTTTTTTAAAAGAGGGACCTAAAAAGCTAAATGGCTCTTCTTTGTAAGTTTCCATTCCTGTTTCTCATTTTGTATGTACATAAAGTGACCAGAAATTTGGGGGTCCACAGCATTTATCAGCATTTAAATGAAAAAAAAAAAAGAAATTAAATTTAAATACATTTAAATTAAATACATGTAATTTAAATGTAAAATTCTAAATTTAAATAAAAATTAAAAATAAAAAATTTAGATTAAATACATTGGAAGGGGAGGTGAACGATGAGAGACTATGGACTCTGAAAAAATATCTGAGAGGTTTGAAGGGGTGGGGGTGGGAGGTTGGGGGAACCTGGTGGTGGGTATTGGAGAGGGCACGGATTGCATGGAGCACTGGGTGTGGTGGAAAAAAAAGGAATACGAATATGCTGCAAAGAAAAATAAAAAAAAAATAAAAACATGAAAAATAAAAAAATAAGTACATTACAGAAAGAAAATGTATTTTTAAAAAGGGACCTATAAGTGCTTAGAATTGTGTAAACCTGGTGATTAACAGAACTGTACTACAGGGGATAAAAATATATTATATATTTATTTAAAAATAATAAATAAATAAAAATAAAACAATAAAACAATAAATAAATAAGGGATGAAGCAAACAAAATGCAAGACAATGGGCAATAATTGAGGGGCTCAGTCATTCCATGAAATGTCAATGGATTCTATACTCTAATGAAAAGATGAGATTGGTTAGATTGCATCAATACTCACATACACATAGAATGATGTGCTGCCTCTAAGGGATACAGAATCAGCTCAGCAAGGCAGAAACCAAATTCGGTAGCACTGAGTTCCTCAAATTGAACAACTCTTCTACCCACCTAGAAGGGGACGTCCTAGCGAGTATAAGAAGTGATGGACGAAATATTGAATGTATAACGACTGGACAGCATGAGTGCAATTTGTATAGAGAAATATTCTGAGAGAAGGGACAAAGTATAAGAATCAGGAAGTGAATGAATCAAAGACATCGGATATACATTAGAAACTCAGGAAAATTCACGGGAATTCTGTGACCTAAGAACCAAGGCTGAAAATCCTATTGATGAGAGCACCAAAAGGAGGACTTCCTCTCTCCCAAGAATTGATACGGTCTGTACACAGGAGGTCTCCACCCAGAAAACCACCAAAGGGAATTTATGATCTCAAACAATGGGATGTTCAATAGGTTCATAGGATACCTATGTTAATGGAAGAGGTTTAGAGATTGGATGATGGGTACTGTAAAGTTTCAATGGACCCCACCTTGAAAGAGATTTTCAAAGCAATCCCAGTTTCCTATATAGGAAGTGCCTGTGTACCTGGATAGGCCAATTCTTCTATTTTCAAGGAAATGAAAAGGACTAGTCATTGCCAGGCAAATCAGAAGAAAGAAGTGAGAGCAAGGGTGAGGGAGAAAGAGAGTGGGAGGAGAATCTGATGGGATAAGATTTCTTACAAAAGGACTCTTGAAATGGCTTGAGGAAACAGACCAACAGAAGAGGGCAGACTTGGACCAAGCACTGCTAAACGACGTGAATATGCAGATGGAACATAAGAGCCTAAAACTCTATTCGAGGCTGATGTTGCCTAAGTATGAAAGAGGACATCAGAAGTTTTCTGGAAGATACCATAGGATAACATTTTTAGAATCTGGGGGAGGTGGCAGAGATGAGTGGAACCAAACACCAAAAATGGGAAGCACAAGAAAGGCTGGGAAGGTGGATTCAACTCCTTCCACAGTGAAAAACAAAAATCTTGCCCACCAAATGAAGAGACTCACACTAGGAAAGGCTCTATGGAGATACCAGCTAAGGGACTGTATACAAATCTCGATAGGATCACTGGGAATCTAGAAAGAAAGGTAGGTAACTTCAAAGCAATGAAAGCCTTGATCAGAAATATCCCAAGGAGAAAACCATGAGCCAAGAAACACATGAACAGTATCCTACCATCCTCAGTGATCACAAAAGAGCAAAGGAACACACAGTGGGTTAGTGTTAACCCAGAGAAGGCAGACCCTAAAAAGTGTTGCTTCATCAAATGGATGGAATAGTGAACAACTGATGGAATCACGGAGTGGGGCACCTGGGTGGCTGCATTCTGCTGGGATCCTCATGCCAGGGTCTTGGGATCAAGCCCTGCCTGGGGCTCTCTGCTCAGCAGGAAGCCTGCTTCTCCCTCCCCCACTGGCCCTGCTTCTACTCCCTCTTCACTACTTGGGCTCTTTCTCTCCCTGTCTCTCTCTTTCTGTCAAATCCGTCAATCAATCCACCCATTCCTTCAATTCAATAAGGAAAACAAACATGTTGACACATGGGGTCCTAATGAGCGACAAGAATATTGAGGGTTGTTGGATGATATTTTTTAAGATGTTCTTTGTTCCTTACAGACAGAGAGGAGAAGGAGGGAGAGAGGCAGGCAGAGAGAGAGAGGGGCGAACAGTCTCCGTGGTAAGCCAAGAGCCAGATGCAGGCCTCCATGCGCAGGCTGGTGCCTCACCAGGTCCACCTTGAAGCCCTGCAGCAGCTCCGACAGTCCCGGGTGGACCTCCTTGCACCATCCTGCTTGCCCCTCCCCCAGGCGGGCGCCTGGGCGGGGCCCTCGCCTCCTCCCTGGACCAATCTGCCGCCCAGGCTCCCCAAGCCAGCACACTCAGGTGGGGCTGGAGTCAGTAATACCTGCTCACGTCTGGGCTTCCATGACTCAGCTGCTCCTGGCAGCAGAGGCAGCTGAGGTAGAGCAGCCTTGGGAGGGCAGGCAGCAACTTGGGCTCTTCCTGCTCGCCCCCGGCTGGTCGCTTCTCTCCCCATCCCTCCCCCTCGAAAACATGGTTCGTTGCTGTTTAGGGCTTTCCCAGTTTATTTTAGGGAAAGAGCACACGTGAGTGGGAGAGGTGGGTAGGGCAGAACCAAGAGAGAGAGTCCTAGTGGACTCTGCCCTGAGCCCAGAGCTTGCCTCAGGGCTCCATCCCAAGAGCCTGAGATCACCCCCTGAGCCAGAACCAAGACTTGGGCACTTCACTGAGGGTGCCGCCCAGGTGCCCCCCAGCTGTTGTTGACCAATTTCTGGAAACGGGTGCCTGCTCTGCTCCGTGTGTTGAGCAACTGCCTTGGGCTCAGGTCATGACCCCGGACTGGCAGGGTCTCGTCCTGCCTGGGGCTCCCAGCTCCTTGGGTAGTCTGCTTCTCCCTATGAACATCTCCTCTCTCCTGCTCTCTCTCACTCATTCTCTCGCAAATCAAGAAAGAAAAGCTTTCCAAGACCTTTCTTCAGCCTTGTTTTATGGGCTTCAATGGCGTGGATCTCTAGGAGTTTTCTCATCAGATGCGGACACCTTGAGGATGGCCATGTCTTTCTAAATGGATCCTTTGTTCCTTTGAAATGTCTTCTTTTTCTGTTCATTCTAGGGTCTGTCTTTCATTCTATGGGGTGTCTTTCTATTGCCTCTTGTCAAGACCTAGGAAAATCGGCCTTGTAGGATTCATTTGGGTGCGGTCTAGCCCTATCCATCCTTTTTCTTTACACAAAATCTAGACTATCCTCTGCATCCTTGTATGGAGGGTTTATGTTTCACTGACCTATTTAGGTCTTTTCTTCAAGAGAATTGTCTTTTCTTTCCATATATTGGAAATCCATATATTGGAAAGAAAAGCCCTTCCTTCTGAAGATCATCATTGAAATGTTGAAGAGGAAGTCTCGTACCTTGCTTGTCGTGTTTTCTTTTTCCCGTGTATTCCTTCTTCCCTTTTGAACTGCCTTCCTTTCGATGACCTGAGTCATTGGGAGGCTGTTCTCTGCCTTCGATTATTGGCTGTCACATGGGCAGTGAGATAATTCTAGGTACTTCTATTTCTCAAATTGTTCTGTCACCTGTTTAGGGAATCTGTAGAGTCAGCTTTCTTGGAGGGATCATTTCATCCTGCTCCTAAATTGTGAATCTTCCTAGGTCTCTACTGAGTATTCTGACTGGTCCCAAAGAACGCTTCCCTCTGGCTGGTTGGAACTCCAATGACCTCTAGCCTTGTATGAGTCTTGGCAGCCATCTGCTTCAGTTGCCATGACTCTTTGTTAGAACCTGGCCAATATTCCTAGACACACACTGCTTCCCATGGAGCAAGGATTCAAGAGGACTCCAGTGTGTATCCAAGAGCTTGTTTACTACTTGACTTCCTTCTTTCAGGAACCCATGGCCTTTTCATCACTCCAACCTTCCTGAGTTCCTATCTCACTTTCCTCACACCAGGGAGACTCCCATCTTTTCCTTGGAATCTCTGCCCTACCCCCACCATCCAGAAATTCTCCAGGTGAAAAGCAGATTGAAGCCTGGGGCTCAGTTTCTTTTTTTTGTTTGTTTGTTTGCTTGATTTTCTTTTTCACAAATTTCACCAATGTGCATTCCTTTTCAATGTTTTAAAGACTTAGATATAAAGATATATATATAGACAGAGACAGATCAACTGAAAGATATAGATATAGATACAGACATCTCTATGTCTATATAGATAGATAGATAGATAATTTTCTTTTCCTATTCCCCATGGGCTTCTGGTTGGTTTCTCTTCCTCTAAGAGGTTTGTATTAGTTTTCTAGGGTTGGTATTACAAGATACCACAAGCCTAGTGGCTGAAACAAGAGACGTGGACACTCTCACAGTTCTAGAGGCTACAATGTTGGTAGCCCATGCTCCTTCTGTAGGTATTAAGGAAGTATGTGTTCCAGGCCCCTCTTTCAGGTTGAAGCATTGTCCTGGCTTTGGCCTTATTCACATGGCTTTCTCCCTCAGTGCATATCTGTGTATCCCCAGTTTCCCTTCTTAGAAAGACACAAGACCTCCTAAATTAGGGGCACAGTCTATTCAAGTAGGACCTTGTCCTAGCTTTTTATATCTCCAGGGATCCTATTTCCAAATAAGTTCATGCTAGCAGGTTCTGGGTTTCAGGACTGGGACAGTTTATGGGCATACACAGACACACACAAACACACACACACACACACACACACAACATATATATATATATATATATATATATATATATATGTTGCCTAATAAATCATTTTTGTTTAGAATCTCTGTCTTCCTTTCATTAGCTTATTCTCATGCTTTTGGTACCTCCTGAACAATTCGAACACCTTTACCTCCTCAATCTCCATGAAAGACATTGTTACCAAATGTCGTCTGCTATTCTTTTAAATAGAGTTGGTATCTTTTTGGGGTTTACAGTGGTTTTCATATTGAGCATCTGTTTATGGTCTGATGAAGGTGACTTGCATCCTACTCTATCCATATGAATAAGATTCTTTTTGGGAAAGTAAATACTGGGGTTTTTTAAAAGAAGGACATATAAAAGCTAAATGGCTCTTATTTGTAAGTTTACATTCCTGTTTCTCATTTTGTATGTACATGAAGAGACCAGAGGTTTAGGAACCCACAGCATTTATCAGCATTTAAAAGAGAAAAAGAAATTAAATTTAAATACTATTAAATTAAATACATTAAGTTTAAGTGTAAACTTCAAAATTTAAATAAAAATTAAAAATCAAAAATTTAGATTAAATACATTGGAATGGGAGGTGAACCATGAGACTGTGGACTCTGAAAAAATATCTGAGAGGTTTGAAGAGGTGGGGTTTGGGAGGTTGGGGGAACCTGGTGGTGGGTATTGGAGAGGGCATGGATGGCATGGAGCGCTGGGTTTGGTGCAGAATCAAGCAATACGAATATGATGTAAATAAAAATTAAAATAAAAGGAAAAACATGAAAAATAATAAAATAAAAACATTTACAAAAAGCAATAAAATACATTTATTTTTAAAAAGAGACCTATAAGTGCTTAGAATTGTGTAAACCTGTTGATTCACAGACCTGTACTACGGGGGATAAAAATATATTATATATGTATTTAAAATAATAAATAAATAAATAAATAAATAAACAAAATAGAAATGGATGAAGCAAACAAAATGCAAGACAATGGGCAATAATTGAGGGACTCAGTCATTCCACGAAATGTCAATGATTTCTATACTCTAATGAAAAGATGAGATTGGTTGGAGTGCATCAATCCTCACATACACACAGAATGATGTGCTGCCTCTCAGGGATACAGAATCATCTCAGCAAGGCAGAAACCAAATTCGGGAGTATGGAACTCCTCAAATTGAACAACTCTTCTACCAACCTAGAAGGGGACGTCCTAGCGAGTATAAGAAGTGATGGAGGAAATATTGAATGTATGACAACTGGAAAGCATGAGTGCAATTTGTATAGAGAAATATTCTAAGAGAATGGACAAAGTATGAGAATCAGGAAGTGAATGAATCAAAGTCATCGGATATACATTAGAAATTCAGGAAAATTCACTGGAATTCAGTGACGTAAGAACCAAGGCTGAAAATCCTATTGATGAGAGCACCAAAACGAGGAGTTCTTCTCTCCAAAGACTTGATACAGTCTCTACCCAGGAAGTCTCCACCCAGAAAACCATCAAAGAGGACTAAGGTGAATTTATGATCTCAAATAATGGGATGTCCAATAGGTAAATAGGTTACCTATGTTAATGGAAGAGGTTCAGAGATTGCATGATGGGTACTGTAAAGTTTCAATGGACCACACCTTGATGGAGATTTTCAATGGAATCCCAGTTTCCTATCTAGGAAGTGCCTGTGTACCTGGATAGGCCAATTCATCGAATTACATGGAAATGAAAAGGACTAGTCATTCCCAGGCAAATCAGAAGAAAGAAGCGAGAGCATGTGTGAGGGAGAAAGAGAGTAGGAGGAGAGTCTGATGGGATAGGATTTCTTACAAAAGGACTCTTGAAATGACCTGAGGAAACAGACCAACAGAAGAGGGCCGAGTTTGGCCAAGCGCTGCTAAACGACGTGAATATCCGCATGGAACATAAAAGCCTAAAACTCAATTCGAGGCTGATGTTGCCTAAGTTCAAAAGAGGACATCAGAAGTTCTCTGGAAGATACCATAGGAAAACATTTTTAGGATCTGGGGGAGGTGGCAGAGATGAGTGGAACCGAACACCAAAAATGGGAAGCACAAGAAAGGCTGGGAAGGTGGAGTCGACTCCTTCCAAGTTGAAAAACAAAAATCTTGCCCAACAAATGACAAGATTCACACTAGGAAAGGCTCTATCGAGAGACCAGCTAAGGGACTGTATACAAATCTAGATAGGATCACTAGGAATCCATAAAGGAAGGTAGGTAACATCAAGGCAATGAAAAGCCTTGATCAGAAATATCCCAAGGAGAAAACCGTGAGCCAAGAAACACATGAACAGTTACCCACCATCCTCAGTGATCAAAAAAGAGAAAAGGAAAACACAGTGGGTTAGTGTTAACCCACAGAAAGCAGACCCTAAAAAGTGTTGTTAAATCAATCGGATGGAATAGTGAATAACTGATTGAATGCTGGAGTGGGGCACCTGGGTGGCTGCATGCTGCTGGTGTCCTGATGCCAGGGTCTTGGGATCAAGCCCTGCCTGGGACTCTCTGCTCAGCAGGAAGCCTGCTTCTCCCTCTCCCACTGGCCCTGCTTCTACTCCCTCTTCACTACTTGGGCTCCCTCGCTCCCTGTCTCTTTCTCTTTCTGTCAAATCCGGCAATCAATCCACCCATTCCTTCAATTCAGTAAGGAAAATGAACATGTTGACACATGGGTTCCTAATGAATGACAAGAATATAGAGGGTTGGGGTTGCCTGGGTGATTCAGTGGGTTAAAACCTCTGCCTTCGGCTCAGGTCATGATCCCAGGGTCCTGGGATTGATCCCTGTATCAGGCTGTCTGCTCTGCAGGGAGCCAGCTTACTCCTCTGTCTCTCTGCTCACTTCTGTCTACTTGTGATCTCTTTCTGTCACATAAATACATGAAATTTTTAAAAATAAAAGAAAGAATATAGAGGGTTGTTGGATGATTTTTTAAAGATTTTCTTTGTTCCTTGGACAGACAGAGATGAGGAGGAGTTAGAGTGGCTGGCGGAGAGAGAGAGGGGCTAACAGACTCCCCGGTAAGCCAAGAGCCATATGCAGGGCTGGGTCTGCAGGCTTGTGCCTCACCAGGAAGACCGTGAAGCTCTGCAGCAGCTCCGGCAGTCACAGGTGGATCTCCCTGTACCATCCTGCCTGCCCCTCCCCCACGCTGGCGCCTGGGCTCAGCCCTCAGCTCCTGTGGACCCATCAGCCACCACGCCTCCCCAAGCCAGCATGCTCAGGTGGCACTCCAGTTGCTAATCCCTGCTAGCATCTGGGCTCCTGGAGCTCAGGGACTCCTGGCGGTGGCTGTGGCAGGGGCAGCTAAGGGAGAGCAGCCTTGGGAGGGCAGGCAGCATCTCTGGCTCCTCCTGTTTGCCCCAGGGGCCGGTCCCTTCTCTCCCCACCCCTTCCTCTCACAAACATTGTTCATTTCTCTTGAGGGCTTTCCTTGTTTGTTACAGGGAAAGAGCCCACGTGAGAGGGGGAGGTGGGTAGGGCAGAACCAAGAGAGAGAGTCCTAGTGGATATCAGACTCAAGAGTCTGATATCACCCCCTGAGCCAAAACCAAGACTTGGGTACTTCACTGAGGGGGCCGCCCAGGTGCCCCTCAGCTGTTTTTGACCAATTTCTGGAGACGGGTGCCTGCTGGGCTCCGTGGGTTGAGCAACTGCCTTGAGCTCAGTTCATGTCCCCTGACTGGTGCGGTCTCCTCCCGCCTGGTGCTCCCAGCTCCTTGGGGAGTCTGCTTCTCCCACTGAACTTCTCTCTCCTGCTCTCTCTCACTCATTCTCTAGCAAATCAAGAAAGAAAATCTTTCCAAGACATTTCTTCAGCCTTGTTTTAGGGGCTTCAATGGCGTGGATCTCTAGGAGTTTTCTCATCAGATGCAGACCCCCTTGAGGACGACCTTGTCTTTCTAAATGGATACTTTGTTATTTTGAGATGTCTTCTTTTTCTGTTCATTCTAGGGGCTGTCTTTCATTTTATGGGGCGTCTTTCTATTGTCCTTGTCAAGACCTAGGAAAATGGGCCTTGTGGGATTCGTTTGGGTGCAGTCTAGCCCTCTTCATCCTTTTTCTTTTCACAAAATCTAGACTCTCCTCTGCACCCTTGTATGGAGAGTTTATTTTTCACTGACCTATTTAGGTCTTTTCTTTCAAGAGAATTGTCTTTTCTTTCCATAGCTTGGCAAGAAAAGTTGTTCCTTCTGAAGGTCATTATTGAAATGTTGAAGAGGAAATCTAGTATCTTCCTTGTCGTGTTTTCTTTTTCCCCTCTATTCCTTCTTTCCTTTTGAACTGCCTTCCTTTCGATGACCTGAGTCATTGGGAGGCTGTACTCTGCCTTCGATTATTGGCTGTCACCTGGGCAGTGAGATATTCTAGGGAATTCTGACTATTTCTCAAATTTCTCTGCCATATGTTTTGGGAATCTGCAGATTCAGCTTTCTTAGAGGGATCATTCATCCCGCTCCTAACTTGTGATCCTTCCTGGTTCTTTACTGAGAATTCTGACTGATCCCAAAGAACGCTTCCCCTGGCTGGTTGGAAATCCAATGACCTCTAGCATTGTATGAGTCTTGGCAGCCATCTGGTTTCATCGGCCTTGACTCTTTGTTAAAACCTGGCCCATTTTCCTAGACACACACTGCTTCCCATGGAGCAAGGACTCTTTCAAGAGGACTCCAGTGTGTATTTCCAAGAGCTTGTTTTCTACTTGACTTCTTTCTTTCAGGAACCTATGGCCCTCGCCCCGCAAGGACGACAAGACGCCCTGGTTCGGATGCATCTTCTCTCTCTTCTCCTTATTTCCACAAGTCTACACACTTATATACGCTTACATGACCAATCAGTGAGCAGGGTACAGGAGGGAGCGAATCAGGCTGTGCACCTAAACGAACAACTTCGCTAGCAACCAATGCTGTTTACATCCTCTTTGGGCGTTCTGCTTAGTCTCACGAGGCAATCCTAACCTGGCAACTAGCCAGGCACCATCTTTTAATGGCGGAGGCCGCCCTGGCCAGGGGCCTGCCTCTGACAGGAACCCATGGCCTTTTCATCACTCCAACCTTCCTGAGTTCCTATCTCGCTTTCCTCACACCAGGGAGACTCCCATCTTTTCCTTGGAATCTCTGCCCTACCCCCACCATCCAGAAATTCTCCAGGTGAAAAGCTGATTGAAGCCTGGGGCTCAGTTTCTTTTTTTTGTTTGTTTGTTTGCTTGATTTTCTTTTTCACAAATTTCACCAATGTGCATTCCTTTTCAATGTTTTAAAGACTTAGATATAAAGATATATATAGACAGAGACAGATCTACTGAAAGATATAGATATAGATACAGACATCTCTATGTCTAGATAGATAGATAATTCTCTTTTCCTATTCCCCATGGGCTTCTGTTTGGTTTATTTTCCTTAAACGAGTTTTGTTTTAGTTTTCTAGGGTTGCTATTACAAGATATCACAAGCCTAGTGGCTGAAACAAGAGAAGTGGACACTCTCACAGTTATAGAGGCTACAATGTTGATAGCCCATGCTTCTTTTGTAAGTATTAAGGAAGGATCTGTCTCAGGCCCCTCCCTCAAGTTGAAGCACTGTCCTGGATTTGAATTCTTCACATGGCTTTCTCCCTCAGTGCATATCTGTGTATCACCAGTTTTTCTTCATAGAAGGACACAAGACCTCCTGAATTAGGGGAACCATCTATTCATAATGACCTTATCCTAACTTGTTATATCTCCAGGGATCCTATTTACAAATAAGTTCATGCTAGCAGGTTTTGGGTTTCAGGACTGGGATAGTTTATATGCATACACAGACACACACACACACACACACACACAAAGACACACAAACATATGGGTCTGTAAATATATATATGTACACACACACATATATAAATATTTTTTATATATTTATTTATATATTCTTCATATATTTATTTATATATTTATATATTTTATTTATTTATTTATTTATAGATAGATAGATTTATTTTATATATTTATATATTTATATATATATTTATTTATATATTTTTTGACTAATAAATCATTTTTTTTAGAATCTCAGTCTTCCTTCCTTTCATTAGGTTATTCTCATGCTATTGGTGCCTCCGAAGTATTCAAACACCTCTACCTCCTCAATCTTGATGAAAGTCATTGTTATAAAAGTCATCTGCCATTGTTTTAAAAAAGTTGACATCTTTTTGTAGTTTTTGTAGTTTAATTTTTATTTAAATTTTGATGTTTACAATGAAATTAAATTATTTATTTATTTTTTAAATTAATTACTTTTTTTTTTCCTTTTAAATGCTGATTAATGCTGTGGGCCCCCAAATCTCTGGTCTCTTCATGTACATACAAAATGAGAAACAGGAATGTAAACTTACAAAGAAGAGCCATTTAGCCTTTATAGGTCCTTCTTTTAAAAAACTGGAGGATTTACTTTCCCAAAAAGAAACAAATTGAGAAGGAAAGAGTAGAATGAAAGTCATCTTCATCAGCCCAAAAACAGTTACTCAATACCAAAAACACTGTAAACTCCAAAAAGATGCCAACTCTTTTTAAAAAAAATGGCAGACGACTTTCTGTACCAGTGACTTTCATGGAGATTGAGGAGGTAGAAGTGCTTGAATTGTTCAGGAGGCACGAAAAGCATGAAAATAACCTAATAAAAGGAAGGAAGACTGAGATTCTAAACAAAAATTATTTTTTAGGCAAAAAGTATATATATATATATATATATATATATATATATACACACACACATATGGGTCTCTAACTATATATAGATATATCTATATCTAGATATATATTTATCTATAGATATATACACACACACACATATGGGTCTCTAACTATATATAGATATAGATATAGATATATCCATATATAGACATATATAGATATATATAGATATATATCTATATGTATATATAGACATATATTTATCTATAGATAAATATATATAGATATATCTATAGATATATATCTATATGTATATATAGACATATAGTTATCTATAGATAAATATATATAGGTATATCTATATCTATATATAGTTAGAGACCCATATGTGTGTGTGTGTGTGTTCGTGTGTGTCTGTCTGTTTATGCATATAAACTATCGCAGTCCTGAAACCCAGAACCTGCTTGCATGAACTTATTTAGAAATAGGATCCCTGCAGATATAACAAGCTAGGATAAGGTCATATTAGAATAGACTGTGCCATAATTCAGGAGGTCTTGTGTCCTTTTATGAAGAGAAACTGGGGATACAAAGATATGCACTGAGGGAGAATTCCATATGAAGAACTCCAAAGCCAGGACAGTGCTTCAACTTGAGAGAGGGGCCTGGAACAGATCCTTCCTTAATACCTATAACAGGAGCATGGGATACCAACATTGTAGACTCTAAAACTGTGGGAGTGTCCACTTCTCTTGTTTAAGCCACTAAGCTTTTGGTATCTTGTAATAGCAACCTTGGAAACCTAATACAAACCTCGTTCAAGGAAAAGAAAACAACCAGAAGCCCATGGGGAATAGGAAAAGAAAATTATCTATCTATCTATCTATCTATCTATCTAGACATAGAGAGTCTGTATCTATATCTATATCTTTCTGTAGATCTGTATCTGTTGATATATATCTATATATCTAAATCTTTAAAACATTGAAATGGAATGCACATTGGTGAATTTTATGAAAAGGAAAACAAGCAAACAAACCAAAAAAGGAACTGAGCCCCAGGCTTCAATCAGCTTTTCACCTGGAGAAGTTCTGGATGGTGGGGGAAGGGCAGAGATTCCAAGGAAAAGATGGAAGTCTCCCTGGTGTGAAGAAAGTGAGATAGGAACTCAGGAAGGTTGGAGTGATGAAAAGGCCATGGGCTCCTGAAAGAAAGAAGTCGAGTAGAAAACAAGCTCTTGGAAATACACACTGGAGTCCGCTTGAGTCCTTGCTCCATGGGAAGCAGTGTGTGTCTAGAAAAATGGGCCAGGTTCTAACAAAGAGTCAAGACAACTGAACCAGATGGCTGCCAATCCTCATACAAGACTAGAGGAAATTGGACTTCCAACCAGCCAGAGGGAAGAATTCTTTGGGATCAGTCAGAATACTCAGTAGAGACCCAGGAAGGTTCAAAAGTTAGGAGCGGTATGAAATGATCCCTCCACGAAAGCTGACTCTGCAGATTTCCTAAACATGTGGCAGAACAATTTGAGAAATAGTCAGAATTCCCTAGAATATCACTGCCCGTTGACAATCAACAATCGAAGGCAGAGAGCAGCCTCCCAATGACTCAGGTCATCGAAAGGAAGGCAGTTCAAAAGGGAAGAAGGAATACACGGGAAAAAGAAAACACGACTAGCAAGGTAATAGACTTCCTCTTCAACATTTCAACAATGACCTTCAGAAGGAACAACTTCTCTTGTCAAGCGATGGAAAGAAAAGACAATTCTCTTGAAAGAAAAGACCTAAATAGGTCAGTGAAAAATAAACTCTCCATACACGGGTGCAGAGGATAGTCTAGATTTTGTGAAAAGGAAAAGGATGAATAGGGCTGGACCGCACCCAGATGAATCCCACAAGGCCGATTTTCCCAGGTCTTGACAAGAGACAATAGAAAGACGCCCCATAGAATGAAAGCCCCTTGAATGAACAGAAAAGAAGACTTTTCAAAGGAACAAAGGATCCATTTAGAAAGACAAGGCCGTCCTCAAGGTGTCTGAATTTGATGACAAAACTCAGAGAGATCCACGCCATTGATGCCCGTAAAACAAAGCTGAGGAAATTTCTTGGAAAGATTATCTTTCTTGATTTGCTAGGGAATGAGTGAGAGAGAGCAGGAGAGAGGAGAAGTTCAGAGGGAGAAGCAGACTCTGCAAGGAGCTGGGAGCACCAGGCGGGAAGTCTGGGATCATGACCTGAGCCCAAGGCAGTTGGTCAACCCACGAAGCCCAGCAGGCACCCGTCTTCAGAAATAGGTCAACAACAGTTGAGGGGCACCTGGGCGGCTCCCTCAGTGAAGGGCCCAAATCTTCGTTGTGACTCAGCGGGTGATCTAGACTCTTGAGATGTAGCCCTGACGCAAGCTCTGGGCTCAGGGCAGAGTCCACTTGGACTCTCTCTTTTGGTTCTGCCCTGGGCACCTCCCCCACTCATGTGTATATTTCCCTAAAACAAACAAGGAAATCCCTCAAGAGAAATGAACAATGTTTGCAAGGGGAAGGGGTGGGGAGAGAAGCGACAGGTCCCGGGGCAAGCAGGAGGAGCCAGAGATGCTGCCCACCCTCCCAGGCCGCTCTCCCTTAGCTTCCTCTGCCACCGCCACCGCCAGTAGCAGCTGACCCCGGGAGCCCAGATGCTATCAGGGATTAGCCACTGGAGCGCCATCTGAGTGCACTGGCTTGGGGAGGCGGGGTGGCAGGTTGGTCCACAGAGGAGCTCATGGTTCTGCCCAGGCACCAACGTGGGACAGGGCAGGCAGGATTGTACAGGGAGATCCACCCGGGACTGCTGGAGCTGCTGCAGGGCTTCACGGTGGACCAGGCGAGGCACCAGCCTTCAGATCCAGCCCTGCATCTGGCTCTTGGCTTACCTGGGAGCCTGTTCACCACCCTCTCTCTCTGCCTGCCTCTCTACCTCTCCTTCATCTCTGTCTGTTCAAGGAACAAAGAACATCTTAAAATAATCATCCAACAACCCTCAATATTCTTGTCGTTCATTAGGACCCCATGTGTCAACATGTTCATTTTCCTTACTGAATTGAAGGAATGGGTGGATTGATTGCCGGATCTGACAGAAAGAGAAAGAGACAGGGAGAGAGGGAGCCCAAATAGTGAAGAGGGTGTAGAAGCAGGGCCAGTGGGAGAGGGAGAATCAGGCTTCCTGCTGAGCAGAGAGCCCCAGGCAGGGCTTGATCCCAAGACCCTGGCATCAGGACACCAGCAGAATGCAGCCACCCAGGTGCCCCACTCCATGATTCAATCAGCTCACTATTCCATTCATTTGATGAAGGAACACTTTATATGGTCTGCTTTCTCTGACTTAACAGTAGCCCACTGTGTTTTCCTTTTCTCTTTTGTGATCACTGAGGATGGTGGGTAACTGTTCATGTGTTTCTTGGCTCATGGTTTTCTCCTTGGGATATTTCTGATCAAGGCTTTTCATTGCTTTGATGTTACCTACCTTTCTTTCTGGATTCCCAGTGACCCAATCTAGATTTGTATACAGTCCCTTAGCTGGTCTCTTGATAGAGCCTTTCCTAGTGTGCGTCATGTCAATTGGAGGACAAGATTTTTGTTTTTCAACTTGGATGGAGTTGACTCCACCTTCCCAGCCTTTCTTGTGCTCGGTTCCACTCATCTCTGCCACCTCTCCCAGATCCTAAAAATGTTTTCCTATGGTATCTTCCAGAAAACTTCTGATGTCCTCTTTCGAACTTAGGCAACATCAGCCTCGAATTGAGTTTAGGCTTTTATGTTCCATGTGGATATTCATGTCGTTTAGCAGCGCTTGGTCAAAGTCGGCCATCTTCTATTGGTCTGTTTCCTCAGGTCATTTCAAGAGTCCTTTTGTTAGAAATCCTATCCCATCAGACTCTCCTCCCACTCTCTTTCTCCCTCACACATGCTCTCGCTTCTTTCTTCTGATTTGCCCGGGAATACTAGTCCCTTTCATTTCCATGGAATTAGAAGAATTGGCCTATCCAGGTACACAGGCACTTCCTAGATAGGAAACTGGGATTCCATTGAAAATCTCCATCAAGGTGTGGTCCATTGAAACTTTACAGTACCCATCATGCAATCTCTGAACCTCTTCCATTAACATAGGTAACCTATGAACGTATCGGACACCCCATTGTTTGAGATCATAAATTCCCCTTAGGCTTCTTTGATGGTTTTCTGGGTGGAGACTTCCTGGGTAGAGACTGTATCAAGTCTTTGGAGAGAAGAACTCCTCATTTTGGTGCTCTCATCAGTAGGATTTTCAGCCTTGGTTCTTACGTCACTGAATCCAGTGAATTTTCCTGAATTTCTAACGTATATCCGATGACTTTGATTCATTCACTTCCTGATTCTCATACTTTGTCCATTCTCTTAGAATATTTCTCTATACAAATTGCACTCATGCTTTCCAGTTGTCATACATTCAATATTTCCTCCATCACTTCTTATACTTGCTAGGACGTCCCCTTCTAGGTTGGTAGAAGAGTTGTTCAATTTGAGGAGTTCCATACTCCCGAATTTGGTTTCTGCCTTGCTGAGCTGATTCTGTATCCCTGAGAGGCCCCACATCATTTTGTGTGTATGTGAGGATTGATTCACTCCAACCAATCTCGTCTTTTCATTAGAGTATAGAAATCATTGACATTTCGTGGAATGACTGAGTCCCTCAATTATTGCCCATTGTCTTGCATTTTGTTTGCTTCATCCCTTTTTATTTTATTTTATTTATTTATTTATTTTTAATTTATTATTTTAAAATAAATATACAATATATTTTTATCCCCCGTAGTACAGGTCTGTGAATCGCTAGGTTTACACAATTCTAAGCACTTAAACGTCCCCTTTTAAAAATACATTTTTTTCTGTGAATTTTTTTATTTTTTATTTTTCATGTTTTTCCTTTCTTTAAAATTTTTATTTAGAGCACATCCGTATTCCTTGTTTCTGCACCAAACCCAGCGCTCCATGATATCTGTACCCTCTCCAATACCCACCACCCGGTTCCCCCAACCTCCCACCCCCCACCCCTTCAAACCTCTCAGATATTTTTTCAGAGTCCATTGTTTCTCATGGTTCACCTCCCCGTCCAATGTATTTAATCTAAATTTTTTATTTTTAATTTTTATTTACATTTTGAAGTTTACACTTAAATTAAATGTATTTAATTTAAAATTATTTAAATTTAATTTCTTCTTTTCTTTTAAATGCTGATAAATGCTGTGGGCCCCAAAATCTCTGGTCTCTTCATGTACATACAAAATGAGAAACAGGAATGGAAACATACAAAGAAGAGCCATTTAGCTTTTATAGGTCCTTCTTTTAAAAAACCTGAGAATTTACTTTCCCCAAAAGAAACAAATTCAGACGGAAAGAGTACTATGCAAGTCCCCTTCATCAGCCCGTAAATAGATACTCAATACCAAAAACACTGTAAACTCCAAAAGATGCCAACTCTTTAAAAAAAAAAAAAAGGCAGACAATGTTCGGTAACAATGACTTTAATGGAGATTTAGGAGGTAGAGGTGTTTGAATTGATCAGGAGGCACCAAAAGCATGAGAATAACCTAATGAAAGGAAGGAAGACTGAGATTCTAAAGAAAAACGATATATTATGCAAAAAGTATATATATATATATATATATATAGAGAGAGAGAGAGAGAGAGACCCATATTTGTGTGTGTGTATGTGTGTGTGTTTGTGTGTGTCTCTGTATGCATATAAACTATCCCAGTCCTGAAACCCAGAACCTGCTAGCATGAACTTATTTGGAAATAGGATCCCTGCAGATATAACAAGCTCAGATAAGGTTATATTTGAATAGACTGCACCCCTAATTCAGGAGGTTTGTGTCCTTCTAAGAAGAGAAACTGGGGATACACAGATATGCACTGAGAAAGAAAGCCATGTAAAGAAGTCCAAAGCCAGGACAGAGCTTCAACTTGAGAGAGGGGCCTGGAACAGATCCTTCCTTAATAACTAAAAAATGAGCATGGGCTACCAACATTGTAGCCTCTAGAACTATGAGAGTGTCCACTTCTCTTTTTTCAGCCACTAGGCTTGGGGTATCATGTAATAACAACCCTAGGAAACCAAAAAAAAACCTCGTTAGAGGAAAAGAATACAAACAGAAGCCCATGGGAAATAGGAAAAGAAAATTATCTATCTATCTATCTATCTATCTATCTAGACATAGAGATGTCTGTATCTATATCTATATCTTTCTGTAAATCTGTATCTGTCGATATATATCTATATATCTAAATCTTTAAAACATTGACATGGAATGCACATTGGTGAAATTTGAGAAAAGGAAAACAGGCAAACAAACAAAAAAAGAAACTGAGCCCCGGGCTTCAATCAGCTTTTCACCTGGAGAAGGTCTGGATGGTAGGCATAGGGCAGAGATTCCAAGGAAAAGATGGGAGTCTCCCTGGTGTGAGGAAGGTGGGAATGGAACTCTGGAAGGTTGGAGTGATGAAAAGGCCAGGGTTCCTGAAAGAATGAAGTCAAGTAGAAAACAAGCACTTGGAAATACACACTGAAGTCCTGTTGAAGCCTTGCTCCATGGGAAGCAGTGTGTGTCTAGGAATATTGGCCAGGGTCTAACAAAGAGTCAATGCAACTGAACCACATGGCTGCCAAGCCTCATACAAGGCTATAGGTCATTGGAGTTCCAACCAGCCCGAGGGAAGCGTTCTTTGGGATCAGTCAGAATACTCAGTAGAGACCCAGGAAGGTTCACAAGTTAGGAGCGGGATGAAATGACCCTTCCAAGAAAGCTGACTCTGCAGATTTCCTAAACATGTGGCAGAACAGTTTGAGAAATAGAATTCTCTAGAATATCTCACTGCCCAGGTGACAGCCAATAATAGAAGGCAGAGAGCAGTCTCCCATTGACTCAGGTAATTGAATGGTAGGCAGTTCAAAAGGGAAGAAGGAATAGACGGGAAAAAGAAATCATGACTAGCAAGGTACTAGACTTCCTCTTCAACATTTCAACAATGGCCTTCAGAAGAAACGACTTTTCTTTCCAATCTATGGAAATAAAAGACTATTCTCTTGAAAGAAAAGACCTAAATAGGTCAGTGAAAAATAAACTCTCCATACAAGGATGCAGAGGATAGTCTAGATTTTGTGAAAAGAAAAAGGATGAAGAGGGCTAGACCGCACCCAAACAAATCCCACAAGGCCGATTTTCCTAGGTCTTGACAAGAGACAATAGAAAGACGCCCCACAGAATGAAAGACAGCCCCTAGAATGAACAGAAGAAGAAGACCTTTCAAAGGAACAAAGGATCCATTTAGAAAGACATGGCTGTCCTCAAGGTGTCTACATCTGATGAGAAAACTCCTAGAGATCCACACCATTGAAGCCCCTAAAACAAGGCTGAAAAAATGTCTTGGAAAGATTTTCTTTCTTGATTTGCGAGAGAATGAGTGAGAGAGAGCAAGAGAGAGGAGAAAGAGGGAGAAGCAGACTCCCCAAGGACCTGGGAGCCCCAGGTGGGACAAGACCCCGCAAGTCCGGGGTGATAACCTGAGCCCAAGGCAGTCGCTCAACCCATGGAGCCCTGCAGGCGCGGTCTCCAGAAATTGGTCAAGAACAGCTGAGGGGCACCTGGGGGTCACCCTCCGTGAAGGGCCCATGTCTTGGCTCTGGCTCAGGGGGTGATCTCAGACTCTTGAGATGGAGCCCTGAGGCAAGCTCTGGGCTCAGGGCAGAGTCCACTAGGACTCTCTCTCTTGGTTCTGCCCTATGCACCTCCCCTAGTCACATGTACTCTTTCCCTAAACCAAACAAGGAAATCCCTCAAGAGAAATGAACAATGTTTGCGAGGGGGAGGGGTGGGGAGAGAAGCGACCGGCCCCAGGGCAGGCAGGAGGAGACCAAGATGCTCCTGGCCCTCCCAGGCCTCTCTCCCTCAGCTGCCACTGCTGCTGCCGCCACCACAGCCGCCAGTAGCAGCTGACCCAGGGAGCCCATATGCTAGGAAGAATTAGCGACTGGAGCACCACCTGAGTGCGCTGGCTTGGGGAGGCGGGGCGGCAGATCAGTCCAAGGAGGAGCTGAGGGCTCTGCCCAGGCGCTGGTGTGGAGCAGGGGCAGGCAGGATGGTACAGGGAGATCCACCCGGGACTGCTGGAGCTGCTGCAGGGCTTCACAGGGGACCAGGCAAGGCACCAGCCTGCAGACCCAGCCCTGCATCTGGCTCTTGGCTTAGCGGGGAGCCTGTTCGCCACCCTCTCTCTCTGCCTGCCTCTCTACCTCCTCCTCATCTCTGTCTGTCCAAGGAACAAAGAACATCTTAAAATAATCATCCAACAACCCTCAATATTCTTGTCGTTCATTAGGACCCCATGCGTCAATATGTCCATTTTCCTTACTGAATTGAAGGAATGGGTGGATTGATTGCCAGATTTGACAGAAAGAGAGAGAGACCGGGAGAGAGGTAGCCCAAGTAGTGAAGAGGGAGTAGAAGCAGGGCCAGTGGGAGAGGGAGAAGCAGGCTTCCTGCTGAGCAGAGCCCCAGGCAGGGCTTGATCCCAAGACCCTGGCATCAGGATCCCAGCAGAATGCAGCTACAAGGTGCCCCATTCCATGATTCAATTAGTTGTTCACTATTACATCCATTTGAAGAAGCAACACTTTTTAGGGTCTGCCTTCTCTGGGTTAACACTATCCCACTGTGTTGTCCTTTGCTCTTTTGTGATCACTGAGAATGGTGGGAAACTGTTCATGTGTTTCTTGGCTCATGGTTTTCTCCTTGGGATATTTCTGATCAAGGCTTTTCATTGCTTTGAAGTTACCTACCTTTCTCTCTAGATTCCCAGTGATCCTATCTAGATTTGTATACAGTCCCTTAGCTGGTATCTCGATAGAGCCTTTCCTAGTGTGAGTCTTGTCATTTGTTGGGCAAGATTTTTGTTTTTCAACTTGGAAGGAGTCGACTCCACCTTCCCAGCCTTTCTTGTGCTTCCCAATTTTGGCGTTCGGTTCCACTCATCTCTTCCAACTCCCTCAGATCCTAAAAATGATTTCCTATGGTGTCTTCCAGAAAACTTCTGATGTCCTCATTCATACTTAGGCAACATCAGTCTCGAATAGAGTTTTAGACACTTATGTTCCCTGTGGATATTCACGTCATTTAGCAGTGCTTGTTCAACGTCGGCCCTCTTCTGTTGGTCTGTTTCCTCAGGTCATTTCAAGAGTCCTTTTGTAAGAAATCCTGTCCCATCAGATTCTCCTCCCACTCTCTTTCTCCCCCACCCTTGCTCTCGCTTCTTCCTTCTGAGTTGCCCAGGAATGACTAGTCCCTTTCATTTCCATGGAATTCGAATAATTGGCCTATCCATGTACAGGGGCACTTCCTAGATAGGAAACTGGGATTGCACTGAAAATCTCCATCAAGCTGGGGTCCACTGAAACTTTACAGTACCCATCATCCAATCACTGAACCTCTTCCATTAACATAGGTAACCTATTAAGCTATTGGACATCCCATTGTTTGAGATCAGCATTTAAAGAAAAAAAAATGAAATTAAATTTAAATAATTTTAAATTAAATAAATTTAATTTAAGTGTAAACTTCAAAATGTAAATAAAATTAAAAATCAAAAATTTAGATTAAATATATTGTAAGGGTAGGTGAACCATGGGAGACTATGAACTCTGAAAAAATATCTGAGTGGTTTGAGGGGGTGGGGGATGGTAGGTTGGGGGAACCTGGTGGTTGGTATTGGAGAGGGCATGGATGGCATGGAGTGCTGGGTGTGTTGCAAAAACAAGGAATATGGATATGCTGTAAATAAAAATTTAAAAAAAGGAAAAACATGAAAAATAAAAAAATGAATACATTTACAGAAAGAAAATGTATTTTTAAAAAAAGACCTAAAAGTGCTTAAAATTGTGTAAACATGGCGATTCACAGACCTGTAGTACGTGGGATAAAAATATATATTTATTTTAAAATAATAAATAAAAAATAATCAAATAAAGCAATAAATAAATAAATAAATAAGGATGAAGCCAACAAAATGCAAGACAATGGGCAATAATTGAGGGACTCAGTCATTCCATGAAATGTCAATGGTTTCTATACTCTAATGAAAAGACGAGATTGTTTGGATTGCATCAATCCTCCCATACACAGAGAATGATGTGCTGCCTCTAAGGGATACAGAATCAGCTCAGCAAGGCAGAAACCAAATTCGGTAGTACTGAACTCCTCAAATTGAACAACTCTTCCACCCACCTAGAAGGAGACATCCTAGAGAGTATAAGAAGTGATGGAGGAAATATTGAATGTATGACAACTGGAAAGCATGAGTGCAATTTGTATAGAGAAATATTCTAAGAGAATGGACAAAGTATGAGAATCAGGAAGTGAATGAATCAAAGTCATCGGATATACATTAGAAATTCAGGAAAATTCACTGGAATTCAGTGACGTAAGAACCAAGGCTGAAAATCCTATTGATGAGAGCACCAAAATGAGGAGTTCTTCTCTCCAAAGACTTGATACAGTCTCTACCCAGGAAGTCTCCACCCAGAAAACCATCAAAGAAGCCTAAGGGGAATTTATGATCTCAAACAATGGGATATCCAATAGGTTCATAGGTTACCTATGTTAAAGGAAGAGGTTCAGAGATTGGATGATGGGTACTGTAAAGTTTCAATGTACCCCACCTTGATGGAGATTTTCAATGGAATCCCAGTTTCCTATCTAGGAAGTGCCTGTGTACCTGGGTAGGCCAATTCTTCTAATTCCATGGAAATGAAAGGGACTAGTCATTCCCAGGGAAATCAGAAGAAAGAAGTGAGAGCAAGGGTGGGGGAGAAAGAGAGTGGGAGGAGAATCTGATGAGATAGGATTTCTTACAAAAGGACTCTTGAAATGACCTGAGGAAACAGACCAGCAGAAGAGGGCAGACTTTGACCAAGCACTGCTAAACGATGTGAATATCCACAGGGAACATAAGAGCCTAAAACTCTATTCGAGACTGATGTTGCCTAAGTATGAACGAGGACATCAGAAGTTTTCTGGAAGATACCATAGGAAATCATTTTTATGATCTGGGGGAGGTGGCAGAGGTGAGTGGAACCAAACACCAAAAATGGGAAGCACAAGAAAGGCTGGGAAGGTGGATTTAACTCCTTCCACATTGAAAAACAAAAATCTTGTCCACCAAATGACAAGACTCACACTAGGAAAGGCTCTATCGAGATACCAGCTAAGGGACTGTATACAAATCTAGATAGGATCACTGGGAATCTAGAGAGAAAGGTAGGTAACTTCAAAGCAATGAAAAGCCTTGATCAGAAATATCCCAAGGAGAAAACCATGAGCCAAGAAACACATGAACAGTTTCCTACCATCCTCAGTGATCACAAAAGAGCAAAGGAAGGCACAGTGGGTTAGTGTTAAGCCAGAGAAGGCAGACCCCAAATAGAGTTGCTTAATAAAACGGATGTAATAGTGAACAACTGATTTAATCATGGAGTGGGGCACCAGGGTGGCTGCATTCTGCTGGGGTCCTGATGCCAGGGTCTTGGGATCAAGCCCTGCCTGGGGCTCTCTGCTCAGCAGGAAGCCTGCTTCTCCCTCTCCCACTGGCCTTGCTTCTACTACCTCTTCACTACTTGGGCTCCCTCTCTCCCTTTCTCTCTCTTTCTGTCAAATCCAGCAATCAATCCACCCATTCATTCAATTCAGTAAGAAAAATGAACATGTTGATGTATGGGGTCCTAATCAATGACAAGTATATTGAGGGTTGTTGGAAGATTTTTTTAAGATTTTCTGTGTTCCTTGGACTGACAGAGATGAGGAGGAGTTAGAGAGGCAGGCAGAGAGAAAGAGGGGGGCGAACAGGCTCCCTGGTAAGCCAAGAGCAAGATCCAGGGCTGGGTCCACAGGCTGGTGCCTCTCCAGGTCCACCATAAAGCCCTGCAGCAGCTCTTGCAGTCCTGCATGGATCTCCCTGTACCATCCTGCCTGCCCCTCCCCCATGCGGGTGTCTGGGCAGAGCCCTCAGCTCCTCCATGGACCCATGTGCCGCCAGGCCTCCCCAAGCCTGCAGGTTACGGTGGTGCTCCAGTCCATAAACCCTGCCAGCATCTGGGCTCCCGGGGCTCAGCTGCTCCTGGCGGTGGCGGCAGTGGCAGCCGCAGCTGAGGGAGCGAGGCCCCGGGAGTGCTGGAAGCATCTCTGGCTCCTCCCGCTGGACCCAGGGCCAGTTGCTTCTCTCCTCACCCCTCCCACTCTCAAACATTGATCATTTCTCTTTAGGGTTTTCCTTCCTTGTTTTAGGGAAAGAGCACACGTGAGTTGGCGAGGTGCATAGGGCAGAACCAAGAGCTAGAGTCTTCTTTTTCTGTTCATTCTAAGGGCTGCCTTTCATTCTATGGGACATCTTTCTATTGTCTCTTGTCAAGAGCTAGGAAAATTGGCCCTGTGGGATTCGTTTGGGTGTGGTCTAGCCCTCTTCATCCTTTTTCTTTTCACAAAATCTAGACTCTCCTCTGCACTCTTGTATGGAGAGTTTATTTTTCACTGTCCTATTTATGTCTTTTCTTTCAAGAGAATTGTCTTTTCTTTCCATAGCTTGGCAAGAAAAGTCATTCCTTCTGAAGGTCATTGTTGAAATGTTGAAGAGGTAGTCTAGTACCTTGCTAGTCGTGTTTTCTTTTTCCGGTCTATTCCTTCTTCCCTTTTGAACTGCCTTCCTTTCGATGACCTGAGTCATTGGGAGCTGCTCTCTGCCTTCGTTTATTGACTATCACCGGGCAGTGAGATATTCTAGGGAATTCTGACTATTTCTCAAATTGTTCTGCCACTAGGAAATGCTCTATTGAGATACCAGCTAAGGGACTGTATACAAATCTAGATAGGATAACTAGGAATCCAGGAAGAAATCCAGGTAGGTAACTTCAAAACAATGAAAATCCTTGAACTGAAATATCTAAAGGAGAAAACCGCTCTCCCTCAGCTGCTAATGCAGCCACTGTCAGGAGTAGCTGATGCGAGGGAGCCTAGGGGCTAGCAGGGATTAGTGACTCTTGGGCCCCCTGAGGGTGCTGGCTTGGGAAGGCCAGCCCCCCCACCCCAACCATCGGCCTAGGGGAGGGGCAGGCAGGATTGTGCAGGGAGATCAGCATGGGATTGTTGGAGCTGCTGCAGGGCTTCATGGTGGTCCTGGCCAGGCTCCAGCCTGTGGACCTAACCCTGCATCTGGCTCTTGGATTACCAGGGAGCCTGTTCAACCCCTCTCTCTCTGCCTGCCTCTCTACCTCCTCATCATCTCTGTCTGTCCAAGAAACAAAGAAAATCTTTAAAAAATCATCTAACACAGGGGCCACAAGATGGCAGGGAAGTAGAAGGAGGCGCCCTTTCAACCTGTACCCTAAAGTGAGCTGATTACCTTCCAAAGAACTCCAATCACCCACGAAATCAGACTGAGATCAAAATTTTACACGTCTGGATCTCTGCCGGAGCAGAAGATGCCACTGGGCAGGTAAAGTGGAGTGGGAAATTCGGACTGATATTGGAAGATAAACAAAAGGAGGAGAGAGCCACAGAGGCGACGCGATGGAAAGTAATATCCCAATACGAGAGTGCCCTGCACCTGGGGACCAGCATTAACTCTTCAGTCTGGTAGAAAACACTCAAAAACAGCAAAGTATCAACGAAGGGAAAGTGCGGGAATCGGGGTGTTTGGGTCACTGTTTTAAGTCCCCAGATGCAGGACAGCATCTCTCTGCACAGAGCCAGAGAGAATGCGGCAGAGAAACCAGAGAAACCAGGTCTAGGTCCCTGAACCACCAGCATGCCTGAGAGTGCATGTTGCCTGGCTCATGTGAGGAGTGGGTGCCTCGCCAGCCAACTGAAGCACAGAGTTCTTGCAGCCCCCATGTGAGTGCCCTGCCGTGCCATCACAGGTGCCAGCAGGGTGTTCTCAGACTGGAAAGACCAGGCACTCCCAGCCCGGGCCAGTGGGAAAATCTCAGTGTGCAATCCCTGCTTGGAACTTCTCTGGCAGTCTAGAGCTGCCCAGACAGCCGCCACTGTAGTGGTTTTGGGTACAAGCAAAAGATCCTGAGTCCCTAGGGACCACCACTGGGAACCTGCTCTGCCAGAGGCCAACGGGGGATTTATTTGGGCTCTGCAGCCAGAATGAGGCTTCTCTCTGAGAGGGAGGTCAGGGTGCAGTTTTCTTTCCTCTAAACCTACAAAAACCATCAAAAGCAGTCAAGGAGAGAGAGAAAAACAAAAGTGAGCAAATACAAAAACCTCCAGAGAACAAAAGCCTGGAAAACCCAGTTTCCTCAGTGTCCACTCCCTTGAGGGGGGCAGGGGTACTTGACTCAGAGACACTCATTGACTGAAAACCCATGTGGCAGGCCTCTTCCCCAGAAAACCAACCAGGAAAGGACAAATAAAAAAGTTGACAAGAGAACAACCACCACTACTTCATAGGACAATTTTTATTATTATTTTGATCCCACTATTCTGGCTCATTTTTTAAAATATAGATAATTCTTTATTTTTATATAGAGAATTTTTTAACTTACTTACCATCACAGTGAGTTGTCCGGTACATCAAATTCCATAATAACCTTCTAACCTGAACTTCTTGATATATACACCTGTGTTTTCCTTTTGCATTTCTATTTTTTAAATTTCTTTTTATAACTTTTAGTTTAGTTTAGTCTAGTTTATTCCTTTCTTAAATTTTTATTTTCTAATATTCATATAGAGTTAAATTTCAAGGTAATCACCTTTCCCCAATCAATGCCACCCCTATAGGTAAACCAATTCCTAATCCCCATTTATCTTAGGAAAGTTGAGTCCTTTAATGAAGATATCAAGATACATCCAGGAAGAATCAAAACAACCTTCCTCACCTCACCCATACTGACAATTTACAACCACTCTCCCATCTTTTTCTTCCACCATTGTTTCTGTGTTTTTGTGTTTGTCCTGATAGGATATAAATCTTAACTCGGGGTTCTTTTTGACGAGGTTCTTCCTTTATTTGCATATACGTATATGCAAATATATATCTATGTATACATAGATATATTACATATATAATATATATGCAAATATATTTGCATATGCGTATATGCAAATATATATTTTTTCCTGTTGTCATATAATTTTTTTTCCTCTTGACATATAATTTCATCAGCCTTTTGTTTGTCTGTGTTTGTATACTTCGTAAATCTTACCTTGGGGCCCATTTGGGCTGAAACTTCTCTTTTACCTCACCTTTCAATCCTGCCTATCTCCCTCTCTCTTTTTTTTCTTTTCCTTTTCTTTTTCCTCTCATTTGGGTGGGGAATACTGATTGCTCAGAAGCATTCCAGGGCTAACCTTGACTGCACCACAGTCGATATATCCAGCTACACCCGTTCAGCTATCTCTCACCAGAATGACTAGGAAGAGGAATGCCCAACAGAAGAAAAATAAAAAGGATGGACCTTCTGCAACAGAGCTAATGGCTATCAACATAGACAGTATGTCAGAAAGAGAATTCAGGCTAACAATTATCCAAGCAACAACTAGGCTGGAGAAAGCCGTGAGTGACCAAACGGAATTTATTAGGGCCTAACTGAAAACAACCAGAGATCATGTTTTCAATATTAGGGAAGAGCTGAAAGCTACCAGGGAATGAGCTTCACAATGCTCTCAATGAGTTCCAATCTAATCTAAATTCTCTCAAAGCTAGAGTAACTGAGACAGAAGATAGAATTAGTGATCTGGAGGACAAATAGATAGAGAGAAAGGATCAGGAGGAAGCCTGGAACAAACAGCTTAGAAGCCACGAAAACAGAATCAGGGAAATAAATGATGCCATGAAAGGTTCCAATGTCAGAATTATAGAAATCCCTGAAGGGGAGGAGAAAGAAACATGTCTAGAAGATAGAGTGGAACAAGTTCTTCATGAAAATTTCCCAAGTCTTGTGAATGGAACCAGCATTCATGTACTAGAGGCCGAAAGGTTTCCCCCCAAGATTACAGACTCTTGAAAGTCCTCGAGACACCTAATAGTAAGAATGTAGAATTATAATTGTAGGCAGAACCTCTTGAAAGTGGCTAGGACAAAGATGATCTTTACATACAGAGGAAAGCCCATCAGAATAATGTCAGAACTGTCCACAGAGACCTGGCAAGCCAGAATGGGCTGGCAATATATATTCAGGGCACTGAATGAGAAGAACATGCAGCCAAGAATACTTTATCCAGAAAGACTGACATTCAAAATGGATGGAGAGATAAAGAGTTTCCAAGACCGGCAAGGCTTAAAAGCCAATACTGCAGGAAATATTAAGGGGGCTTCCTTAAAAGAGGAAAAGGCCCAATAATAGTATTGAACAGAAATATAGAGACAATCTACAGAAAGAAAGACTTCAAAGATAACATGATGTCAGTAAAAACGTATCTATCAATAATCACCCTAAATGTGAATGGCCTAAATGCACCCATAAAATGGCACAGGGTTGCAGATTGGATAAAATGACAGGACCCATCTATATGTTGTCTACAAGAGACTCATTTTGAACCTAAAGATACACCCAGACTGAAAGTGAAGGGATGGAGAAGCATCTTTCATGCCAATGGGCCTCAAAAGGAGGCTGGGGTAGCGATTCTCATATCAGATAAATTTGATTTTTAACTAAAGACTCTAGTCAGACATACAGAAGGACACTACATCTTTCTTAAAGGGACTATCCACCAAGATGATCTAACAATTGTAAATATCTATGTCCCAATATGGGAGCTGCCAATTACATAAGAAAACTGTTAATCAAAATAAAGAGTCATATTGATATGAATACACTAATAGTTGGAGATGTTAACACGCCTATCTTAGAAATAGATCATTCAAGTAAAAAATCAACAAAGAAACAAGAGCATTGAATGAGACATTGGACTAGATGGACCTCATAGATATATACAGAACATTCCACCCTAAAACAACAGAATACTCATTCTTCTCAAGTGCACATGGAACCTTCTCCAGAATAGACCACATACTGAATCACAAATCAGGACTCAACCGATACCAAAAGACTGAGATTATTCCCTGCACATTCTCAGATCACAATGCTTTGAAACTGGAGCTCAGTCACAAAGAAAAGTTCCGAAGGAACTCAAACACCTGGAAGCTAAAGGCCACCTTGCTTAAGAATGCTTGGATCAACCAAAAGATAAAAGAAGAACTGCAACAATTCGTGGAAACCAATGACAATGAAGACACTTTGATCCAAAACCAATGGGATAAAGCAAAGGCCTTCCTAAGGGGGAAATACATAGCCATCCAAGTCTCCCTCAAAAAAATTGAAAAATCCAGAACACACCAGCTGTCTCTACACCTTAAAGAATTGGAGAATCAACAACCAATCAAACCAACTCCACACACAAGAAGGGAAATCATCAAGATTAGAGCTGAGATCAATGAGGTAGAAACCAGAGATACAGTAGAACGTATCAATGAAACTAGAAGGTGGATTTTTGAAAGAATCAATAAGATCGATGAACCATTGGCCACACTAATTCAAAATAAAAGAGAGAAAGCTCAACTACCTAAAATTATGAATGAAAAGGGAAAGATCACAACTAACACCAAGGAAGTAGAAACAATCATCAGAAGTTATTATCAACAGTTATATGCCAATAAGCTAAGCAACCTAGATGAAATGGATGCATTCCTGGAAAACGATAAACTCCTAAAATTGAACCAGGAAGAAATTGACCACCTGAAAGGACTGCTATCTAGTAACGAGATTGAAGCAGTGATCAAAGGCCTCCCAAAAAATAAGAGCCCAGGACCTGATGGATTCCCTGGGGATTTCTGCCAAACTTTCAAAGAAGAAATAACACCTATTCTCCTGAAGCTGGTTCAAAAAGCAGAAGGAAAACTTTCTGATTCTTTCTATGAAGCCAGCATTACCCTGATCCCCAAACCAGGAAAAGACCCTACCAAAAAGGAGAATTTTAGACCAATATCACTGATGAATATAGATGCTAAGATTGTCAACAAGATCCTAGCAAACAGGATCCAACAGCACATTAAAAGGATTATCCACCATGACCAGGTGGGATTCATACCTGGGCAACAAGGATGGTTCAACATTCTCAAATCAATCAATGTGATAGAACAAATTAATAAGAGAAGAGAGAAAAACAACATGGTCTTCTCAATTGATGCAGAAAAAGCATTTGACAAAATCCAGCATCCGTTCCTGATTAAAACGCTTCAAAGTATAGGGATAGAGGGAATATTCCTGAACTTCATCAAATCTATCTATGAAAGACCCACAGCAAATACCTTTCAAGGAACTCGAGAGGGATGCCCAATCTTACTACTCTTGTTCAACATAGTATTAGAAGTCCTAGCAACAGCAATCAGACAACAAACAGAAATAAAAGGTATCCAAATTGGCAATGAAGAAGTCAAACTCTCTCTCTTTGCAGATGACATGATTCTTTATATGGAAAACCCAAAAGACTCCACTCCCAAACTACTCGAACTCATACAGCAATTCAGCAACGTGGCAGGATACAAAGTCAATGTACAGCAATCAGTGGCTTTCTTATACAATAACAATGAAAACACAGAAAGGGAAATTAGAGAATTGATGCCATTTACTATAGCACCAAGAACCATAAAATACCTGGGAATAAACCTAACCATAGAGGTAAAGGATCTGTACTTGAGAGACTACATAACACTCATGAAAGAAATTGAAGAAGACACAAAAAGATGGAAGACCATTCCATGCTCTTGGTTCGGAGGAAGAATAATCATTGTTAAAATGTCTATACTTCCTAGAGCAATCTATACTTTTAATGCCATTCTGATCAAAATTCCAACGGTATTCTTCAAAGAGCTGGGGCAAATAATCCTAAAATTTGTATGGAATCAGAAGAGACCCCGAATCGCTAAGGAAATGTTGAAAAACAAAAATAAAACTGGGTGCATCACGTCACCTGATTTCAAGCTTTACTACAAAGCTGTGATCACCAAGACAGCATGGTACTGGCATAAAAACAGAAACATAGACCAGTGGAACAGAGTAGAGAGCCCAGATATGGACCCTCAACTCTACGGTCAAATAATCTTCAACAAAACAGGAAAAAATATACAGTGGAAAAAAGACAGTCTCTTCAATAAATGGTGCTGGGAAAACTGGGCAGCTATATGTAGAAGAATGAAACTCGACCGTTCTCTTACACCGTACACAAAGATAAACTCAAAATGGATAAAAGACCTCAACGTGAGACAGGAATCCATCAGAATCCCAGAGGAGAACATAGGCAGTAATCTCTTCGATATCAGCCACAGCAACTTCTTTCAAGATAATTTTACTATTGAACTTCTTTCAATAGTTTTACTTAGCCAAGGTATGGAAAGATGTATCTATTACCTAAGTATATATTGATGGATGAATGCATAAATTATAAATTATATATATGTGTCTATATATATAATCTTGTTCAGCAATAAAAATAATATATTTCTATTTGTGACAACATGAATGGATCTTAAGGACATTATGCTAAGTGAGAAGTCAGTCAAACATAGAAAGACAAATATTGTAGAATCTAAAAAAAATACATGGTGAAACCATTTCTTTTGACTTTATTCAATGATAAAATTGCACAAGTAATACTTCAATTGATCTACCTGTTACTCAATTTTTATTTATGTTTACAAATATATATAATTTGTAAATACACATGCATAGAAACACATGTATAAACATGCCCGTGTAATATGCTATTCAAAGGGACAGTAGAAAATGTTGTATTATTCATGCAAATGTTTGGGTATATGTAATCATATGCTGAATTATAATCTTAGAGGAAAAAGCACTGAAAGTGTTTCAACTCACAGAAAATTTCTCTTTGTCATTTCATGCAGCAGACTATGTATATCAGGATTTACTATATATAGGATAGCTTTTGATTTACTTTTTGTACGTGTTTCTCTGTCAATTCTCATCTGAAGACCTTATAATCAATCAGAAATATCTAGTCATTTAGGATGGTTGTAGCTCCGTTGCCTAGAAGAACAGTCATTTTTAGTTTGTATTATTCAAAATGAACTCTTTAAATATATGTAAGAAGCAAGAGTACCATGGAAAAAAGATTTATGACTCAAAGTTAAGCTTTCAGGAAAACAAAAAAAGATAAGGTAAACTGGAAAGTATGGCCATGATAATATATGGGAAAAAGAACTGAAAAGTCCTAACTAGGTGGAGGAACTGGGCATATGGTATGAAAGCAGAGAACCTTAAAAGATCATGAAATGAAGAGGAGACAAGCATGAGATTCATGTAGGAGCTAAACCCAGGATTCAGTCTTTAGTCACTGTGATATGCATTCAGTATCACCTGTTCTGAGCAGTGACATGGGTTATTCCCACCACTATCTCATGGATAGCTGCCAGACACAACTGCATGCATTGTTTTAGCAAACGGTTTAGCTAAAGTGAGGTCTACAGTTGTTAATAAGACTTTGCTTTGTCTATCTGAATTTCCCACACTAAGTTCAGTTTTGATTGTCAAAGGACACTTTGACATTTGCACAAAAGAAAGTGGGGAGCCTTGTTGGGTGGACAGAAATTTTGTGCAGCACCAAAGTGGGAGTAACCTGCAGTTAACCAACCCTCAATGTACATATATATTTTTGGCTTTGCAAATCTGGACCAAAAAATCTATTAGAAAAGAACTAAGTAAAGATTTACTCTATTTTTTTTTTTGCATTTTGAGCAAAATCCATAATATTTATTTTTGTATATGTAATTTTTTCTTTCTTTATTTGAACTTTATTTTATTATTTCAGTGTTACAAGATTCATTTTTATGCATCTCACCCAGTGATCCATGCAATACATACCCTCCTAAATACCCACCACCAGGCTCACACAACACTCCATGCCCCTTCCCTCCAAAACCCTCATTTTGTTTCTGAGTCCACAGTCTCTCATGGTTCATATCCCCCTCCAATTTCCCCCAAATGTATTATTTCTTATCCTAATGGGTATTTGAAATAACGCACAAAGGAAGGACAGATTTTTATTTCCTTGCAGTATCCATTAAACAAATTAAATCATTTCACATTATAGTTATTTGCTCAACCTTAATTTACACTTAGGAATCACACTGAAAATGCTAATAAGGGTAAGTATCATATTTCTATATATTTGGAGTAACCTTTACAGTCATGACTTTCACTGAAAGCTATATAGCTGCCACAGATCCAGTCCAGGTTTTTGGTTAGATTTATGAATTTGGAAACCACAATGTTTTGCTTTACCATGACCTTTACAGGTTACTATTATATTTTATGTTATTAAAAAATATTTCAACCCTCAAACATCCAGTCTATGCACACCTCTATTTCCCTTTATCTTCAGAATGAATCATCTGAAATAGTGCTTTATATTCAGAGCTTCCATACAAATTGTATCTCACTCATTCTATGTAATTCCAGTTATTTATTTATGTGAAAAAGACAATTTCAAAGTAATGCAATACATATATTTTCTTTGATTCTTATGTATAGGCTTTTCTTTCTTTAATATTTTATTTACTTATTTGACAGAACAACAGCAAGGGAGAAAATACAAGCAGGAAGAGTGGGACAGGGAGAAGCAGGCTTCCCACTGACAGGGAATCAGATGTGGGACTTGATCCCAGGACTCTGGGATCATGACCTGAGCCAAAGGCAAACACTTATTGACTGAGTCACCCAGTTGCCCTAGGATTTTCAAACACACTTTTTAATGTTTAATAGCTGAATTGAGTGTCAGTTTTTAAAGTTAAATTAATCAAAACTAATTAACTTATTTCCTCAGCCATATTAGCCATATTTCAACACCTTAATAGTTACATATGCATATAGGCAGCTTTTTTGACGGCATATTTCTAGATAGTGTAACTTTAAAATTTATGTCTATTGGTAGAATTTTCACCTCTAAGTAGCCTGTTCTTAATTTTTTTCAGTAAATATATACCCAGTGATGGGTATTAAGGAGGGCATGGATTGTATGGAACACTTAGTGTTATATGCAAGCAATGAATCATGGAACATTAAATCAAAAACTAAAGATGTATTGTATGGTGATTTTCATAATAAAAATTATAAAATAATAAAAGAAGAAACAAATGCACAGCCAAAAGTAACCAATTAATTAATTAATTAATTAAAAATCTTCTGTGAATTTTATCTTTTCTTAACCTTTCTGCTGTATGCTTTTCAAGTTATACTGTCCCAAATTATTATTTCCACATATAAGTTTCCTAAATTTGTTTATTGAAATGGCAACTGTGTGCAATCTTCTTAATCCTCTACTTCCATTACCATATTGAGCAATCTCTGGCATTTGGCTCATAATGGAAGGCCACATTCTGTGGGAGAACACTCAAATGACTAGTATTGGCTATTTAATTCAATTTACAACTTGTGCAGTCTTTTAAATAAACATCTTGGGGCACCTGGTTGGCTTAGTGGGTTAAAGCCTCTGCCTTCAGCTCCAGTCATGATCCCACGGTCCTGGGATTGAGCCCCATATCAGACTCTCTGCTCAGCAGGGAGCCTGCTTCCATCTCTCTCTCTACCTGCCTCTCTGCCTACTTGTGATCTCTGTCACAAATAAATAAATAAAATCTTTTAAAAAATAAATATCTTAATATGTCAGAAAATAATAAATAAGGCTGTTTACACCATACCAAATTCAGACTTTTCCACACACTTATTAAAAACTGTGCAGAAGTTTTCTGAAAGCATCACAACTATTTTGTTTCAACATATGAAGAATAAAATGATTTCCAAATATAAAGGGTTCCTTTTAAAATGAGGTGAAAAAAACTATTTCCAGTTATTTTTATCTTGATCATTATTGTGATAGTAATGTTTTTGGGGAAAGGGACTAGGATGTTATGACAGAAGTGACTTATAAGCTTACACAGTCTCAAGAGTCTTGCCATGTACCCATCTAATGCATTCAGGTATATTATTCTATATAATATCGTAAAAAGCATATAGAAAAATAATATATTGCAAATTTGGTTTTGTGGAGTAGACAAAGGAGGACCAGGATGATGGAAAAAGGATTTCATAGAAAAGTTTTCAATGTAATAAGTTCTATTATTGTAACATTACATTACCAAAGGATGCATGAATTGTTTTAGGTCTCTTAGATTTATAGAAAATAATAGAAATCATCACATTTCTAATTCTTTATACTGCTCATTAACTCTGCTTTACCCTAATTGAAAATTGGGTTGTGTTCTTATGTCTGTATATGTAAAATTGCATAATTTGCAATCTACTCTTTATGATTTTTCTTAAAAATATACTATTTCATGTCCTTACCTCTAAGATTTTTTTTAATATTCCAATGCTTTTATAACAGGTGTTCATTCAAAATTGATATATTTATTTAATGGAATATTTTATTTTCCTGAAAATACATAATTAAATTTGTGGTATACTTGAAAAGAATAGCAAATGAATTGATCTCAAAAGTATGTTAAAGGAGAAGTGATGATGTAGCTATTATATGATCAGAATTATTATTTGGACTATAAAAATAAATAAATTTTTTTTTATGTTTGGACTTTTAATGTAAGAATCACTTAAAAACAGTTGCTGTCTGTTAAATCAAATTGCTATCAGAAGTGATATGTAAAGACAGACAAGATGGTGGGGAAGTAGGAGGAGGCATACTTTCAACCTGCACCCTAAAGTGAGCTGATTACCTTCCAGAAAACTCCGATCACCCACGAAATCTGCCTGAGATCAGAATTATACACGGCTGGATCTCTACCGGAGCAGAAGACACCAATGGGCAGGTAAAGCGGAGTGGGAACCATGACTGATATCAGAAGATAAACAAAAGGGGGAGGGAGCCACCAGAGGTGACCAGTTGGAAAGTAATATCCCAATACCAGCGAGAGTGCCCTGAGTCTGGGGACCAGAATTAACTTGGACACTGGATGAAAACACTCCAAAAGAGCAAAGGATCATGAGGGAAATTGTGGGAATCAGGGCAGCAAGGGACAGGGGCTTAAGTCCCCGGTCCCAGGACAGCCTCCCTTGGTGCTGAGGCAGAGAGAGTGCGGCAGAGAAACCAGGTCTTGGTCCCTAAGCCGCCAGCATGCCCAAGAATCCGTGCGTTCTGAGCTCCTGTGAGGGGATGGGAGCCATGCTGGTGGGCAGAACGCTGGAGCCCTGCTACAAAGCCTGAGAAAAGGGCACACATCCCTAATACTCCCCTGAGAGAGTTACAAAGGACTGGCTGGCGCTCTTTGACCCGAGCCATTGTTTCAGAGCCTAAGATGTGCATCCCAATCTCTCCCCTGACAGAGGTGCACAAAAGCCCAGCCTGCTGCTTTCGGACCTGCACCCTGTTCTCAATGCCTGAGATGCACACGCACGACCCATAGCCACCCCTGAAAGAGGTGCGCACAAGCCTGGCACTGTTAGACCCAGAAAGACCAGGCACTCCCACCCAGGGCTAGCAGGAAAATCTCAGTGTGTGATTGCTGCTTGGAACCTCTCTGGTGGGTGGGAGTTTCCAGACAGCCGCCACTGCCTTGGCTTTGGGTACAAGCAAAAGATCCTGCGTACCCAGGGACCGTGATTTGGAACTGGCTCTGCCAGCGGCCAAGGGGGAACTTATTTAGGCTCTGCACCCAGAACTGAAGCTTCTCTCTGAGAGGGAGATCAAGGTGCAGTTTGTTTTCCTCTAAAACTACAAAAACCATCAAAAATGGTCTAGGTGAGAGAAAAAAAAGTGAACAAACATAAAAACCGCCAGAGAACAAAAGCCTGAAAAAGACCAGTTTCCTCAGAGCCCACCCCCTTGAGGGGGGCGGGAGGACTTAACTCAGAAAACATCATTACTAACAACCTATGTGGCAGGCCCCTCCCCCAGAAAACAAACCAAGAAAGAAAAAAAAAAAAGAGAAAAAAAAGGACTACAATAGAACAACCAATACTTCATAGGAAAACTTATTTTTCACACATTCCCACTATTCTGGCTCATTTTTTTTTCACATAGGTAATTTTTTAACCATTTGGAGCATCACAGCAAACTGTACAATACATTAAATTCCATAATACCCCTCTAACCTGAACTTATTGATACATACACCTATGTTTTTCCTTTGCATTTTTATTTTTTGAATTCCTTTTATTAAATTTTAGTTTAGTCTAGTTTATACCTTTTTATTTTTATCTTCAAATATTCATATAGAGTTAAACTTCAAAGTAATCCCCTTTCTCCAATAAATACTACCCCTATAGGTAACCAATTTTTAATCCCCTTTATCTTAGGAAAGTTGAGTCCTTTAACAAAGATATCAAGATACACCCAGGAAGAATCAAAACAACCTTCCTCACACACACTGAGAATTTATCTCCCATCCTCTTCTTCCACCAGTGTTTCTGTGCTTTTGTCTTTGTCCTGATAGCATAGAAATCTTACACTTGGGGATCTCTTTGACCAGGTTCTTCCATTATTTGCATATATATTTTTTTTTTTCTCTTGTCATATACTTGTATCAGTCTTTTTGTCTGTTTTTGCTTGTCTACTTCATAAATCTTACCTTGGGGCCCATCTGGGCTGAACATTCTCTTTCATCTTCCCTTTCTTCCCTGTCTCTCCCTGTCTCTATTTTTCTTTCCTTTTCATTTTTTTTCTTTTTCTTTTCTTTTGTCTCTCTTTTGGGTGGGGAATCCTGATTGCTCAGAAGTGTTCCAGGGTGCACCTTGACTGCACCACGGTTGATACATCCAGCTCCATCTGTTCAGTCATCTCCCACCAAAATGACTAGGAGGAGGAATGCCCAACAGAAGAAAAATACAGAGGATGGACCTTGTGCAACAGAGCTAACAGCTATCAACATAGACAAGATGTCGGAAAGAGAATTCAGGCTAACAATTATCCAGGCAATAGCTAGGTTGAAGAAATCCAAGGATGACCAAATGGAATTGATTAGGGCCAAGCTCAAAGCGAGAAGAGGTGATGTTCACAATGTTAGGGCGGAGCTTAAAGCTACCAGGGAGGAGGTTCAAAATGCTATCAATGAGTTCCAAGCTAATCTAAACTCTCTCAAAGTTAGGGTAATTGTGACAGAAGATAGAATTAGTGATCTGGAGGACAAAGAGATAGAGAAAGGACCAGGAGGAAGCCTGGAACAAACAGCTTAGAGGCCACAAAAACAGAATCAGGGAAATAAATGATGCCATGAAGTTTTCCAACGTCAGAATTATTGGAATCCTTGAAGGGGAGGAGAAAGAAAGAAGTCTTGAAGATATAGTGGAACAAGTCCTTCATGAAAATTTTCCCAAGACGTGAATGGAACCAGCATTCATGTACTAGAGGCTGAGTGGTCTCCACCCAAGATTACACATTCCAAAAAAAAAAAAAAAAAAAAAAAAAAAAAAACAAAACAAAACAAAAAACCATCACGACACCTGATAGTCAAATTGAGGAATTATAATTGGAGTTATAATCTCTTGAAAGCCACTAGGGTGAAGAGGCGCCTTACTTACAGAGGGAAGCCATCAGAATAGCGTCAGACCTGTCCACAGAGATCTGGCAAACCAAAAACGGCTGGCAAGATATACTCAGGTCACTAAATGAGAAGAACATGCAGCCAAGAATAGTTTATCCAGCAAGACTGACATTCAAAATGGATAGAGAGATAAAGAGTTTCCATGACCGGCAAGGCTTAAAAGACTATGCAACCACCAAGCCGATACTGCAGGAAATATTAAAGGGGGTTCTATAAAAGAGGAAAAATCCCAATAATAGCATTGAACAGAAATATAAAGACAGTTTACAGAAAGAAAGACTTCAAAGGTAACTCGATGTCAATAAAAACGTATCGATCAATAATCACTCTCAATGTGAATGGCCTAAATGCGCCCATAAAACAGCATAGGATTTCAGATTGGATAAAACGACAGGACCCATCCCTATGTTGTCTACAAGAGACCCATTTTGAACAAAGATACACCCAGACTGAAAGTGAAGGGATGGAGAAGCATCTTTCTTGCCAATGGGCCTCAAAAGAAGACTGGGGTAGCGATTCTCATATCAGATAAATTAGACTTTAAACTAAAGACTGTAGTCAGAGATACAGAAGGACACTACATAATCCTTAAAGGGACTATCCACAAAGATGATCTAACAACTCTAAATATCTATGCCCCCAATATGGGAGCCGCCAATTACTTAAGAAAACTGTTAATCAAAATAAAGAGTCATATTGATATGAATACACTAATCATTGGAGATCTGAACATGACTCTCTCAAAATAGACAGATAATTGAAGCAGAAAATCAATAAAGAAACAAGAGCATTGAATGACACATTGGACCACATGGACCTCATAGATTTATACAAAACATTCCACCCTAAAACAACAGAATACTCATTCTTCTCAAGTGCACACAGAACCATCTCCAGAATAGACCACATACTGGGTCACAAATCACGACTCAACTGATACCAAAAGACTGAGGATGATTCACTGCATATTTTCAGATCACAATGCTTTTAAACTGGAGCTCAGTCATAAGGAAAACTTCCGAAGGAACTCAAACACCTGGAAGCTAAAGGCCACCTTGCTTAAGAATGCTTGGATCAACCAGGATATTAAAGAAGAATTAAAACAATTCATGGAAACCAATGAGAATGAAGACACTTTGGTCCAAAACCTATGGGATAAAGCAAAGGCAGTCCTAAGGGGGAAATACATAGCCATCCAAGCCTCCCTCAAAAAAATTGAAAAATCCAGACACCAGCTGTCTCTACACCTTAAAGAACTGGAGAATCAACAACACATCAACCCACTCCACACATAAGAAGGAAAATATTCAAGATTAGAGCTGAGATCAATGAGGTAGAAACCAGAGATATGGTAGAACGTATCAATGAAACTAGAAGCTGGTTTTTTGAAACAATCAATAATATTGATAAACCATTGGCCACAGTAATCCAAAAGAAAAGAGAGAAAGCCCAAATTCATAAAATTATGAAGGAAAAGAGAGAGATCACAATAAACACCATGGAAGTAGAAACAATCATCAGAAGTTATTATCAACAGTTATATGGCAATAAGCTTAGCAACCTAGATGAAATGGATACATTTGAGGAAAACTAAAAACTCCCAAAATTGAACCAGGAAGAAATAGACAACGTGAATAGAGTGATATCTAGTAATGAGATTGAAGCATTGATCAAAAACCTCCCAAAAAACAAGAGCCCCTGTCCTGACGGATTCCCTGGGGAATTCTACCACACTTTCAAAGAAGAAATATCACCTGTTTTCCTGAAGCTGTTTCAAGAAATTTAAGCAGAAGGAAAACTTCCAGACCTTTTATGAAGCCAGCATTACCCTGATCCCCAAACCAGGTAAAGACCCTACCATAAAAGAGGATTTCAGACCAATATCACTGATGAATATGGATGCTAAGATTCTCAACAAGATCCTAGCCAACAGAATCCAACATCACATTAAAAAGATTATCCACCATGACCAGGTGGCATTCATCCCTGGGCTACAAGGATGGTTCATCATTCACAAATCAATCAATGTGATATAACAAATTAATATGAGAAGAGAACCACATGGTCCTCTCAATTGATGCAGAAAAAGCATTTGACAAAATCCAGCATTGGTTCCTGATTAAAACACTTCAAGGTATAGGGATAGAGGGAACATTCCTGAACCTCATCAAATCTATCTATGAAAGACCCACAGCAAATATCATCCTCAATGGGAAAAAGCTTGCAGCCTTCCCATTGAGATCAGGAACAAGACAAGAATGCCCACTTTCACCACTCTTGTTCAACATAGTATTAGAAATCCTAGCAACAGCAATCAGACAACAAAGAGAAATAAAAGGTATCCAAATTGGTATGAAGAAGTCAAACTGTCTCTCTTCGAAGATGACATGATTCTTTATATGGAAAACCCAAAAGACTCCACCCCCAAACTACTAGAACTGATCCAGCAATTCAGAAACGTGGAAGGATACAAAGTCAAAGTGCAGAAATCAGTGGATTCCTTATACACTAACAATGAAAATACAGAAAGGGATATTAGAGAATCGATTCCATTTACTATAGCACCAACAACCATAAGACACCTGGGAATAAACCTAAACAAAGAGGTAAGGGATCTGTACTTGAGTAACACTCATGAAAGAAATTAAGAAGCCAAAAAAAGATGGAAGAGCATATCATGCTCTTGGATCGGAAAAATAAACAATGTTAAAATGTCTATACTGCCGACGGAGGAGTCAAGATGGCAGAGAAGTAGCAGGCTGAGGCTGCTTCAGCTAGCCGGAGATCAGCTAGATAGCTTATCTAAAGATTGCAAACACCTGAAAATCCATCGGCAGATCGAAGAGAAGAAGAACAGCAATTCTGGAAACAGAAAAACAACCACTTTCTGAAAGGTAGGACCGGCGGAGAAGTGAATCCAAAGCGACGGGAAGATAGACCCCGGGGGGAGGGGCCGGCTCCCGGCAAGCGGCGGAGCAACCGCGCACAAAATCAGGACTTTTAAAAGTCTGTTCCGCTGAGGGACATCGCTCCAGAGGCTAAACCGGGGCGAAGCCCAGGCGGGGTCAGCGTGGCCTCAGGTCCCGCAGGGTCACAGAAGGATCGGGGGTGTCTGAGTGTCGCAGAGCTTGCGGGTACTGGAACGGGAAAGCCGGCTACAGAGACAGAGCCGACAGTAAGCTCACAGCTCGGTGTTACCTTGAACCAGTCGGTGAGCTCGAAGAGCGGCCAGAGGTCAGGCAGACGGGAGTAACTGGGCGCTGTTCTCTGAGGGCGCACTGAGGAGTGGGGCCCTGGGCTCTCGGCTCCTCCAGGCCAGAGACCAGGAGGCTGCCATTTGTATTCTCGTCCTCCAGAAATCTACGGAAAGCGCTCAGGGAACAAAAGCTCCTGAAAGCAAACCCGAGCAGATTACTCACCCCAGCCCCGGGTAAGGGCAGTGTAATTCCGCCTGGGGCAAAGACACTTGAGAATCACTACAACAGGCCCCCCCCCCAGAAGATCAACAAGAAATCCAGCCGAGACCAAGTTCACCTACCAAGGAGTGCGGTTTCAATACCAGGGAGAGCAGCAGAATTCCAGAGGAGGAGAAAGCAAAGCACAGAACTCATGGCTTTTTCCCTGTGATTTTTTTTAGTCTTGCAGTTAATTTAATTTTTTTCTTTTTCAGTTTTTGTTTTTTTTTCTCTCGCCTTCGGGTAAATTTTTTTTTTAAACTGTTACCTTTTCTTTTTTAACGATTTTTTACTAGTTTATCTAATATATGTATATTTTCATTTTTACATTTTTCTTAGGTGATTTTTTTTTTAATTCTTTTCTTTTCTTTTTTTTCTTTTTTCTTTTTTTTTTCTTTCTTCCTTTTTGAACCTCTTTTTACCCCCTTTCTCCCCCCTCACGATTTTGGATCTCTTCTAATTTGGTTAAAGCATATTTTCCTGGGGTTTTTGCCACCCTTTTAGTATTTTACTTGCCCCTTCATATACTCTTATCTGGACAAAATGACAAGACAGAAAAATTCAACACAAAAAAAAGAACAAGAGGCAGTACCAAAGGCTAGGGACCTAATCAATACAGACATTGGTAATATGTCAGATCTAGAGTTCAGAATGACAATGCTCAAGGTTCTAGCCGGGCTCGAAAAAGGCATGGAAGATATTAGAGAATCCCTCTCGAGAGATATAAAAGCCCTTTCTGGAGAAATAAAAGAACTAAAATCTAACCAAGTTGAAATCAAAAAAGCTATTAATGAGGTGCAATCAAAAATGGAGGCTCTCACTGCTAGGATAAATGAGGCAGAAGAAAGAATTAGTGATATAGAAGACCAAATGACAGAGAATAAAGAAGCTGAGCAAAAGAGGGACAAACAGCTACTGGACCACGAGGGGAGAATTCGAGAGATAAGTGACACCATAAGACGAAACAACATTAGAATAATTGTGATTCCAGAAGAAGAAGAAAGAGAGAGGGGAGGAGAAGGTATACTGGAGAGAATTATTGGGGAGAATTTCCCCAATATGGCAAAGGGAATAAGCATCAAAATTCAGGAGGTCCAGAGAACGCCCCTCAAAATCAATAAGAATAGGCCCACACCCCGTCACCTAATAGTAAAATTTACAAGTCTCATTGACAAAGAGAAAATCCTGAAAGCAGCCCGGGAAAAGAAGTCTGTAACATACAATGGTAAAAATATTAGATTGGCAGCTGACTTATCCACAGAGACCTGGCAGGCCAGAAAGAGCTGGCATGATATTTTCAGAGCACTAAATGAGAAAAACATGCAGCCAAGAATACTATATCCAGCTAGGCTATCATTGAAAATAGAAGGAGAGATTAAAAGCTTCCAGGACAAACAAAAACTGAAAGAATTTGCAAATACCAAACCAGCTCTACAGGAAATCTTGAAAGGGGTCCTCTAAGCAAAGAGAGAGCCTATAAGTGGTAGATCAGAAAGGAACAGAGACCATATACAGTAACAGTAACCTTACAGGCAAAACAATGGCACTAAATTCATATCTCTCAATAGTTACCCTGAATGTGAATGGGCTAAATGCCCCTGTCAAAAGACACAGGGTATCAGAATGGATAAAAAAACAAAACCCATCTATATGTTGCCTCCAAGAAACTCATTTTAAGCCCGAAGACACCTCCAGATTTAAAGTGAGGGGGTGGAAAAGAATTTACCATGCTAATGGACATCAGAAGAAAGCAGGAGTGGCAATCCTTATATCAGATCAATTAGATTTTAAGCCAAAGACTATAATAAGTGATGAGGAAGGACACTATATCATACTCAAAGGGTCTGTCCAACAAGAAGATCAAAGAATTTTAAATATCTATGCCCCCAACGTGGGAGCAGCCAACTATATAAACCAATTAATAACAAAATCAAAGAAACACATCAACAATAATACAATAATAATAGGGGACTTTAACACTCCCCTCACTGAAATGGACAGATCATCCAAGCAAAAGATCAGCAAGGAAATAAAGGCCTTAAACGACACACTGGACCAGATGGACATCACAGATATATTCAGAACATTTCATCCCAAAGCAACAGAATACACATTCTTCTCTAGTGCACATGGAACATTCTCCAGAATAGATCACATCCTCGGTCCTAAATCAGAACTCAACCAGTATCAAAAGATTGGGATCATTCCCTGCATATTTTCAGACCACAATGCTCTAAAGCTAGAACTCAACCACAAAAGGAAGTTTGGAAAGAACCCAAATACATGGAGACTAAACAGTATCCTTCTAAAGAATGAATGGGTCAACCGGGAAATTAAAGAAGAATTGAAAAAAATCATGGAAACAAATGATAATGAAAATACAACGGTTCAAAATCTGTGGGACACAACAAAGGCAGTCCTGAGAGGAAAATATATAGCGGTACAAGCCTTTCTCAAAAACAAGAAAGGTCTCAGGTACACAACCTAACCCTACACCTAAAGGAGCTGGAGAAAGAACAAGAAAGAAACCCTAAGCCCAGCAGGAGAAGAGAAATCATAAAGATCAGAGCAGAAATCAATGAAATAGAAACCAAAAAAACAATAGAACAAATCAACGAAACTAGGAGCTGGTTCTTTGAAAGAATTAATAAAATTGATAAACCCCTGGCCCGACTTATCAAAAAGAAAAGAGAAAGGACCCAAATAAATAAAATCATGAATGAAAGAGGAGAGATCACAACTAACACCAAAGAAATACAAACTATTATAAGAACATACTATGAGCAACTCTACGGCAATAAATTTGACAATCTGGAAGAAATGGATGCATTCCTAGAAACATATAAACTACCACAACTGAACCAGGAAGAAATAGAAAGCCTGAACAGACCCATAACCAGTAAGGAGATTGAAACAGTCATTAAAAATCTCCAAACAAACAAAAGCCCAGGGCCAGACGGCTTCCCGGGGAATTCTAACCAAACATTTAAAGAAGAACTAATTCCTATTCTCCTGAAACTGTTCCAAAAAAATAGAAATGGAAGGAAAACTTCCAAACTCATTTTATGAGGCCAGCATCACCTTGATCCCAAAACCAGACAAGGATCCCACCAAAAAAGAGAGCTATAGACCGATATCCTTGATGAACACAGATGCGAAAATACTCAACAAAATACTAGCCAATAGGATTCAACAGTACATTAAAAAGATTATTCACCACGACCAAGTGGGATTTATTCCAGGGCTGCAAGGTTGGTTCAACATCCGCAAATCAGTCAATGTGATACAACACATCAATAAAAGTAAGAACAAGAACCATATGATACTCTCAATAGATGCTGAAAAAAGCATTTGACAAAGTACAACATCCCTTCCTGATCAAAACTCTTCAAAGTGTAGGGATAGAGGGCACATACCTCAATATCATCAAAGCCATCTATGAAAAAACCCCACCGCAAATATCATTCTCAATGGAGAAAAACTGAAAGCTTTTCCCGCTAAGGTCAGGAACACGGCAGGGATGTCCATTATCACCACTGCTATTCAACATCGTACTAGAGGTCCTAGCCTCAGCAATCAGACAACAAAAGGAAATTAAAGGCATCCAAATCGGCAAAGAAGAAGTCAAATTATCACTCTTCGCAGATGATATGATACTATATGTGGAAAACCCAAAAGAATGCACTCCAAAACTGCTAGAACTTATACAGGAATTCAGTAAAGTGTCAGGATATAAAATCAATGCACAGAAATCAGTTGCATTTCTCTACACCACACAGCAAGACAGAAGAAAGAGATATTAAGGAGTCAATCCCATTTACAATTGCATCCAAAACCATAAGATACCTAGGAATAAACCTAACCAAAGAGACACAGAATCTATACTCAGAAAACTATAAAGTACTCATGAAAGAAATTGAGGAAGACACAAAGAAATGGAAAAATGTTCCATGCTCCTGGATTGGAAGAATAAATATTGTGAAAATGTCTATGCTACCTAAAGCAATCTACACATTTAATGCAATTCCTATCAAAGTACCATCCATCTTTTTCAAAGAAATGGAACAAATAATTCTAAAATTTATATGGAACCAGAAAAGACCTCGAATAGCCAAAGGGATATTGAAAAAGAAAGCCAACGTTGGTGGCATCACAATTCCGGACTTCAAGCTCTATTACAAAGCTGTCATCATCAAGACAGCATGGTACTGGCACAAAAACAGACACATAGATCAATGGAACAGAATAGAGAGCCCAGAAATAGACCCTCAAATCTATGGTCAACTAATCTTCGACAAAGCAGGAAAGAATGTCCAATGGAAAAAAGACAGCCTTTTCAATAAATGGTGCTGGGAAAATTGGACAGCCACATGCAGAAAAATGAAATTGGACCATTTCCTTACACCACACACAAAAATAGACTCAAAATGGATGAAGGACCTCAATGTACGAAAGGAATCCATCAAAATCCTTGAGGAGAACACGGGCAGCAACCTCTTCGACCTCTGCCGCAGCAACATCTTCCTAGGAACAACGCAAAAGGCAAGGGAAGCAAGGGAAAAAATGAACTACTGGGATTTCATCAAGATCAAAAGCTTTTGCACAGCAAAGGAAACAGTTAACAAAATCAAAAGACAACTGACAGAATGGGAGAAGATATTTGCAAACGACATATCAGATAAAGGACTAGTGTCCAGAATCTATAAAGAACTTAGCAAACTCAACACCCAAAGAACAAATAATCCAATCAAGAAATGGGCAGAAGACATGAACAGACATTTCTGCAAAGAAGACATCCAGATGGCCAACAGACACATGAAAAAGTGCTCCATATCACTCGGCATCAGGGAAATACAAATCAAAACCACAATGAGATATCACCTCACACCAGTCAGAATGGCTAAAATCAACAAGTCAGGAAATGACAGATGCTGGCGAGGATGCGGAGAAAGGGGAACCCTCCTACACTGTTGGTGGGAATGCAAGCTGGTGCAGCCACTCTGGAAAACAGCATGGAGGTTCCTCAAAATGTTGAAAATAGAACTGCCCTATGACCCAGCAATTGCACTACTGGGTATTTACCCTAAAGATACAAATGTAGTGATCCAAAGGGACACATGCACCCGAATGTTTATAGCAGCAATGTCCACAATAGCCAAACTATGGAAAGAACCTAGATGTCCATCAACAGATGAATGGATCAAGAAGATGTGGTATATATACACAATGGAATACTATGCAGCCATCAAAAGAAATGAAATCTTGCCATTTGCAACAACATGGATGGAACTAGAGCGTATCATGCTTAGCGAAATAAGTCAAGCAGAGAAAGACAACTATCATATGATCTCCCTGATATGAGGAAGTGGTGATGCAACATGGAGGCTTAAGTGGGTAGAAGAATAAATGAAACAAGACGGGATTGGGAGGGAGACAAACCATAAGTGACTCTTAATCTCACAAAACAAACTGAGGGTTGCCGGGGGGAGGGGGTTTGGGAGAAGGGGGTGGGATTATGGACATTGGGGAGGGTATGTGATTTGGTGAGTGCTGTGAAGTGTGTAAACCTGGTGATTCACAGACCTGTACCCCTGGGGATAAAAATATATGTTTATAAAAATAAAAAATTATAAAAAAATAAAAAAATAAAAAAATAAAAAAAAAAAAAAAAGACTGAAAACAAAACAAAAAAAAAAAAAAAAAAAAAGAAACAAGAAAGGTCTCAGGTACACAACCTAACCCTACACCTAAAGGAGCTGGAGAAAGAACAAGAAAGAAACCCTAAGCCCAGCAGGAGAAGAGAAATCATAAAGATCAGAGCAGAAATCAATGAAATAGAAACCAAAAAACAATAGAACAAATAAACGAAACTAGGAGCTGGTTCTTTGAAAGAATTAATAAAATTGATTAACCCCTGGCCCGACTTATCAAAAAGAAAAGAGAAAGGACCCAAATAAATAAAATCATGAATGAAAGTGGAGAGATCATAACTAACACCAAAGAAATACAAACTATTATAAGAACATACTATGAGCAACTCTACGCCAATAAATTTGACAATCTGGAAGAAATGGATGCTTTCCTAGAAACATATAAACTACCACAACTGAACCAGGAAGAAATAGAAAGCCTGAACAGACCCATAACCAGTAAGGAGATTGAAACAGTCATTAAAAATCTCCAAACAAACAAAAGCCCAGGGCCAGACGGCTTCCCCGGGGAATTCTACCAAACATTTAAAGAAGAACTAATTCCTATTCTCCTGAAACTGTTCCAAAGAATAGAAATGGAAGGAAAACTTCCAAACTCATTTTATGAGGCCAGCATCACCTTGATCCCAAAACCAGACAAGGATCCCACCAAAAAAGAGAGCTATAGACCAATATCCTTGATGAACACAGATGCAAAAATACTCAACAAAATACTAGCCAATAGGATTCAACAGTACATTAAAAGGATTATTCACCACGACCAAGTGGGATTTATTCCAGGGCTGCAAGGTTGGTTCAACATCTGCAAATCAGTCTATGTGATACAACACATCAATAAAAGAAAGAACAAGAACCATAGGATACTCTCAATAGATGCTGAAAAAGCATTTGACAAAGTACATCATCCCTTCCTGATCAAAACTCTTCAAAGTGTAGGGATACAGGGCACATACCTCAATATCATCAAAGCCATCTATGAAAAACCCACCGCAAATATCATTCTCAATGCAGAAAAACTGAAAGCTTTTCCGCTAAGGTCAGGAACACGGCAGGGATGTCCATTATCACCACTGCTATTCAACATCGTACTAGAGGTCCTAGCCTCAGCAATCAGACAACAAAAGGAAATTAAAGGCATCCAAATCGACAAAGAAGAAGTCAAATTATCACTCTTCGCAGATGATATGATACTATATGTGGAAAACCCAAAAGACTCCACTCCAAAACTTCTAGAACTCATACAGGAAATCAGTAAAGTTTCAGGATATAAAATCAATGCACAGAAATCAGTTGCATTTCTCTACACAAACAGAAGGACAGAAGAAAGAGAAATGAAGGAGTCAATCCCATTTACAATTGCATCCAAAACCATAAGATACCTAGGAATAAACCTAACCAAAGAGACACAGAATCTATACTCAGAAAACTATAAAGTACTCATGAAAGAAATTGAGGAAGACACAAAGAAATGGAAAAATGTTCCATGCTCCTGGATTGGAAGAATAAATATTGTGAAAATGTCTATGCTACCTAAAGCAATCTACACATTTAATGCAATTCCTATCAAAGTACCATCCATCTTTTTCAAAGAAATGGAACAAATAATGCTAAAATTTATATGGAACCAGAAAAGACCTCGAATAGCCAAAGGGATATTGAAAAAGAAAGCCCACGTTGGTGGCATCACAATTCTGGACTTCAAGCTCTATTACAAAGCAGTCATCATCAAGACAGCATGGTACTGGCACAAAAACAGACACATAGATCAATGGAACAGAATAGAGCCCAGAAATAGACCCTCAACTCTACAGTCAACTAATCTTCAACAAAGCAGGAAAGAATGTCCAATGGAAAAAAGACAGCCTCTTCAATAAATGGTGCTGGGAAAATTGGACAGCCACATGCAGAAAAATGAAGTTGGACCATTTCCTTACACCACACACAAAAATAGACTCAAAATGGATGAAGGACCTCAATGTGTGAAAGGAATCCATCAAAATCCTTGAGGAGAACACAGGTAGCAACCTCTTCGACCTCAGCGGCAGCAACATCTTCCTAGGAACAATGCCAAAGGCAAGGGAAGCAAGGGCAAAAATGAACTATTGGGATTTCATCAAGATCCAAAGCTTTTGCACAGCAAAGGAAACAGTTAACAAAATCAAAAGACAACTGACAGAATGGGAGAAGATATTTTCAAACGACATATCAGATAAAGGACTAGTGTCCAGAATCTATAAAGAACTTAGCAAACTCAACACCCAAAGAACAAATAATCCAATCAAGAAATGGGCAGAGGACATGAACAGACATTTCTGCAAAGAAGACATCCAGATGGCCAACAGACACATGAAAAAGTGCTCCTTATCACTCGGCATCAGGGAAATACAAATCAAAACCACAATGCGATATCACCTCACACCAGTCAGAATGGCTAAAATCAACAAGTCAGGAAATGACAGATGCTGGCAAGGATGCGGAGAAAGGGGAACCCTCCTACACTGTTGGTGGGAATGCAAGCTGGTGCAGCCACTCTGGAAAACAGCATGGAGGTTCCTCAAAATGTTGAAAATAGAACTGCCCTATGACCCAGCAATTGCACTATTGTGTATTTACCCTAAAGATACAAACGTAGTGATCCAGAGGGGCACGTGCACCCGAATGTTTATAGCAGCAATGTCCACAATAGCCAAACTATGGAAAGAACCTAGATGTCCATCAACAGATGAATGGATCAAGAAGATGTGGTATATATACACAATGGAATACTATGCAGCCATCAAAAGAAATGAAATCTTTACATTTGCAACAACATGGATGGAACTAGAGCGTATCATGCTTAGCGAAATAAGTCAAGCAGAGAAAGACAACTATCATATGATCTCCCTGATATGAGGAAGTGGTGATGCAACATGGGGGCTTAAGTGGGTAGGAGAAGAATAAATGAAACAAGATGGGATTGGGAGGGAGACAAACCATAAGTGACTCTTAATCTCACAAAACAAACTGAGGGTTGCTGGGGGGAGGGTGTTTGGGAGAAGGGGGTGGGATTATGGACATTGGGGAGGGTATGTACTTTGGTGAGTGCTGTGAAGTGTGTAAACCTGGTGATTCACAGACCTGTACCCCTGGGGATAAAAATATATGTTTATAAAAAATAAAAAATTAATTAAAAAAATGTGTATACTGCCTAGAGCAATCTATACTTTTAATTCCATTCTGATCAAAATTCCACCGATATTTTTCAAAGAGATGGAGCAAATAATCCTAAAATTTGTATGTAATCAGAAGAGACCCCGAATTGCTATGGAAATTTTGAAAAACAAAAATAAAACGGGGGGGGGGTGTATCACGTTAACTGATTTCAAACTTTATTACAAAGCTTTGATCATCAAGACAGCATGGTACTGGCATAAGTACAGACACATAGACCAGTGGAACAGAATAGAGAGCCCAGATTTGGACCCTCAACTCTATGGTTAATTAATCTTTGACGAAATAGGAAAAATATCCAGTGGAGAAAAGACAGTCTCTTCAATAAATGGTGCTGGGAAAACTGAACAGCTATATTTAGAAGAATGAAACTCGACCATTCTCTTAAACCATACACAAAGATAAACTCAAAATGGATAGAAGACCTCAACTTGATACAGGAATCCATCAGTCGCCTAGAGGAGACCATAGGCAGTAATCTCTTCGATATCAGCCACAGCAACTTCTTTCAAGATATGTATCCAAAGGCAAAGGAAACAAAAGTGAAGATGAACTTTTGAGACTTTATTAAAAGCAAAAGCTTCTGCACAGCAAAGGAAACAGTCAAGAAAACAAAGAGGCAACCCATGGAATGGGAGAAGATACTTGCAAATGACAGTACAGACAAAAGGTTGATATCCAGGATCTATAATGAACTCCTCAAACTCAACACACACAAAACAGGCAATCACATCAAAAAATGGACAGAATTATGAACAGACACTTCTCCAATCAAGACATACAAATGACTATCAGACACATGAAAAAATGTTCATCATCACTAGCCCTCAGGGAGATTCAAATTAAAACCACATTGAGATAACACCTTACAACATTTAGAATGGCCAAAATTAACAAGTCAGGAAGTAACATGTGTTTGAGGGGATGTGGAGAAAGGGGAACCCTCTTCCACTGTTGGTGGGAATGAAAGTTGGTGCAGCCTCTTTGGAGAACAGCGTGGAGATTCCTCAAGAAACTAAAAATAGAACTTCCCTATGACCCTGCAATTGCACTCCTGGGTATTTACCCCAAAGATACAGATGTCATCAAAAGAAGGGCCATCTGTACCCCAGTGTTTATAGCAGCAATAGCCACAGTCGCCGAGCTGTGGAAAGAACCCAAATGCCCTTTAACAGATGAATGGATAAGGAAAATGTGGTTTATATACACTATTGAGTATTATGCCTTCATCAGAAAAAATGAATACCCAACTTTTGTAGCAACATGGACGGGACTGGAAGAGAGTATGCTAAGTGAAATAAGTCAAGCAGAGAGAATCAATTATCATATGGTTTCACTTATTTGTGGAGCATTACAAATAGCATGTAGGACAAGGGGTGTTAAAGAGGAGAAGGGAGTTGGGGGAAATTGGAAGGGGAGGTCAATCATGAGAGACTATGGACTCTGAAAAGCAACCTGAGGGGTTTGAAGTGTCGGGGGAGTTGGAGGTTGGGGTACCAGGTGGTGGGTATTTTAGAGGGCATGGATTGCATGGAGAATTGGGTGTGGTGAAAAAATAATGAATACTGTTATGCTGAAAATAAATAAATTAATTAAAAAAGTGATATGTAAGATTTTAAATTAACTATATGCATGATTTTCTCTTGAATAGCTATCAAAAACATTTCCATCAACTATGTACAAGGATTTAGATATTGGGAAATGTGCAATTAACAGCTCTCATAATTCTAAATACCAAGACCTTATTTAAGCTAGACTTTTTAGGAGAAGTAGAAGATTTCATGAGGAGGGTAATATAAAACTTCAGAAATGCAATGATGAGTCTACAGAGATTGAGGAGTATTGGTACACACAAGAAAGGTATTTTTTTATGTTTCTATGTTATGAGGCATATAACTTGAACACATGCTACTCCTCTTCCCTCAGTTTCTGTTCTCTGTCTGTTTAACTATATTCATGTGACTTCACATTGGTTTGAAACATTAATAGAGATGGTGCACAAAGAAGTGTCTGATATAGTGAAGGTAATATATAACTATTAATTTCTATTTTCATAAAGAGTATGTGGATAAAGCAGCAAGAAGAATAAAAGTGACAATATGGTTTTCTGCAGCCACAAATGAATTTTTTTTTAATTTAAGCTATTTGAAATGTTATATGATATTAAAATCTGGAAAAAGTGGATGTGGGATTCATCACAATGAGAACGATGCTAGTTTCATAAATTCCAACATTATTAAGAAATAATTAACCCAATAAGTAGCATCAACACATTAGGCAAAAGTTAATTTACATAAGAAGAATAAAATATCCGATTATAGAAATAGAAATATTATTTTCATCAAAAGAAACAAGATCAAGAGAACCATCTTAAACATATGAGTAATTTTATAACATCCATCATCAAACATATATTGGTCAAGTAACTGAAACTTCTGAGTAAAATGAGCATTTTCTTAAACTGCAAAATTTACTCAAAATAATTTTATATTAAAATCAAATTTTCAGGGTTGCTGGTTGGCTCAGTTTGTTAAGCAAACCAGCTCTGGATCTAAGCTTAGGTCTCAATCTCAATGTCTTGAGTTCAAGTCCCATACTGGGATCCACAATCGATGTCAAAACTACTTAAAAATTGGAAGGGGTGGTGAACCATGAGAGACTATGGAAAACTCTGAAAAACAATCTGAGGGTTTTGAAGGGGCGGGGGTTGGGAGGTTGGGTACGTGGTGGTGGGTATTATAGAGGGCACGGATTGTGTGGAGCACTGGGTGTGGTGAAAAAATAATGAATACTGTCATGCTGAAAATTAATCAATCAATAATCAATCAAATTCCCATCAGATACTGAAAAGCAAAGGCTATAAAGTGGAACAAATAAAGCATAGATGCAAAATCTATGATATTAAAAATGATATGAATGAAATGTGATGGAAGATGGAAGATGATAGTTTTGGAGGAATTAAGAACCTCATGCAAATCTCATGTATATGTAGTTCAACACAGGAGTTCAAGTAACTGAAGATGTATGAGAACTGTCATAATTTCTTTATAATTAATTATAAAGAAATTATATATAAATTGTAAATAATATATAAATTATAATTGAGATAGAAAGTGAAATAGTATAAAAGAAGATTATTTTCTATTATAAATGACAATCTGAGGGGTGCCTGAGAGGTTCAGCTCCTTAAACATCTGCCTTTGACTCAAGTCATGATCCTGGGGTCCTGGAGTCAAACCCTATATCTGGCTCCCTGCTCTGTCTGGAGTCTGCTTCTCCCACTCCCTCTGATCCTTCTCCCTGCTCGTGCTTCATCTCTCTCTCTCTCTCTCTCTGTCAAATGGAAAACAAAATAAAACAAAACAAAGCTGACAAACTGAGACCATTACTAACAAGATTCAATGATGTATTGATCTCTAATACAAATAATTCCAAATAGCTAGCTAATTGTGGAATAAAAAATAAAATGCTACTTTCTGACTTCAATTTTAGGCATCTTTCAACTAATCCACAACTTTCAACCTTCTATTAGACTTTACAAAGAGCTGATTTAATACATTTTCTCCTCAGACAGTAGAAAACATTGTCCAAGGTTGAACAGAATAGATCACAGACATGAACAAGTCAGGAAGAGAAGGCTTATCAGAGGTTGGCTTTAAATAAGCAACAGCATCTGTTAGAAAGAAAAGTACTCAAAACAATGAGGTGAGGGGAACAGGTGGAAACGGCTTTGGAATGCTTCTTTCTCATTGGGTCTTTAACACAGTGGAGAAAATCTAAACATAAGAGACCACAATGCAAATTAAACATGAAAATCCATAACAGGCCCCAATGGCCACACTGACATTAATAGTTGCATGTTCCATGGAACTAGTGAGGTTCAGCAGGTACATCACAAAATAGGTGTTGTATGTCAATGAATACACACAAATTTAAAGAGAATGTCCCAGCTGAGTACAAGATTCCAAAGGCCCCTCCACTGAGCCAGGAGACAAACACCAGCTGGACGCAGACCTCTCTGCTCGTAACACCCTCATAATGCAGAGGGCGACAGATGGCCATATAGCGGTCATAGAACGTCACAGTGAGAATGCCAATTTCAGAACCAGACATTAGTATCACAAGGAAGACCTGTAACACACACCCCAGAAAACAGATGGAGTCAGTGAAGATGATGGAGTTGAGGAAAAATTTGGGGACTGTAGCAGAAATGAGACACATATCTAAGAAGAATAAGTGTCTTAGGAAGAAGTACATTAGACTGTGGAAGCATTGGTCAAAAATTGTGAGCAAAATTATAGTTAAATTCTCCACTCTGGCCACTAGGTAAATTGGTAAGACCACAGCATATAACCTCAATAGCATCTGGCTTTCAATAAATCTCAGAAGCAAGAATTCCATTATTAGCATTTGATTCATTCTATTTTAAAAATAAAGCCAACCTATTGAATAAAGAAAAAAGTTATATTAAATAACAAAATATACTTTGGATCTTTGTTTTGGAAACATGCATATTTTACCATCATGAGATAGTTGGAAAATTTTAAATACCAAGATATCTATATTCATAGTTTACTAAGGTGTAAAAGAGCTATAAGCATAACAGTCCAATGTAACTAGACTACATTCATTGCAAAAGATAAAAATAACTCCACTTTCCTCCCTAACTCAATACTTGAGATGGTTTTTGAGTAAATTTATTTCAGCAGGAATTGCAGAATTGGCTACATAATTCTAATTATAATAGAATGCATATTTGTTTTGCATAAATATTCTAATTGATGTAAATGGTGTTGTAGGTTAGAAGTTAGGGATAAATTTTCTTTGCTGTGCAGAAGCTTTTGATCTTATGAACAACCAAAAGCTCACTTTTGCTTTTGTTTCCTTTGCCTTTGGAGATATACCTCTATAAGAAAGGTTGAATAGCCAACTTTTGTATCAACATGGATGGCACTGGAGGAGATCATGCTGAGTGAAATAAGTCAAACAGAGAGAGCAATTATCATATGGTTTCACTTATTTGTGGAGCATAAAGAATAAGATGGAGGACATTGGGTGTTGGAGAGAAGTGAGTTGGGGGAAATGGGAGAGATAGAGGGAGATGAATAAGGAGAGACTGTGAACTCTGAGCTGAACTGAGGGTTTTGGAGCAGAAGGGGTTGGGGGGTTGGGTAAGCCTGGTGGTGGGTATTAATGAGGGCATGTATTGCATGGAGCAATATTGGGTGTGGTGCATACACAATGAATCTTGGAACATTGAAAAAAAACAATGAAATATTTTTTTAAAAGTCAACAAAGAAGTCATAAATAAATGCTCTGTTTGTAGAATATTGAAAATTGTTTAAATAATCACTAATGTTAGCTTATATTCTAATATATTACACACTTTTCACGGAAGGACATTAAGATTTATCCCATGTTTTCATTAAAATCCTATTTTTTGGTGAAAATATCACCAATGGTGAGCCTGGATGGCTCAGTTGGTTAAGCATCTGTCTTCAGCTCAGGTCATGATCCCAGGATCATGATATCCCTCCTGGATTAGGGCTCCCTGCTCAGCGGGGGGTCAGATTTTGCTTCTCCCTTTGCTACTCACCCTGTGCATGCTCTATTGTATGATCTCTTTCTCTCTCAAATAAATAAATAAAATACTAGAAAAGTATTGTAATTTTGCAAATTGGTTTAAAATGTATAGTACCATTTTCTTATGAGAAGAACAAAATTTAAGACTACAAGGCAGATTTTTAGCATGCAATACTAACAAGAATTTAATTAATACCAAGAACAAGCAAATATTAGACATGTGAGAAATACAGAGTGTCTTCCCATTTTATTTTATTTAAAAAAAAATTTATGGTGTTACGTAAGTCACCATAAAATACATCATAAGTTCCTGTGTGTCCTGCCATTTTAAACTCACACAGGACTTCTAATCCATGATCACTCACAAACTCCATTGGGGAGTTCTGTGGTCCTATATTTGTCCCTCAGATCATCCTTATTTCTTTTTTTTATTATATTAGTATGTTCAGTTAGCCAACATTGAGTACATCATTAGCTTTTTATGTAGTGTTCAGTAATTTATTAGTTGTGTATAACACCCAGTGCTCATCACAACACATGTCCTCCTTAATACCTATTTTTACTTGTACTTTAGCATCACTTTAGTGACAATTTCTTTAGATCTCCATGCAGCCTCTTTCATCCCCTCACAATATGTGTTCTCAATGAACACTCTAATTTAAAACACCACCACCACCACCACCACCAATAATAATAATAAAAACTTTCCTCAACCTCTGTAAGTGAAACCCAGCCTTTTTACACAAGGTTCTAATCGGGTACTAAATGTAGAAATGTTTCCACGACTCATGGAATCTTTCTCATCAGCCTTTCCCTGTTCTCAGTCAGACTTCTGAGAAGTCCCTGTCCCTGAGCGCATTTCTCCTGCATTATCATTCATCTTCCCAATCATCAAATTTATAAACCATGACATAAAGTTTCTCTTAAAAGCTAAAGGTAGTGGTAATTGATAATCATTATCCAAACTTGGGCTTTTATACCTATAGAAAAACTTTTAGTCATTTTAATTTCAGTGTCTTAATTATCTGAGTAATTCAGCCTCAACACAATATGCATTGGAAAAAGAGCAATAATTATTTCTTCTTCAATTGACAGTGAGATAGTTTGAAGGTTTCTTTTTGCCTACTCTGATGTTCCCTTTTTCCACCTGGAAAATAAGGCTCAGACATTTTAGAAAAAGACTGGAGAGGAGTTTCAAAGTAACTTTAGTAAAGAATAAGTAAAAATAAAATAAAATAATGAAATAAAATTTTAAAAAGTAAGTAATTTGGGTTTTCTCTTTACACTGTTAAAAATGAAACTATATTCTCAAGTCATAAGAAGAGTCAGAAAACTGCAAATAACTTGACCATAGTCCTCTAGGTTCTTGTTTCATGTGTCCCCCTTCCTATCAAACTCACAATGATTTTGATTGAGCTTCTCTGACATGTACACATCAGTATGTGTTTGCCTTGTACTGACTCCAAGTTCTAAGAGGAAAAAGCATCCTTAACATCCTATGCCTCTGGAAGTTCTTTCTCTAACAAGGTATAAGGCTCTTAACACAAGTTCAATTTGGACCTTTATAAAGTACATGGGATTCTACAGGAAGTCAGACTTTCAGATGTGTGTAAATTTCATTTCTCAAATTCTAAACCCTGCTCTCATATTCCATCTGATTTGAGAGTTAACACTACTGTCCTTTTTCTACTGAGATAAAGGATGAGATCTCACTTGATCTCATTACAATAAGCCAACCAGCATCCCTTTAAATTTTCATTATATGTTTTTGACCATTGAAGTCTAATACATTAATTTCCTTCTAAAACCTGTAACAATTTACATTTAGGTCTGCATCCACTAATTTTTAAATTGAGTCTAATAATTTTAGTTAAGTTGCAATAGTGAGAGTCACTAAGAGACATACTCTTCTGACTTTGGGGTAAGTCATATGGTTTTTGTTTAGGTCCTTGAGCCACAAAATTTCCTATTGATTTTTCCTATACTCACTCCCTGGGTTTAATCCAACTCCAGTGAGGTAACTTTCCTTCAGATTCTAACTAATGAATAGAGATATCAGGATAGAAACTCTCCCAAAACTTGTATTTCCTAACATCTTTAGCAGTTTTTAAATGTCAGTGACATTCTAATGGGCATGTAAGAGTGACATCTCCTTTTAGGGCTAACATCTTAATGAAAATCAACAGAAACTTCTTTATTGTTGAGATAAAGTGGAGTTTATTTTCCAAATCTGATCCAATAATATTCCCTTTATCTTCTACAATATGTATAATTGTTTATTCATTTATTTAATATTTGCTCTAAATTATTGCCTCTCTAGATATCCTGTATGACACAATTTCCAACTTTCGTGCATCTGGTTTTTGTTATCTAGGAATTTCTTATCAACACCAGAATATTCATAACAGGCTTATTTGGATTATATCTTTATCCTTATTCTCATTTTTTTTATATCATCAACACCTTTAGCAATACCATAAGGTATTCCACAAATGGACAATCACTATATTAACTTTTAAATCATTTGCTCAATTTCAAAACCACTTGGAAAACTTTGATTGGAATTTAATCTAGCTCAATGTAGAGACCCTTGTTATCCTAACAACACTGTGTACAATGAGCAATGGAGGGATGCCTGGGTGGCTCAGTTGGTTAAGCAGCTGCCTTTGGCTCAGGTCATGATCCCAGTCTCCTGGGATCGAGTCCCACATCGGGCTCCTTGCTCAGCAGGGACCCTGCTTCTCCCTCTGCCTTTGCCTGCCACTGTATCTGCCTGTGCTCACTCTCTCTCTGTCAAATAAATAAATAAATAAAATCTTTTAAAAAAATGAGCAATGGAGGTGGTATATTTCTTCATTAAAAATAACTTTAAAAATTCTATTAGCAAGTTTTACAGTTTGAAGACATAAGTCAATTACGTGTTCTGTTAAATTCATCACTTAATACTCCATTTCCAGATCCAAATCTGTATTAGTTGGCCATTGATGCCATATGGAAATGCCATAGACTGCATAATTTAAACAACAGAAATTATCTTCACACAGTTCTGGAGTTGAAAACTTTAAGATTAAGGTATGGGCAGGGTTGTTTCTTCAGAGTTATCATTCTTTTGTTTTCCTATGGCTGTTCTCCTTCTGTCTCTTCAAATGACCATTCCCGTGTGGACCAGTGCCCATTGTGAGACTCTATATGTCATATTCTCTTCTTTTAAGGCCAGGAAACTGGGAACCTGGGTGGCTTAGTCAGTTAAAACTCTGTCTTTGGCTCAGGTCATGATCTCAGGATCCTGGGATCAAGTTATTTGTTTGGAGTCCCTGCTCAATGGGGAGCCTGCATCTCCCTCTCACTTTTCCCTTTGGCACATCTCCCACCCTTCCCTTGCTCTGTTCTCTCTTTCTCTCAAATAAATAAAATCTTAAGAGAAACAGTGGTCAGATTAGATTAGGACACCTACATGTCCCCATTTTAAGTTAATTATTCCTCAAAAGGCTTAATTCCAAATATAGTCACCTTCTGATGTTCTGATAGTTGGAAGCTAACATGCATAATTCCTGAGAATACAAATACATTCATGATATATAAATGAAATTAAAAAAAAATTATGTTCCATTTTTGTTATTGTTTTTTTTACTATCATAAAATATTCTAATTTTATTATGAATAATTTTTGACACAACAAGAAGCTTTAGTTGCTTTTTGTATAAAGCCCTTAAGATTTTCCTGAAATATTTTGTCTGTGAAAAACTCCTTACTTCTTCATTTCTTATGTTTTTTTGTTTGTTTGTTTGTTTTTATTTCTGCTCACCTGACTTCATTAGCTATAATGTTCAGTACAATGTTGCAAAAAGATGGAAGAGAATAATCTTAATAATTCCAGACCTATAGGATAAAAGGTAAAGAGGAAAAACTGGGAGATTTACAAATTTATATTAATTGAGAATTCATCAACATAAAAATCTAACATTCAGTGAAGGAAACCATCAACAAAACTAAAAGACAACCCAAAGAGAGGAAGAAGGTATTTGCAAATTTCAAATCTGACCAAGAGTCAGTATCCAAAATATATAAAGAATTAATAAAACTCAACACCTCAAAAATGAGTAATCCAATAAAGAATGGGTAGAAGGTATGTATAGTTTTTCCAAAGAAGGCATTCAGAAGATAAACAGCCATATGAAAAGATGGTCAACATCACTCATCATCAGGGAAATATATTAAAAACTACAATAAAATATCACCTTATTCTTGTCAGAATGGCTAAAATCAACAACAAAAGAAGAAACTGGTGTTGTCGAGAATGTGGAGAAAGGGGAAATCTGTTATACTTATGGCAGGAATACAAATTGGTGCTGCCATTCTGTAAAACAGTATGAAGGTTCACCAAAAAGTAAAAAACAAACAAACAAACAGCAACAAATAAACAAACAAAAAACTACCATATCATCCAGCAATTGCATTACATTATGTTTACACAAAGATTAGAAAAATACTAATTAAAAGAGACACACATCAGGCTGCTTATAACAGCATTATCTACAATAGAGAAATTATAGAAAGAGCCCAAGTGTCCATCCATTGATGAATGTATAAAGATATGGTATATGTACATACAATGAAAGATTACTTGGCCATACTGAAATAATTAAATATTGACATTTGCAACAATCTGGATGGATTTAGAACTATTATGCTTAGAATGATAAGTCAGTTGGAAAAAGACAAATATCATGAAATTTCACTCATGGGGAATTTAAGAAAAAAATTCCAGAATCATTCTATGAGGCCAATACTACATTGATTCCAAAACCAGAAGAGGATCCCACTGAAAAAGAGAATTTCAGGCCAATGTCCCTGATGAAGAGGTTGCAGAAATCCTTAACAACTACTAGCAAATTGAATCCAACAGTACATTAAGGAAATTAATCAAAATGATCAAAGGAGATTTACTCCTGGGCTGGAAGGGTGGTGCAATAGCCACAAATTAATCAGTGTGGCACACAACATTAATAAAATAAAGGAAAAGAACCACGTGACCTTCCCAATTGATGTAGAAAAAAACATTTGACAAAATATAACATCCATCTTTGAAGAAAAAAAGACCTCAACGAAGTAGTGATAGAAGAAACATAATATCATAAAGGCCATATACAAAAGTCCTACAGCTAATATCATCCTCAGTGGGGGAAAAACTGAGACCTTTCCTTTGCAATAAGGAACAAGATGGGGATGTCCACTCTCACCACTCTTATTTAACACAATACCGGAAATCCTAGGCTCAGCAATCAGACAAGAAAAATAAAAGACAAAGTCATCCACATCAGCTAGGACAAAGTCAAACTTTGACTTTTTAAAGAAGACATGGTGCTTTATGTAGAAAACCCAAATCCACCAAAGAATTGCTAGAACTGAAAAATGAACTCAGTGAAGTGGCAGGATAAAAAAAAAAAAGAATAATTTATACAAATCTCTTACGTTTCTCTACACCAATAATAATGTAGCATAATAATAAATCAAGGAATTGATCCCATTTACAATTGCACCAGAATCTATGACACCTAGGGACAAATCTAACTGAAGAAGTAAAATATTTGTACTCTGAAAACTATAAAACACTGACAAAATAAACTTAACAGGACAGAAAGAAATGGAAAAAAAATCCATGCTCATGAATTGGAAGCATAAATATTTTTTAAATTTCTATATTGGGGCACCTGGGTGGCTCAGTGGGTTAAGGCCTCTGCCTTCAGCTCAGGTCATGATCCCAGGGTCTTGGGATCAAACCCTGCATCAGGTTCTCTGCTCAGCAGGAATCCTGTTTCCTTCTCTTTCTCTCTGCCTTCCTCCCTGCCTACTTGTGATCCCTTTCTGACAAATAAATAAATAAAATCTTTTAAAAAATTCTATATTAAATAAGGCAATTTACATATTTAATACAAACCCTATCAAAATACCAGCAATTTCCACAAAGCTAGAAAGAAGGGTACTGAAGTTCATATGAATACACAAAAGTCCCAAATAGCCAAAGTAATATTGAAAAAGAAAAACAAAACTGGAGGTATCACTATTCTGGAATTGAAACTGTATTACATTGATGTAGTGATCAAGACAGTATGGCACAGGCATAAACAGATAGATCAGTGAAGTAAGATAGGAAACCCAATAATATATCCACATTATATGGTCATTAATCTTTAATAAAGCAGGAAAGAATATTCAGTGGAAAAAAGAGAGTCTTTTTAACAAATGGTGCTGGTAAAAGTGGACAGCAACATGCAAGAGAATGAAACAGAAAAGAAAGAAACCACTTTCTTATAACATACAAAAAATACATTTATGATGGATGAAGGACCTAAATGTGAGAAAGAAAATAATCAAAATCCTAGAACATAACATAGGCAGCAACCTCTATGGCTTCAGCAACAGCAACTTCTTACTGGACGCATCTCTAGAGGCAAGGGAGACAAAAGCAAACATGAACTATTGGGACTTCATCAAGATAAAATCTTCTAAACGTGAAGGAAACAGTCAACAAAAGTAAAAGGCAATGTACTCAAATAGAGGAAGATATTTGTAACTGTTTCATCAGATAAAGGGCTAGTACCACAAATTATAAAGAACTCACAAGACTGAACACCCAGAAAACAAATAATCCAGATAAGAAATGGGTAGAGTACATGAATATATATTTTTCCAAAGAAGATATACAGATGGCTAACAGACACCTAGAAGGATACTCAACATCAAATTACCATCAGGGAAATTCAAATTAAAATGGCATTGAGATACCACTGTACACCAGTTACAATGGCCAAAATTAACAAGACAAAAAACAACAACTGGGGGAGAGGATGTGGAGAAAGGGGAACTCTCTTACACTGTTTGTGGGAAAGCAAGTTGGTGCAACCACTTTGGGAAACAGTATGAAGATTTTTCAAAAAATTAAAAATAGAGCTACTCTACGATGTGACAATTACACTACTGGATATTTACCCAAAGAAACAAATGTAGTGAAAAGGGCCAAATGTACCCCAATGTTCATAGCAGCAATGTCTACAATAGTCAAGCTGTGGAAAGAACCAAGATGCCCTTCAACAGACAAGTGGATAAAGAAGATGTGGTCCATAAATACAATGGAATTTTATGCTTCCATCAGAAAGGATGAATACCCAACTTTTGCATCAAAATGGATGGGACTGGAGGTCATGTTGAGTGAAATAAGTAAAGCAAAGAAAGTGAATTATCATATGGTTTCATTTACTTGTGGAACATAAAGAATAACATGGAGGACGTTAGTAGAAGTAAAGTAAAAGTGAAGGGGGAGACCTCAGAAGGGGAGGTGATGAGAGACTGTGGTCTCTGACAAACAAACTGAGTGTTTTAGAAGGGAGAAGGGTGGAGGTGTGAATGAGCTTGGTGGTGGGTATTAATGAGTACATGTATTGAATGAAGCACTGGGTGTGGTTCATGAACAATGAATCTTGGAACACTACATCAAAAACTAATGATGTATTGTATGCTGATTAACATAATACAGGAACACTACATCAAAAACTAATGACGTATTGTATGCTGATTAACATAATACAGTTAAAAAAACTACATTGAGATATTACATCATACCTATCAGAATTATTATAATTAACAAACTCAGGAAATAACAGATGTTGTCATGGATATATAGAAAAGGGAACCATCTTAACCATTGATAGGAATTCAAACTAGTGTAGCCACTCTGGAGAACAGTAGGGAGGTTCCTCAAAAAGGCAGAGATGGAGAGACAGGCAGAGAGAATTACAGGAAGAGAAATATACATAGGGACGGACAAAGAGAGAGAGACGAGAGACAGAGACAGAGAGGAGGAGAGAGATAGAGCCAAATAGAGTCAGAAACATAATATGCCAAAGTCTATGGGCTATAACAAAAGACGTTCTAAGAAAATAGTTCATAGCAATAAATATCTATGTTAGGAATAAAGAAAGATATCACATAAACAACTTAATATAATAATATAATATTATTAGTAGTATATTAGTATTATCAGCATTATTATTAATATATTATAATAATATAATAGTATTATTGATATTTAATCATAATTAAATTATTGGTATTATTAGTAAAATAATATACATATACATGTACTTATATATAATATGTATTATATATAAATAAATAGAATATATTGTATATAATATACATATATATGTGTATATATACGTATTATTTATGTATATTATATGTATATTTATGTATATGTACATATATAATATGTATATATATATATTAAAAAAATGTCTCCTGGTGAAATGGCTTTCCTAGTGAATTTTACCAAATACTACAAAAAAAATTTACCATTAATTGTTTAAAAAACGTTCAAAAAATTTAAAGAAAAGGACCCCTTTCAAATTCATTCAATGAGGTCAACATTAATCTAATATGAAAGCTAGACAAAAATATATTTTTTAAAACTACCTAAGCAATTGGGACATTTTGAACTACTATCTTTTTTTTTTTAAAGATTTTTATTTATTTATTTGACAGACAGAGATCACAAGTAGGCAGAGAAAGAGAGGAGGAAGCAGGTTCTCGTGCTGAGCAGAGAGCCCGATGTGGGGCTCGATCCAGGACCCTGGGATCATGACCTGAGCCTAAGGCAGAGGCTTTAGCGCACTGAGCCACCCAGGTGCCCCTAGACAAGAATATTGTAAGAAAATGATTTTATGGTCCAATATTCCTGATGAAAATAATGCAAAATCCTGAACAAAACACTACCAAACCAAATGCAGCAGCACATTAAAAGCATCATACTCTATGATCAAGTTGTATTTATCTGTGGGTTGTAAGGATGGTTCAACATACACCAATCAATCAAAACAGTATACCATTTTAATAAAATCAAGTAAATTAATATAATGATAATCTTAATAGACAATTACAAATTTGTCAAAATTTGGCATAGTTCCAGAAATGTACTTCAACATTATAAAAGTCATATATAACAAGCTCTGAGCTAACATTATACTCAACTGTGAAAGACTGAGATCATTTTTTCTAAAATTAGAATTAAGGCAAACATGTTCATTCCAATCATTCTTATTTAACACATGCTGGAACTCCTAGCCAAAGAAATTAGGCATGGAAACTATATAAAAGTTATCTAAATAAGAAATGGTGAAGTAAAAATTGTCACTGTGTGTAGAGCAGATGATCTTGCATAAGGAAAATCATAGACTTCACAAAAAATGAGGAAAAAATAAACAAACCCAGCAAACTTGTAGGATGCAAATTCAATATACCAAAATCCACTGCGTTCTTGTTCACTAAAAAACTGTCTGAAAAATAAGAAAAACAATTCCACTAACAATAACATCAAAATAATAAAACACTCAGGAATAATGTTTAATCAGAGGTGAATTATGGGTACAATTTGAACTTTAAAATATTAACTAAAGTTGAAGAAGACACAAATAAATAGTAAGATAATAATTTCATGGATGAGAAGAAATAAGACTTTTCAAATGTCCTTTCTTTCCAAAGGAACCTACTGATTCAATATGGTGCCTATCAGAATCCCAATGGCAAAGTCTGTTGTTTCTTGAGATGTTAATTCTAGCCATTCTGACTGGTAGTATCTCATTAAGGTTTTGGTTTGTGTTTCCCTGATGTTGATTGATGGTTAGCATTTTTTCATGTGTCTGTTGTCCATTCGAATATCTACTTTGGACAAATATCTGTCTGCTCATGTCTTCTGCTCAGTTCTTGATTGTATTTTTTTAAATTTTTTAAATTTATTTATTTTCAGCATAACAGTATCATTATATTTTCACCACACCCAGAGCTCCATGCAATCCGTGCCCTCAATAATACCCACCACCTGGTACCCCGAACTCCCACGCCCCCCCCCCGCCACTTCAAACCCCTCAGATTGTTTTTCAGAGTCCATAGACTCTCATGGTCCACCTCCCCTTCCAAGTTACCCAACCCCCTTCTCTCTAACTCCCCATGTCCTCCATGCTATTTGTTATACTCCACAAATAAGTGAAACCATATGATAATTGACTCTCTCTGCTTGACTTATTTCACTCAGCATAATCTCTTCCAGTCCCGTCCATGTTGCTACAAAAGTTGGGTATTTGTCCTTTCTGATGGAGGCATAATACTCCATAGTGTATATGGACCACATCTTCCTTATCTATTCATCCGTTGAAGGGCAAATTGTTTTTTTCCACAGTTTGGCGACCATGGCCATTGCTGCTATAAGCATTGGGGTACAGATGGCCCTTCTTTTCACAACATCTGTATCTTTGGGGTAAATACCCAGGAGTGCAATGGCAGGGTCATAGGGAAGTTCTATTTTTAATTTCTTGAGGAATCTCCACACTGTTCTCCAAAGAGGCTGCCCCAACTTGCATTCCCACCAACAGTGGAAGAGGGTTCCCCTTTCTCCACATCCCCTCCAACACATATTGTTTCCTGTTTTTTTTTTTTTTAATTTTGGCCATTCTAACTGGTGTAAGGTAATATCTCAATGTAGTTTTAATTTGAATCTCCCGGATGGCTAGTGATGATGAACATTTTTTCATATGTCTGATAGCCATGTGTATGTCTTGATTGGAGAAGTGTCTGTCCATATCTTCTGCCCATTTTTTTGATATGATTGTCTGTTTTGTGTGTGTTGAGTTTGAGGAGTTCATTATAGATCCTGGATATCAACTTTTTTTCTCTACCATCATTTGCAAATATCTTCTCCCATTCCGTGGGTTGCCTCTTTGTTTTCTTGACTGTTTCCTTTGCTGTGCAGAAGCTTTTGATTTTGATGAAATCCCAAAAGTTCATCTTCGCTTTTGTTTCCTTTGCCTTTGGAGACATATCTTGATAGAAGTTGCTGTGGCTGATATTGAAGAGATTACTGCCTATGTTCTTCTCTAGGATTCTGATGGATTCCTGTCTCACGTTGAGGTCTTTTATCCATTTTGAGTTTATCTTTGTGTACGGTGTAAGAGAATGGTCGAGTTTCATTCTTCTACACATACAATTTTCCCAGCACCATTTATTGAAGAGACTGTCTTTTTTCCACTGGATATTTTTTCATGCTTTCTTGAAGATTGGTTGACCATAGAGTTGTGGGTCCATAAATGGACTCTCTATTCTGTTCCACTGGTCTATGTGTTTGTTTTTGTGCTGGTACCATATTGTCTTGGTGATTGTAGCTTTGTAGTAAAGCTTGGAATCAAGCAACATGATGGGCCCAGTTGTGTTTTCCTTTTTCAACATTTCGTTACCATTTCAGCATCTTTTCTGGTTCTATACAAATTTTAGGATTGTTTGTTCCATCATTTTGAAGAATGCCAGTAGAATTTTGATAGGTATGACGTTGAGAGTATAGATTGCTCTGGGCAGCATAGACGTTTTAACAAAGTCTATTGTTCTGATCCATGAGTTTAGAATGCTTTTCCTTCTTTTTGTGTCTCCTTCAGTTTCTTTCATGAGTTTTCTGTAGTTTCTGGAATACAGATCCTTTACCTCTTTGGATAGGTTTATTCCCAAGAATGTTATGGTACTTGGTGCTATAGTAAATTGAATCAATTCTCTACTTTCCATTTCTATATGTTCATTGTTAATGTGTACAAAAGCAACTGATGTTCATCATCATCAGCCATCATGGAGATTCAAATCAAAACCACATTGATGTGTCACCTTACACCAGTTACAACAACAAGTGGGGGGGGGTGTGGAGAAAGGGGAAACCTCTTACACTCTTGGTGGGAATTAGTTGGTACGGCCACTTTGGAAAACAGTGTGGAGATTCATCAGAATATTAAAAATAAAACTACTCCATGATGTGACATTTCACTACTGGATATTTACCCAAAGATATATATGTGTATATATACGGACAAATGGATAAGAAGATGTGGTCCATGTATGCAATGGAATATTATGCCTACAATAGAAAATATGAATACCCCAATTTTACAACAACATGGACAGGACTGAAGGAGTTTATGCTGAGTGAAATAAGTCAAGCAGGGAAAGTCAATTATCATATGCTTACACTTACTTACTTGTGAAGTATAACAAATAACATGGAGGACATTAGGAGAAGTAAAAGAAAAGTGAATTGGGGGAAGTCAGAATGGGAGAGGATGCGTGAGAGACTGTGGACTCTAAGAAACAAACTGAGGGCTTTGGAGAGGAGGGTAGTGTGGTTTAGTTGAGCCTGGTGGTGAGTACTAAGAAGGGCACATATTACATGGAGCACTGTGTCTCATGTTTAAACAATGAATCTTGGAACACTGGAGAAATAAAACAAAATTTTTAAAAAATAAAAAAATAAAAATAGTGTATACTAGCCAAGAGGTAAGTTGGAAAATGACACTTTACTCAGTTACTACTGTACATATATGGGCTAATTTTGAATTGAGACACATTTTGATTTTTATGAAGAATCATAAGTTTAGTTACACAATTGATCATTCTTAAATTGTAACAGTATCATATGTGCTTTTGGAAAATATTAAAAATAGGTAGAATAAACAGAGCTCATTTTTGTTGATATATATGCCTTTTGCACTTGCATATTGCAAATACACAGAAAAATGCAAAAAAAATGTATCAGAAAATGCAAAATGTAAAATATATATATATATATGAAAAAGGAAATTAAAGTTTCCACATTACATAACAAGGGAAAGTACTACAAAATCTATTAGCAGTATTCTTATTAACTGGAAGGTCTCATGACATTTAACCCTACTGGAAAAAGAAGAAAAAAAAATCTCAAAGTGGATTTAATTCTTTGCCCTTGTGACTTCATGACATCTGTGATGACATAAGATAACATCAGAACTCATGGTTAATGCAGTTAATTAGCTCTCATTCTAAATAGTAAATTTTAAACCTGCACAAAAATGCAAGACCCCTATAAATATCATTTCAACCTGTGCTTGCCATTTGGAGAGGACTGTCATTCAGCAAAACACTGGAAACCAGAGCAATAGCAATGGTTAAACAGGAATTTTTATTTTGTTGGACAATAGATCTAGATTTTCAACTTTTTTCCTATGGGAGAAAGTGTCCTTTATTTACCTCATTTTTATCTTAAAGTTCCATGGTATTTAAATAATTGACTTCTAAAATCAGGGAAACATGATTCTTATTACATAAGTAAATTTCTTCCAAACTTCTATGCATCTATTACAAACTTTCCAGTGTTATTCTTGCTCTCTTGCTATGTCTAAATAGATAAGTTTATCTCACAGTTTTACATGCCATTTTCCTCCAGGAAAATAAGGCACCATATATATTTATTTTTTATTTATTTTTTAACATAACAGTATTCACTATTTTCTTTTTTGAAATTCAGATTTTTTTAAATTTATTTCTTTTATTTTCAGCCTAACAGTATTCATTATTTTTGCACCACACCCAGTGCTCCATGCAATCAGTGCCCTCTTTAATACCCACCATCTGATACCCCGACCTCCCACCCCCCACCTGTTCAAAACCCTCAGATTGTTTTTCAGAGTCAATAGACTCTCATGGTTCACCTCCCCTTCCGATTTACCCCAACTCCCTTCTCCTTTCTAACTCCCCATGTCGTCCATGCTATTTGTTATGCTCCACAAATAAGTGAAACCATATGATAATTGACTCTCTCTGCTTGACTTATTTCACTGAGCACAATCTCTTCCAGTCCCGTCCATGTTGCTACAAAAGTAGGGTATTCGTCCTTTCTGATGGAGGCATAATACTCCATAGTGTATATGGCCCACATCTTCCTTATCCATTCCTCCGTTGAAGGGCATCTTGGTTCTTTCCACAGTTTGGCGATCGTGGCCATTGCTGCTATAAACATTGGGGTGAAGATGGCCCTTATTTTCACGACATCTGTATCTTTGGGGTAAATATCCAGGAGTACAATGGCAGTGTCATAGGGAAGTTCTATTTTTAATTTCTTAAGGAATCTCCACACTATTCTCCAAAGAGACTGCACCAACTTGCATTCCCACCAACAGTGGAAGAGGGCTCCCCTTTCTCCACATCCCCTTCAACACATGTTGTTTCCTGACTTGCTAATTTTGGCCATTCTAACTGGTGTAAGGTGATATCTCAATGTGGTTTTAATTTGAATCTCCCTGAGGGCTAGTGATGATGAACATTTTTTCATGTGTCTCATAGCCATTTGTATGTCTTCATTGGAGAAGTGTCTGTTCATATCTTCTGGGCACCATTATATTTTAATTTTTCTTTTTAGTTACATAGGAGGCATGTCCCTTATTGAAAAAAATATATATAAATCATAACAATATGTAGGTATTTCTGGGATTTTTATTGACTTTTAAAATAAAGCTCACATAGTATCTTCTTAAAGCCTTGTTATAAACATTAGTTTTGTTATAAACATTGTTATAAACATTATAAACATTAGTGACCTTAATTTAAGCCTGATTACATCGAAGATGCAAATTATTATCGCAGCCTTTATCATTGTCACAAACAAAAAAATACAAAGATAATTTTTAGTTCTACCCATTTCCCCCTCTATATTTACCTCTGCTATAAAATCTTAGAGATAATTAAAGGGAGATAATTAGTTATCCATACTGAGTCTTGAAATATATGAAGATCACAGTTCACATTGAACTAAAGTAATTTTCCATGAAAGAGCAAACAAACTACTTCAGTTTATTCCATATTCCTTTGCTGCATTTTAATCTATTCCAGCAAAGAAAAAAAATCCCTTGTTTTTTGTTTTGTGTGGTAATATCTCTCTCTATTTGTATACATTTTAGGTTCTCATATGAAAATATATTCTAATCTGTTTTATTGACTCTCTTACCATATTTTCTACATATATTGAGAAAACTATAGTTTGCAAGTTATATCTTACCCTAGGAATAACTTCACAATAAGTGAATAACAGAACCAACAAAAAGAAAATGATTTGGAAGATTGAAGAAAATTGCTCTTATGTTTCAAAAAAAATCATCATGCCTAGGAAATTAATGAATATGACCCTAATAACAAAATTCTTGCCCATGGGATTTGCTGATAATCAGGTTCTACAGAGACTTTATGCTGCATTCTTCTCCCTGGTTTACCTGGTGGCACTGATGGGAACCTCCTCATTTTCACCCTCACCACCATTGACCAGCATCTCCAAACCCCCGCGTATTTCTTCCTGAAAAATTTGTCTTTGATTAATATCTGTTACATCTCTGTTACTGTCCCCAAATCTGTCATGAACTCTCTGATCAACAGCTATGCCATCTCCTTTGTGGGATGTGCCTCACAGATTTTCCTTGCTGTTTTTTTTTTAATATAATTTTTTATTTTTTATAAACATATATTTTTATCCCCAGGGGTACAGGTCTGTGAATCACCAGGTTTACACACTTCACAGCACTCACCAAAGCACATACCCTCCCCAATGTCCATAATCCCACCCCCTTCTCCCAAACCCCCTCCCCCCAGTAACCCTCAGTTTGTTTTGTGAGATTAAGAGTCACTTATGGTTTGTCTCCCTCCCAATCCCATCTTGTTTCATTTATTCTTCTCGTACCCACTTAATCCCCCATGTTGCAACACCACTTCCTCATATCAGGGAGATCATATGATAGTTGTCTTTCTCCGCCTGACTTATTTCGCTAAGCATGATACGCTCTAGTTCCATCCATGTTGTCGCAAATGGCAAGATTTCATTTCTTTTGATGGCTGCATAGTATTCCATTGTGTATATATACCACATCTTCTTGATCCATTCATCTGTTGATGGACATCTAGGTTCTTTCCATAGTTTGGCTATTGTGGACATTGCTGCTATAAACATTCGAGTACACGTGCCCCTTTGGATCACTACGTTTGTATCTTTAGGATAAATACCCAATAGTGCAGTTGCTGGGTCATAGGGCAGTTCTATTTTCAACATTTTGAGGAACCTCCATGCTGTTTTCCAGAGTGGCTGCACCAGCTTGCATTCCCACCAACAGTGTAGGAGGGTTCCCCTTTCTCCGCATCCTCGCCAGCATCTGTCATTTCCTGACTTGTTGATTTTAGCCATTCTGACTGGTGTGAGGTGATATCGCATTGTGGTTTTGATTTGTATTTCCCTGATGCCGAGTGATAAGGAGCACTTTTTCATGTGTCTGTTGGCCATCTGGATGTCTTCTTTGCAGAAATGTCTGTTCATGTCCTCTGCCCATTTCTTGATTGGATTATTTGTTCTTTGGGTGTTGAGTTTGCTAAGTTCTTTATAGATTCTGGACACTAGTCCTTTATCTGATATGTCATTTGCAAATATCTTCTCCCATTGGGTCAGTTGTCTTTTGATTTTGTTAACTGTTTCCTTTGCTGTGAAAAAGCTTTTGATCTTGATGAAATCCCAATAGTTCATTTTTGCCCTTGCTTCCCTTGCCTTTGGCGTTGTTCCTAGGAAGATGTTGCTGCGGCTGAGGTCGAAGAGGTTGCTGCCTGTGTTCTCCTCAAGGATTTTGATGGATTCCTTTCGCACATTGAGGTCCTTCATCCATTTTGAGTCTATTTTCGTGTGTGGTGTAAGGAAATGGTCCTATTTCATTTTTCTGCATGTGGCTGTCCAATTTTCCCAGCACCATTTATTGAAGAGGCTGTCTTTTTCCATTGGACATTCTTTCCTGCTTTGTCGAAGATTAGTTGACCATAGAGTTGAGAGTCTATTTATGGGCTCTCTATTCTGTTCCATTGATCTATGGGTCTGTTTTTATGCCAGTACCATGCTGTCTTGATGATGACAGCTTTGTAATAGAGCTTGAAGTCCGGGATTGTGATGCAACCAACGTTGGCTTTCTTTTTCAATATCCCTTTAGCTATTCAAGGTCTTTTCTGGTTCCATATAAATTTTAGAATTATTTGTTCCATTTCTTTGAAAAAGATGGATGGTACTTTGATAGGAATTGCATTAAATGTGTAGATTGCTTTAGGTAGCATAGACATTTTCACAATATTTATTCTTCCAATCCAGGAGCATGGAACATTTTTCCATTTCTTTGTGTCTTCCTCAATTTCTTTCATGAGTACTTTATAGTTTTCTGAGTATAGATTCTGTGTCTCTTTGGTTAGGTTTATTTCTAGGTATCTTATAGTTTTGGGTGCAATTGTAAATGGGATTGACTCCTTAATTTCCCTTTCTTCTGTCTGGCTGTTGGTGTAGAGAAATGCAACTGATTTCTGTGCATTGATTTTATATCCTGAAACTTTACTGATTTCCTGTATGAGTTCTAGAAGTTTTGGAGTGGAGTCTTTTGGGTTTTCCACATATAGTATCATATCATCTGCGAAGAGTGATAATTTGACTTCTTCTTTGTCGATTTGGATGCCTTTAATTTCCTTTTGTTGTCTGATTGCTGAGGCTAGGACCTCTAGTACTATGTTGAATAGCAGTGGTGATAATGGACATCCCTGCCGTGTTCCTGACCTTAGCGGAAAAGCTTTCAGTTTTTCTCCATTGAGAATGATATTTGCGGTGGGTTTTTCATAGATGGCTTTGATGATATTGAGGTATGTGCCCTCTATCCCTACACTTTGAAGAGTTTTGATCAGGAAGGGATGCTGTACTTTGTCAAATGCTTTTTCAGCATCTATTGAGAGTATCATATGGTTCTTGTTCTTACTTTTATTGATGTGTTGTATCACATTGACTGATTTGCGGATGTTGAACCAACCTTGCAGCCCTGGAATAAATCCCACTTGGTCGTGGTGAATAATCTTTTTAATGTACTGTTGAATCCTATTGGCTAGTATTTTGTTGAGTATTTTTGCATCTGTGTTCATCAAGGATATTGGTCTATAGCTCTCTTTTTTGGTGGGATCCTTGTCTGGTTTTGGGATCAAGGTGATGCTGGCCTCATAAAATGAGTTTGGAAGTTTTCCTTCCATTTCTATTTTTTGGAACAGTTTCAGGAGAATAGGAATTAGTTCTTCTTTAAATGTTTGGTAGAATTCCCCCGGGAAGCAGTCTGGCCCTGGGCTTTTGTTTGTTTGGAGATTTTTAATGACAGTTTCAATCTCCTTACTGGTTATGGGTCTGTTCAGGCTTTCTATTTCTTCCTGGTTCAGTTGTGGTAGTTTATATGTTTCTAGGAATGCATCCATTTCTTACAGATTGTCAACTTTATTGGCGTAGAGTTGCTCATAGTATGTTCTTATAATAGTTTGTATTTCTTTGGTGTTAGTTGTGATCTCTCCTCTTTCATTCATGATTTTATTTATTTGGGTCCTTTCTCTTTTCTTTTTGATAATTCGGGCCAGGGGTTTATCAATTTTATTAATTCTTTCAAAGAACCAGCTCCTACTTTCGTTGATTTGTTCTATTGTTTTTTTGGTTTCTATTTCATTGATTTCTGCTCTGATCTTTATGATTTCTCTTCTCCTGCTAGGCTTAGGGTTTCTTTCTTGTTCTTTCTCCAGCTCCTTTAGGTGTAGGGTTAGGTTGTGTACCTGAGACCTTTCTTGTTTCTTGAGAAAGGCTTGTACCGCTATATATTTTCCTCTCAGGACTGCCTTTGTTGTGTCCCACAGATTTTGAACCATTGTATTTTCATTATCATTTGTTTCCATGATTTTTTTCAATTCTTCTTTAATTTCCCGGTTGACCCATTCATTCTTTAGAAGGATGCTGTTTAGTCTCCATGTATTTTGGTTCTTTTCAAACTTCCTTTTGTGGTTGAGTTCTAGCTTTAAAGCATTGTGGTCTGAAAATATGCAGGGAATGATCCCAATTTTTTGATACCAGTTGAGTCCTGATTTAGGACCAAGGATGTGATCTATTCTGGAGAATGTTCCATGTGCACTAGAGAAGAATGTGTATTCTGTTGCTTTGGGATGAAATGTTCTGAATATATCTGTGATGTCCATCTGGTCCAGTGTGTCGTTTAAGGCCTTTATTTCCTTGCTGATCTTTTGCTTGGATGATCTGTCCTTTTCAGAGAGGGGAGTGTTAAAGTCCCCTACTATTATTGTATTATTGTTGATGTGTTTCTTTGATTTTGTTATTAATTGGTTTATATAGTTGGCTGCTCCCACGTTGGGGGCATAGATATTTAAAATTGTTAAATCTTCTTGTTGGACAGACCCTTTGAGTATGATATAGTGTCCTTCCTCATCTCTTATTATAGTCTTTGGCTTAAAATCTAATTGAGCAGATATAAGGATTGCCACTCCTGCTTTCTTCTGATGTCCATTAGCATGGTAAATTCTTTTCCACCCCCTCACTTTAAATCTGGAGGTGTCTTCGGGCTTAAAATGAGTTTCTTGGAGGCAACATATAGATGGGTTTTGTTTTTTTATCCATTCTGATACCCTGTGTCTTTTGACAGGGGCATTTAGCCCATTAACATTCAGGGTAACTATTGAGAGATATGAATTTAGTGCCATTGTTTTGCCTGTAAGGTGACTGTTACTGTATATGGTCTCTGTTCCTTTCTGATCTACCACTTGTAGGCTCTCTCTTTGCTTAGAGGACCCCTTTCAAGATTTCCTGTAGAGCTGGTTTGGTGTTTGCAAATTCTTTCAGTTGTTGTTTGTCCTGGAAGCTTTTAATCTCTCCTTCTATTTTCAATGATAGCCTAGCTGGATATAGTATTCTTGGCTGCATGTTTTTCTCATTTAGTGCTCTGAAAATATCATGCCAGCTCTTTCTGGCCTGCCAGGTCTCTGTGGATAAGTCAGCTGCCAATCTAATATTTTTACAATTGTATGTTACAGACTTCTTTTCCCGGGCTGCTTTCAGGATTTTGTCTTTGTCACTGAGACTTGTAAATTTTACTATTAGGTGACGGGGTGTGGTCCTATTCTTATTGATTTTGAGGGGCGTTCTCTAAACCTCCTGAATTTTGATGCCTGTTCCCTTTGCCATATTGGGGAAATTATCCCCAATAATTCTCTCTAGTATACCTTCTGCTCCCCTCTCTCTTTCTTCTTTTTCTGGAATCCCAATTATTCTAATGTTGTTTTGTCTTATGGTGTCACTTATCTCTCGAATTCTCCCCTCGTGGTCCAGTAGCTGTTTGTCCCTCTTTTGCTCAGCTTCTTTATTCTCTGTCATTTGGTCTTCTATATCACTAATTCTTTCTTCTGCCTCATTTATCCTAGCAGTGAGAGCCTCCATTTTTGATTGCACCTCATTAATAGCTTTTTTGATTTCAACTTGGTTAGATTTTAGTTCTTTTATTTCTCCAGAAAGGGCTTTTATATCTCTCGAGAGGGTTTCTCTAATATCTTCCATGCCTTTTTCGAGCCCGGCTAGAACCTTGAGCATTGTCATTCTGAACTCTAGATCTGACATATTACCAATGTCTGTATTGATTAGGTCCCTAGCCTTCGGTACTGCCTCTTGTTCTTTTTTTTGTGTTGAATTTTTCCGTCTTGTCATTTTGTCCTGAGAAGAGTATATGAAGGGGCAAGTAAAATACTAAAAGGGTGGCAACAACCCAGGAAAGTATGCTTTAACCAAATTAGAAGAGATCCCAAATCGTGACAGGGGAGAAAGGGGATAAAAAGAGGTTCAAAAAGGAAGAAAGAAAAAAAAAAAAAAGAGAAAAGAGAAAAAAAAAAAGAAAGTAAAGAATAAAAAAAAAACACCTAAGAAAAATATAAAAAATATAAAGAAGAAAAAATATATATATTAGATAAACTAGTAAAAAATCGTTAAAAAAAGAAAAAGGTAACAGTTAAAAAAAAATTTTACCCGAAGGCGAGAAAAAAAAACAAAACAAAACAAACAAACAAAAAAAACAAAATATGAAAAAGAAAAAAATTAAATTAACCGCAAGACTAAAAAAAATCACAGGGAAAAAGCCATGAGTTCTGTGCTTTGCTTTCTCCTCCTCTAGAATTCTGCTGCTCTCCTTGGTATTGAAACCGCACTCTTTGGTAGGTGAACTTGGTCTTGGCTGGATTTCTTGTTGCTCTTCTGGGGGAGGGGCCTGTTGTAGTGATTCTCAAGTGTCTTTGCCCCAGGCGGAATTGCACTGCCCTTACCTGGGGCCAAGGTGAGTAATCCGCTTGTGTTTGCTTTCAGGAGCTTTTGTTCCCTGAGCGCTTTCCGTAGAGTTCCGGAGGACGGGAATACAAATGGCGGCCTCCTGGTCTCCGGCCCGGAGGAGCCGAGAGCCCAGGGCCGCACTCCTCAGTGCGCCCTCAGAGAACAGCGCCCAGTAACTCCCGTCTGCCTGACCTCCGGCCGCGCTCCGAGCTCACCGAGCCTGCGACCGGTTCAAGGTAACACGGAGCTGCGAGCTTACTGTCGGCTCTGTCTCTGTAGCCGGCTTCCCCGTTCCAATACCCGCAAGCTCTGCGACACTCAGACACCCCCAATCCTTCTGTGACCCTGCGGGACCTGAGGCCACGCTGACCCCGTGTGGGCTTTGCCCCGGGTAGCCTCTGGAGCGATGTCCCTCAGCGGAACAGACTTTTAAAAGTCCTGATTTTGTGGGCGGTTGCTCCGCCGCTTGCTGGGAGCCGGCCCCTCCCCCCCCCCCGGGGTCTATCTTCCCGTCGCTTTGGGTTCACTTCTCCGCCGGTCCTACCTTTCAGAAAGTGGTTGTTTTTCTGTTTCCAGAATTGCTGTTCTTCTTCTCTTCGATCTCCGATGGATTTTCAGGTGTTTGCAATCTTTAGATAAGCTATCTAGCTGATCTCTGGCTAGCTGAAGTAGTCTCAGGCTGCTACTTCTCCGCCATCTTGACTCCTCCCCCTCATCCTTGCTGTTTTCTTTGCTGGCACAGAGTTTGCCTTCCTTCTGGTGATGTCCTATGACAGCTATGCTGCCATCTGCTGTTCTCTGAGGCCATCATGAATAGAGGTGCCTGTGTGCATAGGGTGACATCATCTTGGTTCAGTGGGTGTTTCTATGGATCTATTCATGTTGCAGGCACATTTTCTGTCCACTTCTGTGGGCCAAACATAATGCATCAGTTTTTCTGTGACATTCCATCATTGCTTACACTAGCTTGTCCTGGGACCAAACTCTGGAATATTAATTGTTAATTGTTGTTTTGTTTGGTATGTTTTATTTTCATGGTTGCTTCCTATGTTTATATTGTGTCCACTGTCCTAAGAATTCCATCTTCACAAGGCAGTTTAAAACCTTCTCTACCTGCATGCCCCATATAACTGTGGTAACCTTGTTCCTCTCTTCTGGATTTAGTACATATTTAAGTTCTGCCTCAAAATCCCCATCATCAATGAACCTCTTTATGTCTGTGTTATATTCTCTGTTACCTCCCAGCCTGAATTTTGTTATTTACAGCCTGAGAAACAGGGACATGAAGGTGGCCTTGGAAAATTTTTAGTGAAAAATTATAACAAATATATAAATATATATAATATCAATGAATATGTATCTACTAATGTGTATCAAATTTTTGGTTAGTACAATTTATTTGATAACCACAAATAAAATACTTTCAAATATAAATGCACATAATTTTAAATTATTTGGTTTATACATCTTGTAAATTTAACAGATACCCATTGTATCATTGGTGCTGCTCTATAAGATGTATATTTATATAGCTTCAAATATCAGTGGAGTTTCTTAGGATATGCAAATGCTATCCCTCACTCATCCATCCTCTCTCCGGAATAATCCCTTCTCCAGGTAGCAGACACTTACTGGTAAGGGGGATATCCCACATCCTGACAAAGTGCTGTGCTGGCTGACTATGAAGATACCTTGAAAATAGGTTTCCTGATGGCAGAGCTTAACTACCACAGAGAAGGCCAGCCGGTCTGGATCAACAAAATCTTTGTTGATATTTTTTTTATTATGTTCTATTTAAGACAATGCAATAATGCTTTCACTTCATCTGTATATCTGACAAAATACTTGGTTGGTAGTTCCAGTCCCTTACTTGCTTAAGAGCTCAGAAACAAGGATATGTCCTAAAAAGCAGTAAAGTTTGGGCACTGTATGTGCTGAAGAATTGTCAGTGAGCTCAAAGTCAATTGTAATTTTCCTAGCCTCGTATTTGTCACATAGTACTGCAGATGTGTGTTTGTGTGTATGTGTGTGTGTGTGTTTAATATGACATTAAGCATTGTTAAAAACACAATTTATGAAGTTTAGCCACAGAAAAAAATGATTAGATAACTTAGTTATAAGGATTTTAATATATATTATGTATCAGAATCAGATATACTGTTTATAAAATAATTTACCTCTTTATATAAAGATTAAATGTAATAAAAATTATGGGTACAAAGACTACAGGTCTGGAATAGGCAAGATAATAGAGACTATACATTTTCCAGGGTCTCACTAGGAATCCTGTGTATACAAGGTTATGAATGTCAGTCAGTCTAGAAGGAAAGCCATAGAATATGTAAATAAGAAACTGTGTCAAGTTTTTAAAGGAATTATATGAAATATATTTGAGGACAGTCTAGGCAAAAATGTATATGGAATTAATCAAACCAATTCAAATGCTATTGCTCCAAATTAGGAATTAATGAGTCAGTTACAATAGAAATAGATGGTGATTTGGATAAAATTCTAAATGTTAAATGATAATGTTGTGCAAGAAATCATTTATTTCTAAAAATGCAATATATGCGTGATCATGTTATTTATAAAATAAATTTAAACTGATGTTTAAAATGATTATATAAAAGTTAAGGAAAAACACATCCTAAAATAAAATAGCATGCATTAAGTGAAGTAAATACACTTGCATACAGAAATTATAACATTAATGAAAAAGAGAAGGCATAAATATAGGAAGAATGGCAAAGAAATCTTGATTAATTATGAAAAAAATCAGTCTTACTAGGTCTCTAAAATATACAAGATCACTTGGCTTCAATTTCAGACTGAATACAACTACACAGAATTCCTCTAAATGTTTTCTCAGTGATATCTTTGGTTTATGTTTTTAAGACAGAATAATTTTTGGACTTACTATGCTAATAGTTCTTTCTTTTCTTTCTCACAAGAATATTGATTTTTATTGTGCACTGTGCTTTTTAATTATAAGGTTGAACAATTTGTGTTTGAAAATATTATTTTTGTTCATGTATTCTGTCCATTTTTAAAATCATTTTTTAAATTTATTTTCAGCATAATAGTATTCATTGTTTTTGTACCACACCCAGTGCTCCACACAATACGTGCCCTCTTATACCCACCACCTGGTTCCCCAAGCCTCCCACCCCCCCACCACTACAACCCCCTAAGAATGTTTTTCAGAGTCCATAGTCTCTCATGGTTCACCTCCCCTTCCAATTTCCCTCAACTCCCTTCTTCTCTCTAACTCCCCATATCCTCCATGCTATTTGTTATGCTCCAGAAATAAGTGAAACCATATAATTGACTCTCTCTGCTTGACTTATTTCACTCAGCAGAATCTCTTCCAGTCCCATCCATGTTGCTACAAAAGTTGGGTATTCATCCTTTCTGATGGAGGCATAATAATCCTTAGTGTATATGGACCACATTTTCCTTATCCACTCGTCCTTTGAAGGGCATTATTTCCACAGTATTCTGTCCATTATTTAACTTGATTATTTGGTTTTCTGGCTGTTGAGTTAGATAAGTTCTTTATAGATCTTGGATATTAGCCCTTTATCTGTAGTGTTATTTGCAAATATCTTCTCCTATTCCATGGGTTGCCTCTTTGTTTTTTTTGACTGTTTCCTTTGCCATACAAAAGCTTTTAATCTTCATGAAGTCCCAAAAGTTCATTTTCACTTTTGTTCCCTTGCCTTTGGAGACATGTCTTGAGGGGAAGATAAACAATGAGAGACCACGGACTCTGGGAATCAACCTGAGGGTTTTAGAGGTAAAAGAGTGGGGGAATAGTTTATGCCAGTGATGGGTTTTAAGGGCACAGATTGTATGGAGCTCTGGGTATTATATGCAAACAATGAATCATGGAACACTACATCAAAAACTAATGTACTGTATGGTGACAAACATATTATAATATAAAAAGAGAGATAAAAAGCATTCGAGAAACTGTGTTAATGATATTTGTTGTTATTCCAGCACAGATAGTTCTCCAAATATTTAGATAAGTAATTGATATAAATACTTTAATATCTAAATATTTCATTTTCATATTTTGTTTTGCTTGTGGATAGAATAATAGAGACCAAATTTATGTCAGAAAATATTGATGACTTGCATGATTTTGAACTACTTTAGGATACTCATAAGTTATACCTATTTAAAAAACTAAAAGAACTATAATGATTTTTCATTTCTGAATTTGGATTTCTTTTGTAATGTTTATTAAGTCTACAATACATAGAAAGTGAAGTGTTAAGGAGCACTTATGCTCACCAGTTAACTTTAAAAAAATATTTTATTTATTTATTTGAGAGGGAGAGAGCAAGAGAAGGAGCGGGGGAGAGGGAAAAGCAGACTCTGCATAGCAGGGAGGAGCATGATACAGAGCTTGATCTTTGGACTCCAGGATCTTGACCTGAACTGAAGGCACCCTCAACTGACTAAGCCACCTAGCTGCCCCTCACCAATCAACTTTTAAGAAAATCTTTGCTTCAAAGGTATAGGTATCCTTCATTCCCAAAGCCATTTATTTGAAATTTCTAGATTATAGCTTTATTTTATGCATCATTTTACTAAAATATTTTTCTCCATAAAAATGTGCTTGTGCATATACTAGTGGTGTGTCTTAGCCAGCTTAGATTTTCATAACAAAATGTTATTGACTGAGTAGAATAAGCAACATAATTTATTTTCTTACAGATATAGAGCATGGAAGTCTAAGAACAGGGTTTCAAAAATGACAGTCTCTGGTAAAAGCACTTAGCTTGGCTAAATTTCCCTGCCTTCTCACTGTGTCCTTGATTGGTAGAGAGAGAGGGAGAGAGAGAGAAAGAGAGACCATTCTTGGATCTCTTCTTAAAACAAAATCCTAATCTTATCAGATAATTGTGTTACCTGTGTGATCTCCTTTACTTTTAATTATTACCATAAAAATTCTATATCCGTATACAGCTGCACTGGGTGTAAAACTTCAACATAAAGGTTTTGGAGAAACACAATTCACCACCTAGGATTTTGTGCATAATTTTCTATTAGGCTTAATATTCTGTTTTTTTAAGATTTTTTAAAATCAAATAACTTACAGCCTCATTTTACATTTTTCATTTAATTCTGGGATTATTTTATGTATGAATTTTTTGTGCTTTTTTAGATATCAATTTTTCTACTGATGAAATTTATTGTTTCCAGGTTTTTACTATTATAAACAAATTTTCAATTATAATACATATACAAGTCTATTTTGTAATACACTTAAATATTTTAGTTTTTTTTTTACTGTATTCTGATAGTCACAATATCATTAGTTTTTGATACAGTGTTCCATAATTCATCATTTGCATATAATACCCAGTGCTCCATGCAATCTATTCCCTCCTTAATACCAATCACCAGGCTCACCCATCCCACCATCTCCCTCCCTTCTAAAACTCTGTTTTCCAAAGTCTATAGTCTCTCATGGTTAATCTCCCACTCTGATTTCTCCCCCTCCATTTTTCCCGTCTCCTAATATCCTTCATGCTATTGCTAATGTTCCACAAGTAAATGAAACTACATGATAATTGACTGTCTCTTTGACTTATTTCACTTAGCATAATCCCCTCCAGTCCTATGCAAGTTGATGCAAAAGCTGGGTATTCATCCTTTCTAATGGTTGAGTAATATTCCATTGTAAATTTAATCTATTTAAGATTTAGTTTATTTATTTATCAGAGATCACAAGTAGGCAGGGAGGCAGGCAGAGAAGGAGGGGAAGCAGGTTTCCTGCTGAGTAGAGAGCCCAATGTGGGACTCAATTCCAGGACCTCGGATCATGACCTGAGCTGAAGGCAGGGGCTTTAACCTACTGAGCCACCCAGGTGCCCCTGTACATTTAATTTTTAATGTGCTCTTTGGAGGAGTGAGATTTTGTGTTATTACTATGTTAAGGTATATATTTTTAAAAGATACTTCCAAATAAAATCTGAACATTTTAAATTCATGGAAAACATAATAAGTGTTATACATTTAATATGAAAAGTTTATTAGATCCATATTTTCTGACACTGCCAAAAGTGTATATGGTCTCAAAATTTAAATTATAGAATTTAAAACATACAAATGTATTCTGCATGGCTTCAAATAGAACAACAAAGTACACTGGACACTGTCTAGCATTTCCCTAATTACAAAGGGCCAGTAGGATTTGAGAATAGCTCATGAGAAAGGATGTGAGGTGCAAGAAATGACGCCCAGGACTATCTGTTACTGATCACTATAAGTTAATGGGTTTCATACAGAACTTCAGTGATGGTACCCAAGAAAATCATGCTTGTTTCTCAGTCCATTTTTCCAAGAGAAGATATATATGAAAAAATATATTTCATATATAATATATAAATAAAACATATTAATACAATAAAAATATATTATTAAGATATAGATATAGATACTATTAATATATAGATAGATATAGATAGATAGATAGATATCTATAGATAGATATAGATATATAAATAGATATAGGTATATATTTTCATATATATCTATATCTTATTAGTAAGACATATCTTATTAATAAGATATATATGAAAATATGTTCAGCCTTATTAAGAAGTCCAGAGAAAGTCTTGCAAGAAATTATACTTCATTGAATTTGCCATTCATATTCATGGATAGTAAAAGAGCAATCACAAAAAGAAAAAAAAAAAGAGGAAGCGTTGAGAAATAGCAAAACATTAGTATTCTCAATGCAACTAAGTGATTTTGAAAACTGGAATTTGATAAAATTGTAAAAAAAAAAAAATAAGTTGAGAAAGAAAAAATCCCTGAGAAGCATGTGGCCAATACTATGGATGAGAAAAGCATTTTTCTCTATGTAGGCAGCATTCAGGAAATGAATTGAAATGTGCAATATTTAAATTCCCTGCAACATATTCACTTTATGTATATGCATATATATGGAATATATATACAATATTATACAGACATATTTGAAATTTTATGCAGCCAGGAAAGAAGAAGATCTTGATATTTAAGAAAAATATGGAGAGGAGAGGAGTCAAGATGGCAGAAAAATAGCAGGCTGAGATGATATCATGTAGCAGGAGATCAGCTAGATAGTTTATCATACCATTCCAAACACCTACAAAGCCAACAGGAGATTGAAGAGAACAAGAGCAGCAATTCTAGAAACAGAAAATCGACCACTTTCTGAAAGGTAGGGCTGGCAAAGAAGTGAATCCAAAGCGACAGGAAGATAGACTGCAGAGGGAGGGGCTGGCTCCTGGCAAGTGGTGGAGCAATGGAGCATAAAATCAGAACCTTTAAGTCTTCTCCACTGAGGGACATCGCTCCAGAGGCTATGCCATGGTGAAGCCAATGTGGGGACAGTGTGATATCAGGTACCTCAGGGTCACAGATGGATCAGGGGTGTCTGAGTGTCACAGAGCTGGCAGGTATTAGAGTGGGAAAGCCAGCTACAGAGATGGCACTGAGAAGTGAGCTCTCAACTCTGGGTTAAATTATGATTCATGGCACAGTTAGACCACTGCACTTTGAGAAGGGACCCCACATGATCTGGGAAGACCCCACACCAGAAAAGTGCAGGAATCTGCAGGGTTTAGATACTCCAGGTGGGTCTGTGTGCCAGAGACAGAGATGCTTGATCACAGCTCAGTGAGCTTGGAATGCAGCCAGAGGCCAGGGAGAAGGAGTGATTGAGTGTTTTTCTCCGAGGGCACACTGAGGAGTGGGGCTCTGAGCTCTCAGCTCTTCCAAACTGGAGATTGGGAGGCTACCATTTTCATTCCCATTATCTAGAACTCTAAGGAGAGCATTCAGGAAACAAAAGCTCATGAAAGCAACCCTAGAAAACTCTTAGCCCAGCCCCTGGTAAGGGCGGTTTAATTCTGCCTTGGGAAAAGACACTTGAGAAACACTAAAAGAGACCCCTCCCCCAGAGGATCAGCAATAAATCCATCCAAGACCAAGTTCACTTACCAAGGAGAACATCCGAATTCCAGAGGAGAAAAAAGCAAAGCATGGAATTCATGACTTATCCCCATAATTCTTTACTCTCGCAAAGTTAGTTAAATTATTTTATTTTATTTTTTTCTTATGCTATTTTTTAAAAATTTTACTCTTGCCCACTTTAACATTTATAACTAGTTTACCTTAACAATATCTTACAAAATATCTTTTTTGAACATTTATTATTATAGTCATATTTTATCCTTCATTGTATCTAACTTTATTTTTTGCATACACATTGGGTTTTTTATTCCAAAATTTTGGGATACAACTTCTAATATTAAAATATACCCTAAATCTAGCACAGGGCTTTCTTCTAGACTCCAGCCTGACCAAATTCTTCCCACTTTCTTATTCTTCATTCTCCCAACCAACTTATCAACTCATTTTTGAGAATTTTTCTAAAAAAATGTTCACCTTTATAGTGATATTCCAATCCTTCGTTATGTTTACCCTTATACATGTTTTTCATTCTTTAAAATTTTGGGAGGTTGTTTCTTCTAAGAGACAAAAATACTCCCCAAATTAAGTGGCTAACCCTGTTCTAATATATTTTTTTCTTTTTTATATTTTTTCTTTATTTTTTTTTTAATGAACTTGCATTTTTTTTCCTGAACTACTTTTTACCCCCTATCTTCCCCCCATGATTTGGGGTCTCTTGTGATTTGGTTAAAGCACATTTTTCTGGGGTCTTTGCCACCCTTTTCGTATTTTATTCTCTCCTTCAGATATTCTTATCTGGATAAAATGACAAGGCAGAAAAACTCATGACAAAAAAGAAAAGAAAAGAACAAGAGACAGTACTGAAGCCTAGGGACTTAATTAATATGGACATTGGTAATATGTCTGAAGATGCTAGCTGGGCTCGAAAAAAGCATGGAAGATATTAGAGAAACCCTGTCTGGAAAAATAAAAGGTCTTTCTGGAGAAATAAAAGAATTAAAGTCTAACCAATCTAAAATCAAAAAAGGTATTGGTTTCATATAAAGAATCATGTCATCTGCGAAGAGAGAGAGTTTGACTTCTTCATAACCAATTCGGATACCTTTTATTTCTCTTTGTTGTCTGATTGCTGTTGCTAGGACTTCTAATACTATGTTGAACAAGAGTGGTGAGAGTGGGCATCCTTGTCTTGTTCCTGATCTCAACGGGAAGGCTGCAAGCTTTTTCCCATATTTGCTGTGGGTCTTTCATAGATAGATTTGATGCGGTTCAGGAATGTTCCCTCTATCCCTATACTTTGAAGCATTTTAATCAGGAACGGATGCTGGATTTTTTCAAATGCTTTTTCTGCATCAATTGAGAGGACCATGTGGTTCTTCTCTCTTCTCATATTAATTTGTTGTAACACATTGATTGATTGTGAATGTTGAACCATCCTCATTGCCCAGGGATGAATCCCACCTGATCATGGTGGATAATCTTTTTAATGTGCTGTTGGATCCTGTTGGCTAGGACCTTGTTGAGAATCTTAGCATCCATATTCATCAGTGATATTGGTCTAAAATTCTCCTTTTTGTTAGGGTCTTTGCCTGGTTTGGGGATCAGGGTAATGCTGGCTTCATAGAAAGAGTCTGGAAGTTTTCCTTCTGCTTCAATTTTTTGAAACAGCTTCAGGAGAATAGGTGTTATTTCTTCTTTGAAAGTTTGGTAGAATTCCCCAGGGAATCCGTCAGGTCCTGGGTTCTTGTTTTTTGGGAGGTTTTTGAACACTGCTTCAATCTCATTATTAGATATTGGTCTGTTCAGGTTGTTGATTTCTTCCTAGTTCAAATTTGGTAGTTTATAGTTTTCCAGGAATGTATCCATTTCATCTAGGTTGCTAAGCTTATTGGCATATAACTGTTGATAATAACTTCTGAAGATTGTTTCGACTTCCTTGATGTTCGTTATGATCTCTCCCTTTCCATTCATAATTTTATGAATTTGGGCTTTCTCTCTTTTCTTTTGGATTAGTGTGGCCAATGGTTTATAGATCTTATTGACTTTTTCAAAAAACCAGCTTCTAGTTTCATTGATACGATCTACCTCATTGATCTCAGCTCTAATCTTGATGATTTCCCTTCTTATGTGTGGAGTTGGTTTGATTTGTTGTTGATTCTCCAGTTATTTAAGGTGTAGAGACAGCTGGTGTGTTCTTGATTTTTCAAAAATTTTTTTTTTTTTGAGGGAGGCTTGGATGGCTACGTATTTCCCCCTTAGGACTGCCTTTGCTGTATCCTATAGGTTTTGGACCGAAATGTCTTCATTCTCATTGGCTTCCATGAATTGTTTCAGCTCTTTTTTGATCTCCTAGTTGATCCAAGTATTCTTAAGCAAGGTGGCATTTAGCTTCCAGGTGTTTGAGTTCCTTCTGAACTTACCCTTGTGATTAAGCTCTAGTTTCAAAGCATTGTGATCTGAGAATATGCAGGGAATAATCTCAGTCTTTTGGTATTGGTTGAGTCCTGATTTGTGACCCAGTATCTGGTCTATTTTTGAAAAGCTTCCATGTGCGCTTGAGAAGAATGATTATTCTGTAGTTTTAGGGTGGAATGTTCTGTATATATCTATTAGGTCCATCTGGTCCAATGTGTCATTCAATGCTCTTATTTCTTTATTGATTTTCTGCTTTGATGATCTGTCTATTTCTGAGAGAGGCGTGTTAAGATCTCCCATGATTAGTGTATTCATATCAATATGACTCTTTATCTTGATTAACATTTTTCTCATGTAATTGGCTGCGCCCATATTGGGAGCATAGATATTCACAATTGTTAGATCATCTTGGTGAATAGTCCCTTTTAGGATTATGTAGTGTCCTTCTGAATCTCTGCCTACAGTCTTTAGTTTAAAGTCTAATTTATCTGATATGAGAATCCCTACATCAGCCTTCTTTTCTGGTCCATTGGCATGAAAGATGCTTCTCCATCCCTTCACTTTCAGTCTGGGTGTATCTTTGGGTTCAAAATGGGTCTCTTTTAGACAACATATGGATGGGTCCTGTCATTTTATCCAATTTGCAACCTTGTGCCATTTTATGGGCGCATTTAGGCCATTCATGTTGAAAGTGATTATTGATAGATACGTTTTTATTGACATCTTGTTACCTCTGAAGTCTTTATTTCTGTAGACTGTCTCTATATTTCTGTTCAATGCTTTTCTTAGGATTTTTCCTCTTGTATAGAACCCCCCTTAATATTTCCTGTAGTGTTGGCTTGGTGGTTGCATAGTCTTTTAAGCCTTGCCGGTCTTGGAAACTCTTTATCTCTCCATCCATTTTGAATGTCAGTCTTGCTGGATAAAGTATTCTTGGCTGCATGTTCTTCTCATTCAGTGCCCTGAATATATCTTGCCAGCCATTTCTGGCTTGCCAGGTCTCTGTGGACAGTTCTGACGTTATTCTGATGGGCTTTCCTCTGTAAGTGAGGAGCCTCTTTGTCATAGCAGCTTTCAGGAGATTATACCTACAATTATGATTCCTCAATTTGACTATCAGGTGTCCTGATGTTTTTTTGGAATGTATAATCTTGGTTGGAGACTATCACATGAATGCTGGTTTCATTTTCAAGATTGGGAAAATTTTCATGAAGAACTTGTTCCACTATATCTTCTAGATTTCTTTCTTTCTCTTCCTCTTCAGTGATTCCAATAATTCTGACGTTGGAACATTTCATGGCATCATTTATTTCCCTGATTCTGTTTTCGTGGTTTCTAAGCTGTTTGTTCCAGGCTTCCTCGTGTTCCTTTCTCTCTATTTGTTTGTCCTCCAGATCAGTAATTCTATCTTCTGTCTCAGTTACCCTAGCTTTGAGAGAGTTTAGATTAGATTGGAACTCATTGAGAGCATTGTGAACCTCAGCCCTGGTAGCTTTCAATTCTGCCCTCACATTGTGAACATCATCTCTCATCGCTTTCAGCTCAGCCCTAATCAATTCCATTTGGTCATCCATGACTTTCTCCAACCTAGCTATTACCTGGATAATTGTTAGCCTGAATTCTCTTTCCGACATATTGTCTATGTTAATAGCCATTAACTCTGTTGCAGAAGGTCCGTCCTCTGTATTTTCCCTCCCTGGGCATTCCTCCTCCTAGTCATTTTGGTGATAGTGACTGAAGGGATGTAGCTGGATGTATCGATCATGGTGCAGTCAAGGTGCCCCCTGGAACACTTCTGAGTAATCAGGATTCCCCACCCAAATGAGGGACAGAAGAAAAGAAAAAAGAGAGAGAGAGAAAGACAGGAAAGAAAAGGAAGATGAAAGAGAAGGTTCAGCTCAAATGGGCCCCAAGGTACAATTTTTCAAGTAGACAAACAAAAACAGACAAACAAAAAGACTGATAAAAGTATATGACAAGAGAAAAAATATATATGCAAATAAAGGAAGAATCTTGTCAAAAAGAACCCCAAGTGAGACCGGTATGCCTGGGGATAAAAATATATGTTTATAAAAAATAAAAAATTAAAAAAAAAGAATAAAAGATATTTTTAAATTCTTGATAAAAAAAAAGAACCCCAAGTGTAAGATTTATATACTTAGCTTTATTGTTTTTTATGTCTTGTCTCTCTGATAACAGTCTCCCTGATGTCCTCTATGGTTTTCTCAATCCAGGGAGTATCTTTGTAAATATTGCTTTAAAGCTGGCATCCACATATTACATATATCTGTTTTGATTAGATTAGATTCCTGGTCATGAAAACTTTCTTATTCTTTATTTTGGAATATATTACTCCAATTTGGTGTTTGTCTAGGTCTTTGTTTTCTTCTGTGTGGTAAGGAGGTGTATTATATTTTCTGCTCCTGAGAATAATGGATTTATGAGGAAGATGTCATATAATTTTCTAGGCCTAGTGTTTCTGGTAGTGTCTCTGGTATGTCCCATTTTTCCTCTGCTGTTGTGTTCTGGTTGCTCTGTCCCCTCAGGTCAGTCATCTCTAGGTGTTCTCTTTCTGAAGTGGGCAGTGTTTGGACATTGTCCAGAGTATAGTGAGTTTCAATTAGGTGTGCTCTGGTCTGCTTGTTAAATAAGACCTGATGCTATTTCCCATAGAACAGAGCTTTGCAGAACACTAATGTAAGTAGAAATGGTGCATGAGGGGATTATGCTGGTCATCTAGGCTTTGGGACCACTGCACTAGTTCTTAGGCACAATTGTCTAACAAAAGCCGTAGCAGCTGAGCACACAAGAATGGGGTTTCATGATTGAATAGCTATATAGTTATGTTGAAGGGAGATAAGCCTACTATGTCACCATCTTATCTATATAAATATATATGTTTACTAATCAAGGAAATGGAAATTGAAAAAAAAATGAATTTTATCACATAATCTAATAGAATGGTTAAAATAAAAAAAAGTCAGCATTAAGCATTGAAAAGTGATATGGAGAAGTTGGATGTCGTGTACACTAATTCTAGGAATATGAATTGACACAAATGTTTTCTAAACTATTTACTAAATTTGAATGTATTAATACCCTGACAGCCAGCAATTTTACCCACAATTTTATGAGAGAAGAAATGTGTGTGAGTGTATATATATACATATATATATATATGTATGTATATATATGAGTGTACATATATATGTACACTCACATATAGGTAAAGAATGTTCAAAGAAATAGTATTCAAAGTGAAAAAAGAAAAAATTGAAGAAAAATACAAAAAAAATGCCCATTCACATTACAATGGATAGGTAAAATGAGATAGTTTCATACAAAATAGAATATTAGTATTGTATTAATAATTAGAAAAGTGTAAAGGAATATCACCATGTAATACTAATATCTGTACTAAAATTTGTAAACTTTAAAAAAATATAAAACAGAAAGATACACACTCAAACCTGAATAGTAAAATTGGTCATTGTGAGTTCTCACAGATGTCTCACATACAGTGTATACTTTACGAATTTGGGAAGAAATTTGGTATGTATAAAACTAGAAAATAATACTTGTGCTATAACCCAACAATTATACCTATGGGTGTAAAAAACCAGAGCTCTTGTGAAAAGATACCAATATATTTGTACATCAATCTCCATTTCAGTATTAGATATAATAGATTCCAAATAAGTAAACAGATTGCAAGAAGGTTATATAAGGCATATATCAATAAAAATGAAGGATGGAAACAAGCATGAGTCTTACAAGTATGGAATAAAACCAGTGAAACCAGACATTGCAAAATTAACAAAGCAGCTTAACCTATAAATGTAACTGAAAAAATACACCTTTTTGCAAAGTATTTGGAGCTGATTATTTTGAGAAAAAAGCAGAGACAAGAGAAGATCCGAAAAAAGAGTAGAAGTTACCATCTTTAAGATTAATTTGCATATATATATGTGTGTGTGTGTGTGTGTATACTTTACAGTTTTTATTTATTTATTTGACAGACAGGGATCACAAGTAGGCAGAGAGGCAGGCAGAGACAGAGGGGTAATCAGGCTCCCCGCTGAGCAGAGAGCCTGATGCGGAGCTTGATCCCAGGACCATGGGATCATGACCTAAGCTGAAGGCAGAGGCTTAACTCACTGAGCCACCCAGGGGTCCCTAAATTTGCATTTACAAAGGCAACTTCATTTGTATGGGTGTCTCCTCCATGCCAGTCAGGGCAAAATAACTACACAAGAGACTCTTGGTGGAATAAATATGAACTGACATCTATATAATAAATCTTACATTGATTTACCATTCTCTGTTTACCTCCTTAGATCTTATTTCCCCACACCTTTTTATTGATTGTCTTTTTCAAAAGTGGTTACTTAGACCTGAATTCTGGGACATTTTGGGAATTACTCATTTTTCCCTGGATATATTCCTTGTTTCCAGGTCAATAAACGTAGTTTTTCTCTTGTATATCTTTTTGTTTTTACTGTACAATTATTTTTTGTTTTATTTCACATATTTAATTTTTATGTTTCAATATGTGATATTGAGTCATTCTGACCACCAATTATGTATATATAAACTTCTTCCTACCCATGAAATTGGGTTTATCTACTAACTAAGAAAAATATCACAATATTCCACTTAGTCACTGCCTCCTGACAAAAGCACATGATATCCGAATAATCTGTGGTCCTTCTCAGGTCCAGATGTGGTATCTTGCTCTGTCTGCAGATTCTGGTCTTTGTGTCAAATCTGATCCATTTTTGTCCATGGTCCTTGATTGTACCCTTCTGGTGATTTTAACTAGTTTGCTACATCCATGGTACATCTACACTAGGCAGTGGGGTCTCTGACTCTTCATTGTCTCCCAGAAATTTTTGTAGCCAAATTCTTAAAGACCACATGACTTTGGCATCATAAGCCTTATATACAGGATAGTAGGTTACTGACTATTATATATCTATGTTTTCATATGTGTTTCACTCAGGTTCAATTCTGCATCATCAGTCACATGCTTAATTCCTACCTGGACATAATTCTCAATCCTGTCTCCTTTTAATACTTCCTCATAGTCATGTATATGAGTTTGAGGTAAACTTGATCTGATAGTCTTAGGTTAGGAAATAACACATTTTTATGTTCTTGTTCTGGTGCTTAATTTCTACCTGGACTTAATTCTCATTCCCGTCTCCTTTTAATACTTCCTCATAGTCATATACATGAGTTTGAGGTAAACTTGATCTGATAGTCTTAGGTTAGGAAATAACACATTTTTATGTTCTTGTTCTGGGGGTTCTTCACATAGTTAATTCTCAGGTACATATCAGGTGTTATTCATGGTATATGTACGTCATATATGAGTCTTCTTTGTCTCTGAAGATTTTGTAGGCCATTGTTTTTTTCTGTTGTTGTTGTTGTTTTAAATATATTTCTTTTTTAATTTCAGTGGTGATTTTTCCCCTCTTGTTGTGATGTTGAGTCCTAGTTTGTATAATCAGAAACTGAATTCAACCTAATGAGCAAATTGAGTTTATTCAATTATGTATGAATTAATTGGGAAGTACCTCATCTAGAAAATAAAAAGAGTTCCAAAAAGCTGTGCAAAATGGGAGACATTTTGTGTAAAAGGGGAAAGAAATAGGGACAAAGCAGATTACCTCATCATCCTTTAGGGAAATAGAATTAATCTATCAGGTGGCTGACCTCGATACTGATAATCAGAGAATCCCACACTGACTGCTTTAAGATTGCATTCCTACAACCTAGTTATGTATTAAGTCTTGCTTTGTTGATATGGGAATTAGCACAAGTGACTCCATTTGGTGCCTACTGTTTCCTTTTATTTTATTTTTTTTAATTTTAATTTTTAATTTTTTTATAAACATATAATATATTTTTATCCCCAGGGGTACAGGTATGTGAATTGCCAGGTTTACACACTTCACAGCACTTACCAAAGCACATACGCTCCCCAATGTTCATAACCCCACCCCCTTTCTCCCAATCCCCCTCCCCCCAGCAATTCTCAGTTTGTTTTGTGAGATTAAGAGTCACTTATGGTTTGTCTCCATCCCAATCCCATCTTTAAATAAGACTGTCAACTTAACTGACAGAACGATCAATGTCCAAGTGCTTCTTCCAGGTATTGCTCCAAAGTTCTCACAGTTTTTGATGATTTTGTTGGTATTCACAGGTCATGACATTTTTTGTTGAATCTCTGTGGTATTCCCAGGTCAGAACCTCAGGTTCACATTTTCTGAGGAATTCATTCTCTTCTGAGCTTTTCCTATATCACACTTCTAGGGAGACATTTATTTGGTGGTTAGCATCAATTGGCATGCATTTAAAGTTTTTTAGAGAATACAGCATAACAAGGATTTTATTATTATTGTCATTATTATTGTTATTTGCAAGATTATAAATGTTGACTACACTTCAGAGCTATGGTTACAAAGACAAAAGCTGATCAAAATACAATGAGTCATGGAAGGCACCCTCTCAAACTGTTGCCTATTCGAGCCAAGTGTTTTGCCCAGTGATCTTATGTAACTGAATTTCATCTTTCCCAGATGTGTTAATTCAGGTGCACCAGGGCTTTTGACTACACCGCAGACACCTTCCTGCTCTGTTAAAAGATATCATGAACTATCTTACGGAGAACAACTTTGGTCAGAGAGGTTTTCTTATTTTATTGATAACTTCTATTTTGTTTTTACTATATAAAAGAAGTCAACTTAAAGAGATAATTCAGGAGCGCCTGGGTGGCTCGGTGGGTTGGGGTCTCTGCCTTCGGCTCAGGTCATGATCCTAGGGTCCTGGGATTGAGCTCCACATTGGGTTCTCTGCTCAGCAGGGAGCCTGTTTCCTCCTCTCTCTCTGCCTGCCTCTCTGCCTACTTGTGATCTCTGTCTGTCAAATAAATAAATAAAATCTTAAAAAAAAGAGGTAATTCATTGTTTGGTATGAAACACCAAATAATTCAATGTATGGTGTGAAACAATGAATTGTTTTAGTAGAAGGAGTCATCTCCTTCCCTGATCCTACATTTTTGGAGCAAGCATGTCAGCAGCTGTGCTGAATATTTTAGCTATAATATATAAACAAATATCAAAAATCAATAGTACCAATAAAAACAAATACATTAGTTATTAAAAATGGGACAAGCAACATAACAGACATTGTTGATATTACTCTATGGAAGCCATAGAGTATACATAGTTATTAAAAATACTTATATGCCATAAAGAAAACATGAAATAGAAACATTATGAAATATCAATAAACATCTACTATAAAAAAAAATCTTTTTTTTTTTTCCCTAAGTGACAATGCCAATGCTGGGAAAGACACAGGTAAATTGGATCAATCACACATTGCTATTAAAAATGTAAAATGTGGGGCACCTGAGTGGCTCAGTGGGTTAAAGCCTCTGCCTTCGTACAGGTCATGATCCCAGGGTACTTGGATCGAGCCCCACATCGGGCTCTCTGCTCAGCACGGAACCTGCTTCCCTTCCTCTCTCTCTGCCTGCCTCTCTGACTATTTGTGATCTGTCTGTCAAATAAATAAATAAAATCTACAAAAAAAAGTAAAATGTCACAGATCTCATAAAAACTTTGTATTTTCTAATAAACATAAATATCTGAATGCCACATGACACTAAAATTGCAATTGTTGACAATATTCAGAGTGTCTATTCACAATAAATATGTATTTATAATGCCTTAATTTTCAATAGTCAGAATTTTGAAGTAATCTAAATGTCCTCCAGTGGGTGAGTAATTAAATTGTGGCACATCTGCAATATGGTATACTGTTTATGAATAAAAAAGAAATCCTTAGTACACAAACAAACTTCTATGGATCTCAGTGTAATTACAATGTGAAGAAAGCAATGACAAAGATTACCTACTACATGAGTTTGTTCATAAAATTTTCTTTAAAGTCCAAAATTACAATAGATTAATTGGTTCACAAAAGTTAGGGACTCGGAATGGGGTCAAAATGAAAGGTGGATGCAAATGTGACAAAAAAGGGTAACGAATCTTTAAAAAATGTACAATTAAGAAAGTAAAGGTTGGGGCACCTGGGTGTCTCAGTGGGTTAAGCCTTTGCTTTTGACTCAGGTCATGACCTCAGGGTTCTGGGATCGAGTCCATCAGGCTCTCTGCTCAGCGGGGAACCTGCTTCTTCCTCTCTCTCTGCCTATTCGTGATTTCTCTGTCAAATAAATAAATAAAATCTTTTAAAAAAAGAAAAAGAAAATCAAGGTCATAGGAAAATCAATAATACCAAATGTTAATATGTTAATTGTTATATATTAATTAACATACTTAATAATATGTTAATTATATAATGATAATATGTTGAATTTAAATACAGAAGACAATTTTCCAGGATTAGATACAGTGTAATATATGTATAATATATATATGTATATATACAGTGTAATATATTAGATACAGTGTAATATATGTGAAATAATACATTGTTTTTTAAATTGAATTATTTAACACACTAAGAACAAAATAAAAGTTATCAATAAAATAAGAAAATATATAATTGCCAATAGACACATGAAAAAATGCTCCATATCACTTGTCATCATAAAAATAAAAATCAAAACTACAATGAGATACTACTTTATACCAGTTAGAATTGTCAAAATTAACAGGAGGAGACTCAACAAATGTTCGCAAGGATTTGGAAAAAAGGGGACCCTCTTACACTGTTGGTGGGAATGTCAGCTGGTACAAACACTCAGAAAAATAGTATGGAAGTTCCTCAAGAAGTTAAAAATAGAGCTACCCTGTGGCCCAGTAATTGCACTGCTGAGTATTTACCCTCAAGATAAAGATGCAGTGAAAAGAAAGGGAACCTCTTCCCCAATATTAATAGCAGGAATTTCCACAGTAGCATAACTGTGGGAGCCAAGATGTCCTTCAACAGATCAATAAAGAAGATGATTTTATACACGCAGTGCTATATTGCTCAGCCATCAAAAAGGATGAATACCTACCATTTGCATCGACATGGGTGGAAGAGTAAGGTACAATCCTAAGTGAAATAAGCAAAAAATGTCAATTATCATATGATTTCACTCATATGTGGAAGAAAGGAAATAGTGCAAGGATTATAGGGGAATGGAGTGAAACTAAATGGGAAGAAATCATAGAGGGAGATAAACCATGAGAGACTCTTGACTCTGAGACACGAACAGTGTAGCAAATGGGAGGGGGATGGGAGGATTGTGTAACTGGGGGATAGGCATTAAGGAGGGCACATGATGTTTTGAGCACTGGGTTTTATATGCAAATTATGAATCATTGAATACTACCTCTGAAACTAATGGTGTACTACATATTGGCTAATTGAATTTAAGTAAATAAAAAAGAAAATATAAGTTCATTGAAATTAAATACACGACTGTTTAGGATAGAGAACTGGAAGGCATAATATCAGATTTCATAGGAAAATCACACATATTAATGTGGGCAGGTATAAACATACTAAAGATCAGTATAATCATGTGTTAAAAAAAAAAAGTGTTTTCTAATTTCCAAAAAAGGTTTCCTGTTGATGGCTTTTAGAAATTAGAAGACACTCATGAATTATTACCTGAATATTTTATTTAGTATGTTCATTCATTTCTAATGTCTTAAGCCACACTGATATTTAAAATAAATAAATATATGGATAGTATATTCTGATTTCTAATCTGGCACATAAGGAGCTTGGAATGCCACACTCCCATCCTCTTATCAAGAAAAAAGAAAAAAAATGAAGGAAATGAAAACAAATAACTCTTTTTAGGTTCATCAGAAAGTTGATATCACTGGGAAAATAGTCGTCCCCAAATTAGAGAGACCAGAAGACAGATACAGAGAATCACAGTTTACCATGTATTTGGAACCCCCCCCCACACACAAAGCACTAAGGAGAAAAACTTAAGCTGTGATAGATTAATGCTGGATTCTTTGGATGCATAATCTTGAAAGTTAAAAACTTAAGAAGGAGTCTTTCTTAGGGGTACATACCCACTTTGGGAATTTTACTGCCAGGAGATCTTCTAGATTCCCATAGTGAAGTTTGGAGAAAAATCTCTCCAAGTAAGTGGCAGAAAGAGGAGAAAAGTAATCACTTAAAAATTCTCCCAGAACATTATTTTTCTAAGAGGCTTGTCCTCAAAAGATGTTCAGAGACAAGGAAACATTGAGAGTTTCTTGCAAGAAATGGTTAAAAAAATTCCAGAAAGGAGATAAATTCCATAGGTGAAAGCATGAAAATTAATAAAGATGGGAAGAATGTTAGAAAAGGTATAAATCAAGTTGAAATGAAATATTATCTTTTGCTTCTTAATTGATCTCACAAATAACAGTTGATGTAAAATAATATCCAGGAGGAGGTAAGATGCTGGAGGAGTAGGGGACCGTTTCAACTGGTTCCCTGAATTTAGCTGGATAAATTTTGAACTCCCCAAAATGAGCCTGAGATGTAAGAATATATGTTTGGATCCCTACATGCTGAAAAGCAACTGTTTTTTAGAAGGTAGGTTATGTGGAGTCATGAATTTGCAGGGAGATATCCAAAGAAACGGAGGGGAAAGGGAACCTGTATAAGTTGGTTGCAGGAAAATGACATTAACACCAGAACACAAAATTGGAAACCTTTGAAATTGATGCTAAGGAGATATATGCATCTCTGAAAGGGGCTCCAGAAATGAAACAGCAGAATTTTAAGGGGGGCATTGTGGTCTCTGAATCTGAGGAATCACAGAGTAAACAGGAGTGCTCAAACTGGAAGAGTGTCCAAGCAGTGGATCCAGGAAACCATTCACAAGCCCAGGAGGTACTCTTAGCTCAGCTCACCATAAACTTCATCAGTTTCCTGAGCAGCCTGTAAATGATTGGGTGAAAGAGCTGCACCCAGACTGGGCAAAAACTCTCAGGATGGTAGCTGGCCAGAAAGGACTTTAGGGAGGTATCCAGACATGATCCAGGAGCTTCAGGTGCTCCCAAGAGCCTGTGACTGCTTGGGGTTTTACAGTCACAAAAGGCAGTGGTATCTCCAGGCCATGGAACTACCTCTGAGAACACTGCAATAATCAAGCACTGTGGGAGGCTGTGAATTTTGGGGGCACATACAAAAGCAGAGACTGTTCTTTCCAGGGGGGTTGTTAAAGAGGGCAGACTGTGAATAATAAGCTGTGGGCCAGTGTTTTGATATTTTTTGCTCTGATCCTTTGAAGATGTGAGGAAGTCCTCCAGGGATCAAACCACACATAGGGCCAGTTTATACTGAAACCTTCTCCCTGGCAGGGAGTGAGGCCACTCTGTACTAGCAGAGATACCTGAGATACAGCACAGCATGTCCCTCATCCAGAAGACAGAAGAGAAAGTGGATGGTAAGTCTGTGGCTCCCACAAGACTAACATTCCAATACCAGGATAAAATAGTATATTAAGCTTCAGGTGTTGTCTCATGAACACATTTATTTTTAAGATAAAATTCTCCATTTCTCTTTTTTTTTCTTTTTCCTTATGCTTTTTAAATTTTCTCTTGCTCTTTTTAATTTTTTTTACCTTTTTATTTTTTAACCTCCAATTTTTAAAAAATATTTTCTTTATTTATTTGGCAGACAGATCACAAGTAGGCAGAGAGGCAGACAGTTAGAGAGGGGAGGAATCAGGCTCCATGCTGAGCAGAGAGCCTGATGCAGGACTCGATCCCAGGACCCTGAGATCAGGACCTGAGCTGAAGGCAGAGGCTTTAACCTGCTGAGCCATCCAGGCGCCTCTTTAACCTCCAATTTTAACTAGGTACTTATATCAATTTAAATTTCATAGTCAGCTTTTATTATATTTTTTTCCTGTATTTCATTTTGGCTGTTTTTCTGTGGTGGCTTCTGACCACTCCAGATGTTTTTAGGGTGCATTTGCTTGGGTCGTGGTTGATATTTTGGACTCTGCTCATTCACCCACACATTGATCCTTGGGCAGAATGACTAGAAGGAGAAACTCAAAAACATACAAACAAACAAAAAACGTGCAGCATTTTCTTCCACAGATTTAATTTATATATATATATATATATATATATATATATATGAGAGATAGAATTCAGGATAGCAGTCATTAACTAGGCTTGAAAAAAAATAGTGACAATATAGTATCTCTAATGGTGGGGAAAAAAAAATCTAATCAGGCCAAACATAAAAGTGCTATGGATAAGATGCAGTCTAAACTGAACACTCCAGTGGTGCCTGTGTGGCTCAGTTGGTGAAGTGACTGCCTTCAGCTCAGGTTATAATCTTAGGGTCCTTGGATCAAGCATCACATTGGCTCCCTGCTAATCAGTGAGCCTGCTTTATGCTCTCTTCACCCCTCATACTCTCTCTTGTTATCTCTGTCTCTGTCAAATAAATAAGTAACACAAAACAAAACAAACAAACAAACAAAAAACCTAAAGGTAAATAAACTGGTTAGTCTATGAATTAAGGTCAATGAGAGAGAAGAGAGAACAAGTGATCCTGAAGATAAGATGATGGAAAGGAAGGAAGTTGAAGAAAAGAGAAAGAGACAATAAATAGCACATCAAAGAAAGCTTGGAGAGACTAATGATGCTATGAAACATTCAAATTTCAGAATTATTGGGATCCCAGAGGGGGTGGAGAGAGAGAGAGAGAAAGGGAAAGAGAGAGAGAAAGAGAACTAGCAGTTATATATGAACAAATCATGCCTGAAAAACTTCTTAATCTGGGGATGGAAATAAGCATTTGTGTCCACGTGACAGAGAGGACCCCTCCCTAAATCAAACAAACAAACAAACAAACAAAAGATATAAAAGTGAAGATCACCAATCTTAAAGCCAAATAAATTATCCTGAGTAAATCTAGGGAGAGGAGTTCTGTCACATATGGAGGGTACAATATCAGAATAACATCAGACCTATCCACAGAGATCTGGCAAGCCAGAAAGGGCTAACAAGATATATTCAGGGTACAAAATAATAAGATGCAGCCAAAAATACTTTATCCAGCAAGACTGTCTTTAGAATGGATGGAGAGATAAAGAGCTTCCAGGATAGGCAGACACTAAAAGAATATTTTACCATCTAGCAAGTCTGTAAGAAATATTAAGGGCAATTCTGTAAGACAAACCCAAATTGATATAGACCAGAAAGTAACAGAGACAATCACCAGAGACAGGGTCTTAATAGGCAAAAAATGGCACTAAATTCATATCTATCAGTAGTTATTCTGAATGTAAATGGGCTTAAGGTTCCCATGAAAAGACCCAGGGTATCAGATTAGATAAAAAAGTAGGACCCATTCATATGCTGTCTACAATGGACTGATTTTGAACCTAAAGACACCTACATATTGAAAGTGAAGGAATGGAGAATGATTTACCATGCTGAACAACCACCTTTCAAAAGAAAGCTGGGGTAGCAATCTTCACATCAGACAAATTAGATTTTAAACCAAAAATTGTAGTAAGAAATGTAGAAGAACAGTATATCATACTTAAAGTTCCTATCCAATAAGAATATTTAACAATTGTAAGGGTCTATATCCCCAAGATGGGATTAGCCGATTATGAAAACCAGTTAATAACCAAAATAAAGAAATATTGATACTAATGCATTTATGGTACAAACCTTCAAATCTCATTCAGAGCAATGGACAGATCACTTAATGGAAGATCAACAGAGGAACAAGAGCTTTGAAGGACACATTGGACCAGATGGACTTTGTAGATATGTACAGAATATCCCTTCTAAAACAACAGAATACTCATTCTTCTTGAGGGAGCTTGAATTATTCTCTAGAATAGAGCACATACTAGGTCACAGATCAGGTCTTAACTGTTACCAAAATATTGATATTATTCTATGCGTATTTTTGGATCACAACATTTTGAAACCAACTCAATCACAAGAAAAATTCTGGTAGGAGCTCAAACACTTGGAGGCTAAAGAGTATCATATAAATGAATGGATGGGTCAACCAGGAAACTAAAGAAGAATTTACACATTTCACGGAAACCAAATTAAATAAATACACATCAGTTCAGTACCTAGGGGATAATGCACAGGTGGTCCTAAGATGGAAGTACACAGTCATTCAAACCTCTCTCAAAAAAATTAGAAAAAAATCCAAATGTACAAACTATCCTTAAACTAAAGGACTTGGAGGAAGTACAGCAAAAGAGCCTAAACCAAGCAGAATATATATAATAACTAGAGAAGATATCAATGAAATAGAAACCAGAAAAAGAGTAAAACAAATATAGGACTAGATAATTCTATTTTAGAAGAATTAATAGGATAGAAAAATGGTGGTCAGATTTCTCAAGAAGAAAAGAGAAAGGACCCAAATTAATAAAATCATGAATGAAAGCAGAGAGATCACAACTAATACCAAGGATATAGTGACAATTATTAGAACATATTATCAGCATCTATATTCCAACAAATTAACCAATCAGGAAGAAATAGATGCTGTCCTGAAAACTTATAAACTACCAAACTGTAACATGAAGAAATATGCAATCTGAAAAGACCAATAACCAAGTAGAAAATTGAAGCAATAATCAGCATCCTCCCCCAAAACAAGAGTCCAGGGACGAATGGCTTTCTAGGGGAATTCTACTAAACATTTAAAGAAGATATGATACCTATTCTACCAAAGCTGTTTTTGAAAAATAGAAATGGAAGGAAAATTTACCAACTAGTTCTATGAGGCCAACATTATCCTGATCCCAAAACCAGACAAAGATTTCTATAAGAGGAGAGTTACAGAACACTATTGTTGATGAACATGAATGCCAAAATACTCAAAAAGATCTTAGTCAATAAGATCTAACAGTACATTAAAAGGATTATTCACTAAAAGGAGGTGGGATTTATGCCTGGGATTCAAGAGTAGTTAAACATCCACAAAGAAATCAGTGTGATAGAGCACATTAATAAAAGCAGGGACAAGAAACATATGAACGTCTCAATTGATGCAGAAAAAATATTGATAAAATACTACATGCTTTCTTGACTAAAACTCTTCAAAGCATAAGGATAAGAGGAACATACCTGAATATTATAAAAGCCATCTATAAAAAGCCCACAGTGAATATCATTCTCAGTGGAAAAATTGAGAGGTTTTCCCTTAAGACAGGAACACAACAAAGATGCCCACTCTCACCATTTTTGTTTAACATAATACTAGAAGTCCTAGTCTAAGCAATCAGAAAAAATATATAAATAAGAGGCATTCAGATTGGCAAAGAGAATGTCAAACTCTCTTTCTTCACAGGTGACAGGATACTTTATGTAGAAAACTCAAAATACTCCACCCCCAAATTACTAGAAAACATACAGCAACTGACCAACTTGGCAGGATACAAAATCAATCCCCAGAAATTAGTGGCATTTCTATACACTTAGACGAAGAGAGAGAAATTAAGGAATCAATTCCATTTACAATAGCATCAAAACCAGTAAGAAACTCAGGAAATAAACCTAACCAAAGAGGTAAAAATCTATAATCTAGAAAATACAAAACACTTATGAAATAAATTGAGGAAGACACAAAGAGATTGAAAAAAGAAAAAAACATTCCATGCTCATGGATTGGAAGAATAAACATGGTGAAAACGTCTATGCTGCCCAGAGCAACCTGTCTTTTCAATGCAATCTCTATAAAAATGCCATCATTTTTTTACGGAGCTGGAACAAATAATCCTAAAATTTTATGGAAACAGAAAAGACCCCAAATCACAAGGGGAGTATTGGAAAAGAAAACCAAAGCTGGTGACATCACAATGCCTGACTTCAAGATATAATACAAACCTGCTATCATCTAAACAACATGGTATTGGCATAAAAATAGACACATGAATCAAAGGAACAGAAGAGAGGGCCCAGAAATGGATGCTCAGCTCTATGTTCAAGTAATCTGACAACTCAGGAAAGAATACCCAATGCTAAAAAGACAGTCTCTTCAACAAATGCTGCTGGTAAAAGTGACAACTTCATGCAAAAGAATGAAATTCCCTTACACCATATACAAAGATAAACTCAAAATAGAGGAAGGCCTAACTGTGAGACAGGAATCCATCAATATCATAGAGGGGGACAGAGGCAGTGAACTCTTCAACCTTGGCCACAGGAACTTCTTGTAAGACATATCTCTAAAGGCAAGGGAAACAAAAACAAAAATAAACTAATGGGGTTTCATCAAGAGCAAAAGCCTTTGCCCAGCAAAAGAAACAGTCAACAACACTAAAAGGCAAGCTATCAAATGAGAAAAAAAAATGTGAATACCTTGTTACATAAAGGGCTTATATCCAAGATCTATAAAGAGCTTATCAAACTCATCACCCCAAGAAACAAAAAATCTAGTCAAGAAATGGGTAGAATGCATGAACAGACATTTCTCCAAAGACACAGAAATGGCCAAAAGACATAAAAAATGTGCCACATCACTTGGCATATGATGATGATGCAACGGGATATGACTCAGCCATCAGAAAGGAGGAATACCCACCATGTACATTGACATGGATGGAACTGGATGGTATTATACTAAGTGAAATAAGTCAATCAGGAAAAAGGAAATTTTCATGTGGTTTCCCTCATATGCAAAATATAATAAACAGTGCAGAGAACAGTAAGGGAAAGAATGGAAAACTGAATGGGAAGAAATCCAAGAGGGAGACATACCATGAGAGACTCTTACCTATGAGAAACAAAAATAAGGAGAGAAGGATGGAGGAATGGGCTAACTGGGTGATGTACATTAAGGAGGCAGGTGATGTGATGAGATCTGGGTTTTTCTAGACAACTGATGAATCACTGAACACTGCATCTTAAACTAATAATGTACTCTGTGTTGGCTAATTTAATTTAAATTTAAAAAATCATCAATACTTATTCCTGTACATATTCCAATATATGTAATAAATTTTGGTTACTAATGAACAGTGTAGCCATACTAGCTAATTGAAATAAATGGAATCTTTTTTTTTTTTTTCCTGGTAGGTAATGATCACCAAGGATAAGCCACACCACCATGTTGAGTTTTCTGTTGGAATTTACCCATTTCCTATCTGTCATCCTGGGCAACCTAATTAGGACCTTTTGAAGCACATGAGTCCACAGAAGGTGTATTTGGATGTGAAGGATGGGAGATTAGGATAATATCTAAGTATTGGAGGAAATAGCCATGTAGATCATAGAATCAAGTTTTCCTCAATATGTCATTAATTGTTCAACATGAATATTATCAACAAAGTGTTTTAAATAAACACTGGATTGTCTGGAACTGACACTGTGACAGAGTATAGAGTGCAGTATAGAGACTCAGGTGTTCAGGGTCTCCATCTCTGCTCGGTCAGCATGATGCTCATTGATCTCTAAAAGTCATAGACCTCAAATTCCTCACTCGTAAAGTGAAGGATTTGGTCCAGATAAGTAATTCAGTGCAACAATAATTTAGTGCCTTCTCTGCTCTATAACTTTTTCTTGGTGTAAAAATTGATAGGATTTCTCCCATTGAGGGGCTTTTCTTCTTCCTCGACAACTTTGTGACAAGCATATGGACTTTAGTTTACTCCCCCCCACCACCACCCACAGTCTGGATAGAAGAGATCACATATTCAAATTCTTGTTCAGGATACTACTTATCGGTTTCTATGTGGTGGATGCTAGCTGCAGAAATGTCATGGAAAATTTCAGTCAAATGATATAACTGGAACATCAGAGAATGTGGGAAACATATTTGTCTTGTGGTAAGAAAATTCTGTCTGCCCTCACACTCTCTTTACAATCTGCATGTTCTCAGGTACACATACATGGTGGGTCTATACAGGGAAAGTGGTGAAGTCTGGGGACACAGAAGTGTTAGAGACTACAGTAAAGGTAAAAGCATGAAATCATTTCCAATTTACTCCTTGTTTAAAAGTGAGAGGTCTCTGTGCTTTGAATTATCTCTTATAATATTATTTCACATCTAGAAGGTTTATTTTTCATTATTTGGCACAGTGAGATCACATATTTCATTATTGGCCATTAAACCTGCTCCATTCTGGGCACTAGGGTACTCAGGGCCATAGCACTGCAGAAAGAATCCTGTCTTCTCAACTAAACAAATCTAAGGAAGGATAAAAGAGAATTGGGCAGGAGGGAAACCAGAGTGGTTGATCCCCATTCAATCCTTTCTATCAAACTGAGGTCAGGTTGGGAATAAGAAAAGGATGTTCTTCTAGAGGCTCAGATACATTGCTCAGAACAGCCATATTTCTGGAGGTGTTCTCAGGCCATATCATGCCCAAAACACTCTTCATAGAAGTCAATAGCAGCCATCTTTGTACTTCATGGATATGCTCCCCTTCTTGACAAACTCGAGTGAATCAAATCCAACCATATTTTTACCTTGCTGGAGTAATTGTTCAAATGATATTTCATTGAAGTAATACACAACACACACACACACACACACATACATGTCCACAGTTCAATGAGTATTAAAATTAAGTACCTTACATGACCTCCATAAAAAAATGGAAACATTCCTCCCCTTCTTATTCTGATCACAACTCTGTCCCCCCAAGTGATATAACATGTCTATTTTTAAACCATACACTTTAAAAGTAGGCTTTATCTTTTTGAGAAGTTTTTGGCTTAAGCAATATTCAGCAGAAAATAGAGTGTTAATATAAATCTGCTCCTACATATACATAACAATTCTCCATGGTCTACATCCTGCCCAATAGTGGTACATTTGTTATAATCCACAAATCTACGTTGACACACCATGGTCACCAAGCCCGTAGTTTCATCTTTCAGATTGGGAAAAGTATAATGATGTGTAACTACTATGTTAGTATCATTCAGAATAGGCTAATTGCTCTAAAAATCCACTATGTTCTTCATATTCATTCCCTCCATTCCATGGTAAAAACTTATATTTTACACTCTATAATTTTTCTTATTTCCAAATGTCTTATACTTAGAATCATTAAGAATGTAGCTTTTGCACATTGGCTTCTTTCACTTAGTCATACCCATTATAGGTTTTACCACATTTTATTTTTATTTTTTTTTTTTAGTGCTGAATAGTTTTCATTGTATGGAGGTATTAGAGTTTATTTTTCTATTTGCCTGCTGAAATACATCCCGGTTATTTCCAAGTTTGGGAAATTATGTATAATGCTTCTTTAAATATCTATGTGCCCATGAAAACATGGTTTTCAACTCATATGACTTAAATACCAAAGTATGTGATGCTGGATTGTATAACAAGATGACTAATTTGTACAAACTTCCAAAATATCTTCCCAAGTGGTTATTACATTTTGTATTCTTCCCAGCAATGAATGAGAATTCTTTTTCCTCCACACCTTTGGAGGAATTTTGTGTTGTTAGTGTTTTTAATTTTTATCATTCTAAGAGGTGTTAGTATTATCATGTTTTTTATTTAATGCTATATTATGGCGAACATCTCTGCATATAATTATTTTACTTCTTTATATATTTTTTGGTGAGTTGTATGTTCGGATCTTTGCCCATTTTTCAATTGTATATTTCATTTCATTATTGTTGAATTTTAATAATTCTCTGTAAATTTTGGATGTCAATCCTTTGACAGGTATGCATTTCCCAAATATTTTCTCTCTGTCTGTGTCTTATCTTTGCATGCATTTGGAAACATCTTGCACTGAATAGAAGCTTTTAATTTTTAAGTAGCCTCCACACTGATCATGGACCTCAACATGGGGTTTGAAATCATGACCTTGAGATCAAGATGTGTGCTGAGATCAAGAGCCAGACACTTAACCAGTGAAACTGTCCCAGAAGCTTTTAATTTTAATAAAATTGGGGTTTTTTTTAGAATTTAATCATCATAAACTTTATTTGAATTACATTTTAACCATGTTTAAAATATATCTGAATATGTGTATATATTGAGATTCTTTATGAGGACAACTTTAAATATGCTTTCCTCCTAGGCAACATTATTTTAACTTTGGTAAGAGTTAAGTAACAATTCACAAAAGACTCACAGTTCTTTATATTAAAAGACAAACGGCAAGAGTGCTCAATCTTTAGTATATTTATTTATATAAATGCCTTATTTCCTGCTTATTCTTATTTCTTAAAGACATTAATTTTTTTAAATATATTTTTTAATTAAATTTATTTATTTTCAGCATAACAGTATTCATTATTTTTTCACCACACCCAGTGCTCCATGCAATCCGTACCCTCAATAATACCCACCACCTGGTACCCCGACCTCTCACGACCCACTTCTTCAAAACCCTCAGTTTGTTTTTCAGAGTCCATAGTCTCTCATGGTTCACCTCCCATTCCAATTTCCCCCAACTCCCTTCTCCTCTCTATCTCGCCATGTCCTCCATGTTATTTGTTATGCTCCACAAATAAGTGAAACCATATAATAATTGACTCTCCTTGACTTATTTCATTCAGCATAATCTCTTCCAGTCCCATCCATGTTCCTACAAAAGTTGGGTATCCGTCCTATCTGATGGAGGCATAATACTCCATAGTGTATATGGACCACATCTTCCGTATCCATTTGTTCTTTGAAGGGCATCTTGCTTCTTTCCATAGTTTGGCGACTGTGGACATTGCTGCTATAAACATTGGGGTACAGATGGCCCTTCTTTTCACTACATCTGGATCTTTGGGGTAAATACCCAGTAATTCAATGGCAGGGTCTAGGGAAGTTCTATTTTTAATTTCTTGAGGAATCTCCACACTGTTCTCCAAAGTGGCTGCAACAAATTGTATTCTCACCAACAGTGTAAGAGGGATCCTCTTTCTCGACATCCCCTCCAACACATGTTGTTTCATGTCTTGCTAATTTTGGTCATTCTAACTGGTGTAAGGTTATATCTCAATGAGGTTTTAATTTGAATCTCCTTGAGCGCTAGTGATGATGAACATTTTTTCATGCATCTGATAGCCATTTGTATGTCTTTATTGGAGAAGTGTCTCTCCATATCTTCTGCCCATTTTTTGATATGATTGTCTGTTTTGTGTGTGTTGAGTTTGAGGAGTTCATTATAAATCCTGGATATCAACTTTTTGTCTGTACTGTCATTTGCAAATATCTTCTCCCATTCCGGGGGTTGCCTCTTTGTTTTTCCTTTGCTGTGCAGAAGATTTTGATTTTGATGAAGTCCCAAAAGTTCATTTTCGTTTTTGTTTCCTTTGCCTTTGGAGACATATCTTGAAAGAAGTTGCTGTGGTTGATATCGAAGAGATTACTGTGTATGCTCTACTCTAGGATTCTGATGGATACCTGTCTCACATTGAGGTCTTTTATCCATTTTGAGTTTATCTTTGTGTACGGTGTAAGAGAATGGTCGAATTTCATTCTTCTACACATAAAGCTGCCCAGTTTTTCCAGCACCATTTATTGAAGAGACCGTCTTTTTTTCCACTGTATTTTTTCCTGTTTTGTCGAAGATTATTTGACCATAGAGTTGAGGGTCCATATCTGGGCTCTCTACTCTGTTCCACTGGTTTATGTGTCTGTTTTTATGCCAGTACCATGCTGTCTTGGTGATCACAGCTTTGTAGTAAAGCATGAAATCAGTAACGTGATGCTCCCAGTTTTATTTTTGTTTTTCAACATTTCCTTAGTGATTCGGGGTCTCTACTGATTCCATACAAATTGTTGGATTATTTGCTCTAGCTCTTTGAAGAATACCAATGGAATTTTGATCGGAATGGCGTTAAAAGTATAGATTGTTCTAAGGAGTATAGACATTTTAACAATGTTTATTCTACTGATCCAAGATCATGGAATGGTCCTCCATCTTTTTTGTGTCTTCTCCAATTTCTTTCATGAGTGTTCTGTAGTTACTCGAGTACAGATCCTTTACCTCTTTGTTCAGACTTATTCCCAGGTATCTTATGGTTCTTGGTGCTATAGTAAATGGAATTGATTCTCTAAATTGCTTTCTGTATTTTCATTGTAAGTGTATAAAAAAGCCACTGATTTCTGTACATTGACTTTGTATCCTGCCATGTTGCCGAATTGCTGTATGAGTTCTAGTAGTTTGGGGGTGGAGTCTTTTGGGTCTTCCATATAAAGAATCATGTCATCTACAAAGAGATAGAGTTTGAATTCTTCATTATCAATTTGGATACCTTTTATTCTCTTTGTTGTCTGATTGCTGTTGCTATGACTTGTAATACTATGTTGAAAAAGAGTGGTGAGATTGGGCAACCTTGTCGTCTTCCTGATCTAAACCGGAAGGCTGCAAGCTTTTTCCCATTGAGGATGATATTTGCTGTGGGTCTTTCATAGATATATTTGATGAAGTTCAGGAATGTTCCCTCTATCCCTATACTTTGAAGTGTTTTAATCAGGAACGGATGCTGGATTTTGTCAAATGCCTTTTCTGCATCGATTGAGAGGACCATGTTGTCCTTTTCTCTTTTCTTATTAATTTGTTCTATCACATTGATTGATTTGCAAATGTTGAACCATCCTTGTAGCCCAGGAATAAATCCTACCTGGCCATGGTGGATAATCTTTTTAATGTGCTGTTGGATCCTGTTTTCTAAGATCTTGTTGAGAATTTTAGCATCCATATTCATCAGTGATATTGGTCTGAAATTCTCCTTTGTGGTAGGGTCTTTGCCTGGTTTGTGGATCAGGGTAATGCTGGCTTCATAGAAAGAATCAGGAAAATTTCCTTCTGCTTTAATTTTTTGAAACAGCTTCAAGAAAAAAGGTGTTATTTCTTCTTTGAAAGTTTAATTGAATTCCCCAGGCAATGCATCAGGTCCTGGGCTCTTGTTTTTTGGGAGGTTTTTGATCACCACTTCAATCTCGTTACTAGATATTGGTCTATTCAAGTTGTCAATTTCTTCCTGGTTCAATTTTGGGAGTTTATAGTTTCCAGGAATGCATCTATTTCATCTAGGTTGCTAAGCTTATTGGCATATAACTGTTGATAATAACTTCTGATGATTGTTTCTACTTCCTTGGTGTTGTGATATCTCCCTTTTCATTCATAATTTCATGAATTTGAGCTTTCTCTCTTTTCTTTTGGATTAGTGTGGCCAATGGTTTATCAATCTTATTGATTCTTTCAAAAATCCAGCTTCTAGTTTCATTGATATGAAACTACTGTATCTCTGGTTTCTACCTCATCGATCTAAGCTCTAATCTTGTTGATTTCCCTTCTTATGTGTGGAGTTGGTTTGATTTGTTGTTGATTATCCAGTTCTTTAAGGTGGGGAGACAGCTGCTGTGTTCTGGATTTTTCAATTTTTTTGAGATATGCTCCTATGGCTATGTTTTTCCCCCTTAGGACCGCCTTTGCTGTATCTCATAGGTTTTGGACCGAAGTGTCTTCAGTCTCATTGGTTTCAATGAATTGTTTCAGTTCTTCTTTGATCTCCTAGTTGATCCAAGCATTCTTAATCAAGGCATTCTTTAGCTCCCAGGTGTTTGAGTTCCTCCTGAACTTTTCCTTGTGATTAAGCTCCAGTTTCAAAGCACTGTGATCTGAGAATATGCAGGAAATAATCTCAGTCTTTTGGTATCGGTTGAGTCCTGATTTGTGACCCAGTATGTGGTCTATTCTGGAGAAGGTTCCATGTGCACTTCAGAAGAATGAGTATTCTGTTGTTTTAGGGTGGAATGTTCTGTATATATCTATGAGGTCATTCTGTTCCAAAGTGTCATTCAATGCTCTTCTTTATTGATTTTCTGCTTCAGTGATCTGTCTATTTATGAGAGAGGTGTGTTAAGATCTCCAACGATTAGTGTATTCATATCAATATGACTCTTTATCTTGATTAACAGTTTTCTTATGTAATTGGCTGCTCCCATATTGGGGGAAAAGATATTTACAATTATTAGATCATCTTGGTGTATAGTCCCTTTAAGGATTATGTAGTGTCCTTCTGTATCTCTGACTACAGTCTTTAGTTTAAAATCTAATTTGTCTGATATGAGAATCACTACCCCAGCCTTCTTTTGAGGCCCATTGGCATGAAAGATGCTTCTCCATCCCTTCACTTCAGTCTGGGTGTATCTTTAGGTTAAAAATGGGTCTCTTGTAGACAACATATGGATGGGTCCTGTCGTTTTTTCCAGTCTGCAACCCTGTGCCATTTTATGGAGCATTTAGGCCATTCACATTGAGGGTGATTATTGATAGTACGTTTTTATTGACATCGTTTTACCCTTGAAGTCTTTCTTTCTGTAGATTGCTTCTTTCTTTTTGTTCAATGATATTCTTGGGCTTTTTCCTCTTTTATAGAACCCCCTTAATATTTTTTGCAGTATCGGCTTCATGGTTGCAGTCTTTTAAGCCTTGCCGGTGTTGGAAACTCTTTATCTCTCCATCCATTTTGAATGTCAGTCTTTTGGATAAAGTATTCTTGGCTGCATGGTCTTCTCATTCAGAGTCCTGAATATATCTTGCCAGCCCTTTCTGGCTTGCCAGGTCTCTGTGGACAGGCCTGACGTTATTCTGATGGGCTTTCCTCTGTACATGAGGATCTTTTTTGTCCTAGCTGCTTTCAAGAGGTTCTGCCTGCAAATAAAATTCTTCATTCTTACTATTAGGTATCTCAACAACCTTTGAGAATCTGTAATCTTGGGGGGAAACCTTTTGGCCTCTAGTATATGAACGCTGGTTCCATTCAGGAGATTGGCAAAATTTTCATGAAGATCTTGTTCCACTATATCTTCTAGAATTCTTTCTTTCTCCTCCCCTTCAGAGATTCCAATAAATCTGACGTTGGAACGTTTTATGGCATCATTTACCCTGATTCTGTTTTCGTGGCTTCTAAGCTGTTTGTTCTAGGCTTCCTCCTGCTCCTTTCTCTTTATCTGTTTGTCTTCCTGGTCACTAATTCTATCTTCTGTCTCAATTACTCTAGCTTTGAGAGAATTTAGATTAGATTGGAACTCATTGAGAGCTTTGTAAAGCTCATCCCTGGTAGCTTTCAGCTCTTCCCTAATATTGAAAACATGATCTCTGGTCGTTTTCAGTTCGGCCCTAATCAATTCCATTTGGTCACTCATGGCTTTCTCCAACCTAGCTGTTGCTTGGATAATTGTTAGCCTGAATTCTCTTTCCAACATATTGTCTATGTTGATAGCCATTAACTCTGTTGCAGAAGTTCCATCCTCTGTATTTTTCTTCTGTTGGGCATTTCTCCTCCTAGCCATTTTGGTGGGAGATGGCTGAACGGGTATAGCTGGGTGTATTGACTGTGGTGCAGGCAAGGTGCACCTTGGAATGCTTCTGAGCAATCAGAATTCCCCACCCAAATGAGAGGAAAAAGAAAAGGAAAAGAAAAAAAAAAGATAGAGGGAGAGAGACAGGAACGAAAGGTGAGATAAAAGAGAAGGTTCAGTCCAAATGGGCCCCAAGGTAAGATTTATGAAATATACAAACAGACACAGAGAAACAAAAAGACTGATAAAAGTATATGACAAGAGAAAAAAATATATATATATATAATATATTCATGCAAATAAAGGAAGAACCTCGTCAAAAAGAACCCTGAGTATAAGATTTATATACTATCAGGACAAACACAGAAACACAGAAATTCTGGTGGAAGAAAAAGATGGGAGAGTGGTTGTAAATTCTCAGTGTGGGTGAGGAAGGTTGTTTTGATTCTTCCTGGATGTATCTTGATATCTTTGTTAAAGGACTCAACTTTCATAAGATAATGGGGGATTAAAAATTGGTTTACCTATAGGGATGGCATTGATTGGGGAAAGGGGATTACCTTGATGATTAACTCTATATGAATATTAGAAAATAAAAATTAAAAAGAGGAATAAACTAGACTAAACTAAACTAAAATTAAAAAAAATAAATTTAAAAAATAGAAATGCAAAAGGAAAACACAGGTGTATGTATCAAAACGTTCAGGTTAGAAGGCTATTAGGAATTTGATGTACTGGATTTCTCACTGTGACGGTAAATAGGTTAAAAAATTATCTATATAATAATAAAAAATTAACTATATAAAAAAAGAGCCAGAATAGGCTCAGTAAAAATTGTCCTATGAAGTAGTGGTGGTTGTTGTCGTCTTTTTTTTTTTTTTCCTTTCCTCCTTGGTTTTCTGGGGGAGGGGCCTGCCACGTGTGTTTTAAGTCTATGATGTTCTCTGAGTTAAGTCCTCCCGCCCCCCTCAAGGGGGTGGGCTCTGAGGAAACTGGTTTTTTCAGTCTTCTGTTCTCAGGAGTTTTTATATTTGTTCACTTTTGTTTTTCTCTCTCGCCTTGACCACTTTTGATGGTTTTTGTAGGTTTAGAGGAAAGCAAACTGCACCCTGACCTCCCTCTCATAGAGAAGCCTCAGACTGGCGTTAGAGCCCAAATAAATCCCCCCTTGGCCGCTGGTAGAGCAGGTTCCCAGTCGCGGTCCCTGGGGACTCAGGATTTTTTGCTTGTACCCAAAACCATGGCAGCAGCGGCTCTCTGGGCAGCTGTAGACTGCCAGAGAAGTTCCAAGTAGTGATTGCACACTGAGATTTTCCCACTGGCCCAGGTTGGGAGTGCCTGGTCTTCCAACTGGCGCCTGTGCGCACCTCCCTCAGGGGAGAGTGTGGGGGCATGACTCAGACTCTGACAGCATGGCAGAGCACTCACATGGGGACTGCAAAAATGCCCTGCTTCTGTTGGCTGGCGAGGTTCCCAGCCCCTCATGGGAGCCGGGTGCCACAGGCTCTCAGGCATGCTGGTGGTTCAGGGACCAAGACCTGGTTTCTCTGCCTCACTCTCTCTGGCTCTGCACCAGGGGTGGCTGTCCTGTGTCTGGGGACTTAAGCCCCGACCCTAACACCCCAATTCCCGCAATTTCCCCCCCGGTGATCCTTTGCTCTTTTTGAGTGCTTTCTACCAGACTCCTGAGTTAATGCTGGTCCCCAGGTGCAGGGCACTCTGGTATTGGCATATTACTTTCCAACGGGTCACCGCTGGTTGCTCCCTCCCCCTTTTGTTTATCTTCTGATATCAGTCTGACTTTCCCACTCCAGTTTACCTGCCCTCTGGCATCTTCTGCTCCAGTAGAGATCCAGACGTGTATAATTCTGATCTCAGGCTGATTTCGTGGGTGATCGGAGCTCTTTGGAAGGTAATCAGCTCACTTTAGGGTAAGGTTGAAAGGGCACCTCCTCCTACTTCCCCTCCATCTTGTCTCCCCCAATGAAGTTGGTTTTACTAATTACTTCTTTCATTTCATATCTTTGGTCTTTGGTCTTAAAAGTTATCACCAAACCCAATATCATCTACCTTATTTTCTATGTTTTCTTCTAATTTTTTTTTTAAGTTTTTACTCTAGATATAGATCTATAATGCATCTTAAGTCAATTTTTGCAAAGAATGCAAAGTCTCTATCCAAATACTTCCTTTTTTAAAATTAATGTGGATATACAACACCATTTATTAGTGTGTCATTTGTTGAGAAGACTATTTTCCACATTATATTGCTGATGTTTCTTTGTCTATTATTATTTGATTAAATTTGTATGGCTCTTACCTGGGGTCTCCATTCTATTCCCCTGATTTATTTGCACATTCCTTTCCAAATATCACAATGCCTTAATTAATGTAGTCTTTTTTAACTGTTTAAAAAGTTTTCCTAATTTTATTTATTTATTTGACAGAGAGAGAGAGAGATCACTGGTAGGCAGAGAGGTAGGCAGAGGGAGAGAGGGAAGCAGGTTCCCTGCTGAACAGAGACACCAATGTGGGGCTTGATCTCAGGAGATCAGAGATCTCAGAGATCAACCCACTGAGCCACCCAGGCATCTTTTAATATAGTCTTATAGTAATACTTGAAGTCATATATTGTCAGTCTTTTGACTTTTTTTGTCTTCATTATTTTGTGGCCTCTTCTGGATTTTTTGCTTCCTTATATAAATTTTGGAATGAGTATGTCAGTAGCTACCAAATAATATGCTGAGGGGCACTTTGATGGAGGGAATTGTTTAAGTGTCTCACTTTGCTTGGGTCATGACCTTAGGGTCCTAGGATTAAGCCCCATATCAGGCTCCATGCTCTGTGGCAAGTCTGCTTCTCCCTTTGCTTTTTTCTCTCCTCCTACTTGTATTCTGTTTCTCTCTTTAAAAAAAATTAAATAAAAATACATACACACATACATACATACATTCTTTAAAAAATGTTGCTAGGACTTTCCTTAGGATAGCATCGAATCTATAGATTAGGATGGAAAAACTATGTTAAGATGATATTGAATCTTAGATTTGAGGGTCTATTTCTGGGCTCTCTATTCTGTTCCATTGATCTATGTGTCTGTTTTTGTGCCAGTACCATGCTGTCTTGATGATGACAGCTTTGTAATAGAGCCTGAAGTCCGGAATTGTGATGCCACCAACGTTGGCTTTCTTTTTCAATATCCCTTTGGCTATTCGAGGTCTTTTCTGGTTCCATATAAATTTTAGCATTATTTGTTCCATTTCTTTGAAAAATATGGATGGTACTTTGATAGGAATTGCATTAAATGTGTAGATTGCTTTAGGTAGCATAGACATTTTCACAATATTTATTCTTCCAATCCAGGAGCATGGAACATTTTTCCATTTCTTTGTGTCTTCCTCAATTTCTTTCATGAGTACTTTATAGTTTTCTGAGTATAGATTCTGTGTCTCTTTGGTTAGGTTTATTCCTAGGTCTCTTATGGTTTTGGATGCAATTGTAAATGGGATGGACTCCTTAATATCTCTTTCTTCTGTCTTGCTGTTGGTGTAGAGAAATGCAACTGATTTCTGTGCATTGATTTTATATCCTGACACTTTACTGAATTCCTGTATAAGTTCTAGCAGTTTTGGAGTGGAGTCTTTTGGGTTTTCCACATATAGTATCATATCATCTGCGAAGAGTGATAATTTGACTTCTTCTTTGCCGATTTGGATGCCTTTAATTTCCTTTTGTTGTCTGATTGCTGAGGCTAGGACCTCTAGTACGATGTTGAATAGCAGTGGTGATAATGGACATCCCTGCCGTGTTCCTGACCTTAGCGGAAAAGCTTTCAGTTTTTCTCCATTGAGAATGATATTTGCGGTGGGTTTTTCATAGATGGCTTTGATGATATTGAGGTATGTGCCCTCTATCCCTACACTTTGAAGAGTTTTGATCAGGAAGGGATGCTGTACTTTGTCAAATGCTTTTTCAGCATCTATTGAGAGTATCATATGGTTCTTGTTCTTTCTTTTATTGATGTGTTGTATCACATTGACTGATTTGCGGATGTTGAACCAACCTTGCAGCCCTGGAATAAATCCCACTTGGTCGTGGTGAATAATCTTTTTAATGTACTGTTGAATCCTATTGGCTAGTATTTTGTTGAGTATTTTCGCATCTGTGTTCATCAAGGATATCCGTCTATAGCTCTCTTTTTTGGTGGGATCCTTGTCTGGTTTTGGGATCAAGGTGATGCTGGCCTCATAAAATGAGTTTGGAAGTTTTCCTTCCATTTCTATTTTTTGGAACAATTTCAGGAGAATAGGAATTAGTTCTTCTTTAAATGTTTGGTAGAATTCCCCCGGGAAGCCATCTGGCCCTGGGCTTTTGTTTGTTTGGAGATTTTTAATGACTGTTTCAATCTCCTTACTGGTTATGGGTCTGTTCAGGCTTTCTATTTCTTCCGGGTTCAGTTGTGGTAGTTTATATGTTTCTAGGAATGCATCCATTTCTTACAGATTGTCAAATTTATTGGCGTAGAGTTGCTCATAGTATGTTCTTATAATAGTTTGTATTTCTTTGGTGTTAGTTGTGATCTCTCCTCTTTCATTCATGATTTTATTTATTTGGGTCCTTTCT